>NC_136420.1:332223240-333423240 GCF_052625555.1 Lactuca saligna
AGCTATTAATGTCTTTTTCTCCTATTTCTTTAGATATTGCATTTACCTATGGGTTAGGTCGATCATATTTAGGTCATAAATGTGGAAATGATTCGTAAAGCTGCAATTTGTTCATGAATATGGTGGTGTGTATATCAATTTGGTTTACAGTTTCAAATAAAAATGGATTTTCAAACACAATTTTCATTTTAAAAGATTTTGTTTAAACATAGCTCAGTTTCAGCCTACATTGAATTGAAATCTCAAAATGAAATTCGATTTATAATTTATAATTTATAATTTTTGGTTTTCGTTTGGTTTTTCTTATTTTGGGTTTTATATTCTGACACATTGAATACAGTAGCAAGGTCATAAAAGTGGTTCTAGTTTATTGATTTGAATTTGAAACTTCTTTTATTTTGATTTTTTTTCACAAATAGTCCCTTTGGTTTTTAAAAAGTGGCTTGAGGACAACATTTGAAAAATGTTACACGGTTAGTCCTTATGGTTTTAAAAACATATTGTTGATTTTTTGGCTAATTAGATAACATGGGATAGAAAATAATAACAAGCCCAATATTTTAATCAATTATTATCTAATAGTCCAATTGCTTAAAGCCCAAAATAAAATTTAATTGGATAAATTAGCAATTGGGCTAGTTGCTTGTAAAAAAGATAGCCAAATCCTAATTAATTCAGTGTGTAATTGTTGATCGGTACAAGGAAAAAAAAACACGGTTACACTATCGACTAGACGACTCAAGACTACTCGACTTCCTGGCTCCTGCGTCCAAAATTCATCCGGTGGGCGATGGCTACTGTCGACATTTATTGACTCGTGACCTCACAATCCTTGGACCTTGATCGATTTCATTGTTGGAGCGATCACAATCCTTGATCGATTTCAACAATAGTCAATCACTCAATCTCTTGAAGCAAGTATCGATAAACTTCTCTCTTCTTTCAATTTCTACTGTTTTAGTTAACAAAATCCACTTCAAAGCCCTACACTACAATGAAGCAAGTAAGTTTTACCAATTCATTTAGATATTTGAAATTGATATGTTTTTTTTGAAGTTATTTATTGACTTGGGTGAAATTGATTTGTTTTGTTGAAGTTATATTGTTTGCTTAGGTTATATTGCTATGTTTTTTATTGAATTGAGTGTTTGATTAGGTGAAATTGATATGTTTTATCGAATTTATTGTTTGATTAGGTGAAAGCAACATGTTTTTATTGAAGTCATTGTTTGATTAGGTGTAATTGTTATGTTTTTATTGAATTTATTGTTTCATTAGGTGAAAGCAACTTGTTTTATTGAAGTTATTGTTTGATTAGGTGTGATTGTTATGTTTTTATAGGTTAAACTAAGTGGTTTTTTTACCAAAAAACAAAGACCTAATCCTAATGAAAGTGGTGAAGAATGTTCACAAATACCAATCACCAATCAATCAACCCCTTCCGTTTCTAATCCTAATGTAACTCCACAAACACCAATCACAAATCAATCAACCCCTTCGGTTTCTAATGCAACTCCACAAACACCATGCTCTAACCAACCTAATGATAATGTTGACTTGAAAGATCTTCCAAAGGATCCGGCGGATAGGCCATTGATTACAAGTTACATATCAAATATAAGAGATGGTGTAAGAAGATCATATTTCCTTCAAAGACCGTGTCAAGTAAGGGCACATAAGTTTCCAAAAAAAAAAATAGGTGATAGATTTAGAAGATTCGTTCCTTCATGGTTTGATGGCTATGATTGGTTGGAATATAGTGTGAAAAAGAATAGTGCATATTGTTTATATTGTTATTTGTGTGGGGACCTCATGGGACAAAAAGGAGGGAGATGCATTTGTTTCCCAAGGTTTTGATACTTGGAATAAAAAAGATGCATTTCGGACCCATGTGGGTGATGTTGATAGTTTTCACAACAAAGCAAGAGAAAAGTGTGAGTTTTTAATGAGGGAATAACAAGTAATTAATGTAGTCTTGAGGAGGCAACCCGCAGCAGAGGACCATAAATATAAAGCTCGATTACGTGTTTCTATTATTGTTGTTAGACTTTTATTGAAAACCGGTTTACCGTTTCGTGGTCATGACAAGTCGGTTAACTCGGAAAATAGAGGGATTTACATTGAAGTTTTAAAAGCCATTCGAGAGACTAGTGAAGATATTTTCAACAATACTTTAGAAAATGCTCCTAAAAACAATCAACTAATTTCCCCTGAAATTCAAAAGGAACTTGTGCAATGTTTTTCTCAAGAAGTACTTTTGAGTATTTGTGAAGAGATTGGTCAAGATGTTTTTGCTTTACTAGTTGATAAATCTAGTGATGTTTCAAAAAAGGAACAAATGGCTATAGTTTTGTGTTATGTCGATAGTCTTGGCTTTGTGAAAGAAAGATTCATAGGACTAGTGCACGTGAAGGATACATCTTCTTTGACCCTCAAAAACGCCATAAATGAAGTACTTACAAGTAATAAGTTGATTTTTAGTCAAGTAATTTATTCTTTACTTTTTTGTTATTTCAATTTTATTATATATATATATATATATATATATATATATATATATATATATATATATATATATATATATATTAATTGTTTTAAATTTTGATAGATAAGATGACAAGGTTACGATGGGGGTAACAATATGCGAGGGGAATTCAATTGTTTGAAAGCTTTGATATTACAAGAGAATGATACGGCTTTTTATGTACATTGCTTTTCACACCAACTTCAACTTGTAGTTGTGGTTGTAGCAAAGAAGCATGATGGTGTTAGTGACTTTTTTGAGCAAATTTCGTTGGTGGTTAATGTTGTTAGTGCCTCGTGTAAAAGAAAAGACTTACTACGAGAGCAAGCAAGAGAAAGGGTGAAAAAAGGCTTATGTAGTGGTGAACTTGAAACCAGAAGAGGGCTAAATAAAGAGACTACATTTGTTCGAACGGGAGAAACAAGATGGGGTTCACATTTCAACACACTCACAAGTTTGATGAAGTTGTTTGTGGATGTTCTTGTAGTTTTAGATTTTGTGAAAGAAGAGGGAGGGTCATTGGCAAACCGTCAACAAGCATCCAGAATCTTAGAATATTTTAAATCATATGAGTTCGTGTTTTACTTACATATAATGTATGACATTTTACACCTCACGAGCACATTGTCAAAGTAACTTCAAAGAAAAGATCTAGACATTTTAGAAGCGACTTCGATGGTTAGAAGGACAATGGAGGCATTGCAATCTTTTAGAAACATAGGGTTTGCTTGCATTTTGCCAAAAGTATCCTCTTTTTGTCAAACACACGAAATTGATACTTTAGATATGGAAGAGTTGTATATTGGTGCGAGAAACCGTAGGACTACAAAGACTAATAGGTTTCATTTTAAGGTTGAAATCTTCAACAAAGTGGTAGATATGCAATTTACAGAATATCAGGATCGATTTAGTGAATCAAGCACTCAATTACTAGAACACATGGGTGCTTTGATCCCTTGTGATTCATTTGCACAGATTGACAAATCAAAGTTATTATAGTTGGGTAAGTTATACAAGTATGACTTTGATGATTCAGATATGATAGACCTCAAAGGACAACTTGAGATATTTTATCACTCTTGCATCAATGATGAGCGCTTCACTAGTTTGAAAGGAATTTTTGACCTTTCTCGTTTGATGGTTAGTACGGAGAAGCATCGGTCTTATCCTTTGGTTTATAAGCTTTTAAAGTTGGCTTTGATATTACCCGTAGCGACCACAAATGTAGAAAGATGTTTTTCAAAGATAAAGCTCTTGAAGACCGACTTGTGTAACAAAATTAGCGATGAGTTTTTGAACGACGCATTGCTATGTAATGTCGAGACGGAAGCACTTGCGAAAGTTGAGAATGAAAAAGTAATGGAGCAGTTTGTAAAGATGCTTGCACGAATAGGACAAATTTAAATTATAATAGATCTATGTTATATTATGTTTAACCAAAAAATAAAAAATTTGTATTAGATGTTTTATATTATGTGTGAACGGATTTTTTTTAATGTTCTATATTATGTTTGACCGGAAAAAAAAAATTGTGCAACCCCTACTACTAATTCCTGCGTCTGCCCCTGATTAAGGAATTATAAAATGATATTTTCAGATAACATATGATAAACAAAGAAATATTATCATATATGATATATAATAGGATAAACACATCATGTATGATATATAATGGAAAGTTTGTTTCGACCAAAACTAGACAAAACTATAAATTTGGTCCTTATGGTTTGTAAAAAACTGTGGATATGATCTAAAAATTTTCGACTTGTATGGAAGGTCCAAAAAAACCGTGTGTTTTGGTCCTAAAAATGTTGAAATGACTATTTATCCTCATCTACTTTTTTCTTTGATGAGTTCCTTTAAGCACTACGTAGATCTCAAGAGGGTAGGATAAAGTTGGGTGGAACCGAATGCAAGCTTGCTGGAGAAATCTCGTCGTGTGTGTATTGAACCCAAAATCATCATGTGTGATTATGCATCAGGAATGGAATAATGATGGCCACCACCTACCTGTGTGAATGAAACGATGACTACCCAATCGACCAATCTGATGGGAATTATACAAAACATATAAAATCTTATGTGTGCATGCAACCCTAATTATAGATCTATGTTTTCTCTAACTAAACATACAACTTTTAACAACAAATAACAAAACCTGGGATATCTAGCATATTTTCGAAATTAAACTAATTAGGGTTAGGAGAAACATACCTTTATTGTTATTGTAGAGAATAACAAAGAAACCTTCTTGTTGATCTCTTGGAAGCAAACGCCACAAGTGCCACACACCCAAACCCTAACAACCAAGGAGTTTGAAGAAAGAGAGGAGAAGAGAAGAAAAAACCGAAATTTCCTCTAAGGAATAAGGCATGGACGAAATTAAACCCAAAGAGGGGTTTATATAGATGTTAGGAAGGTATTGGATAAGACAAATATCTCCAAGATAACCCTAATCCCTTAACTTCCTCCCTAAAGCATCCAAGGCACCCTTAGAGCCCAAGGAATCCCTATAAACATTCTAGATTCCATTCCCTCTATTTATGAGAGTTTCTAGAATTCCTCAATACTCAACTATTGAATATTGTCACCTTTAGTCCTCCTAATTTTAATTGATCAAATTAGTCCCAAAACTAATCCAGTTAATTTATGATTAATTATTAATTAAATAATATTATTTCTAATTAATATATTATTCTCATAATACATTAACAAATTATTAATTTTGATTTCCAATTAATTTATTAACCATAAATTAATAAATTGCTCTCTCTCTAAAAGTTATCCAATTCAATTGCTAGGTTTGAGGCAACCCAAAAGGATAGTGCTACTATCAATTCAAGATTATACTAATTATATTTATGAGCTTAGATACCTAATCCAACATAATCAAGTGGGATTATAAACCATAACATGTGAACCTCGTAGCAATCATCAACTTCTTTAATCGAGTTCGATTCTTGTGTGGATTTACAAATCTTGAAAATCTGATTTTGTGTTTGTGTTTTGAGTTGCAAGTGTGTGTATGTATGTGTGTTTTAAGTTGAAGACACCTGTCCCTTTTCGATACATATAAGCTAAACAGAAAGCAATGACATAGCTAAGGTTTGTAGAGAGCTTGAAAATGTGAAAGAAGGATTTGAAATGGGCTTGAAAGAAGAGGACGATGAATGGAGGATTCTGATGGTGACAAAAACGAAATATAGATCTAGTAAGTTGAAGGGTTTTGCATGCACTTTAGGTTGTGAAATTTCGTTGCATCTGGTTTTTTATTCTAGCTTCTCTATCAATGGACAACGTTTTAGGATTGTTGAATTCCATCATTGCCTTAGGAGATGATCTTGCTTTATGTTGATACTGGAAACATGAACAAAAGATCATTTTCATTCAATCAATAAGTGTAGTTGACATGATAAACTACAGCTGACCAATTAATTGATCTATGATAATTAGAGAAATTGGATATGTTTAGATTTACAAATTATAAAATGCAAACATACACTTATCGTGTGTATAGTATGTGTTTATGTCTTTGTGTGTTTTTAATTTGAAGTGGTGTAATGCCCGGATCTTGAGGTATGTTATTCATAATTAAAATTATCATTTTGGGGATTACTACGGTGTAGTGGAGGTGCCACCACGATGTGGCGAGGCGAAAAGGGTCACGTGCTTCATTCAAGTCACCACAATGTGGCAGTATTGGCCACGACGTGGTGAGCGGCTGTCAAGCAAAGCCTATTTTTCCAAGTATTTAATGAGGAGGCTAGGGTTTGCTCATCCTCGGCCTCCATCAGCCCCCTCGATCCCTAAAGAAAACCCTAATCACTTTCCTCCATTATTTAGCTAGTTTGGTGTTCCTTGAAGCTAAAAAAGGAAGAATGAATAAGAAGGAAGCAAAGATCAAGCAAGCAAGTCTCCATTCTTCACCCTAAAACTCTTCCGGACCTTTGTAAGTGTCCAAGACTCATTTTTTATCATGCTGGGTTGTTAGATCTTGAGTTTTGTCCCATTAACTTCTTGTTATTGTTTGTTGAGATGATGAGATCTCATAAAGTGTGCAACTTTATGAATCTCTGGGATATTGGTGTAATTTGTGCCATGGATCTAGATTTTGGATGAGTTTTTGATCCATGCATGAGATTTAGGTCATAAAATCCTCATTTTGACCTAATATGGGTTCAAGATATGCATTAGATATATATGTCCATAAAGCACCAACTTTTAAGTTAGTTTTGGTGCTAGAATCACTTCTGAAAAGGATGGACTTTGGACCTTGTGGAATAAGTGCTTATTGGTTATGTTCTTGCATTGTTAAGCCTTTTGGGACTTAGATATTTGGGTTTTGGGCCTTTAGGGATAGTCCTAATGGATAAAGTTAGAACTTTATCATTCTAGATCACATTTTGTACCAAATATGAGCTTTAGAGCTCTTGGATTCGAAGACAATGAATTAATGCATTAAGTTGTTGGAACCTCGACAAGCACGGCGTGGTCTTAGGTCACCATGGCATGGTGGAAGGGATTTTCCCGACTGTTTGGTAGTATGCAGACCACAACGTGGCCAAGGAATACCACGTCGTGGCGGTAAGTTGAAGTCAACATTGACTGTTAACTTTAACTGTTGACCTTGAGTGTTGACTTTTGATTTGTGGATTTTGTTCAACTATTAATTCCCTAATAGGTAGATTAAGGTTTTTCCTCGTATGATTATCTAGGTGGTGCCTAGCACCTGTTGTGGGATTTTGAGGACGCGTTGACTTTTGAGCTGCTCTGCGAGGTGAGTTTGCTCACTATATTGTAGGACACTAGGGATTGTATGTGCTTGTAGTCTTTATGACTCCTGTTGTATGTGTTATATGTTTGTGTGCCTGTTTGCTATATATATGTAGGGTGAAATAGTCCTGGGGGTGAAATAGACCCGGTACAGCCTTGTGCTAACATATGAGTTGAAATAGACTCAGGGGTGAAATAGACCTGGGGATGAAATAGACCCAGTACAGCCTTGTGCCGACACATGAGTTGAAATAGACTCGGAGGTGAAATAGACATGGTACAACCTCGAGCTAACATATATGTATGGTATGCGGTATTTTGGGGAACTCAATAAGCTTTGTGCTTACGATTTTCAGTTTATATTTCAGGTGCTTCCGGTTCGAAGGGGGGAGCTTGGGATGATCGCATTGCACACACCATGATTTTCCGTTTATTGACTATGATGTATTTTTGGGATGTTTATTGAAATACTCTAAATACTTTATGGTGTTGACAAACATGTTTGGTTGATGGTCTATTTAATATATAAAAAAACAAAAAAATTTGGTTATGAGTTTTGGGACGTTACAACTGTGTTTAGTTTGGATTACACCTAAGCTGGGGAAAAAGACAACTACACACAGAGAGAGAGAGAGAGAGAGAGAGAGAGAGAGGTACACATGAGGTAGGGGTAGGCCAAGTTCTTTTATTTTTATTTTTAATTAATAACTTATTAAAGGAAATATGAAAAAAATAATACAAAATAAAAAATAAAAGGGTAAAACTATCTTTTCAGGTTTTTCAAGGACCAAAATCACATGAATTTCTTAATTTTTGGACCAAAACCACGGGATAATCTTGCTTTTGGACCATCCATGCAGGTTGAAAACTTTTTGGGCCTTATCTACTGTTTTTCACAAACCACAATGACCAAATTTGCAGTTTGGTCACCAAAACCACTAACAAAAGTTAATAATTTAGCTATAAAAAACTAAGAAAATATTTAGTACAAGTCCCAAAATTTTGGCATATTTATGTTTTGGAAATTAACTTATCAGGGTAATTACCTTTTCACATTGTTCACATATGGGTAACTTCATTTTTTGTATACGTCTAGGTAACGAACTTGTTGAAAGTGTTAATATATGAACATTATGACCAACTGTAGCAAGTTGCAGCCGGTCATAATAGTCATATGTGAACACTTTCAACAAGTTTGTTACACAGATGTATATAAAAAAACGAAGTTAACCTGATGTGCACAAAATGAATAGGTAATTACCTTGATAATCCAGTTTGCCTTATTTTTTTATTTTACCTTCTAAATTTAACGTAAATGGTACATATTTTTAAAACCATAACATTTTGGTAAAATATCTTTCTAAAATAAACTATCTAAAAAAAACTTTCATATTTGATTGGGAAAAAACACATCATCATTTTATAGAATTTTATTGTTTATGATATTAAATATAAAAAATAAAATTTATTAGAGTAAAAGTTGCAGATATGGAGACCAATAGCATGAAATAAAACACTATCTCCAATGAAGTTGGTTCCATGTATTATAGAAATTTAAAATACAAAAAATAGAAGTAGCTTTTACCTACATCGATAACATTGCTCGTGTCTCATATATATATATATATATATATATATATATATATATATATATATATATATATATATATATATATATATATATATATATATATATATATATATATATGGTAATTATGCTACCAAAAATGACTCCCTGTTGTGGATAGTTTAAATGGTCATACATATTGTTTTAAGAAAATTTAACTAAATATATTAATATTACTAACATTATGATCGATTATCTTAATAAAAAAGATAAGTTGACTTATCATGGTAATTACCGTTTCCTTGTGTTCATATCTGGATAACTTCATTTTATTGTACATCTCTAGGTCACAAATTTATTGAAAGTGTTCAAATATGACCGTTATGACTGGTTATAACTTGTTATAGTCGGCTATAATGGTCATATATGAACACTTTCAAAAAATTCGTTACCTAGATATGTACAAAAAAATGAAGTTACCCAGATGTAAATAAAACGAAAAGTTAATTACTATGATAAGTCAATTCCCTTTATGTTTTAGTCACAAATTATTATTTTTTTTACAAAAAAAAAATCCTAAAAACCAGTAAAAAATTGCACTGTGACCATTTCTCCTGGTTAGAATCGGTAATGATTAATTTGAGACTATTTCATAAAATAATCCAAAATTATGCTACTTTTTCTGCATAAATTATTATTATTATTATTATTATTATTATTACTACTACTACTATTATTATTATATTAAAATTTTTTATAAATATATTATTTTTTAAATTCGTTGTTATTAGTATTATAAAATAAATACATGTATAAATGCATTTTAAATAAAAAATTATAAATACATAAAAATGCATACTTTAATACAAAAAATATATATAAATATAATAAATACATATAAAACATATTTATATACTTTTTAAAATTCTTTCTTTATTTAAACATATTTATACGTATATATAAAAACGTTTAAATGAAAAAAGATTTTAAAAACGTTTTTAAGGTAAATATATATATATATATATATATATATATATATATATATATATATATATATATATATATATATATATATATATATATATATGTTTAAATTAAGAAAAAACTTTAAAGACATTTTTAATGTATGAAAATACAACTACATATAAAAAACATATTTATGAAAAACATATATATATATATATATATATATATATATATATATATATATATATATATATATATATATATGTATGGATGTTGAAGAGTTGAAAAAATCTCAGATAAGATTTAATCTTCTAGCTGAGGCACTAAAGCTTAATCTCTTCTCTAAACTCAACTATAAATTCATCGACTTTGCTATCAACTTCAACAGAATGTGGTAGAGTGCATCTGGGTTTCTTAGTTCATTGTTTGATGGTAAGATGAAAAATGATGAATTGTAGGTAAGATGAAGAAGGTTCTTTGGGTAAATCACACCGTCACTCCACATATTGCTACCGCCACTTGCTTCGATGCAAATTCGGTAAAACGGAGACCACATTTTGTATAAACTGGCATTCTAGCTGTGTGTGTTTAGGGTTTTTTTATTAGGGGTGACAGAAGGTTAGCGAAGGAAGATTCTGATGCCAAATCTACTTTAGCATTGCTCGAAGCAATCCCCCCCCCCCCCAATTGGTCCACAGGCTTGATTCCGACGATCTTAATTCTCAAATCGTCGCTCTCTACATCCTTCTAAATCTTGGAATCGACAATGACTCATATGTACTTCCCTCCCATATTCAAACCAATCGATTTTCAAGAACCAATTGATTCTCACATGAAATCGATTTATGAAAAATGTTGGTTAGTCGTTGTTGTTCTCCTTACCTTAACTTCGTCATTTCCCGCAACAAGAGGTCATTTTTATTGTCTTCCTCTTTTCCCTTTGGCATTTTTCGAATGCTTCTCCGTTGATGAAACTTATCAACTCAATTCCTTTTTTTGCCTATACCTATTTTAAGGAAGAGGGCAAAACAGTGAAATTCTTTTGAGACAAAAGGGAAGAAAATGATTAAAGAGAGAGAGGATCCTTTGTAATAAAATAATAAAATAATAGTAAAGTAAAAAAAGGAAAACGAAAAAAAGAAATAAAAGGCACAAATCCGTCATTTGAAGAATTTTTAAAGTGTTTTGGATGAAACTTGCAACAAAATAAAAACTTTCGACCTGTGGTGTTAATTAGAACTTTTTTGGACAAAAGTGACAATTTTAAGCAAACCACATGGACCATTTATGCCGTTTAGTCATATATATATATATATATATATATATATATATATATATATATATATATATATATATATATATATATATACACACACACACACTTGTATGTAGTATTTATATACCCCTCTGATTCTCTATATGTATACGATAGTTTTTATACAAAATAAATAAATATTTATATCTATTAAATATAATTTCAATACAAATAAATATATCTATTAAGTAAAAACAAAAACATATTTATACATTTAAAAACTTATTTATACATTTAAAAATATTTTTGTTTTTATTTAATAGATATAAATAGATATTTGTAACATACACGTTCTGAAATTGTGTATTGTTATTATTAAAAGTAAATAAATTTGAGTGTTGAGTTCTAACAGCTAGTTTTTACTATAAATGAGGTAAAACTATGTTTACAATCACTCATAAAATGTTGGAAGTCTTATGAGATTCCAATTAATAGCCAAATAGTGAAATTTAGCGAAAATATAAAAAATAAAATAAGTAAAATTTTATTATTTCATGTTGTAAATCATTTCGTTAGAAACTCGTAGACGAAAACCTCGTCGAAATCCGAGTTATAACGAAGAAGTTATGACCAACCGAAGATCCGCTACAAAATCGGTACAACGTCGAATGATGTAAAAAGTGAGTTTTTAATAAACTAATTTTTAGCCTTAGTAATCTAAATGAAAGTTGTAGTATTCGTTAAACCGAGAAATTCGATAAAAAGAATGTCAAAATCTGACTTCGTATGAGGAAGTTATGATTTTTCGAAGTTTCAACTTAACAGTAGACAACTAAAAACTCGAATTTTAGATCGAGCGATATTTTACCGATACATCCTAAATGAGAATCGAAGGTCTCGTCATATGTAGTAGAACGGTAAAAAGTCTGACGAAAACGGATGTCGGATGAAGAAGTTATGAATTTTTAACGGGTTTTCCTGTCCCGGTCTATTAAAAATAATAATATTAAAAATAAAGTCAAAATTAGCCGACGAAGTCTAAACGAAAGTTGTAGAGCGTAATTTTAGCTATGCGTGCATATAAATAACGTCAAAAATGGAGCTCGTATGCGAAAGTTATGGATTTTAGAAGTTCGGGGCTCAAAAATCAAGAAATCTCGCATGAATAGTAACCGGCCGCGTCACCTCGCACGAAGCAGGTGCGTCACCGGAGACGTGGCCTCGCCTAGCAATGCTGCCTGTCGCACAGGTGTCCGATCTTGCTAAGTCATCCGAATCGTGGCAAGTCCATAGTCGGACGCGTGTTTGGTCCGGATTCCGAAGCGCCAGCTGCCCCCTTCGCGTGTCCGAGCTTCGCTTAAGCCGCCTCACCGAGACGTGGCCTCACATGCTTGGACCGAAGCTCGCAGGTGCCACGTCTTCTCCCCTCCTCTCGCTTCATGGCCTTCGCTCCAGCAGCCACGTGCTCGCTTCTCAACCACAGGATCCGAACCTCGCCCCTATAAATAGGAGGGTGCGAACCCTCCCGGCTATAATTGGAAATTTTCCATTTTTGGCCCCTTTTTCCATATTTTCACTATTTTGACTTTTCCCGAAGCCCCGGTATCAATTTTAGCAACTGAAACACGTCCCGAGACCCCCGAAAATTTTATCTTTTCGGTTTTGAAGCCCTACCTTCGCAGAGCCCGGTTTTCAATTAAGCTCCCGGTTTTCAACATAAAAAGACATATTTAAAGCCGAAATGTTGTCCAAATTACTATTTTAACCCCCGGTTAACTTAAGGTGAGTTCAATATATATGAACAATTGTATGTTATGTGTTATATGTGCTATGTGCTTCTAAGTGTTATTATTCTGAGTTATTCTCCCATGTTATTTTATTCGCTATGTTTATAGCAAATATAATACCTTTGACCATGTGATCAGTGAAAGAACTTAGATTCACATTAGTACTGGTACGTAGCCTCTGGACATGTAGAGCATGCTCCGTAAGAGAATGACTTCTATTCTATGGCATTGACATAAGGTTTGATATGAATGGTATGTAGCCTCTGACCATGTAGAGCATAACTCCGTAAGAGAATGAACTCTATTCTATGGTATTGGCAAATGGTTAGACAGGGTTATAAGCCTGAAATCTACCAAAATGTTAATCAGAAATTATATGTCTTCTGTGCCAATTGGGCCAAAGCTTTACTGATGCATATCAAGTATTGAAATCGTTATGTCTCATTGAAAATTATATATTTGAATAAAGTCTTTGATTGATATGAACGCTTGTCACATGATTTCACATATGTCTTCTTGTTACCTTCTGCTTCTGTCATATTGGTATATGTAAGGCATAAGATTATATTGTATCTATCTATTGAATTCACTAAGCGTTATCGCTTATTCCTCTCAATATTTAACAATTGCAGGTGATGAGTATTCCAATATAGCTTTATACTGCTGAAAGATTTAGAATAGTTAATAGTATTTCTCTATATTTTTAATGTTCATGTATATATATATATATATATATATATATATATATATATATATATGTATGAATAGTTGATTCCTGGGTAGACATGAAATGTAATAAAACTTGGTCGGTTTGTATCCAATCCTTTGTAATCACTTTATCAATATAAAATATTGTTTTATAAATATGCATGTAGCATGTTCTGAGGAAGTAACTTAGGAAATCTTTTGAAGTAGTATGAAAGTTTGGGTCTTTCATAAATACGAAAGTTGGAGTCTTTCAATCATGGTATCAGAGCAATGGTTTAAGTGAACTAAATATCACGGATTGATATTTAGACTTAAACTGTTGGAAGCTCAATATATGAGTTGATTCATAATAAGTATATGGATACAAACTATATGAAGTATTTAAGTGGGGGATTGGGTAATGATAAACCCTAGTATTCTAAGATATTAAGTTACTTCAGAATTTTAAGAAAATTAGTTTAAGTAAACTAGAAATTTTAAGAATTTCTAAACTTAAACAAGAATTATTAAGTAAATATGATACGATATATTTTAGGTTGAATACCTAATGAAGGCAAGCACTAGAATATTAAGAGGAGATATGCCTTATATTCTATTATGTGCTAAATGATAAATGAATATAGAGAGGAGATATGCCTTATATTCTAAATGATAAATGACATAGAGAAGAGATATGCCTTATATTCTATTATGTGAGAAAGCTTAAGGTCTGTTGCCGACCATGGTTTAGAAAATTTTAACAATTTTCATCATAGAATTTTTCGAAGTGATAAAGAGACTTATGATAGTTGAGATCGATAAGTTTATAAATAAACGATCGCGAGATATCGTAAAATAATAAATATGAATTGTTATCGTAATAAGTGTATAATTACCAATAGAGCGGTAATATACATTTAAAGTATGTTTGATATATAATAACATATTTGGAAGAAAGATGTGCGTTTGAAACACGTTTGGACAAGATAAATGTGTTGGTACAAATCCATGAAGTTGTTCTACCGCTGTTCAGATTGAAGCAATGATTGTTTAGAAAGTCGAAAGAACCGAAGATGACAATAAATACTTCGATAGTATCTCAATTGATGTGGTACAATATTAGAAGAATTGAATAAAGATCAAAAGAAAGGCTAATGAAGTTTTCAGACTCAATAGGCCAAGACTTTGTGATATAAAGTTCCATTGTGTGTTAAGCCGACTTTAACATACAAGATTGGGATGGTGAATTGAGTCATTTAGTGGTAAATGGTTAAGAAACTTACTTGTTTAAGTAAGGTAGAATGCTTAACTGAAGAAGAAATACACCCATAGTATCGTATGAGAAGAAATGTTGTAGTCAGGAATGACAGAGAACCAAGTTGAAGCTAGTAAAGCTTGCTGAGATGCAGCTAAGATGCAGACTTCTTAAGATAGACTCCTATGAAATAGACTTATACTTATTCAGATACAAGAATATCAATGTCAATGAAGAATAATGAAATGAACAAAAGTGCATGATGGATTGCATGAGTTAGAAGATGATGCAGGTAGTAGAATACCGTTTATCTCCATGTTGCTAAAGTAAATTTTGGAATAATGTGTCTTGTAGAGTAGACACTACTCAAGAAAGAATTAATATGAAGAAATGGAAGTAAATTTCTATCGACCTATGGAAAAGTATTAGGATATATTAAATCGAGCATACGCATGAGAAAAATCCTAGAAGGCGAGTATAAGTAATCCAATATATGTTTGATAGAAACGTGAAAACCCTAGTTGGGTCTAGGAGAAACTGTTGTACGTATTTGTTCGAACACGTTCATGTGTGATGAGTTGCTTTGTGAAAACTTTTGAATGGTGACTTGGGAACTGTGAGACAATACTTGGGACGAGTATGAGTAGGTGTGAATAGTAGTAGAGGCCTATACTACTGGAAGCACAGGACTCACACTTGGATCAGGAAAAGTCACAAGGTTACCAAGAAGCTTGTAAATGATTCCATTTTATTCATGTGTGTCGTTACCTTCGATTCGGTAATGACTAAGAAGACAAGTATTGTTCAACTCTTAAAGAACCGAGTCCGATTAGTACAAATCCGCGAAAGGAGTTAATTGGTTCAGAGAACCATGTCTTATATAGTGACAAAACATCAGTAGAAATACTGAAGAAGTAAATGGTCGAGATAGTCGATGGAAATATAACAATCTTCATTAAAAAATGAGCAATCATGAGCCAGAGATGTGACTTGCTATGTGGTGTTACTGGCCACAAGAAATGTATCCGCCCTACTCTTACTAATTCAAATGGCGGGGAGTCAAGTTGTCGTTCAACAATCAAAGAATACTCCAACTAAAAAGGAGGAGGTGACAAAAGCTAAAAGATATGTAGGTCCGAAAGCATGAATTAGAGATACGTGGTGCTATTCTTTATGTTCCAAAGCATCTACATGTTGATCAAACTCTTTTCATTTTCTTTATTCTATCAGCTCGATTTTATTCGATCTGATTCTAATACAAGAGTTTGGATCGTTATGTGTCTTGTGCGAGATAAAATCAAAGGTCATTAGAATAAAACCATTTGAGTTGCTGTTATAGCAAAAGTAAAGACCTTATCATGGGTTTAGTCTATAAACCAAGAAGGAGCAGGAGTCTGCAATGAGAATTGAGTTTTAACTCAAAGATTAGGATCGAAAGCCCCATAGAGAATGATGAGCAGGTGCAGGTTCGAGCACCGCTAGTAATTAATAAGTTTGAAGAATTTGACAATCGTATGGCAAACTAAAAGTTAAATATCGTACATTTTAGATTACCACAGAGGAAGTAAGTTAAAACTCGAATGTTGTAACTAGTAATTTTCTCGTAAACTCTAGATCTGCTCACATTTTATTTGATTTCAATGCCTCAGATTCTTTCGTGCCTTATAAAATCACATATTCTTTTCAAATTACTTATTACGTAGTTGTCCAATCATTTCATATAGATAACGTAGGAAATATATCGTTACTTGCTGATAAAGCCTATAGAGTTAGTGTTATAGGAATTGAAAGTTATAATCTTCCTGCTAACCTAATTCCTATCTTTGATATGGAATGGTTTTTAAAGAACCACGCAAAGATCTTGTTCTAGAAGGAGATGATATGCATCCCTATCGGAAGGGAAGATTCTATTTATGTCTACGGTGAAAATAATAAATTTATTTCTTAAAAACTCATAAATTATGTCGAAGGGATATTCTACTTATCCGGCTTATACAGTTAATACCTTGAAAGAGGAGAAGAAAACTATGAATGATAACCTTTGGATAATTATCGACCGGCTGATGAAGAATGCATATATTCTCGCTACACGTAAAATGACTCCATTGGAAAAATACGCGTAAGTTACTTAGACGAAATTGTGGCAAGTCATGATGCGCCATTATAGATTATTTACGACCGTGATACTCGTTTCACTCCTCACTTTTAGGTGAGAATGAAGCATGAATTAGGATCTCGAGTTGCTCTTTGTACAACTTATCATCCTCAGACAAATGGTCAAAAGAAGAGAGCAATCCAAACAGTAGAAAATATAGTGAAGGTATATAAAGTACTGAATGAGAGTAAATGTCATACTCAAATATGTTGGCGTGACGTAAGATGGAAGATCTTTAGAGGATCTGAAATGATTCAAGACATCACTAACAAGATATAATTTTTCAGAGAAAGAATGAAAGCGACCCAGGATCGATAAATTCCCTATGCAGAAAAGAGGAGACGACCCTTAGAATTCCGGGTGGATGATTTAGTAATACTGAAAGTATTTCATGAAAAGGCATTATACTACTTTGGAAGAAAGAACGGTTGGTAAGCAAGCATACTGCTTGGAATTGCCTGAAGATTTGACAGATATTCATGAAATGTTTCATGTGAGATATCTGTGTAAAGGTTAAGCATATATGATGAAATGGTCCTATTATTCAAGATGAATAGAAGAGATTGTAAATGAAAGAACGACTAGTTTACGTAATAAAGAAATGAAGTTGGTGATTGTCAAGTGGAAGCACCATCGATTCCCAAATTATACTTGGGAAAAATAAGAATGAAATAAGAGTGAAGTATCCTTAATTATTTTAATCGTTATGATTTCGGGGATGAAATCCTCAAAAGGAGGAGGTATTTGTAACATACACGTTCTGAAATTGTGTATTGTTATTATTAAAAGTAAATAAATTTGAGTGTTGAGTTCTAACAGCTAGTTTTTACGAGAAATGAAGTAAAACTATGTTTAGAATCACTCATAAAATATTGGAAGTCTTATGAGATTCCAATTAATAGCCAAATAGTGAAATTTAGCGAAAATATAAAATTTGAAATAAGTAAAATTTTATTATTTGATGTTGCAAATCATCTCGTTAGAAACTTGTAGACGAAAACCTCGTCGAAATTCGAGTTATAACGAAGAAGTTATGACCAACCAAAGATCCGCGACAAAACCGGTACGGCTCCGAATGACGTAAAAAGTGAGCTTTTAATAAACTACTTTTCAGCCTTAGTAATCTAAATGAAAGTTGTAGTATTCATTAAACCAAGAAATTCGATAAAAAGAACGCCAAAATCTGACTTCGTATGAGCAAGTTATAATTTTTCGAAGTTCCAACTTAACAGTAGACAACTAAAAACTCGAATTTTAGATCGAGCGATATTTTACTGATACATCCTAAACAAGAATCGAAGGTCTCGTCATATGTAGTAGAACGGTAAAAAGTCTGACGAAAACGGATGTCGGATGAAGAAGTTATGAATTTTTAACGGATTTTTCGATCTCTGTCTGTTAAAAATAATAATATTAAAAATAAATTCAAAATTAGCCGACGAAGTCTAAACGAAAGTTGTAGAGCGTAATTTTAGCTACGCGTGCATATAAAGAACGTCAAAAACGGAGCTCGCATGCGAAAATTATGGATTTTAGAAGTTCGGAGCTCAAAAATCAAGAAATCGCGCATGAATAGTAACCGGCCACGTCACCTCGCACGAAGCAGGTGCGTCACCGGAGACGTGGCCTCGCCTCGCAATGTCGCCTGTCGCATAGGGGTCCGATCTTGCTAAGTCATCCGAATCGTGGCAAGTCCATAGTCCGACGCGTGTTTGGTCCGGATTCCGAAGCGCCAGTTGCCCCCTTCGCGTGTCCGAGCTTCGCTTAAGCCGTGTCACCGAGACATGGCCTCGCCTGATTGGTTCGAAGCTCGCAGGTGCCACGTCTTCTCCCCTCCTCTCGCTTCGTGGCCTTCGCTCCAGCAGCCACGTGCTCGCTTCTCAACCACATGATCCGAACCTCGCCCCTATAAATAGGAGGGTGCGAACCCTCCCGGCTAGAATTGGAAAATTTCCATTTTTGGCCCCTTTTTCCATATTTTCACTATTTTGACTTTTCCCGAAGCCCCGGTATCAATTTTAGCAACCGAAACACGTCCCGAGACCCCCGAAAATTTTATCTTTTCGGTTTTGAAGCCCTACCTTCGCAGAGCCCGGTTTTCAATTAAGCTCCCGGTTTTCAACATAAAAAGACATATTTAAAGCCGAAATGTTGTCCAAATTACTATTTTAACCCCCGGTTAACTTAAGGTGAGTTCAATATATATGAACAATTGTATGTTATGTGTTATATGTGCTATGTGCTTCTAAGTGTTATTATTCTGAGTTATTCTCCCATGTTATTTTATTCGCTATGTTTATAGCAAATATAATACCTTTAACCATGTGATCAGTGAAAGAACTTAGATTCACATTGGTACTGATACGTAGCCTTTGGACATGTAGAGCATGTCTCCGTAAGAGAATGACTTCTATTCTATGGCATTGGCATAAGGTTTGATATGAATGGTATGTAGCCTCTGACCATGTAGAGCATAACTCCGTAAAAGAATGAACTCTATTCTATGGTATTGGCAAATGGTTAGACAGGGTTATAAGCCTAAAATCTACCAAAATGTTAATCAGAAATTATATGTCTTCTGTGCCAATTGGGCCAAAGCTTTACTGATGCATATCAAGTATTGAAATCGTTATGTCTCATTGAAAAGTATATATTTGAATAAAGTCTTTGATTGATATGAACGCTTGTCACATGATTTCACATATGTCTTCTTGTTACCTTCAGCTTCTGTCATATTGGTATATGTAAGGCATAAGATTATATTGTATCCATCTATTGAATTCACTAAGCGTTATCGCTTATTCCTCTCAATATTTAACAATTGCAGGTGATGAGTATTCCAATATAGCTTTATACTGCTGAAAGATTTAGAATAGTTAATAGTATTTCTCTGTATTTTTAATGTTCATGTATATATATATATGAATAGTAGATTCCTGAGTAGACATGAAATGTAATAAAATTTAGTCAGTTTGTATCCAATCATTTGTAATCACTTTATCAATATAAAATATTGTTTTATAAATATGTATGTAACATGTTCTAAGGAAGTAACTTAATAAATCTTTTGAAATAGTATGAAAGTTTGGGTTTTTTATAAATACGAAAGTTGTGGTCTTTCAATATTTATTTTGTATAAAAACTACCGTATGCATATAAATATGAAATAAATACATATTTATACTTAGTAATGTATACAAATACATATAATTATATATTTTATACAATATAAACCTTATAAATATGTATTTTTATATTTATATGTATACAATATATATATATATATATATATATATATATATATATATATGAAATAAATATATATTTATACCTACTAAATACATTTTTAATATATAAATACACTTTTATAGGAATACATAGGATTTCAGATGTATATAAATACTGCATACAAGTGTATATATATATATATATATATATATATATATATATATATATATATATATATATATATATATATATATATATATATATATATATATATATATATATATATATATATATATATATTATGTTGATTGAACGATTGTTGAAGCCTGAAGGCCTGTGGGAGTGGTATATAAAGGAATTCCAGGAAAACCTTCAGTAGTTAGTAGCGGGAAACGGAAATGGCATTAAGCAATTCGCAGAAGGAGCTTCTAAACCTAATCCGCGATGTCTCTACAGAAAAATCTCAAGGAGGTATGCAGTTCAATCAACATCTCGTAAAAAATTACGATCGTTTTTGTTTTCATCGACTCGTGTAATTTCAAAAAACTAATCCGACCTTGCAAATCGACAGAGCGTAAGATAGTAAACCTGAAGCGGGAGATTCAACAGCTCCAATCGGAACTTGACTCTGTGAATTTGGAGCTTGAAGAAGCCAAGCGCTTGAAAGAATGTACTGAACAGGAGCTAAAAGGCTACGAAGTTGAATTGGCAATGAGCGAATCCTCAATCCAAGCTTTACAGGTTTAACATTTCTGTATGATTATCTGTCGATCTATATTCCAATCTCTGAACACACGTAAATCACAGGACGATAGAACCTCGTTGATGAAATTTAAATTACATGTAGATAATAACGGTTCGTCGATATGTAACTAATAAATCTGAAACACTGCAATTTGAGAATCGGCCATGAGTGAACCTTTAATCCAACCTCTAGATCTCTCATGTTTAGCTTAAATACCTGTGTTGATTGAAACTTCTGAGTTACAAGCGTTTGGATGTTTTCAGGGACGGATTTCTTTGATACAGGATGAAATATTTACAGTTGGATCTGATTTGGAGGCACTTAAGGTGGTTGATTACACTCGTTTATCTGCTTTCTGTTTCTACTTGATTCTCATGCTGATTAAATGTTTGTGTTTTGAATTAATCCTACTATTCGTTCTCAAAACTGTGTGGAATCAACGTTCAGAATGAAGAAAGGGCTTTGCTGTAGGTTTCCATTGTTATTCCCATCATTTAATTTTCCATTGTTTTTGCATTGCATCTCATTTCTTCACTTGTAATGCTTATTCTTGTAGAGATGACTTCATTGGCAAAATGTTTGACCTTAATGCAAAGATTAGGTATGTGGAATCACTTCATTGGATCATGATCTGTTATGAAACCAGCTACACAAATGCATATATGATATATTCATCAACTTGCTTCATTTCTAATTTGATGCAGAAAGTTCCAGCAGTCTGTGGATTCTGCCACTATTGAAGCATTTAACAGTGACACAATCTCACAACATGGTTTGCTTAAATCTTCAAATACACATCTTATTGTCCAATGTTACATAAATATCTAATGAAGACAGTGCTTCCTAACTAATATATATATTTTTTGACCAAAGTGGACATGGTATATTCTAATACAAAAGAAACTGAAGAAGCCAAAAGAGATCTTGAAGATAAGCTTGCTCAAATAATCTCTGAAACCAACATTGAAGAAGACAAATTTCAATCAGAACAAATTCTTTATATGCAGGTGATAATTACCAATTAGCTGCAAATCCATTGCATTTCTTACGTGTCTTCTGATTAAAAAACATAAATTCTTGGATATAAGTGCACAATATACATTATTGGTGCCACATAGGCGAATGCTAATCAATTTGATTTGTTTTATCATTCATAGGAGAAAAAAGAGCTTGAGGATTTGAACCATAGAATATCTTTGATGGAAGCAGTAATGAAAGCAAGCAAAGAGCTTCAAGAATTAACCATATATCCTCACAACAATCTTCATTTTTCTAACTGGAACTGTTTTCAATGGAAAAGACGAGAATGCCCTTTTGTCCATCTTTGTGTTTTTCCTTGACAAGATCTACAAAGACATCTAAATTGGAAGAAGCATACGCTTCCTTTGGTGAGAAGCTGCAGGAAAAATGCATATGTCCCAAATGCCATTGTGACAATGCAGAAATGTTGAGTGGAATTCTTTAGAAAAGTCAGGGAATCTAATTTTTGGTAAGTTCTTGCAAAAAATAACAACTCACTTTTACTTTTTTTTTTTTCTTTTTTTACCAATATATGCAAAATACTTTACTTTTTTACTTATAACAACAATAAAGTACATTGCTATTAAGGGTGAAAAAATACAAGTAAGTTGTTATTACATGCAAAAAATAAAGTATATTGCGAACATTGGTAGTAAAGGTAAAGTGGATTGCTATTTTTTGCAATATGTATTTTTCATGATTTTGAAATGAGTACATGATAAGTGGTATTCTTGATTACTACATTTATACTGTATTTGTTTTTGCAGGTGATGTGTTTGTTTCTTTAGATTTAAAAAAGAATGCAATTTAAGTAAACATGATAAAGAAATATAAAAATATAAAATGCAACTGAGCTAGGCCTTTTAAAACTTATTATTTTGCATGAGGTTTGGATAAAAAATTAAAAAGTAAAACAATTATGATTGTTTTGGAGTCAAATAGATATAGCGTTGTTTCAAATTTAATTTACAAGATCTGTCTTTTTCATTAAAAAAAAAAAAGCTTATTGACTTGAATAAACCGTTTTTGACAAAATTGTTTCGATCTAACTTATTTGAAAATAATTATAATTTATCTGAAAGTGTTTAATATATTTGAAACCCTAAAAAACCATATATTGTAATATCTTATTTCATAAACATAAGTTATAAGTTGTTTTAAATAAGCAATCCCAAATACCCCTAAAAAAAATCAAATAATGCCATTTGTAATGTTGATCTAGACATTTTTTTATGAGCCACTCAAAATAATTTTACACTCTAAAAATCTTATGTGATTTTTGAAGGTGAAAGTATATTGTTTTATAAGTATAAAGATTATCAAAAAATTGCATTTATATCTAAAAAGGCTTATTACAATTTAGATGGAAATTCACTACAAATACAATGAAGAAAACTAGAAAAGCTTCCAACCTATGCCAGCCTTTATTTAATTTTAAATTTTAAACTAAAAGGTCTAAAATCTAAAGATCACTTTTTTTATGAGGAAAGATTGCCCAAATCAAACTCTAAATATAATTAATTTTATATTTATAAAGTGCTATAAGTTTCCATTATTACAGTCTCTTTTGGCAACCATTTTTTTTCGCTAATGATGGTGGCATGGTACGCAATATTTGACCTGTTATTCGGTTAATCATTTTTTTTTTCTTTCCGTTTTAGAAATTTTTATTCATATTGCTAGAAAGCAAAACCTTTTACAAGTTAAATAATCAAAATATTCTTTAAATCAAATTTTCAACAATTAATAAATATAAGATTCAACCCAATTTTTTAGCCCAAATCCTAAGCCCTAGCCCAAGCCCATTATTGATTTTCAAACAAAACCCTCACCCTAAACCTAGCACGTCATATTAGAATAAAACAACATCCCTTCCATTTTTCTTTTTCTAAATTTCGATCGCTACTGTATAAACCCCAACGTATAATGAAACTTCAAAAAGATCAAAGAAAGAGATCTGAGAATAGGACAAATTCTGATCAAGATTATAAAGAGAGTCATCTTGATGCTAATAAGGACATGAGTCGTATTGAAAAACGAAAATCTGAAGATTTTGGAGGTGACAATGATATGTATATCTTTTGATTAATCAAGACATTCTGGTATTTAATTAATTATTTATTTACAGATATGTATAGTGAAGTATATAGTTTCTGTGAGAAAGTGAAGGATGGGTTACGTAATCACGATGATTATCAAGCATTCTTGAAGTGTCTTCATCTCTATACCACTGATATAATTACAAGAAAGGAATTACAAATCTTGGTACTTAAATGTTATGTAATATATATGCTTTTTATTTAATATTTTAAATATTGGAATTAATACAATTTAATATTTGTAACGTTTTTCTTTTTTTCTTTCAGGTTTCTGATCTACTTGGAAAGCATCCGGATCTTATGAAAGGTTTCAGAACAATGGAACAAGGCCTTTTTAAACTTATTAATAGTAATTTGTAAGTTCTCATTAGGTTTAGATAAAACGTAAAACAATTATGATTATCTTGGACTCAAATAGATAGCCTTGTTTTAAAATTACAAGATGTTTGCTTGTGTCTCTTTTTCATTAAAAAAGTGCTTAGTTTTTGATAAAACAATTTCATTCTAACTTATTTGAAAGTAATTACAATAATTTATTCAAAGTGTTTATTATACTTGGAAACGAATTTACCTCTTTACTACTCTTTTAATTCTAAACAATTATGATACATATACCAATTTACCCTTTTTTTGGTCATTTCAATAAATAAACAACATTTGTGGGACAATAAAAACAACTTATCAATTATTGTGTTCGTATTGTATATTTTTATTTTTCAAAAACTTTTTTATTTTTTTTATAAAGCATAAACTAAAAAAAATATCTTTGTAAATAAACGTAAGTTCTGTTAAATAAACAATATCAAACGTCCCAAAACCAAATAATGTTGTTATATTGTACTATATTACAATTTTTTATATGCCACTTAAAATAATTTTGATTTTAGAGTCTAAAAATCTTATATGATTTTTGAAGGTGAAAGAATATTGTTTTATAGAAGTATAAAGAATAAAGAATTAAAGATTGTTGAAATTCTGCATTTATATCTTTAAAAGGTTATAGCAATTTAGATAGAAACTACGTAGACAAATACAATGAAGAAAAACTTCCAATCTATGCCACCTAGGGCGGACCTAAAGGTATTTTTTCGCACAACTTTTAACACTAATATGAATATGTAAACACACTCTTTGTGCCTTTAAATGCATCGTTGAACTTCTCTTTGTAAGCTACTGAAGCATTTGCCATAAAAGTTTAAAATCCAAAGTTAGTTTGATTTGTTAACATCTAAAGATAAATCTCATACTAACTCTTTGTTAAAGTGAACATAATTAATTTAGAAGAAAATTTATTCTCAAGTAAACTTATAAAAGATATATAACCATGTTTTCACACATCATGATAATAGTTGTTGAAACGTTTTGTTATCTTCAAATTAAACTTCATAAGCAAACAAATTAAGACTAAGATTCAAGAATTAAAGAGGCATTTCCAATTCCAAATCCCATTTGAGTACTATGTTGTAAGATGTAATGTGACTTAAATTTATGTTCAATCTAGGTTGGTAATTAAGATATTAACATGCTCTAATATCTCCAAATTGATAAAAATGTTTTACTCAAAACATGATCTTTAAGTAAAACTTCATTTAGTTGATGAAATCCAAACAAGCTCTTAGATTAGATTACTACAAGATTTTAAGTTCAAGCAATTAATACCAACAATGTCAAACATTCCTCACAAACTCGGGAATATGAACAATCAATCTTTGATTACCCTAAATTTGATTCCATTGAAGCCAATTAAGTGCTTGTTACCAACATCAAATCATAAAATACATACAGATTTCACAGTTTGACTAGCAATAGTATATGAACCCTAAAAGAGTGCAAATCATATAATGAAGACCGAATCAAATACTACTAGATAGAAACATGAAATTAAGTTCACATCATAATCTAACAAGTATTTAAGGATCTAAAATTGAAAGTGGAAGGAAAAGTTAGCGATACATGGCTAAATTAAAGTACAAATTCAACAAGTTTAATCCTTAAACAAACTTACAAAATGAGAGAATTAATGTTTTCAAAGTGCTAAAGGATGAAAAAGTACGTGAAAATCGCCCCTTGCAAGTTCTTGGTCGAAGTTGCATTCAAAAAGGTGAGAAAACCTCTTTTAATTGGAAATTGCAAATCACAAAAACTATCACACTCCATTCCATGGCCACAAAATGGTAAGCCTAGAGATTTCACGCATGTGGAATGAGTTTTTGGTTTGCTAAGAACTTCATTTCACAACCGCAGAATCTCCTGAGTAAACACCCAACTCCAAAAATCTTTTTTCTTCAATCTTGCTCACGTAAAGCCTCCCTCGGACATCCTAGCACGCTCCAATATTCAAATCACTTTGAAACATCCACAAAAATGGTGAAAAGTAGATAGATCTTTGATTACGTCCTGAAAATGCAAAATGCATGTAAAATTATACTAAAGTGCAATGCAATGCTATAAATAAACATGAAATAAATATATGAAAATGTGTAATTTTTGCACCTAACAAATCTCCCCAAGCCTTACCCTTTTCGTGTCCTCGAGAAAACAAAAATCGAATCAATTCGGGAAAGATAAAAGAAATGCAAATGCAAATTATAAACAAAAAGAAAGAATGACTTAAGTTGTTCATCCCAACAACATAATCATGATCAAAGAGTTGTAAACATATACCCAATACAGATGCAAATGTACTACATTCCAAATCAAGACAATAAAACACATGGAATACAAACATTTATTAAACACTTGGCTTAAATGCATAGAGGTGTAGTATAAGACATCTCCTAGTAACTTTTACTGACAAGGCAGGTGCATCTCAATTTATAAGGCGTACTCACTGAAGTACTCATCCACTCGTGTATGCACTCATTTTACAAGATATGCGAACTTAAGTCTATCAAAGAATCTACATTCGTTTATTTAAGGTAAACGACACTCAGGTGTCGGTAAGGCATACCCCTATTCTCCCTAATCTTCTCTACATGCTCTTCAACAGCTTGCGGTTGCACAATCTTCATGTCATATTCCAAATCCCGTTTCAATCCAACAATCCATAATAAGAGACATATCTATAAACCTTAACAAGGGCGCAAAAGAAATATACAAAATTATATACAAACACCAAACATACAAAGCAAACAAAATAGAATCGTATAACACAATTGTTGGCTTCAAATCAACTACCAATCCTAAACGCGCCAACGAAATCAAAACTATACCAACGATTTTTCTATGAAAATATCATCATGACAAATCTGGAATGACTTGGTTTGATTCTTTTTTTTAATATATATATATATATATATATATATATATATATATATATATATATATATATATATATATATATATATATATGTTTTGGGCCATGGTTCCTATGGTTGGCTTTATTGGGTCATGAGGCCCATTAATGATTAGAACATGGACTTTGGGCCCATTAGCAAAGAAAGACTTATGAGCCATTGTAAAAAAGGACTTGGGGTTTGGGTCCTTTAATTTGGATTGTGTTCGACTTTAACTTGGGTTAATGGTATTATTGTTCAGCATGAGAAGTCACAGACTGTTAGTAGAGCAACTTTCAGATTCAACATTCGTGAAAGGTGAGTCTCCTCACCATACCAATGGGTTGAAGGCACCAAGGCCCGCCCATTATTGTTATGAGTTATGATTAGTTGGTTATGGGATGTGTGATATGCTAGTTATTTGTGATACTTGCAGGGTGTGACACTTTGAAAGCTATTGAGTGCAAAGTGGCAAAACACAAGAATACATGTATAGAAAATCAACATGTGTTTGTACCTTTTGCATTTGATACATTGGTTTTTTCGTGCCAGAGACGGCGAAGCTCGTCAACAAAGTCCAACGGGTCATGCATTCTAATATTATATCTCCTAGATCCACAGATGTTGTTTTCAAAAGAATTAGTTTTGTCATCCATAAAGGGCTAGCGACGCAGATTGTTGCCCGCTTGCCTTCTATAGATATGTATTGAGCTATATTTGATTTTTTTTTAAATAACATTTTTTTTAATGTAAATGTGAGATCAAACCTCAAAAGCGTGGGATGATGGCGGATTACATAGAGGAACGTAGTCGGGGCAGTAGGTTCAGGGGCGATTCAATCAATTTAGAGGCTCTAAGCAAACAAAAAAAATTGGGGCCCTTAAAGTAATTAAAAAGTTTCGAACTTGAAACCTTTATAAACCGGTTCTTTTACCACCAAGCCAAGCTTCCACTTGTCTTTGTATTGTAAGAAATATATATATATATATATATATATATATATATATATATATATATATATATATATATATATATATATAACACAATAAGGTTTAAAATTGAGGGCCCTAAGCATTTACTTAGTTTTGTTAAGGGTAGAGTCGACACTGGGTAGGCTAAATCCCGATGATAGTGGCCGTTCAGAGCAAAAGCTTTGTTTTTTTTCCTATTTATCGGCTATCGGTTCTTGCTTCTTGAACTTGAAGTAGGAGGAGACTAATGATCTTTGGTGCTAGGGTTTCTTCTGAAATATAAAAAAGAGGGATAAGAAAAAACGGATTCAAAATTTAAGAGTAAGTTGAAGAGTGAAGATAAATTGGTCGGATTTAAATGAGCTAAAATGAGGAACAAAATTAATATCATGCAAGTTTTCAAGGTGAAGGGTAATATTGGTAGTTAACTTTAAAACTTTATGGGACGAAAGAGATGCCACATGGCAATGAGTCTTTTAATATACTATCTCCATTAACAATTCAACTCAACCTATTTTTTCTATAATAAATTAATTTATTTCTTTTCGGCTATACAATCCGATCCAATTATTTACACTCATTAGCAAACCCAACCTATTTTATATTTATAAAACAATATCAATATTAGTCTTAGTTTGAAGAGAAAAATAAATTAGATATTTTGATATATTTTATTTCATTTTTTTATTAAAGATAAAATTTACTTATAACCAAAAAATAGTTTTTGGTATAAAAACTAATAGGTTTCTTCTAATCAAATTGATCACGTGGGCATAACTTCCAATACAAGCTGAGGGGAGTGATCACGAGCTGGTTCATAAGAATTGTTTGATTCTTGTTTATTTAATATTTCTTTTTCAATGAGCGCTGGTAGGAAACCCCCAATGGGGTAGTCTTATAATAGGGAGATACCATTATAAAAACAGTTTTTTTTTATTAAAGTCATTTGTAATTTGATATATATATATATATATATATATATATATATATATATATATATATATATATATATATATATATATATATATATATATATATATATATATATATATATGGGTAAAGTGAATATACCTAACAACCTTATATAAGCTTAGGTACCTAATTCTATAATACTACATCGGTTTGTATCATATTTAGATTGTAATTGCCTAAGGTTCTTAAACTTCAACCTTATAACTTGATTACTTCCAAAATCTTTGGATTTTCAACAATATCTTTATTATACATCATGTCTTTCTATCGAATACCACCTATGGGCTTCATATCCTACCGCTACAAATGAAAGGATGTAGGAGAAATATAATGATGAATTTCCAATTTTTTTTTGAAGTAAATCAAGTTTAGGGATAAAGTTTAAGAACCTTGGATGATTGCAATGAAAATTTAATGCAAAATGACGTAGTTTGATGAGGTTAGGTATGTAAGCTTATATAAGGTTGTTAGGTATATTCACTTTATCCTATATATATATATATATATATATATATATATATATATATATATATATATATATATATATATATATATATATATATATATATATGATAAAACAATCATTATACTCTATGATATTATATGGGTTTTTTCGTAAAAAATAGAAAATATAAAGGCTTTTTTATTAGATAATCATAATGAATGGTATTTATGTATAACAAACTAGATCATAAGCTTTAGGGTTTGCATGTACACCATAGGAATGATGTACTGCTTAAAACCCTTCAGAAACGACTTGGGTCAAGTTTGTTAGGCAGTTTTATTTGGAGTTTGCACCACCAATTGAGGTGCAACGGTTTGTGAGAGAGTTTCATGATCCACAACAGACCCCGAGATTGTGGCGGAGATCACTGCCAAGTTTCGGGAACGAGCATTGTTGATTCCACAGTATGTTACCGATGAGGACATGCGGAGGACGCGGTAGCATTCCTTGTTGATGGATGATATCTGGGAGTTTGTGAGCTTCACATGGTGCAAAACTCTGAATGAGATGGTGAAGAAGGCCCGTGAGCGGGACATGGAGTTGGACTTCCGCACCAAGCGGAAGCCTGAGCAGGCCTAGACAGTAAAAAGCCTAAGACCTCGAATTCATCTAGTAGGGGCCAGCAGGGTCGTGACCGGTGTGCCAAGTGCGGTAAACCGCATAGTAGGGCTTGCCGAGCGACAAGCTCGGGATGCTACGCATGTGGCCAGTCGGGCCATATGATTAGGGATTGCTTCAAAAAGAGCTTGGTTTGTTTTCACTGCAACCAGACCGGTCATAAACGGGCCGACTGCCCGAGGTTGCAGGGAGGGGAGGAATAATGGCGGTATTTTGAAAAGAAAAATAAATTATTTCATATTAAAAAGTTATATTTATAAAAATATATCAACGTTGGCCTTATTTTGAAAAGATAAATAAATTATGTGTTTTAATATATCTTATTTTATTTTTATTAAAGATAAGATTGACTTATAAACAAAAATTAGTTTTTGGTATAAAACCTCATTGGTTTCTTCTAACCAAATTGAACACCTGCACATAATTTCCAATACAATCGGTAGCCACATCAAGGCGTGATTACAAATTAGTTTAGGATAAGGATTGTTTGATTTTTATTTTTTTAATATTTCTTTTTCAATTAGCCGCCGGTAGCAAACCCCCGAATGGGGTAGTCTTATAATAGGGAGATACCATTACAAGAACAACTTTTTATTAAATTCATTTGAAATTTGATTTTTTTTTAATTATAAATGCTAACAACTTTTTAACCATTTAGTGTTATATATTGTTATATAAAAATATAAAAAAACCCGTTATACTTTATCATATTATATGGGTTTTTTTCGTAAAAAATATATAATATAACGAATATTTTTATTAGATATCTTAATTAATGGTCTTTATGTAATGGTTTTTTGAAAAAACTTATAAATCTTATATGGCCTTTTGAAAAAACTTATCAATGCACCTAAAATAACCAATCACCTCATAGTTGTTAATATCTCAATCTCAAGATTTTAAGATTTTAAAATCCCACAAGCAAATAACGATTTCGATCTCATTAAGATCTACTTAAACCATAATCTATAGTAGGATTTTAAGATCTTAATACGACCCGATTCCATATTTTTTAGTTTTATTATATAGTTGAGTATCAAAAACCTATCTATTCAACTTCAAATCGAGCATCAAAAATTGCAAGAAATCACATAAAGTAATTACTTCATTACTTCATCTTAAATTAGACAGGTTACACTCCATGATAATCTTTTTATAATCTTAAGCCTTTGTTATATATATGATCATAATGATCTTATTTCTTTCTTAATTAAAATGTTTTCTTCTTATTTTTTATGATTTGCAACAACACAATTTATGGTTCATACTTAACAAGTTAAAATTGATTCCATAACGACGTTTTAATCATTAAGTTATAATATATACTACATATAAGACATTACAAACAAATCTAAATATAAAAGTTAATTTGATCTTTTGTAAAACCGTTATAATATACACTCCACACAAAATTTTACAACCAATCTGAAGATGAGTTAATTTGATCTTGTAAAACCTTAAAACAAACTTGATTTTAACTTTTAAGTTATTATATTTACAATATCACCCCTTCATTTAAACACATTTATGCAAATCAAGCCCAACAGATAATGATAAAGGGTTAGATAAGATAAGAACTAACAACTAAGAAACGTAAGTTACAAGTAAAAAAATACCCAATCTTTAAGCCCAAATCTTAAGACAAGCCCAAACCCATTATTGATTTTGAAAGTACAAAGCCCAAGTGTTACTTGTTGTAAAATATAAACTCACACGTCAGAATAAAAACCACCTCTATTTTTATTTTGTTTTGTGATTTCGATCGCTACTATAAAACCCACAATATACTGAATTATAAATGTAGTGTCACGTAAATTGAATTACAATTACTCCTACAATACAAAAAATTTCTTCACCTCTTCGTTTCTCTTCTCAAACTGGTTTTTGTTTTTGCTAAAACAACCAGACTTCGATCTAAAGGCAACACAACTTGTTTGATTTTGTTCGGTGCTTAGATCTTCCCCAATTTGTGTTCCCTGAGGGTTATAATACTTCCACAGGTAATCTTTTCTCTTTGTTCTTTGCTAATGTCATAAAAACCGATTTACTATTAGCAAGTTGTTTGTGATTGTTGCTTATTTTTAACAAGACTTGTTATGTGATTGTTTTCATTAAGGGATGAAACGATTGCGCGATGATGTATTTAGTAACAACTCTCAATTCAAGCGGCCGTTTGTTTCTCCTCGAGGGGAACCACCGTAAGATTTCTTCTTCCTTTTTTTTTTTTTTTTTTTTTTTTTTTTTTCTTTTCCTTTTATTGAATTGAATTTATTCTCTACTTTTGTTTGTTTATCGTGTTTGATTATGTTCAAATGTGTCTGTGATGGTTTATTTTTGGTTTAGATGTTTTTTTTTTTTTTTTTTTGCTTAAATCGTTTGACTTTGAAATTGTTTGAAGTTTATGTAGGGCTAATTCTGAAATTTTTGGATCTATATCGTGTTTGATATTGTCGTGCATCAATTTTTGTAATTGAAGTGATTTGGTTTTTGGGTCACATCTACCATAAAACCTTGAATAGACTGTGGTATTTGATATTTTCTTATCTGAATATGAACCATATCATGTTAAATTTCTTGTTTTTGTGCATAATTTTTTGTTATTACCACCAGAAATCAACAAGTGCACTTTAGATTTTTATTCCTTGTATTTTAGGGTTTGGGGGTTATGTTTAAAGGATTGCATGTGCAATTTACAACTTTTTTTAAACATTTGATATGCTATGAATGATATAATACCAAGATGAACTGCTGCTCACTTAGACTTTTGTTTTCTGTTTGAAGATATGGTCAACCTCATGTCCCTGGAGATGAAGTTGTAGGGGAGGTAGGGGGAGGGGCAGGAGGAGGAGGAGGTGGCGGTGGTGGCGGCGGTGGGGGTGGTCCAGGAGGTGGTAGTAGTGCACAAAAACTCACCACCAATGATGCATTAACATATCTAAAAGAAGTCAAGGACATGTTCCATGACCAAAGAGAAAAATATGACCTGTTTCTTGATGTAATGAAAGATTTCAAAGCTCAAAGGTACATAAATATATAATCAAAAGTTTTGCTTTTGACATTAAAATGATATATTGCAACTCATTTGATTATATACTTATTTGGTGCAGAATCGATACTACTGGTGTTATCGCAAGGGTCAAAGAATTATTTAAAGGTCACAATAATTTAATTTTTGGGTTCAACACTTTTTTGCCCAAAGGATATGAAATTACTGTAATTGAAGAGGAAGAGCCTCCACCAAAAAGAACAGTAGAGTTTGAAGAAGCTATAAGCTTTGTAAACAAAATAAAGGTATCTATTTTACATGTCAACATTTAATATTTTTAATTTTTAATAATAATATGTACATTCTAATGTTTATGGTTTTCAGAATCGTTTCCAAAACGATGATCGTGTTTACAAGTCATTTTTGGAAATCTTGAACATGTATCGAAGAGAACACAAGGGCATCAAAGAAGTCTACCATGAGGTGATCTTCTGTAAGCTTTTCCTCAAAATGATATATTAACCAATAAACTCGGTTGGAATAATAATAAACTTAAACTTAAACTTAAGTCTTAAACAAACACAAACACAAACACACAAGATTTTTGTCTCAGTTTTTATCATTTATCTATACAGGTTGCTTCACTTTTTGAAGATCAACGCGATCTTCTTGATGAATTCACAAGATTTTTACCAGATGCTTCTGCACATCATGCTTCACATGGTAGACATTCTTATAATCGTTATGATGAACGAAGCTCAGCTATGAATCCACTCAAACAAACACAATTAGACAAGGTAAGTTGATGACTTGATTTATTTTTTTATTTTTTTTAAAATTTTTGATGAGGGGCTAACTTTTTGATGGAATTAGCAACGAAACCGGAGAGATAGGGGAATTGCTTCACATGCAGATAGGGATCTTGAAAACCGTGATATTGATGAAGATGATAAAACAGCAATGAGACTTCAAAAAGATCAAAGAAAGAGATCTGAGAATCAGAATAGGAGAAATTCTGATCAAGACTATAAAGAGACTCATATTGATAATACTAATAACAAGGACATGAATCGTCTTGAAAAAAGAAAATCTGAAGATTTTGGAGTCCATTCAGTTTCTGCTCCATATGGTGATAAAGATGCCCTAAAAAGTGAGTCAACTCTTTTCATGTGTATATCTTTTGATTAATCAATCGTGGTAATTAATTAATTAATTATTTATTTACAGATATGTATAGTGCAGAATTTAGTTTCTGTGAGAAAGTGAAGGATAGGTTACGTAATCATGATGATTATCAAGCATTCTTGAAGTGTCTTCACATCTACACCACTGATATAATTACAAGAAAGGAATTGCAAAGCTTGGTATGTAAATAGTATATGCTCTTTTTATTTAATGTATTAAATCTATTGGAATACAATTTAATATCTGTAACTTTTTATTTTTTTTTCATTAAGGTTTCTGATCTACTTGGAAAGCACCCGGATCTTATGGAAGGGTTTAGAACATTTTTGGGGGGAAATATAGGTGAAAGTCAAACTTACCTAGTCAACTTTTGAATAATTACTTTTTTACCCTTTAATCACCCCTTGGTTGACACTTGACACTTACTTATCTTGTTTCCAGATGGATTTCTCGCTGGTGTTATGGACAAAAGTAATTTTTTTTTTTTTTTTGTCAATTTACGGTTTTTATAATTGATTCTTTATTGGCTGAAATTCTTTTTTTTTTTTTTTGATAGAATCTTTATGGAATGAAGGGCATGCATCGAAATCAACTAGGACAGATGAGAAAGAGAGGGATCATAATGCTGCTGCAAAAGAGGACAAATACAAAGAGAAATATTGGGCAAAATCTATTCAAGAACTTGACTTATCTGATTGTCAACGTTGTACTCCTAGTTACAGACTTCTTCCTGATGATGTATGTCAGTCTATATTTCACCTTTTTTCAGTTTTCTTTTTCATTTTGTAAATTGTTTTTTATTTTTATTTTTTATATATATATATATATTTTTAATGTTTTACAGTATCCAATCCCATCAGTTAGTCAAAGATCAGAACTTGGTACTCAAGTCCTAAATGATTTATGGGTGTCTGTGACTTCTGGTAGTGAGGATTATTCTTTTAAACATATGCGGAGAAACCAATATGAAGAGAGTCTCTTCAGATGTGAGGATGACAGGTAGGTACTTTTAAAGAATCATTAAAAAGAAAAATATGTATATATAATTTTTTTTTTTTTTTTTTTTTATAAAGGGACTTATTGTTTTTATGATTTCCACCAGGTTTGAACTAGATATGTTGTTGGAATCTGTAAGTTCAACTGCAAAACGTGTTGAGGAATTATTGAACAACATTAACAACAAGACAATCACTCCAGAAACTCCCATCCGTATAGAAGACTACTTCACTGGTATTTATTATTATTATTTAAAGTAAATTACATTTTTCGTATTTTTTTTTTTTTTATAAAAAATTTTGGTCCCAAAAAGTTCTGTTACAGTTTTAGTCCTTATTCGATGTATTGTATTTATTTAGACCCACCCTGAATAGGTTTTTTTACAAAATTACCATTTTAACAATTCATGGACCAAAAAATTGTTATGAAACATCAAAAAAGGGCCAAACTTGCAAATATCAGCTATTCCCAGTGACCGAAAATGTAATTTAGTCTATTCTATATTATTTCACTTACCAACATTTTCATCTTGTAGTTCCATGATTTAGAATGATATGTAAATGTAATGATTTTTATAAAATTATTGTAGCTTTGAATTTGAGATGCATGGAGAGATTATATGGTGATCATGGTCTTGATGCCATGGAAACTCTTAGAAGAAATCCATCAGCTTCATTGCCTGTTATGTTAAATCGTCTCAAACAGAAACAAGATGAGTGGACAAAATGTAAATCAGATTTTAATAAAGTTTGGGCTGAAATTTATGCAAAAAATCATTACAAATCACTCGATCACCGAAGCTTCTATTTCAAGCAACAAGATTCAAAGAATCTCAGCATAAAATGTAACTAAACTTTGCTTACTTTCTTTTCTCTTTTTATTTTAAACAAAAATCATGGAGACTTTTTTTTTTTTTTTGTTATTGTTATGAAAAAACAGCATTGGTGAGTGAGATTAAGGAAATAAAGGGAAAGAGTCAGACAGATGAAGATATTCTTCTTTCGATTGCTGCTGGAAACCGACATTCCATCATGCCAAATCTTGAATTTGAGTATTCTGATAATGATATTCATGAAGATACATTCAAACTTATTAAATATTCATGTCAAGAGATTTGCACAACAAAAGAACAATCCAACAAAGTTTTAAATCTCTGGACAACTTTCTTGGAAGCAATTCTTGGTGTCCAATCACGGGATGAATCCAGTGTGTCAGATTCAGGAAAGGGTATTTTGGTAAATGGAGATGCTACTTTAGTAAAGGAAGATGGGCTTCAACTTCAACCAGAGAAAGAGGGTGGTAAGAAGTAACATGATATTTTTGCAATTAATTAATTAACTTGTCTCATTTTTTTTTTTTAAATTTAATTTGGAAAATGGATTTTTAAGGGCGTGAGGCGACTACTAGACCAAGTAATGCTACCGAAAATGGTCATGAAGCAAAGTCAAATATTCATGAGGTTCCTGTCTCACAGGTAAAACTTTATATCACCCATTTTTTTTTATCTATGTTATTTTTTGTTAACATTTATTTTATACAAATCGCTAGATGAATATATTTTTTTCCTTACTTTGTGTATTAAGTTAAAAAAAATAAATTATTTTATTTAGAAATTACAGCCCATGGATAGTAGATGTATAGCAATGGGAAATGGAAATGCTGGTGAGTCATCAAAAGTGGAGAAAGAAGAGGGGGAATTATCACCCAATCATGATTCTGATGACCTCAATTTTTCAACCTATCAAGACAATAATGACAATGGGACACATAAAGGGGAATTGGAAGCAGATGGTGATGATGATGACAATGAAGATGTTTCCGGTGGCGGTGATGACATTTCCGGCGATGAATCCGGTGGTTCCAGGGAGGAGGAGGAGGAGGAGGACGACGAATGTAAACCGGAAAGTGAAGGAGAAGGGAATGGAATTGAGGATTCCGTGTATTTATTACCTCCATCTGAGCATTTTTTACGGACCGTTAAGCCCCTGGCGAAATGTGTTGCTTCTTCTTCTTCATGTGGTGGTGAAAAAAAAGATTCCCGTGTTTTTTACGGGAATGATGCGTTTTATACGCTTTTTAGACTTCACCAAGTAAGAATTCCTTTTTATTTTTATTATTATTTTTTTTAATCCAGAATGCAAATCCAAACACACTTTTTGTTTCTTTATATCTTTACTTTACCAAAGATTATATTTTATTATTAATTTTCTTTCAGGTATTATACGACAGACTTTTATCTGCAAAGCTCAATTCAATGTCAGCTGAAGCAAAACGAAAAACCACAAAAGATTCTTCCCCTTCTGATCTTTACTCCATGTAATTCCATTTTAAATAGTAAAACATTATATTATTAGTTTATTATATCAAATCTTGACCTCTAATGCAATACCATTATTATTCATTATATAACAGATTTATGACCTCTCTTTACAAATTACTTGATGGTGTTGCTGATAATGCAAAATTCGAAGACGATTGTCGTGCCATTTTTGGAAATCAATCCTATATTTTATTCACATTGGATAAACTAATTTACAAAATCGTCAAACAGGTATTTATTTCTCTACACTTTTTCTTTTTTCCTCATTTTTTTTTTAATTAAGTTGTAATTTAAATTATCTAATTACTCCCTTGTGTGTGCAGCTTCAAAGTGTTGTAGGTGACGAGATCGATAATAAACTTCTACAATTATACGAATACGAAAAATCTCGAAAACCCGAGAAGTTTATCGATTCGGTATATTACGAAAACGCCCATGTCGTCCTTCATGATGAGAATATTTACAGATTTCAATGCGTAAGTTGTATTTTTTTTTTTTTTTTTTAGTTTTTAAAATTTCTGTATATTTGTTGATTTTGTTACTTACTTATTGCAGTCATCTTGGCCTTCTCGTTTGACTATTCAACTAATGGATGATGGGATTGAAAAACCAGAAGTGGTTCCAATTTCTGTAGATTCTAATTTTGCAAATTATCTTCATAAAGATTTTCTTTCTGCTGTTAATGCAAAAAAACAATCTGGCATTATGCTGAACAGGTAACAAAATAAAAATCATTCTACTTTTGTTATTTGTGTATTATTTTATTTATATGCTATAATAAAAATTTGAATGGAAACAGAAATAAAAGGCGATTCATGGAGATGGATGAATCTTGTGCTTTATCGGTTGCCATGGAAGGTGCTCATGTGGTGAATGGTTTGGAGTATAAGATGTCTTGTTGCTCTTCAAAGGTACAAATTGTTTGTTTTTTTTTAATAAAATAATTTGTATTCTATATAAATAAATATAAATTTATACTTTATAATGGATTTGGCAGATATCGTATGTTCTGGATACGGAAGATGATTTTTTTCGAGAAAGACGAAAAAGTCAATCATCATCATGTGGGAATAAAAGTCAAAGAAATGTAGAAAGGTTTCACAGATTCTTAGCAGCCTCACTAGCAAAAGAGTAGAGGGGCTTTAGTTTAGGGTTCGTTCACTTGTGTACAGAGGTTGTTCATTTCATAATTTGGTATACCATAACATTAACAACAATTTTGTTACTTATAAGTTAATTTTATTTTTTGCTAATTTCTAACTCTTATTTTTACGTCTTTTTATATGAATAAACCGGATATATCGTATCACCCATTTAAATACATTATTAATGGGCGCTGAAGTTTTCTAAAAACCAAACTCAGGTAAGGCTTGTATTGAAAAAAATCACTCATTCTGTAGGAACCAAAGTGAATAATAATTAACAACACTATATTAGAAATAACAAAAGGGCTAAATGCAAGAGAATTATAGGCATATATTTTTTTGTATTATAGCATCCTATTTTTTTTATTTAGGCAAATAACATAAAATTCATAGTTTGTCAACGAAGCCACCCATGTTTGAAAATTCTGTTGTTTCATTTTGCAATGCTGTGATTTGCTATGCATTATAGCAGGATAAAGTGACCATAATAGAAAGTTTTGTAAAACATCAATGGTTTTAGAAGAATATTTAGTGCTAAAATATTCACTGAAAACCACCAACTTTTTTTTTTCTTATTGTAACCAACTAACTATTAACGTCTACGTAGGAAAAAAATAATAATAAAAAAAACTATAAAACTTGGTTGACCAAAATGTTGGCGACTTTTTATGGTTTCTCTTTTGTTTTGTTTTTGTGGTATTATACTTTCGATTTTTTTTTTTTTTTTTAAGTATTGACTGTGGTTGACCAAAATGTTGGCGACTATCGATTTATAAATAAATATCTTTTTAAATAGAATGAAAATGAAAGGAGTTGAAATATATTTTTAAAATAAAATGTAGATCAAAGGAATTGAAGGTTACGTACGTCTTTATCATTGTATTGTGTTTTTATATTTTAAAAGATTTTTGATTGATTTTAACTTATTAGTTGAGAAGGTGAAATAAAACATTAAAGCCATCCACACGAGTTTAACCAATTAAGAGCATGTTTGGTATTTCATCTAAAAATTCATTATTTAATGTTTTATTTCACTTATTGACTATTTGAGAAGTCAATAAATTTTAAAAAGTATTTGGTAAAGGAAAAAAGGCTTTTTAAAACAACTTCTACTTAAACTTTTGAAAATGAGTTTTTAAAAGGGTAAGATACAAACTCCTTATCACTTATTGACTTATTAAGTTTAAAAAATAATCATTTTACATATAAAAGCTAGTTAAACACTTTTTAACTTATTGACTTTTTCCATAAAAAACTAATTGAAACACTTCTTTTAAAAAAGTCATAAGTTTATAAGTCCTTATTGTCAAAAGTCATTTTAGAGAGTAAAAAACAATCTCAAACACCTTTTAAATTGCGATTTGATAGAATTAATATACAAAATAATATCAACAAACATACTATAACTTTTTTGTATTTTCATAAAGACATGAAAGTTTGTTGTCAAATAAGATTCCTTATTTTCCGATCCAACAACACCCACACAATTGAGTTTGCAACCTGTGTCCGATAAAGTTTTCCTCAAACCAATTTTGTGTAAAATGGGATGTCGCGTGCTTTGTTGTCCTTGTGGCAGATGCATAGAAACATTGGATAGTATGAAGGTCGTGTCTACGATTGTCCCAGTCCAAGACAGGAAAACAAACTGTATTGTTAATCAAGTTGCTGCGGAACAAAGATACTTCCGAGACCACCAATTCCAACAATCATGACAAGATAATCACCATGAGATCTCATCTTATACAAGTTTATGAAAAGAAAACGAATCTGCACAAACCTATGGAGTTCTCCCTCCTCTTCTAGGTCGTTAATTTGTATGTTACTAGGTTGATTCAAACATTTTATAAGGTCACATCTGTTGACAAAAAAAGAAAATGAAAACTAAACCCAAATTTCCAACAAATACAACTAATGTGAATATCATAAAGCCTATTTGAGCTAATTTAATTTTCAAATCTATAAATTTTACATAAGTAGGATAATATTAACTATAAGTAGTAAATAAAATCTCTATATGTTAGCATTTGGTATGTAGGGTTACATCAATATTGAAACATTTTAGAACATAAATAACCAAGAATAACGAGCTCAAAGATTTTTCGCTTAAAAAATAAATAAATAAATAAATAATCCAACAATCATGGTTCAAAGTTAAAACACATTAACCTAAAATTAAGACCAACAACCCAATATTGCTAAAAAAAATCAGACCAGTAGATTCGACAATTGCGATTAAACAATGTCAAAGAAAGTAAACTTAAAAGATAGTAATGATAGAGTAAAGCTACTAGAATGCCACAAGAAATTACGATAAAAACAAGTAACAAATCAGTAAGTGAAGCGACAAAATAGATTTGATAGAAACGTAAAAATAGGAAATATAATTTAAATTGAAATTATGTTCTTACCAACAAGCTTTTTCAGAAACCTCGACAAGAAGGGAGCATAAGGATTAAGGAGGGGAAGACCAGTAAAGGGGTTTTAATATATCTTCAATTTTGGTTGGTGGTATTAATATTTGAAGAATTAATATTGGTTGGCTGGTCAATGATGTCAAAATTTTGTTTTCAGTCTTTTTCAATGCCGTACACTGTGTTGGCAGTTTGTTATTTTCTTACCTTTTTTTAATTTGGTTTTTATTTTAAGATTAAAAATTGAAATTTGGTTTGTGTGTGAGTGTGTGCTTAGTTTTGGGATTCAGGGATATATTTGTAACAAATTAAGGTTAAAAATTTCATTTTTAATTATGAGATTTATAACTTAGTTTACCAAACACTATCAATGTCATATCAATTTAAAAAAAAAAAAGCCATAACAACATGTATGAAAACCATATTATCAAAAACAAGAAAAATCATAGTACAATTCCAGAAATCTCCATACGAAAACCATATGTGTGTGTGATGCGTTGCTACACAACCAAATCCTTCCTCTTAGACGAAGAGGTACCTGAAACCAAAACTGAAACTGTAAGCACAAAGCTTAGTGAGTTCCCCCATCATACCCATACCAAATAATGCATAATCGTCAGTATCTTTCAACCGGTAATTGGGAACTACCTTCCCCTTCGGTATCTTTCAACCGGTAACTGGGAGCTACCCTTCCATTCGGTATCTTTCAATCGGTAACTGAGAACTACCCTCCCCTTCGGTATCTTTCAACCGGTAACCGGGAGCTAATCTCCCCTTCGGTATCTTTCAACCGGTATCCGGGGACTATTCCATCCCATGCTAATACATATCAAGCACAACAAGCATATCAGATACAATGATCATATAAAACACAGTAATCATATCGCACATCAATCCTAGATGATTATCACTAAGACAACCATCCATGCAACTCCTTTATTGGTGGGTCGGGATTGTGGTCGTAGACCCACCCCTACTAGAAGGAAACTCACCTCCAAGTCGTGTAGTGTTTGTACTGTCATTGGTGTGAAAGTCGGCTCTCCTCGACTCCTTAATCCCTACACGACAATCTCGCTAAGTTATCAATTTGTACTCACAACCCCTACAAGGGTTAACTTGAATCCAAGTCAAAGTCAAACCCTAGTTAGGTCAACTCTTTGGTTGACCAGACCCACCGAGTTGGTCCGCCAACTCGCCGAGTCCCTTTATCTACATAATACTACAAACCCATCCCACTCGTCGAGTCTAGCAAGAGCTCGACGAATTCGCCTTCGACAACACTTCAGTTAATCTTCAACCGACTCAACTTTTCCTTGAACTCGTTGAGTTTATCTTCAACATATGAATGCGTCCAGACTATGACTCACCGAGTTGTATGAACAACTCGTCGAGTTCATCTTCAAAGATTGGGAGATTGCCTTGGACTCGTCGAGTTTGCTCGAACACTCGTCGGGTCCCATGATCCCCATGTCCCTTATGAGCCTAAACAACTGAGGGACCTTACACACTATCAACTGGTCCATCAACATAAAGAATTTGGTGGTCATTACACCCCGACTCGCCGAGTCCATCCTTGATCATTACTATACAGTCGGTTTGAATGAGTCTGAACACATCAAAACCATAGATCTGGCCTCTTAATGTCCATTTTACACGTAAAATTCCAAGCTTGGTGCACATGCAAGGGGTCTTTGGCTCAAAAAGCCATAAAAGACATTCTACAAAGTGCATGGGGCTTTCATGGCCATAGAGTTGGCACCTTTATGCCACGAGACCCCTCCATTGACCCAGATATGAAGTCAAAACTACATATAACCCTTCACAAATCCGAAAATGGTTTAGAAAGCCCTAAAGATACTCAAAATCCAAGCCCTAAGGATAAATAAACACATGGAAGACAAAGAAAGGGGCATTTTACCTTGAATGAGTTGGAAATGGAACAAAATCTCTGGATCTCCAAGCCGCAACTCGAACTCCCAAGCTTCCTTCCTCTTTTCAAGCTTCACCATCCACCAAAATGCACCAAAATGGCCTTAGGACACTCACACAAGGCTAGGGTTTCGAGATAATGCTTTCTGGGAGTAATAGGGACTGTGGAGGTTGGGATAAGTTGTTTAAATATGGCACAAACCCTCAAAATTAGAGTTTCACCCAAACAGCACCTACTCGCTAGTCAGTCTCCCAACTCGTCGACTAAGTCATTTAAACTCCCCGTGGATCACGACTCTACTCGACGAGTTGGGCCACCAACTCGTCGAGTCCCAAAGAAAAACATAAGAACTACTTGAAAGGAAGCATACCAGAGATCGGGTGTTACAATATTCAGAAAAGAAAAATCTTTTTTATTTTAAGTTAGTTTATAAAAAAATCTAAAATTATTTTTTATTTAAAGAAAGACATAAAATATCAGCTAAAACTTTGAAAAAACTTTTTTTTGTAACGCCCTAAATTACAATCCAAAATTTTCGATTAAAACTTTAAGTATTTATTTAAATCACAATTGCAATATCTTAATACATTTATCAAAGTAACATTAAAAGTTATCAAGTACACAAGTCCGCCATTGATGCGATGCAATCAAGCCGTGCCCCTTCTTTAATATAAGAAAACATGAAATATGTAAACCACAAATTGTAAGTAAAAGGTTAGTGAGTTCCCCAAAATACGTTAGATCTAAAATGTGATAATTGTTGATATAATTACTTTTAATTGAAAAAAGTTATAGTATTATATTAATTAATTCATTAAAACATCTAACTTTAATGGTTTAATATTTTTACTCAAATAAATATTTACACACACTTCACTCTATATAGTATATCTCTATATTAATATATGATATATGATATATTTACATGACTTGATGTATCCGAGTGTAAAGCTTTACTAAGTTAATGGATGCCAAAATATAATAATCAATATGATATTAAACAAGTTGATGAGATTATGTAAGCAAGAGAAGAGGAATGTAACAATTTAGATTTAGTATGTTATTCGAGTAACGAAACCGAATTTGTTCAAGTTGGACCCAGATAACCAAAAAAGCAGATGAACGGAAGTAATATGGTTCAGTTAAGTGACAAACATCAAACCGATAACCCGAACTTCAACTTACCCACATGATGATAATACCTAGATGACATGAAGTATAGTAGGTGATGTGATATTATCTAGGTAAAATGACTTCATTATTCATATTTGTCTCTATGTAAAGATGTAATTAAATATTTTTTCAAAGTTAACTGATTTTATACATAGATTGTAAATTTTTATTTATATAGGTGAATGGAAGTAAGTATTTTTTGATGTGTTCTATGAGGAAAAAATGATAGATCAAACTACTATTGTTAGCGAACAAAAGCATGTTTAGATATATATCATCATGATAATACAATTCTAAAAAACAACTATACGAATTGATTAATTATCATAATAGTAAATAATACAATAAATCAAATGTTAATGAAATCTTATGTTATCCAAGAATAAACTTTGTTGAGATGAGTTAGTATAAATATGTATCTATCTTACTTTATATTTGAAGTAATTACAATGTAAAAAATATTATTTCAAAGTCAATGATACCGACATAACTATTTTTGATAACATATATTAATTATATTATAATATTCTGCACAACGTGCGAATATTCGCCTAGTATATTTATAAAAGAGACATTTTTATTTGCACTATATGCATTTGAAACCTCCATGACTTTTTAATTTCTTTCTAATAGTTATTATAAATTGGTTAATAATGTTAAATTAATGCAAAAACTAAATTCTAATCATAAATTAAATAAACTACAATATTAAAATATCATATTTTACTTCTATTTATAAAATCATAACTTTAACTCTTTAACATATTATAAGTTAACTTATTATTTTAAATATGTTGTCGTATGTGAGCAATTGTCATTTAAAGTTACAAATTTTGTATAATTTAGGATTTTATGCAAAATAGGTAAATTATTAATTTCAATATAATGTTAATTGATTAACTTAAATCAAATTTTCAGTTAAACTTGAAAAAAATAAGAGATTGTTTTATAAATAGTTAAAAGCTATAAATTATAGTGTTAAACCAAAATTATAATCCTAAATTAACGAAAAAAGACCATGAAACAATTTTTTATAATCATTAAGAATTTTCAAATGAGTAGCTTAAAAATAACTTAAAATAAGAATAATTAAAAGTAATATTATATAAAAAATTATAATGTTATCTTTAAAAGCAAATATAATGTTTACTGTTTTAAATAATTACAATCAAAGAAACTAATAATATTCATCAAATATATTTTAAAAAAGTTAAATTTCTAAAATCAAACTAAAATAATTAAGAGTTTCGAAATGCGTTATTTTAAATAACTTACAACAAAAATAGTTAAAAGTAACATTATATTTAAAAATTATATTGTTATTTTTAAAAACAATTTTTTTTTGATGTTTTAAATAATTATAATGATAGAAATTGAAATATTAAGCAAATATTTTTTTTAAATTAATTAATCGTAACAACAATTATAACATTATACGATATATTATATTTAATTTTATTTATGATTAACCCGTAAGTATAAGGCATTGAGACAATTGAGAATTTTTTATAATGGAAGTACGCCCTACGTAATTTCTGTACGCCCAACGTACTGAGTCAACCACCCCAATGGTGGTCAACGCAAATGGAAATACGCCCAACGTACTAGAGGAGTACGCCTCGCATACGCCATCTGTTGGGCTTTTGACATTTTGGGCTTCGGGTTTGGGTCACTCTTGGGCAAGTTTGTCATGGGCCTTGCTGGACTTTCTGAACAATGATGTTTTAGGCTACTTTTGGTAATGGACTTTAGGTTAAGGCCCAATTAGGAAGTGGGGCCCAATTTGGAAAATTAGGCCATTAATGGGCTTATGTATATGGACTTTTAGATAGTGAATTTGATATTGAGCCTTGGCCCAAATTAGAGAAAAAGGCGAAATAGACTATGTAGATTCTTAGTCAAGATTAGTATTCCCATTTATTGACTTAATATACATTATTATTTGAATAGTTTGGGATTTTCAGTGAGACGGCAATTGGCGACTTTCTGTTCATTTCAACATTACATGCGAGGTGAGTTATCCTCACCATACTAAGGGGTCGAAGGCACCAATGCCGGCCTATCGGATATGTTATCCTAGCAGTTGGTAGTATGTTGAGTATGTGTTAGTGCTGCTTGCTAGTTGCTATGCCAATTAGGTAGATCTGTAGGACTACATGTATTATTATGTGATTATATGTATGTGCATTAGTTGTATTATATGTCGACATATTATGTGGGTTGAGTTGAGGTTATAATACTCCGTGCGGTAGCCAACAAATCCTAGAGCATTCCAGATACGAGTTGGGCCGGGTAGGCATGCTAGACTCGTACTGTGGGCTTGGTAGCATTCCAGATACGAGCTGAGAGCTGGGTGGGGTATACCAGACTCGTACTGTGGGCTCGGTGACAATTTAGATGTGAGATGTGGGCTCGGAAGGAAATCCAGACTTACACTGTGGGCCAGGGGTAACCTAGTCTGTAAAGCTTTGGACCCAGTACATGTTGTTATTTGTTTATGTATTATGTGCAGTGTATCGATATTTTGGGGGAGTTTACTAAGCTTTGGGCTTATAGTTTCAGTTTTTGTTTCAGGTACATCAGATGATCGAGGGAAGGCAAAGGCATGATCGTACAACTCCTCATATTTGTGTTTATGTTTCTTGGATACTCTGATATTATATTATTTTGAAAACAAGCTTTGTAATAATTAATGGTTCTGAAATGTTTTGTAAAGTTTGAATTTGGCATGATTTTTATGGGTGTTACATATATCTTCGGGTGTGTCTGGACTCAAACTGAGGATTTGAGAAAAAATTTCAAAACAAATAAATTTTTCTAAAAATGAGAAAGAGTTTTAAGAGAAAACGAGTTGGAACAGTGTGTACAATCAGCCAGAGCCCGAACGGTGATTTCCCAAAATAAACTTACTTATTTGTTTTATGAGATATTTATAAGATAATAGTGATGCATGATAGAGGGTAGGCTAAGTAATTCATATTTAGGGCAAGATTTGCATGATTTGTGATACCTTAGCCTAGGAGTCGTTGTTAATTGTTATGTACTTAGTGAGACTATCTAGCAGGATCACTTAGAGAGAGAATTCTGAGTCGAGAGATAATCTAGGAGAGAAACTTAGATGAGCATACGAGAGATCTACTAAGAGGTTAGTCGGTTATTATTGAGAGTTAGAGTACTTGTGAAATGGGATCCTAGTAGGAGGACTTGGGGTGACTACAGGTTGGTGTGGAAGGTAGTATTGGGCCCTTACTACTAAAAGCACCAGATTTGTATGCAACCCAAGTAAGAATCCTTAGGATGCTAAGGAACAAGTATTGATGGGGTGATCGAGTGTGAGTATGCTCGAGCGAGTCTCTGATGATTTTTATGTTATGTTTCAGAGACGTCATGGTGGGTACACGCCACAACCCTGGGAGCAGTGGGACTAATGATGATGAGATACGCAGGATGATTCATGAGGAGGTGGTTGTAGCCATACGAGAGGCGATTCGTGAGATGTTTGGGTGTATTAAGACCACACTGATTGAGACGTTTGATGAGCGATATGTTGTTGTTACTAAGGCGGCTGCTGCTGCAGCCACCGCAGTTGTCGCTGCTGCTAGGCCACAGGGAGGTGACTCGTTGTTGTTTCAGGAGTTCTGCAGCACGAAGCCACCAGAGTTTGATGGGACCCAGGATCCGATTGTTACGATGAGATGGATCTCTGATACAGAGGGGTGTTTTTACACATGTTCATGTCCTGATCATTTGAGGGTTCGATTTGTGCTGAACTAGCTTCGTGCGGGGAGAAGGACTGGTGGAAGTTTGTGACTACCAGTTTTACTCCTGCAGATCATGTTGTAGTGACATGGGAGAGGTTTACCCAGTTATTTCGAGATTATTATGTTCCCCTGTGGAAAGGGAATGTTTGGCCCAAGAGTTTTAGTCTCTCAAGCATAAGACAAAGTCTGTGACTGAGATTACGAGGATGTTCCATGAGAGGGCGTTGTTTTGCCCTGAACACGTGTCCACTGAGCAGGCACGTGTGAGCTGGTATCTGAGTATATTGAGGAGGGATATACAAGATTTCATGGCGAACTCATCATATAGGACATTGGATGAGCTTCAAACCAATGCCAGACAGAGGGAGATCGAGCTAGAGTTACAGACCAGAGAGGAGGAGGAGTCACGGGGTAGGGACTGGAGACCAATGCAGTCGCAGCCGACGGTGAAGCAGGCTAAGCCCGCTGAAACGAGGAAAGGGGGCCAGAAAGGACGCACTTGTGGTAAGTGCGGCAAGAGTCATGAGGGATCGTGTCGAGCATGGATTTGCTACAAATATGGAAAATAGGGGCATATGGTGAAGGATTTTCCCAAGGGGTTTGCAATATGCTTTCACTGCAACCAGACTGACCATCGGAAATCCGAGTGTCCCTAGCTTCTTCAGGGATCAGCACAGGGATCTGCACCTGCTGCTTTACGTGCTACTGAGAGTTAGCCCACGAAGGCCGAGACACCGAGGGTTCGTGGGAGAGCCTTTCATTTGACAGCGGATGAGGTCCACACAACACCTGACGTCGTGGCCGGTACGTATTATTTATTTATATTCCTTTGAGATGTGTTGTGCTTATATTATGCTATATGTAGGTACTTTTCTTGTGATTTCTTTACCTTCTTTGGTGTTATTTGACTCAGATACGAGTCGATCCTTCGTGTCTTTAGCTTTTAGTCGTCACATCAGTATCCGACGTGAGGCATTGAGTCGACCTCTGAGGGTTTCTATTGCTGACGAGCATGCGGTTTTTTCTACTGATGTGATATGGGGGTGTGTAATAGAGATCTTTGGTGTTGAGTTTCCGATAGACCTGGTACCGATCGCGATGGGTGATGTCTGTGTCATAGTGGGTATGGACTGTTTAAGTCGATTGGGAGTTTTGATTGACTGTGAGCGACAATTAGTGACTATACGAGACTCTAGTGGGGGAGTGCTTATAGTGTATGGAGAGGATACTAGACCTGGATCAGCTTTCTGTTCTGCTACCAGAGCGAGATAGAGTCTAAAGTAGAGTTGTATGGGCTTTTTGGCGTATGTGATGGATATGCAGGTTGCCGCAGAGAGGCCAAGTTCTATCGCCGAGGTTCCGATAATGTGCGAGTTTCCTAATGTTTTTCCCGAGGAGTTTTCGGGTGTGCCTCCCGAGAGGCAAGTGGAGTTCCGGATCGATTTGGTTCCGGGAGAGGTGCCCATTGCCAATGCACCTTATCGCCTTGCGCCACCAGAGATGCAAGAGTTATCATCACAGCTCCAGGAGTTGCTTTCGGTTTTATCAGACCGAATAGCTCACCGTGGGGAGCACTGATCCTTTTTGTCAAGAAAAAGGATGGTTCAGACCGGATGTGTATTGGTTATCGGGAGTTGAGCAAGCTGACGGTCAAGAACCGTTATCCACTACCGATGATCGACGATATGTTCGATCAGTTGCAGGGGGCGTCTTGGTTTTCCAAGATTGATTTGAGGTCTAGATATCATTAGACGGGAGTCTGCGAGGAGGATATCTAGAAGATGGCCTTTAGGACTCGTTACGGGCACTACGAGTTTGTGGTGATGCCTTTCGGGCTCACTAATGCACCGGCAACGTTCATGAACCTCATGAACCGGGTGTGCAGGCCTATGTTAGATCGATCAGTGATCATGCTCATTGACGATATCCTGATGTATTCGAGATCCATAGAGTAGCACAAAGAGCATCTTAGAGAGATTCTTGAAGTTTTGAGTACGGAGAGGCTTTATGCCAAATTCTCCAAGTATAATTTCTGGTTACGAGAGGTCCAGTTATTGGGACACCTCGTTAATCAGAATGGGATATTGGTCGACCCGGACAAGGTTGAGGTAGTTATGAGATGGGAAGTGCTGAGATCCCCGACCGAGATCAGGAGTTTCCTAGGTTTAGCTGGCTACTATCGGAGATTTCTCCAAGATTGTCATTCCTCTCACCAGGTTGACCCGGGAAGGTGTTACTTTTACTTGGGGTCTCGAGCAGCATGCCTCATTTGAGACTCTTCGCCAGAGATTATGCGAAGCCCCGGTGTTAGCCCTACCCGAGGGAATGGAGGACTTTGTGGTTTACTGTAATGCTTCTATATCCGGGATGGGTGCGGTGTTGATGCAGAGAGGTCACATGATAGCATATGCATCGAGACAGTTGAAGCCTCACGAGACGAGGTATCCCACCCACGACCTCGAGCTGGGGGCAATGGTGTTCGCCCACAAAATCTGGCTCCACTACCTGTATGGAGTTCGGTGTACCATATATACGGACCATAAGAGCCTGAAGTACCTCATGGATCAGCCCAACCTGAATATGAGGTAGAGGAGGTGGGTGGATGTAGTGAAGGATTATGACTGCGAGATCTTATATCATCCGGGCAAGGCTAATGTGGTAGTCGACGCTCTAAGCTGTAGAGATACGAGTGCTCCGATCCGAGATGTGTGCATGAGGATGAAAATGAGGACTCCAGTATTAGACACCATCCGAGAGTCCCAGGTGGAGGTCGTGAGACTGTAGAACCACAAGAGGGAGCGGGTTATTGGATAAGTGTCCAAGTTTGGGATGGACAGTCGTGGGATTATGGCCTTTCAAGGGCCGATTTGGGTGCCCTATACATGTGGAGCTCACCGTATATTTATGGAGGATGTGCATCGATCGAGATTCTCGATCCACTAGGGGGCCACTAAGATGTATTTGGACCTGAAGAGAGACTAATGGTGGTCCTGTATGAAGAGGGATGTGGCATGGGTACTTGAGAGGTGCTTGTCTTGTCGTCGGGTTAAGGCGGAGCACCAGAGACCACATGGCCCATTACAGCCTCAAGAGATTCCCCAATGGAAGTGGGAGCATATTACGATGGATTTTATCACCAACCTATCGAAGACCGCACGTGGGGTTGATGCGATATGGGTGATTGTAGACTGGTTACGAATATTGCTCACTTCCTCGCCATTAATGAGAGTTCTTCTGTAGAGAAATTGGTTGATATTTATGTGAGAGAGGTGGTAGCGCAGCATGGAGTGCCGACCTCGATAGTGTCGGATCGAGATGTGCGTTTTACTTCCAAGTTCTGGAAGAAATTTCATGAGGAGTTGGGTACCCAGTTGCATTTCAATACTGCATACCACTTTCAGACATACAGGCAGAGTGAGCGGACGATTCAGATGCTCGAGGACATGCTACACGCATGTGTTCTGGACTTCGGAGAAAGTTGGGATACCTATTTTCCCTTGGCCGAGTTTTATTACAACAACAACCACCATTCCAGTATTGGCATGCCTCTCTTCAAGATCTTATATTGGAGGAGGTGTCGGATTCCCATATGTTGGGGTCAGGTAGGGCAGCAAGCGATGGGTGGTAATGACACAGTGCTAAAGATGACCGAGCAAATTCAACAGGTCAGACAGAGGCTACTAACAGCCTAGATTCGCTAGAAGAGTTACACAAATCAGCGATGATCCGAGTTAGAGTTCCAGGTTGGTGATTTTATCTTCTTGAAGGTATCCTTGTGGAAAGGGGTGATCCGGTTCAGGAAACGGGGCAAATTGGGGCCCCGATACATTGGTCCTTTCAGAGTAATCGCCAGAGTGGGTAAGGTAGCTTACCAACTGGAGCTACCTGCAGAGTTGAGTCAGATTCATAACACCTTCCACTTGTCTCAGTTGAGGAAGTGTGTAGCCGATGATACAACGATGGTACCATTAGAGGACATCAGGTGGATGCAAGCCTGAATTATATTGAGAGGCCAATTGCGATATTGGATCGGAAAGTGAAGGAACAAAGAGGTGCCCCTGGTTCAGGTCCATTGGTAACATCGGAAGGGAACCGAGTGGACGTGGGAGCCGGAGTCCGAGACGTACGAGTAGTACCCTGAGTTATTTCTCGAGCATGACTTTGAGGGTGAAGTCTGATTCTAGTGGGGGAGAATTGTAACATCCGGGCTCCCAGGTATATTATTTATGTATTTATTTTTGAGATTTACTGAGTGACTCGACGAGTTGTGAGCCTAACTCGTCGAGTAGAGTCGATTTGGCCACGTAGGTTTAATAGCCGACTCAACGAGTCAGAGAGTGTGAGGTGAAACTTTAAATCTCCGGGGTTGGGGCCTATTTAAGAGAACTTATATCCATATTTCCGCTTCACCAACTGCCCGACTCCCTTGTGTGAAACCCTAAACGTTTGTTGTGAGCTAAGAGAGTTATAGAGCTAATCTTTAAGTATTCTAGTGCATATTTTGAGGAGAAAAGGAGATTATCCAGCAAGGAACGAGGAGAAACTGTTGGATCTAGTGCTATATTGTCTAGAGCTTCTGTGGAAGGTAAAAAGTCTACACCTTTCTCATATTATTGGTCAAATCTCATGATTATGGAAGTTAGGGCTTTTACCACCTTTTTATTGGGACATTGAGTGCATTGAGTCCATCAGGAGGTCTAGACTTCAGGTCTGGACCTTGTGAAGTCCATAGAGTCCAAAGGTCTCAGCTTTATTCAGCCATATATAAGAGTATTTGTGCTTAAACACCCTTATTAGAGTTGTATTGACATTTTGGAGCAAAATATGCCATGCATGAACGTAAAGATCAAAGCTTTACGTGACATTCGAGCCTTGGGAGACTAGATATAGAGTGTAGAGTGGTAAATCTGCCTTAAAACATCTGCATGAGAATTCAGACTGAAGGGATTCGCTGAGTCAACGAGCTGACTCGACGAGTCGACTGGGGTTTTCCCCGATGAGTCTGGATATGGGTAACTCGGCGAGTTGACGGGACAACTCGACGAGTTGATTTGGGTTTTCATGATGTTCTGAAGGAACAAGGGGGGACTCGGCGAGTCACATAGATGCACTCGGCGAGTCAGGTCAACATGGACAGTTGACTCGAGTGTTGACTTCTGTTGATTTTAGGGTTTGGTCAAGGTAGGGAGAATGGGAACCATGGAGGGTAAAATGGTCTTTTACACATTCTAAGAGTTTGAGAGAGACAACACCTAGTTTATTTCGAATCGTGATTTTTTATGTGTTGGGCGGAGGCTAGTTCGAGATTCGTGTACGAGATTATTACTTACTAGCTTACGAGGTGATTCTTCCTACTATACTTTACCTAGTGTGGTAATCCTTGTGTGATTGGAGGGTCCTACATGTTATATTGAGTATTGTGATATCCTGCATTATGTCTTTGTGATTTTTGCTGTGTATTATTCTGAGCTTACCGAGTTAGGACTGGAGGGTCCACCCGAGTTGTGGGACTGGAGGGTCCCACTGAGACACATTGACCGGAGGGTCTTATTTGAGCATAGCCATGAGAGGCTAATGAGATATGTGTGTTATTTTGGGGAACTCACTAAGCTTCGTGTTTACTGTGTCATGTGTTATTTGTTTCAAGTACCTCTCAGGATCACAGGAAGGCACCGACTGGATAGTACACACTGGAGCGATTATTTTCTTGATTCTGGGATAGTGATTTTTATTTGTGGATTTGTTGACATTTGATACACTTGTGGTTTTTGAGAAAAATGTAAAAATGAGTTTTATTGTGTTTTAAAATGAAAATTTTGTTTGAAAATTTACGGTGTAACACAATGCCTCCCCTATTCAATTTAATAACTAAAAATATGTGTAAATAAATCAATATGGTTCAAAAGAAAAGAAAATTTAAGAACTATACCAAGGATGTGTCTGGAAGAAAGATCTAATGGCCAGGGTAGTACTTGTTTGGTTGTTAAGCAATAAGTAGTCAAGAGTGTATAATTAAGGCGATGCATAGTGGGCACAAAGAATCCTCTCATGAAGAAGAAAATGGAGGAATAAGTAGATCGTGATGGAGTAAAATGGGACAAGTGAGAAATCATTTGGAGATGATTTATTTATGTATATGGTTGAAAGAGAGTTTCAAACTTTCAAAAAGGAATTCATTTCCTTTGACAGATCTTAATGAAAAGAAACAATTAAAAGTGAAATCGATTGTATCTTGCTAAATCACACATAAGAGCTAGTGGATATACCTCTAGTGTGTAAACCACTAGGTGATAAATGGACTTTCAAGAGGAAAATGAAAGCAGATAGATCCAAAGAATATGAGAATCAGTTAGAACATAGTGTTCTATGATTTCAATGGAAATATGCATTGATTTCTTGTTTGGAAATTTAGAATCAAATGATACTTCTATACTCCAAGAAGCTATTTCCATTAAATCCAATAATATTGGTTGGAATTAATCAAAACAAGATAAATGTTTTGATGAATATTAAGATATTCAACATGAATTTGAAAGGACTATGAATGGAAATATGATTATTCTAAGTTTGGATTCAAATGATCGTTTCTTAAAAGATCATATTGGATTAAGTTGTAAAAACAAATAATGGTTCTATCGTTTGAACTATTGAGTTTGAGAAATCATTGCGATTTAGTGGGTTTCCAAATGAGAAGTAATAGTTGATGACATGTTTCAAATATATGTTTTACAAACATAAGAATGTCTTGATTAATTTCATGCTCTTATAATTATATGTGGTTGTAACTACTCGAAATTTGAAAGTATATCATTCTGATATGAAACTAAAACTTCTAAACATAGTTTTAGAAGTATAACTATACATGGAACTGCCAAGCAATTATCTTACCCGAGAGAAAGCAACAAAATGTGCGAGTAGTAAAGTCATTATATGATTAAATCAAGCTTCGGAAGAACGGGTATCAAAAGTTTGAATATGTCGTTCAACATTAATGGATGTGATGAAATAGATCCATATAAATGGCATTTTAAAGTGATATTATATTTTATGACATAGTAGGATATTTGAGATAGGATTCCTGAAGAATTTTACGTGTAGATGGTTAAGACAAGAAATTACATGGAAAAATACAATATTTGCAAGAAAACTCATGTGTGGAATATTCATAATTACATCTGGCCAATGTTATTGTGAATTCATGAATACATGTAGTACATTTGCTTATCGTATTATGTTGACACAATTATGCTTATTTAATAGTGGTAACTATGGTGTAGTTATAATCATATTGATAATGGTCAACATTTGTTGGGAAATATAGGAGAAATTTTTTGCAAGTTTATCCAAGGTTGGACAATAAACTAAAGGGATTTGTAAGTTATTGGGAGATATCCCATGATGAGCCAATAACTTCTATATATATGTACATGATGATGTAAATAATGGTGAGTCTAGATATATTTGTCAAAGGCATAACACCATTCAACAACGACTCTCAAGATGAATGGCTACATAAAGTCAAAATCAGATTGCGGATCCGCTACAAAATACTTGGAATAAAAGGTCGTTATGAGAAATGGTACAAAAACCCATACATTAATAAGTTATTGCGAAGGAAAACCTAACCTAGTTGAGTGGAGATCCCAAGATCTAGGTTCAATGGGACAACCTACTTGCATATAACATTTGTGAATCACTATGGGGGTTAACCCCAACCCATTCCTAAAACAGTGATGCAGGTTAAGCTTATAGTCGTGGATGATAGATTGGAAATCATCACGAATTAGCTATTAATGATTATTATAGAATCACCTATGTGAGAGAGAAATGAGGTCGCTTCAAAAGGAATTGTATGGGAACATTCCTAAGAGCTCTTACAGAACCAGGCAAGTGTCCATGACCATAACAGACACATTAATGAGAACCTAACTAGGTCAGGGAAAATCATATGAGACACATATTGATTATTTACACAAAAGACAAAACAGTTCAAGGACATCGAGTCTACTAGTCCGCTAGTAAAATAAATATGTATCTTAAGGGAAGGTTCAAAGGATAACACCTACCTATCATATGTATGATTCAACTGTTGGATTTTATCTAGTTAGCTTGAAAATGCTTGATCAATTTTCATTCATGTGGGGGATTGTTGGAAAATTAGTGTTAACCAATTTATAAAAATGGGTTTTTCTCCCATTTTTTTAACACCTCCAAAAATGGATTTATATAAATGATAAATTAATCCTTAAAGTAAGGGTGTTGGAAGAAGTAAATAAAAGAGTTTAATGGTTGGGAGAAAGAAAAAAAAAGGTTCAAGGACCTTTCTTGCAAATATTTTTTTTCCTTTGTAATTGAAATTGTAATTAATATTACAATTTAATTACAAATTTACACACATTAATTTTGTGATTAATAGTGGTGTTTAAATGGGAGGTTATAAAATGTGTAGTATATAAATACTACTACCATACAACCATTTGAGGAGACCAATAAGAATACAAAAACTTTCTTTTTTTCCATTTCATTTTTTTAGTTTTCATGCTGAATTAAAGGTAAAATTCAGACCTAAAGAGGGTTCGAGTGGTCTAGAAGAACCACTTCTAGTTGTTGTATCCTGGAAAATAGAAACCCGATAGCGGACAAATTTGTTTTAAAGCATTAATTTTTCCTATTTCTTGTTTGTTTTTGTATATTACTGGAATATTATTACTACAGAGATTTTAGGTACAAAATTAAACACATAATCAGGACTCGGAATGGGTTCAAATTTTACTGCTTTTGCATCACGACTGAGTAGATTTCCATATTTACAATGAAAATAAATTGGTAAATGATTATAAAGAATGAAATGCGAGTTATAAAAGCGAATATAGATAGGTGCGGTTAAAATTAAAAAATCGAAGGTTCAAGAGATAGAGGACGATGACTTTTTGGGGAAGGAGATCGTGGATCATGGGGGACGGGTATTTGAGATAAGATGAATTTATCAACCCAATTTGGAGGGATAAGACTTATTCTACGTTTCGAACTTTCGATTAATTGCCGGTTGAATGAGTCAATAAGATTTTTAATTACTTTCTGTTTTTGCTTTAGATATAGTTTTTTTTTTTGTTATTTTTTTTTTTTTTAAATTTCCATGTCATAATGACAGATGCAATTTCTCATAAACAACAAAGACTTCATAATTACTTTATGTAAAATAAATTAATTCTTGAGTGATCGTATTAAATTCAAAAAAACAGCTATGCTACTTAGAGCAAGTCCAACATTTGCACTAAATAAAACGTTAAAATAGTGTGATTCAATCACCAAAATTTGTCTTCACTCCAATCACACGGTAAAATCATCCCGTCAAAAAATATATTAATAATAAAATAATAGTTATTTTTATTCCTCAATTTCTTTTTGCTGTTTTCTAAAATCCCAATCCATTTCCTCTTTCCATACTCCACCGGCAATAACCGACGGTCTCTTGAAACCGCCGTTATCAGCCTAGTTCCCACTTCCATTTCAATACTTTCTATCTTTCACCTCCAAAATTGTTGGTCACTATGTTATTTTAAGTAACTGAAACTAATATGTGAGCTAAAGGGCTTTATGATTTATACTCTAATCAATGTACGGGGCTTTACGGAGTGCATGCATGTATAAGATCGAGTCAGAAGCCAGTTCGACGACTAGTCGGGAGTCTGGGGACAGCGCCCCCGGGTCTGGGGTTTCCAAAGGGGCATCGCCCCTTTGGTGGGGTCTAGGGGCAGCGCCCCTAGCGGGGTTACGTTCTTCAGCTCTCGTTTTTCATCACACATTCACAAAACCCTTTAGCATATTGGCTTACGTTTTTTGTGCCTAGAAATGTAAGTGTTTGCTTGGATTATCTAGGCTGAATTTCTTGTAACCCAAACATAGGGTAGAAATATCAGTTCGAAAAGTAATATCACGATCCAAATTGGTATTCAGATCTCCACCACAAACCCTAATATTCCCAACAAAACCCATTTGAATTGAAAAGAAAATGAAAAAAACTCATTTTAATCTTTGGTATGACCACATTTTTGATCTTTGAAGAAAGAAATGAAGTTCATTGGTTTCTAAAAAACAAAATCCATCTTCGACCAGCAAAAGACGTAATCCATTTTTGATCTCCAACAACAAATAGAAACACAAAAATGGAGTTTATGGATCAAAGAAAAGCCAAGGGTGGTAAAAAAAATTGATTTCTTTTTTTATATATATGAGCAATATTATATTGATTATAAATTTTGCCGGTTGTGAACAGTTTCCTACCATTTTAGTGTGTTACTCTTCAAGATCACAATTTTACCGTTCCTTTTGCCGTTTGATTGAAGCTCTTTTGGCTGGTAAATCACCGATTTGCCGGTCTATAGGAGTTGGTCTTAGTGTAGTATCGATAATTTAGGAAGAGATTATGGTCTTCTTTAGTTTTTTAATATGTAAATGTCTTTACTTTGTATTATTATATTTGAAGAAAAATATATTTACTAAGCGTTTGTAGTTAAAAAAAATTGTTTTCAAATATACAAGAGGTAGCAGTTGTAGCGGAATGTGTAGATGTGGCAGTGGTGGTGGCAGAAGAAGAGGTGACTGTAGTGGCAGAAGTAATAGAAGGGGGGGGGGGGGGGGGGGGCAAATGGGTTGGAGGCGGAGGCAGTGGTGGCAAAGGGGTGGAGGTGGTAGTGGTGGTGGTTGCAGAGGATGAAGTGGAGGTAGTAGTAGCGATGGTGGTGTCGAAGGTAGTGGTAGTGGTAAAGGTGGTGGGGAGGGTGTTGATGGTGGTAGATATGTAATGATGACGGTAGTGGCTGATGTTGAAGGTGGTATTGGTGATGGTGATGAATGAAGATATAGTAGTGGTGGTGTGTAGAAGAGGATGATATAGCGGTGACGACGAAGGTAACAGAGGGGTTGGAGTTATTAGAGATGGTAGAAGAGGATGTGACGGTAGTGGCGAAAGTAAAAGAAGGGGTGGTGGTAGCAAATGGGTTGGAGGTGGTAGCGGTGGTGGCGAAGGGGTAAAGGTGGTAGTGGTGGTGGTGGCGGAGGATGAAGTGGAGGTGGTAGTAGTGGTGGTGGTGCCAGAAGTGGTGGTAACAAAGGTGGTGGGGAGGGTGTTGTTGGTAGTGGGCGAGGAGGGGTAGTGGAGATGTAATGATGAAGGTAGTGGTGGAGGGTGAAGGAGGTATTGGTGATGGTGGTGAATGAAGATAGAGTAGTGCTAGTATACTGGTATGTAGTAGAGGATGAAGCCGCGGTGGCGGCGAAGGTGGTAGAGGGATTGAAGTTGGTGGAGATGGTAGAAGAGGAGGTGACTGTAGTGACGAAAGTATAAGAGGGGTGGTGACGAAGGGAATGTCGATGTTAGCAGAGGTGGTGGTGGCAGTAGTGGTGTCGAGGGTAGAGGTGGCGAAGGTGATGATGAGGGTGGTGGTGGTGGTGACGGAGGAGAAAGGGTGGTGGTGGTGGCGATGATGGAAAAATATTATGGTAGTCGTGGTGGTGGCGATGATGGAAAAATATTATGGTAGTCATGATGGAGGGGGTGTTTGAGTATGGGTGGAAGTGCTAGAGGTGGTGAGGAAGTGGTAATGATGGTCTGCGAAGGAGAAGGTAGCGATGGTGGCAAAGAGGTAGAGATGGTGGATGTGGTAGTGGTGGTGATAAAGAAGGAGGTGGCGGAGGTGGATGTGGTGGTGGTGGTGACGGAGGAGAAAGGGTGGTGGTGGTGGCGATGATGGAAAAATATTATGGTAGTCGTGGTGGTGGCGATGATGGAAAAATATTATGGTAGTCGTGATGGAGGGGGTGTTTGAGTATGGGTGGAAGTGCTAGAGGTGGTGAGGAAGTGGTAATGATGGTCTGCGAAGGAGAAGGTAGCGATGGTGGCAAAGAGGTAGAGATGGTGGATGTGGTAGTGGTGGTGATAAAGGAGGAGGTGGCGATGGTTGTGGTGGCAAAAGTGGCATAAGGGTGGTGGTGGTGAACGTGGCGAAGATGGTAGTTGTGGTGGGCGGAGGAGGAGGTGGCGGTGGCAGCGAAGTTGGTGGAGATGGTAGCGGTGGTGGCAGAAGTAGAGGTGACGGAAGTGGAAGAGAGGGTGATAATGGTGGCGACGGGGTAGATGTAAATGGTGGTGGTGGTGGTGACAGTGGTAGTGACGGAAATGGTGACAGTAGATGTGGTAATGGTAAAGGATGTGGCGGTGGTAGTGTTGGCAGAGGCGGAAAAGGGGTAGCGCAAGTGTTGGTGGTGAGGGAGCGGAGGTGGTGGTGGTGATGGCGACGACAACGATGGTGGTGACGAATGTGATATTTTATCAAAAAAGAATATGAGTTTGTAAAATTGACATATTATCCACACATATCTTATATTTTTAAATATATGTTGGTATTGAAATTCCACGTCATCTTCAAATAACAAAATTAAAAGCTATTTATTTTATTTAACTACATATTTATATGTAAATAATATCTATAGATAAAACTTTATAAATTACCAACACATAACTTACCTACACATAAATAAAATTTAACTTGTGTGTAGGTAATCTTAATCTAGTCGTGACAAAATTTGGAGGGAAATTTTCCCACCAACACAAATTGTAGGTAAAAAGTATTATAAATATAAACAAAAACCTTACATGTGAGGAGATGTAATGTAGCTAAAAATACATCTTTTAATGCATAGTGTACAAGTATTTTAATGCGTTAATTATAATTTCAACCTTCTAACTTTGTATAATTGTAATCCATTTATATGGTAAAATTATATTTTTGATTTCTTTATTTTTTTAAATATCATTTTCATTCCTACACCTTCAATTTTGTAAATTTATATTTTTTCCTATAATCCATCAATTTGGTAAAATGATATCTTCGATCCCTTTACTTTTTAAGAGATCATTTTCACTTCTCTACTTTCAACTTTGTAAAATTTCTCTTTACAAAATATCACTTTTATGCCTTCGTTTTCTAAACTTTTGTTTTTATTTCACTTTCACCCTTTCACATTTTAACTTTGTGAAATGTATTTTACACCCCTTTATTTTTTTAAATGTTACTTTGACCCCTCAACTTTGAGATTTGTAAATGTCATTGTTTAATCAATTATCACTCATAATACGCAACAAAAACACGTAAAAACCCGCAGCAAAGCGTGGACTCAATTACCAGTTACTAACATATATCAAGTGTTGGGTTTATGAAAAAAAATATTGTTGATATTTACCCACACATATAAAGTTATGTGTAGATATTTACCCACATATTGACATGTGTAGCTAAATTATATGTGGGTAAACACTTTAATTTCTTGTAGTGATATTTTAAATTACTTGCAACAACAATAGTTAAAGGTTATGTTATATATAAAAAATTACATTATTACTTTTAAAAATAAAAATAATGTTTGATGTTCTAAACAATTACAATGATAAAAATTAAAATTTTAAGCAAATAAACTTTTTAAAATTAATTAATCATAACATCAAATATAAATATCATTAAACCATATATTATATTTAATTTTACTAATGAGTAACCTACGAGTAGAAGTTATTGAGACAATTGAGATTAAATAATTTTAAAAGATGTCTAGATCATCATACAATTCAAAACAAACAATATTTATACCGATTTATTGTAAGACTTTGTATACAAGAGCTAACAACGTCATATATTTGTAAAGATTTCAAATATATTGTTGAATTCCACGCAACGCTCGTCAATTCGTCTAGTGTGTGTGTACATGTGTGTGTGTGTGTGTGTATATATATATATATATATATATATATATATATATATATATATATATATATATATATATATATATATATATATATATATATAGAGAGAGAGAGAGAGAGAGACCAAAATTAGAAAATTTTCTTGAAATATATAGTTAAAAAATGTGAAATAAACTTCAAATAAAAAATTATAGGACCAAAATTATAAAAATAACTGTATTTCAGGACCCAGAACGTAAATTTCTCAAACTAAGTTATACTAATACCATGGAAGCATGGACTACATTTTCCAAAAAATAGTTATTTAAGAGTAAATTAAAAAATCCGTCCTTTTTTTCTTACAATCTACAAATTGAATCCAATGTTATAGTTTGTTTTTGTTTTCTGTCCGATTTTTTTATGGCGTTAATTACACGAATGGTCCCTATCCCTATGGTTAGGGGTAATTTGCGCGTTTAGTTCCTAACTTATTTTTTTAACTCGGAAGATCTTTACTGTTTGTTTTTGTTACATGCTTGGTCCCTCATATTTGTTTTTATTATGCGTTTGGTCCCTATTTTACCTAAAAATACTATAATTTAAATAGGGAAAAATGGTGGGTGGATAAGGTAAGGTGAAGGGGATGGGTGTGGGGGTGTATTTAGTTAAATAAATTAAAAAATCAAGGGTAAAATAGTCTTATTAGGTAAGACGGGGACCAAGCGCGTAACAAAAACAAACAGTAAGGACCTTCCGAGTTAGAAAAATAAGTTAGGGATCAAACGCGCAAATTACCCTAAACCATAGGGACCATTCGTGTAATTTACTCAAAAATTTGGCACTAGTTATAAAAATCACATTTATACCATAATATACGAATCAAAAGTTTAAATTTGAAACTAAACCTACATTGAGCAATAGTCATACAATACGTGACATGGAGAAAAGAAAGAGATGCTTGCTACAATCTTGAATCTTGATTTTTAGAAAAGAGAGGAAACGATTAGATTTAGCCGGGATTTAGGGTTATTAACTTATTATTGACTTTTCAAAATTGTTACATGATATTTCAAATATATAAAATTTTAACCCCAAAACCTATACTTGTAATATATGTGTTTATACAGGTCACATATCGATATGAACATATTTTGTAGACATATGTATTTAAACAAGTAAATTCTTGTTTGACACTAAGACATGAAACGCGAATTTAAAATATGTGTCCAAAAAAAAAAAACGAATTTCTAAAATATATATACAAAAAGCTCGTGTCACATATCAAATTGTGAGGTATGCGGATACTTTTATTTTTATTTAATTAGTTTACGAATTTCAACTTTAGACACATGCAATATTAGAAAAATAAATAAAAACAAAAAAGATGGGTGGTGGCTTCAAATATTCCTTGCCCTGACTACCCGCAGTTGTCACATGTGCCCTTCCCTCCTATAATTCCATGCCATTAAAAAACTCAAAATTTTATGACTATTCTAATTAAAAGAATAGTGCAACACATTTCCAGAAATTTAGTTAGGCTATATGGTATACTATGTAAGGGTTTCTATGCGTAGAATCCCACGACGTGGCATGCTATTTCCATGCATGAACACCGCCTTAGTTTGGCCTTATGGATCGGTTCGATTCACGGATGTTTTCATCGGACTGGACTTTTTAACATCAATTTGGCTTCCGCCTTATCTTGTATTTCTTGTTTTGCCATGACTTTTTAATTTGCAATGGAATTATTAGGCAAGAAGTTTGTTACACTTGAAAGTGTTGCCACATAGGCGTTAAATTGGATTTGTCATATTGTTTCAAAAGTTCTGTCACCGGATGGTATATTCTCGGTGGCAATTGTCCGACAGCTGGTAGACAAGCTGCACACGGTTTGCCCAGTTGTCCCTGTGATTACATGGAGCAAATTAGTACCGATTAAGGTTATAAGTCTGGTTTGGCGAGCTGCACAACTACGTATTCCAACTGCTACAGCTTTGGAACGGAGGGGTATTTCAGTCAGCTCAACATTATGTTGTTCATGTATTGGTTGCCCTGAATGTGCTGAGCATGTGTTAATTAACTGTCCGTTTGCTCACATGATCAGGTCCTACATCTGGAGTTGGTGTGGGATTACTAATGTGCATGATTCTATCAAAACCACTACTGACCTGATACATTTTGCTAGCAATTGGGGTGGGAACATAAAGAAACGGCAACGATTCATTGTGATTTGCTATGGCATGCTATGGAATTTATGGAGATTTAGAAACAAAAGATTATTTCACGCGGAGGGTATTTCTGTCCATAGGGGTTTGGAGAGTATCAAGGTTATGACTTTCTATTGGATTAAATATAGAGGCGATAGGGGTATTTGTAGTTGAGAGGATTGGGCTACATCTCCATTTTATGATTTGTAATTTTGGATTCACTTGTATGCCTTTCTATTTTTGGTCCCTCTTCTAGCTCCTTGCTGGGGGTTCCTTTTCTTTAATATATTTGTCGTTTCCAAAAAAACTTAGAGGTTGCGAGTTGCAATTTTTTCCATATATATATATATATATATATATATATATATATATATATATATATATATATATATATATATATATATATATATATATATATATATATATATATATATATATATATATATTCTAAAGTTAATTTATATACAAAGTAATCAATTTAAACAAATTATTTTTATAAAAAATAAATTTCATTAAACAAGAAAAAAGATATTACAACACAAAAAAACAAAAAACAAAAAACAAAAAACAAAAAAAAAAACAAAAAAAAAACATAGAATTTAAAAATACAAAGCATAGATATTAAAGTTAGAAAACCTAAAAATTAAAATAATATATATATATATTATATGCAATCTCCTCTTTGGTCTTTTCACGTAAATTCCCTTTTGTGTCCGGTAAGGTTACTAGTATTTTTCGTTAAGGTCACCATGTCACGAGATTTTTCATGTTTTGAATCTAATACTTAACTATGATTAGGGTAATTTGTATATATTTTCAGTGTGCGATTGTCGGGTCGGTAGCCGAGGAATTAGTATTACCAGCAAATCAAGGCGAGTATTCTCATTGTATCTATGTGACATCCCAAAATCACGGCCAGAAAAGACCGGTTTGTTTATGCTTTGTTTAAAAATCAGAGTAACATTTTAAATAAAAGTGTTGCGGAATTTGTCCCAAAACAAAATATGATAAAGATTTATCAAAAACATTTCCATAGAAATGTATTTCATTAAAAGACTCGGGATGTCATGTTCGTACAGATCAAAAGCATAAACAGTACAATATAAGCCTTACTACATTATTTCATATCTACAGGCCTATATCCGTAATCCCTCGTCCAAACATCATATCTATGCTCAAGCTCCACTACCTATAATACATAAAACTGAGTGGGTCAGGCTTGGGAGCCTGGTGAGCACATAGGGTTTTCAACCCACAATAAATAAGTTTATTAACTTCATTAAATTAAATAAACCCGATTACCCGTTCCCGTTATCCTCTCATTACATCCCTAAGCATCTATCATAAGGGACCTATCCTAAGGATTATCATCGGGATGGATACTACTGCTAAGGGGATTCCTCAGCAGCAAATGTCCTTAAGACAACCATGTGGGGGATGGAGTACATCTGGTGAGCACACAGTTCAAATAAACACACAGTTTGAATAAACACCTACAGGTTGCGAGCCTGCTAGTATTCCACTGGACTGTTTAGAATAGTCCGTGGTCGTCATCTATACTTCGCTAGATGACTGGATCATCAATAACATCCATAATGAGGCCTCTCATTATTTTATTTTGTCACACAACAACTATTACATCTACCCATGTTTTACCTAACACATTTTGTAGATATAGAATACATATACAGTTTAAATCATTGAAAACATGTATAAAACGTTCATCCAGCATAGATAGCAAGTATTCAGATAATATGCACACATAGCACGTAATTTATATAAAATACTTCATATCTATGTGTAAGCTGAAAGTACTATGCACTCACTTGAAAGGTGGTGACTCAGCACTCGGACAGCGCTTCGATACTCTCACAACGATTTTCCTTTGATAAAACCTAGTATCGATACCACTAGGGTTTAGTCTAATGATAACCGCAACAAATTAATTGTCTGACTATTATTATTATTATATAAGCGTTAATAACACTCAATATAACTCATAATAATAGCCCAAATAATTATTTTAAGGACCTAATAACATTCCTATAATTATTTGAAAGCTATATTAAAAATTGCGTAAGCGTAGCACACTTACAGCGAATTTTATCGAAAACCGGAACTTAATTGGAGCAGCATTTCGAAACCGAAAAACTCCTTTTTCTCGGGACTCCGGGAGCCTTGGGGCTTCCCTAGGGTGCTAGGGGTTTTATCTAGGGCTTAGGGGTGGTTTGGGGTTGTAGAGAGAGAAAGAAGTTAGAGAGAGAAGTGATTTTTGGTGTGAAAATGGAGGCAACCTCGACCTCCTTTTATAGCCGCGAGGGCCTCGCTACGATGGGCGTTCAGAGCTCTACGCGGGGCGTAGCTCCGGATATGGGTGCCAGCTTTGCATAGCTGGCTCGCACTTGGAAGAAGACCCGGATAAGACCGGAGGTACGTGGGGCATACCGAACCTCGTACGCAGGGTGTAATGCGAACGACGACGTGTCGCAATCCGAAGCGAAGCCTTGGTCAACAAGCGACGGCCCAGATGCGGCCACGTCATCCATCTCGCATCAGATTTCGCAAATTCATGCTTCAACTTTAAAAATTTGTAACTTTCGTATACGAGCTCCGTTTTCGACGTTATTTATATCCACGCGAAGGTGGGAATGTACTCTACAACTTTTGTTTAGACTTCGTCGGCTAATTTTGACTCGATTTTAAATTTTATATTGTTAACGGGCCGGGACATGATTGGTCCGTTAAATTCTCGTAACTTCTTCATCCGTCATCCGTTTTTGCCCATCTTTTTCTCGTTATGCTACTTTTAATGAGATCTTCGATTCTCGTTTAGGTCGTGTCGGCTAAAAACCGCTCGATCTAATATTCGAATTTCGGGCTGTACACTGTTAACTCGAAACTTCGAAAAATCATAACTTCTTCATACGAAGTCAGATTTGGGAGTTCTTTTTATCGATGTTCTTAGTGTAACATATTCTATGATTTTCGTTTAGATCACTAAGGCTAAATCTCGCTCTATTGTAAATTTACTATTTACGCTTTCCGGTATCGTGCCGGTTCTGTCGCGAAACTTCGACGGGTCATAACTTTTTCGTTATAACTCAGATTTCGGTGTTCTTTATATCCTCGGAATCCTTGTTTCGACCACTACAACTTTATGTAGAGTTATCGGGCTTATCCCACACTTTAATTTTGACGCTTATTTTTATTCTTTGTTAATTATACATTTATAATTAAATAATAAGCACATAATTCACATAATACTCAAATATTTCATCTTTATTACTTCAAAAAGAGTTACAAGAGTTGACCTAGACTATTACATTGACAAAAATGCTTAGCCCCGAAACCCGAGCGTTACAATCTATGGGTCGAAGGCACCAATGCTGACACATTACTTGTTATGTGGAATGATAATTGACTATGTGTTTGCTTGTTTGAAAGACCACGGGGGTAACCCGTGACACTTGTATGTAAGACCATGAAGGTAGCCTATGGCATGGAAAACCATGGAGGTAGCCCATGACACTTGGATATCAAACCTTAGGGGTAGCCCATGAAATTCCAGGAAAAAGACCGTGGGGGTAGCCCATGACAATCAAATGTATGTTATGTGGTATTTAACGATTGTATGTTATGTGGTATTTAAGGAAACTCACTAAACTTTTGCTTAAAACTTGTATTGTGGTTTTAGGTACTTCCGGTACTAAATGGAAGGCCCAACTTGATGGCACATCATTCACTCCCCACTGTTTTCCACACTTACTGATTTTGTTACTCTTATAATTAGACATGTTTATTATGTAATGGATGTTGGAAACAATTTATGATTGTAATCTCCTATTCGAAAATGAAAATTTTTATCCGGTTTTTTTGGGCTATTACAAGTTGGTATTAGCGTTTTAGTTTGAGGGATTCAGGCATACTCTCGGGTATGTTAGAACTCAAACTAAGGAATTATAATCTTTTAAAAAGAAAAAGAACTAAATTTTCTGAAAAATGTTTTCTTAAGAAAAGGGGTGAGTGCAATGCATGCGATCGGCTGAGCTCAAGTATGTGTTTTCCAATTTACCCATGCTTATGTGTTATGATTAGCATGTCTGGTATGTGAAATTACATGTTAGAGTAGGGCTAAGGATACCATCAGGAGCTATATGATAGAATTGTCTGACTTGTGTGATGCCTTATAACATAGGAAAGTTTGATGCAATGTACCACTTGAAATAGATGTTGACTATGTTAATTGTTAAGTGTATGCTTCCAAAGTTATATAATATTAGTATTGTATAGCCCTATAATGATGAATTCTACCTCATTTCCTGTTCTCTGTCTGATTGTGGACTTAGGGTAGAAACTTTATTTAACCATCTATATGATTCTATTTGTATATAACTTGCATGCATAAGACAACCTGCACTGTTGAATGAGGTTTATGGTTTTGTGAGGATTGAGAAATCCTAGAAGAGTCTAAGATATGTATATGATGTATTGTTTGTGTATGTTTTTTAATATAGTTGGGTGAATTGGAAGAATCAGGCTTGACCTTGTTAGAAAATTAGGGTATGGAAAGACTTGGAAATCCTGAGAATCGTGTTAAACACTTTCAGATTAAAGTATTTGGGTGGTACTCCCAACCTTTAATCGGATAAGACTCAGAAGAGTTTCTAGAATAGAGAATATGAAGTTATGATTTCGTGATTGTTCTTGTACCAGAAAAAAAATGATGACCAAAGAATGATTAAGTATATCATTTGTTTGAAAACTGTAAAGATAGTTTTCTTTGTCCAAAACCTACTCCAACTGTCAAAGCAGTTTATAACAGTCACAAACTATCACTCAAACCGGATCATTAAAAAAGGTTAAAACGAAGTCAAAAAACTGGGTTCATTTATAGAAAATTCAGATTTATAAGGCATTTTTTATATAGCAATATAAGGGGCTCTGCCCCTTGGACCCCGCCAGGGGCTGCTGCCAGGGGTGTTACCCCCAGACCCCCGTTCGTTTAGGGGCTTCGCCCCTAAATGACAATTTACTTTGAATCTTGAATAAACTCAAACAAGTGTGCATTCCGCACCTTCCTTACTTGTTTAATATTCATCAAGATTGATTTTTGATCAACAAGTCAATCCATTACACTTAAATACACATTGATGATACAAAATCACCAACATACCTCGAGGAAGGTACATGTAAGCGTGGAAGGTAGTATTGAGCCTGTATTATTGGAAGCACATGACTTGTACCCGAGCCGAGTGCAGACCTGGAGACTCTAAGGTGACCGGTGAGGAAGGTACATGTAGGTGTGGAAGGTAGTAAAGTTGATATTTGTTTCTGTAGTCTACAAGCTTCATTTCAGGTAGAAAACGCTTAGTAACTTTCCAAAAAAAATATGTGCATCTTGGTTTTTCCCGACCTCTAGGTCTTCAAGTAAACTTGACGTCCACCACCACCACCAATTTCTTTTATTTGGACTAGAAGTCCACATCCAACTAAAGCTCATTATACCTAAATTCGATCATATTAAGTTTCCTTATTCTAAAATTGATCTTTTTAAGCCTCTTTTATTTTAAGCACCTGAAGTATGAACTATGAAATAAGCTTTCTTACGGGTAAAGCTTATGTTTATTTAATTAAGTTACGATAAAATGGAAAAATAGATAATAATGTTACATGGATAAAATAATGTACATATAAATTTGTTTTTCATTAGATTTGTTTTTCATAAATAAAACTAAATAACCAATTTAACCTAATGTTTCAATGATATTTTTAACAATATTAATCAATTTTAATGTTAAAACTTTAGAGAGAATTTTTGACAAGTAAGCAATACAATTAACTGATTTTTTTGAACCATTAAATATTTTGTGCCGATTAAGTTAAACAAAAACAGTTATATATAGTTGTATAAATTAAGTGTTTTAACTAACTAAATTCACTAAGAAGAAAAAAAAAAAAAACACTCATTAGAGGTATTAGTTTCGACTCATTACTCTTTATATTTAGTCCAAAAATCAAAATATTATTATTTCATCAATGAGATTTTATGAAAATGTAAAACATATTATTTATTGACGAACAATTTAAACTTTTATTAAATGAAAAATATGTTAAGACTACGCATCGCTTGTCAAAACATTGTTGATTACACAACGCGTTTGGTATTGTCGTTTGTTGTTCCAATTATGAGTTACATCATCTTTTATAAGAAATTAATTTATTGGTTTGAATGTAATACTATCATTTAAGATTGTTCTTGTGTTAAAACACGAATTGTAAGTTCAATCCAAAACTTTGAATTATTTCAAGTTGTCCTTAAGTTTGAATTTCATTACGGACATTATCCCCATGTTTTTACTCACAATTGAAACTTAAAATAAAGTCATTTTATGTGGGACATTATCCCCATGTTTTTACTCACAATTGCAACTTAAAATAACTTTTAAAGTCATTTTACGTGAGACAGTGAGAGTTTCCACAAAAAAGTTACAAGTTGGGCAAATTTGTGATTTACTATTTTGTAAATTTAGCTGTAAAAAACATTTTGATTATTGATGTTAAAAAAAAAAAGTTAAAAATTAGTAAAATTATGATTATAAAAGTGAACTATGAAAATTGAAAAGTGAAGGAATCAAGTATCTTGGTAGGAGTCAATTTGAAACCAAGAAACCGTAAATAACAGACCATGTGAGTTGGTAAAATACGGTAAACTTGACTTAGATGCAATGAACCTAATTATTAAAACTGAATTCTAATTTTCATTTCGTTTTATATATATATATATATATATATATATATATATATATATATATATATATATATATATATATATATATATATGCATAGAAAGACGTCGATGAATATAATATAAAGTGGAAACACCCTGGTTTTATTATATTTATTATTCAAGAGTCCCCATTTGAATATGAGAGAATAAATGCTTGTTACCAACACTATTAATAACAATTTTATTTTATTGATTATCATCTTATATAGTTCTATTAATAGCTATAAACATATTTATTAGCTAAAGATATTGAAAGAAAACTTAGCCCCCTTCACTTATCATTGTTTTTTGGTGGTATCAACTTTATAAAACTCACAATTACCAACTATAGATTATATAGATTAAATGAGTAGAATAATAAGGTTATTATTATTTATACCAAATATTATTCTAATATAAATCTATAAGCTATACATAAAATTTGATTTGCAAACACTATTTAGGCCATCTATAATACTATCACTAACTATTATAGTGGTGAGCGCCACATCATCACCGTAAAACCTATAGAATACTCACCATTATATCCCTCCTATAATTTTTTATTATTATAGAGGTAGAAAGAGTTAGAGAGAGATAAAGAAAAAAAGAATTGCATTGGGTGTGATCTTCCGGGATATACACAACAATCCACCACGACCACTACGAATCACTAAGCAGCATGATGGTGTTTGTTGTTAGTGGTCGTTGCCACATTAATCATGAAACCTGAAGGTTATAAGAGAAGGTTTTAGAATCTTTAAATATTGTTACTATCGTAAATGCTAAATATTTTTTTTTTTTTTGGATTTCTTAAATATTAACAAAATTTTATGAACAAATGTTGAAATCTATGTATCTTAAATTTTTTTTTTTTTTTTGCTACAGTATATTGAAATAGATCGGAGTTATAAATCTTTTTGTTTATCATGATTAAAAGTATCTTAGATGTTTTGCCATTAGCACAAATTTGCTTTTCACCAACGAGTTTGTTTGATACAATTGATCGGTAGTTAAAAGATATAAACTGTATTTTATTTGTTACGTGAATATTTGATAAAAATAATTGGAAACTCTTAAAATATATAAAATTGTATAAATTAACTATTAAAAAAGATTATGTTAATTTTATTAAAGATAATTCTGAAAATTAATTCAAAAACGTAACAAATTTGTCTTAAAAGCTAAATGGAGATTTAAAGCTTTTCATTTAAATTAAAAACTAAAATTATGGTACTCCCAGGTAGAGTTTTTTAAAGTCTTTATTAAAAACCAAAAGGTTAGAAGTTTTTTAAAATCAGCTCTCAAAAAACTTTCAAGCATAAGCCAGACTGGCACATCAGTATTCTTCATCATATAATTCGAGTCTTTATAACGTTTTTTCAATCTACATATGTGTAGATTTAACCTTTCAAAAACAACTTTTTTATGATGGAAATTCATTATAGAAACAACTAATAAAAACATTTCATTTTATAATATTTTCAAAAACTTAAAATACACATTCAAACATTTTAATTTTGATGATGGAATATCAATCAATGTGAACAACAGAACAAGGCACGTGGTAACATGGAAATCAATGATACAATCGACCAAAATTGTTGTCACACTCCTCGAACCTTCCACCTTTGAATTTTCAATTCAAACCAATTTCCAAATTTCCTCCCTTTTCTTTTCCATCTTTCCAATATCACCCCTCCAATTCTTCCACAATTTTCGTTCCACACCCTTCCGCGTTCAAAACAAAACGCGTTTCTTCCTACTCTGAATATATACACGCAGACCTTCTTCATCTTCTAGCAACTTTTCAAGACAACACAAATTCAGACACAAATTCATCTGAATTCGACCATTGCTAATGATCGGAAAAGCTTCTGTGAATGCTGATATGCTTCGATTTCAAGCTGTTTTCGTGTTGATTGTTGCTCTGTTTTTTCTCTGCACAAATGCGATACGATCGATTCCTGAATTAGAAACACCCATTAAAGAGTATGCTTCGAATATCGGAGTTTATGGAAGTGACAACGTACAATACCTTGAAGCACCTGAGTATAGAAATGGTGATCATTGTGGAGTGTTAGGTACAACCGCCACAGCGTATGGACCTTTTGTTGTTCATGTCGCCATGACTCTCGATTTTGAATACTTGAGAGGTTCCATAGCTGCTGTTCATTCGATTCTTAAGCATACTTCATGTCCTGAAAATCTCTACTTCCACTTCATTGCATCCGAATCAAAAACCCCCAAACCCGATGACTTATCCCGGATCATTAAAACGATATTTCCGTCTCTCGATTTTAGGGTTTACAGCTTCGATGATCGCGTTGTTAAGAATCTGATTTCGTATTCGGTTCGGGAAGCGCTTGAAGATCCTTTGAATTACGCGAGGACTTATTTAGCTGAAATACTCGATTCGAGTGTGACCCGAGTGATTTATCTCGATTCTGATATCATCGTGGTTGACGATATACAGAAGCTTTGGTCGGTTTCATTAGGATCGACGGCAATCGGAGCTCCGGTGTACTGTCACGCGAATTTCACAAAGTATTTCACCGACCGGTTTTGGTCCGATTCACGGCTGTCGAGGGTGTTCGACGGGAAGAAACCGTGTTACTTCAACACAGGTGTAATGGTGATGGATTTGGCGAAGTGGAGACGAGAAGATTACCGGGGTAGAATTGAGAGATGGATGGAGATTCAAAAGGAGGAGCGGATCTACGATTTGGGTTCGCTTCCGCCATTTTTGTTGGTGTTTGGCGGCGACGCGGCGGCGATTGATCATAGATGGAACCAACATGGGCTCGGTGGGAACAATAGGGTTCATAGTTGCAGGTCTTTGCATCCAGGTCCGATTAGTTTGTTGCACTGGAGTGGGAAAGGGAAGCCGTGGGTGAGACTGGACGCCGGTGAGCCATGTCCGGTCGATGAGCTATGGTCGCCTTATGATCTCTACAGACACTCTAAAGAACAACCGAGATTATGATGATGATGATGATGATGGCCTTGTTTGTGCTTATTTGTGATTTAATTCATTCATTTTATTTTTTGTATATTATTTTGTTGAAATGTTGTTCTATACCGGATTCTTTTGTATATCTATACATGAATATGAGAAATTAAAGCAATTTTGTAGTGACAAATTTATGACTATTTAAACACAAAATCTTATTGCACAACTCTTATAATGGTTAAACCAAAACTCTGTTCGTAACGGTTTTTGTTAATCGAAAATTCAAGCTGGACGTTGATAACTAAAACTGAACAAACCGAATCGTTACTAAGGGTCTAACTTTGGTTTAACGTTTTGGCCTTTTTATGCCATTTGAATAAAATCCATTTGACTAAATTTATCATAAATTTATTTAATAAAATATGACAAAAAAATCATAACTTGTCAAAGAAGTTCTCCCAATACATGCTACTTAATAAATTGTTCAAAACTTACAATAAAAAAACATTGAAATATTGTTCGATAAAATTGTGGCACTAACCGTGCTAGAATATTGTTATAAATTATAAAAGTACTAGAATTTTATTCATAAAGTCATAGTTACAATGGAGTTTATGGTCAAATATATATATATATATATATATATATATATATATATATATATATATATATATATATGGATGATTATAAAAAACAATAGTGTCTAGAAAATACAAAAATACTAAAATTTTATGGGTAAAGTTATAGTTACACGGAATTTATGGTAAAATATTATGTTATAATCATTTAAAAAATAGGGATGAATATAAAAAGAACAAATTACACGGATGGTCTTTTAACTTTATAGTTTTTCCCTGATATGATCCATACAAAACATTTTTCCCTGAAATGGTCCATACAGAGTAAACTTTGCACACAAAAGATGCTTATGACTAACTTTGTTAAAAGATTCTCTTAAGTATATGTGAAAAGATGAAAATACCATTTGTTTTTGTTTTTTTATATTTATTTTAATATGCTGTGAAATTGAAATAAAAAATAGGGCCTTCTCTCTCTCTCTCTCTCTCCTCGTTATATCACTTCTTCTCTCTACCATCACCTCTCTTCCCTTCTCATTTTTATTCACCACCCACCAAGGAAGAGGCTGCCAGCCACCAGTGCCAGCCATTAGAACTGCCCCTTCCTTCCTCTTTCTGTCGCAATCCAACTCCACAAACACTCCCTATGGCTGTTATTGTCCCCTTAGATCTTTGCAGCCCTGCCAAAAGGCTTGATCGCTAGAAAAATTAACCAGAAGAAAGGAGGATGTTGCCTCCGATCTCACCCCCTCCACCTTCTTCTCCAGTTGAGTAGCATCACCCCAAACACCCTATGTTTATGTTTTGCTCGATCCATGCCTCCCCTTCTCCTTGCATTCTATTGTCTGACAAAGAAAGAAGAACCTATGAGGGAGCTGTCAGAGCAACCCCTCGCCAGAACCACCGTCGATCAAACTGCTTCCTTTTCCCCTTGATTGGTGGTCGCCGACGACAAGAAAAGAACCACAAAGGGTCGTCGGAGGTCGGTTGCTCATCCTCGCGATCTGCTTGACCAACAGAGCTTCCCGATCATCGCTTTCCATTTTTGTTTCTTTTTCTGCGTCTCCGACCAGACAATAAACGAGGAGCATTTCTCCATCGTTTGTGTTGTTGGATCTCTGGTGGATCTACAATTGATGTCTGATCTAAAAATGAAGAGAGAGAGAGAGAGAGAGAGAGAGAGAGAGAGAAAAGGATCATTTATGTACAAAAAGCAAAGGGAATATTCGTCATTTACAATTACTTAACAGAATCTGTTAACATAGTTGGGGATAAGAGCCTTTTCCGTGCAAGTTTTGCTCCCTGAGGACCATTTCAGGGAAAAAAGTTTTGTAGGGATTATATCAGGGAAAAACTATAAAGTTAAAGGACCATCCGTGTAATTTGTTCATATAAAAACAATGATGACTAGGAAATGCAAAAACACTAAACGTGTTTGTACGAATAAATGCGAAGACAAGACCATTTCAAACTTATCAAAAAAATTAGATTTACAAAAATATTTCTTTCTTTAGATTTCGACATAGACGTATGAACATGATTATAGTTATTAACGTACAACTATTCGATCTTAAGCACCTTATGTGTGAATACAATTATTTGTGTTAATCTCTAAGTCTACAAAATAAAAAAAATTGTGTCTTTGATGTGTTGATACAATTATTTGTGTTACCATAATGTAACCAGATACTACCACATCTTGGTAAATGTCATATTAACCCAACAAATTTTTCACGTTTGTCCGATTTAGTCACCAAAGTTATTTTTCTGCGCAATAGGTCACAAAACTTGTTGGTAACCTGTTAATTACACCATTTTACCTGATTTTATAGGTTGCGAAGTTTGACTTGCCATTTTACTCCGATCTATGTCACCTTAAAGTCATTATTTCATTCTTTTCCTTTCCTCTCTACGCATCTAATTGCATTCTTCGTTCTTTCCTCTAATCACACACATTTGGGTTTGACTCTCATTTGAATTTGGAATTAACAATTAAGAATTGGGGATGATTTTATCATAAATGGTTTGACGATTCATAGAAGCTTCAATGGTGGTGGTGAATTTATACATAATAATTGCAATAATTTCAGCAGAAAAACCTCCCAGCAATGCCTGAAGAGGTGACAAAGGAGCATTTGCCTCAACTGGCGTCATTGCTTTCAAACTCTTAAGTGCCTCTTCCTTCAACGTCTTTTTAGTTTTTTTTCTCTTAAACCTAACTTTCTAGTCCATAGACAAAATTCTCAACTCAATCATTGCTAATACTCGCATATAACTGCAATAGGTTCAGTTGCGAATCATAAATACGGTTTATACAAATCAAACCCCTGTGATAGCGAAAGAAAGAGAGAGAGAGAGAGAGAGAGAGAAAGAGAGAGAGAGAGAGAGAGATGAGTGAGAGAGAGCGTGAACCAATTCTTTGGCGCGCTTTGCACGACGACGGAGGGAGTGAAAGAGGAAGATGGAGACGCGCCGGTGAGGAGAACGTTGGTAGCGACTTGGAGAGTGGTAGGTTCATCATTGGTGGAGATAAATGAAGGTATAGAGAAGGGGAGTTCGATGGGTCTATCTTCAGGCAAGGCCGAATCGGGAGTTGAGCTAGCAATGGGGCAAGAGGCCGGTTTCAGAAACCTTCCCGAAGTCGAAATTGAACTGAAATCGATTCTCGATTTCACCTTTTCTGGCAGAAGATACATCGGATTTCTTTGCACTTACGATTAATCTTCTAGTGTTTTTGAGTGAAGCGAGACTGGTGTGAGGTGTAGTGGCAAGATGAAATGGGTTAGAGGTGAGATCCGGAACCATGATTGAAAGCAAATGTCGGTTGACTCTCTATCTCTGGCTCTTATATGTGGGATTTGGGGGTGTGATTAAATCCATTCAGTGTGTGAAAACCGCCATTAGAGGCAGACGGTGGTTTAAGGTGATGGTGTTTGAATGTTCTACAAGCAATATGAATAGTACTTGGTTTCAAAATGAACATGACCAAAGAAAGTTTCAAGAACAAAATAATAATAATAAACCAGGTGGATATTGACATGGCAGTCAAATCCGACCTGACATTTATATTACCTTTGAATCCGGTTGCAGGTAACAAAAGGGTATTTTAAAAGATGGAAATGAGAGTTTATTACTTTAATGTGCAAAAAAAATAGTTTAGTGACCTTTTAAAACAAACGCGAAAAGTTTGATGGACTAATATGACATTTGCCCAATGAATAATGGTTTGGTAATACATTGTCTTAAAAATAAAGTAACAAATTTTAAGCAAGCACAAAGAAGTATGCTAATATTACCCATATTATATAAAATATTAAGACTAAAATACTCACAATCTTGCGTGGAATCAAAGTAACGATCACACCAAGTTAATCTAATATCACAATAACCTCACCAGAAGTACTCTTGAATAAATTCTTACATCTCTTCAATGTAGCTTGATCAAAGTTGAGTTCTTTATAGACATGTTATATTAGTAGATTATGATTTATAAACAAATGATTTAATGTGGTGAATGTATGATAGAACAATACTCTTTATTGATTCCCATATGTCTAGAACCTTCAATACTGATGTAAAACTAACCGCAGTTACCAATAATCCTTGTCTAGTTTACATAAAAGCTGTCTAGAACGATGTTAAATCTTATATGATAATTCCAAATCGTTAATGTTTAAAAACATGCGAGAAGACTAACATAATAGTCTAGAACAATTTCTTTAATACAAATATCATCCAACCACCGACAAAACCATTTAAGACGATTTGCAAATTGTCTAGGATGATGAAATATCGTTTGTGTGAGATATTTGAAATAATCATTATATATATATATATATACACACACACACACACACACACACAGAGGGAGAGAGAGAGAGAGAGAGAGAGAAAGAGAGATTCATGTATTCTAACTATCTATTGTGCGGATGTAAGATTAATTATGGAACAAACAAAATTTACAATATATAAAATAATTAATAAATTGTTTATAGGGTATAATAGTAATCTTACTATTTTTAATTTTAGTAAATATTCGAAACATTTGATATCCCTTTTAAATTATAGAATTTAGTTTAAAACCCTACAAATCACCCATAGGTACATCTGCATAGAAAAGATATTCAACTCATCAGCCGCCGACCACCATCGAATTCAACCACCATCTCGTCTGCATCGTTCCTTCTTCTCGTTTTTCTATATTGATTTCAGGCGACGATCCGTTTTTCGACTATGTTATGCCATCCTCCTACATACCTCCTGTTTGCATTCACCTGCTCAAGTGATAGTGTACAACCATATCTCCTTCAATGGTCGATTGTTCGTCATTTACATCCCCTCAAATATTGTTGGTTGCCATTTTCCTCAAAGTGGAACCATGCCCTAAGAAATCAAAAGTGGGAGGACGCCTTCTTGTGCATTATTTCAAATTTAGTTGACTATTCATTTTTTATTATTAGAAATTACTTTTTGCTTGGTTTAACTTTTAGTGTTCTTAATTACATTATTGATTGAATATATATATATATATATATATATATATATATATATATATATATATATATATTGTATCGATTTGGGTCATTGTCACACTCCCGAACCAGATGGCGGAAACGTTCGTGGCTCATGTGACTAACAATTGAATAATCATCACAATGAATATACATGAAACATAACACATTCATCATCAACATTACAAAATACAACCAGTATTCTTCACATCAAGTATATTGTTAAAATACATAAGTTCAATTTGTTAAAAATACGATAAATGTTGTTACACAAAAGTAAACCATACGTACTCGCAAATCCTTCCTGCTTAACGATTACATGAGAATACAAGTTATTTTGAAAACGGTCAACATATATAATGTTGGTGAGTTTATAAGTACGTTTGAGTAAAAGTCTTTGTATCGTTCATAAAAACCCAAAAAATCCGATATTTTCTATAAAATGTCTGAAAATGAAGTGAAATCAAGTATAAATGCATGTGTGAATTTCATAGTTATAACCTGTACGAGTATAGTTTAGGTTCATTGTATTGTGAATAGATGATAAATGTATATGAATATTCTTCCCAAAAAATCCGATATTTTCTGTTTTATAACCACGTCTAGATTCTTGTATCGTTAAATAAGTCGTTTTTGCATCGACACAATCGAAGAGTTATCTTCGAAAGGTTAAATTTTTGGTATTGAATCCCTATATGAGCCGTTATAACCATGTATGATAATGACTAGGTCGCCCGTCTTGGTATTTTTCCAAATGTCGGTCTTGCTAAGGATTTTGTCGCCCTAGACTGGCCTAGTCTAGCTGTAGCGAACAATTAAGGCGTGGGGGGTCACCCCGTATAGATCTATACAAAAACTCCCGCTTTCCTACTAGTAAACTCTGATTATAACTACATGTTACGATTGTACACTCAGAGGTGGCAACTGACATATCTTACTAGATTCTCAACCCCTTTTGTACTATGTTTAATGTTTTCGAATATGTGATATGTTGTGGTATTCGAAAGTACATACACAAGTATACTAAGTTCAATGATTATGCAACGGTATATTTATGATACACTAGCATTTGAATTCGATTCCAAGCCCATTTAGCATCTAATTAGACTACAAAGGCCAAATAACGTGTAAGAGGGTAATTTACGCCCAATAGGCATGTAAATGGGCCACACAAGCCCAATAAACATGTAATCCGTAACTTAGGCCCAAATTAACATGTAAGCGGGTACCAAGACCCAATAAACATGTCATGGAAAACATTGGGCTCAATATACATTGAATTGGGCCAGGGGCGGAGCTTCAACATATTATTTTTTTTGGGTGGGGGGGGGGGGGGGGGGGGGAATATAATATGTATAAAAATCAGAGAACAGGGGGGTCATCGTCAAAATTTTATATTTTTTGGTCGAATATGTATTAAATGAAAGTACAGGGGGCTATTTGTAACAAAAAAAATCAAGGGTGGGGGGGGGGGGGGGGGGGACAACCCCCTTGGCCCTAATAAAGCTTCGCCCATGAATTGGGCCCTTAGGGCCCAATGGCTAGGTAACGTGAATGTAATATATATATTCATAGTTGTATTTTTTAAGAATAAATGTAATTACTGATTCAAAATTATTAAAATCCATTTCATATAAAATAAGTATTCATTAAAAATTATTAATTTTGATAATATTTGTTTACAACATTATGTCAGAATAGAATATTTTTTAAGATAATCATGAACATATTCTGTTAGAATGCCCGAATTAATATTATTATTATTAAGAAAAATCAATTTTTTTAAAGTTAATAGAATTAATTATTCTCTAAAATATGTAATTTGCCTTTTTTAAATTGATGTTACTGGGCTAAAATACTCTTTCAATGAAATTAGATGATATTTTTCAATTATTTTTAATTCAATAATATTTATTAATCATTTTCTTAAAATAACTAATATGATTGGTTCACAATTAATCATACATCCACACAATAGATAGTTAGAATATAATAGCATATATATATATATATATATATATATATATATATATATATATATATCACTTAAATGATTTGGATACATTTTTTTGCTTTTGATTATTATTATTATTATTATTATTATTATTACTACTTCGCATTTCCAATATTATTATGTATTTTTTTTTATCATCACTATAATTATGTGTTATTATTGAATGTAGTATCAACCGAATAATTTAAATACGTGTTTAGTAAATGAATAATACAAAAAATAGATATTTATATACTATATACGAAATCTAAGTATTTATATTGAAAATATGAAAAAAGACACTTATATTGATATAAGGTATATATATATATATATATATATATATATATATATATATTTTGAAAGTACAAAATGTATGTATTTAACTATATATATTGAAAGTATGAAGAAAAAAAAGATAATTATATTAATAATAGAAAAAAAATGCATTTATAATGAAAAAAACCAATATATATATATATATATATATATATATATATATATATATATATATATATATATATATAATAGAAAATGCATAATTATATTGAAAATATGAAATAATAATAATAATAATAATCAAAATCAAAATTGTATTTGAATTGTTTCAGTAGTATATATCATATATATTATTTGATCCGATAGTAAACATAAGAAGCCTTTCAGCTTACGGGTAAGCTTGTGGCTTTGTTACTTGGAGGAGGCGTGTTTGATTCATGCTCTCTTCATTTTCTCTATTTTCGAGTTTTTAATGATAAAGGCACCGAAGGAACAATTAGCATCGACACGCCAGCAAATCCAGGCTAGTCAGCGCACATTCTGCTTGCCACCTATACAGGTAGACCGACTTAACCTGTATAAAGGGCAAAAAAAAAAAAAAAAAAAAATGAAAGTATGCGGTATAAACGAACCAAAATCTTATCAATTGGTAAAATCGACATTTTCAACAAAACTTGAGGCTTATTATGACATTATCCCTACATAGAATCATAAGCTATTTTATAAAATGATTAAATTTTGGATATTTACTTTAAAAGTTAGATATTTACATTAATTTTCCATAATATGATGATATATTAGATAAATTATTATAAATAAGATCAAGGTTTTTTTGTTTTGCACAAATAATCACTTTATTCTAAATGAGTTAGTTTAGATTTGTTATTTCAAACTCATCAAAAATAATAATTTGTTTTGCACAAATAATCACTTTATTCTAAATGAGTTAGTTTAGATTTGTTATTTCAAACTCATCAAAAATAATAATGTACAATTTTCTTTTTTAGTTGTACAATTTTAAAAAAAAGAAGCTTTCACCATCAAAATATCCATTTTAAAGCTCAATAAAATGTTTGATTTTAAATATATATACTTCTTATTTACTATATCCCTTAATTTATACAATTACGGGTTACTTGACAGATACTCGAAGGTTCTAGACTGTGGGGGGTGGGGTTAACTCGCCTTCCATTGGCGACCAGCTTAACATGCTATATAGGCTGCCAAGTGCCAATCAGAATTTGCTCCGCCTTTGTCCTCTTTTTGACGACCTCCGTCTCCCTTCTTTCTTCCCCTTTTCTTCGTATTCCGTCTTCCGGCGTTTCTCAAAACTAGAAAATGACTTCGTCGACGCTCAAGCGTTGGTTGAGGCCTGAGGTTCGTAGCAATCGATCACTCTCCGTGTTTTCATCTATTTCCCATCATTTTGTTCGAGTTTGTAGTTTAATTTTACTTGCATACTGATCTAACGAGCATCTTATCATGATCGGTATGTGTGTTTGTAAATCCGATTTGATTGATCTGTTTGATTCGTCAGGTATATCCTCTGTTCGCTGCCGTTGGTGTTGCCGTCGGTATCTGCGGCATGCAATTGTTTCGGAACATCAGCGGTAATCCTGAAGTCAGGTGTCTGTCTCTCTCGTTCTAGCTCTATTGCTTTTATGAGTTAATTAGCGGTGTTTCCCCTTTTGGATTACCAAATTTAACAAACTCGATGCGTTGCATTTACGATTCTTTTCGTCTGACTATGAATTGATTATGTTTATAATTTGTACATTTTGGTGGAATCAGTGATTCCAATCCATGATCTTAAAAAATATTGGTATTTGATTTGGCTTATGTATAGAGTGGCGAAGGAAAAAAGAGCTGCAGGAGTGCTGGATAACTTTGATGAAGGTGAAAAGTACGCAGAGCATTCACTCAGAAAATTTGTTCGTAACAAGAATCCGGAGATCATGCCAAATATCAATTCCTTCTTTGCAGATCCTAAATAAATAAATAAGCTTGCAGTTTATGGTGTGATTTTCGATTTTACCTTCGAAACATTGAAATCTAGAAGCGATTGTGTTTGGAAAATACTTTATTGAAATCTAGAAGCGATTGTGTTTGGAAAATACTTTAATTCAATCTAGTGACTAGTTGTATAATTTTAGATTTATTTTTATAATCAGTTTAGTTTGCTACAAATCAGTGAAAAAAATTATAGGGTTGTAGCCTAAAAATGTTTAGTATATTAGTTTAAATGGTTTCTTGTGATTATTTTTTGCATTTGAAGGGTACTAACTTGTGTTTTACCGGTTAATTTGGTACCTTTATCCATTTTTGAAGGTTACAGTGCCATGTCAGCTGCCAACTAGGCAGGTGAGTCAACAATGACTCAGCGGTGAGTCGACTCATCGTTGCCATGTGTGTTTGTGTTGATTACCAGGTGTGTTTGTGTGGTATCTTATAGCAACAAAAACCACCATTGATTCACAACCTCCAAAAATCACAGCACCACTACCCCTTATTTGGGTACACATAAATCGATGGGTTCATGGCGATCAACTTCAACTCCACGAGATATGGTTTTTGATGATGATTATGACGGAGACGAAGATGAAACAAATTTAGATGATAAGATGATTAGAGATGACTGGAGCGCGTTTTCAGCTCGATGGGTTCTTGGCTAACTGGAGCGCGTTTTCAGCTCGATCCATGATCTCGCTGTCGACATCAAACTGGATATTGAGGTCTTCTATTAACTGGATAATCGTGTCAACAACTTCCAAATACTCAGCAGCATCTGTAGACGACTCTTCCCATGGTGAAGAGCTCCTGGACGAAGGTCCACCGAAACCTGAATCATACCGTAGGATAATCTTCTCTGCTGACACAAAACTGATTATCAAAACTAGAGTGAATCAAGATCATATCCTCGGTTGCTTTGGTATTGATGTTTAGGCTCTTGACAATTTGTTCGCCGGTTGCCAAGACTTTATCTTGCCCTTCTATGGTCGTCATCACCGGTAGTGGGTTTATTAATGCGAAATTATTAGGTTGGGTATGTGTATGGGTGATAAATTAGGTTCTAACGGAGAGGGAGGTGGAAAGAGTGTAGATCAACGGTTGATTGTGATAGTAAAATCAAGAAGCCATTGAAGAATTGATTAGCTCCATCGTCAAAGGTTATATGATACCGATTTCAAGCAACCTTTTCTATTTTATAAACAAGTTCAGTTCTAATAAACAAAATTACTCATCGCAATGGTTCGTGAACCTTTGAAGACGAAGATGGCGATGGTTAATGAAGGAAAGGAGCGGCGAAATCGATTGGGGTTCGATTTCATCGAGGTAACATCAGTTTCATCTTCATTAGTTTGTCTCTCTAGATTTATTTAACAACTATTAAACAAGGGATGAACTTGGTTTTTAACCAAAAGATCAATATGGGTTTCTATTTGAACAAAAAACAATGATGGGTTTTCCTAACCCTGGAAAAAGAAGGAATGCATCCCATCCACACTGAGCCTTCAATCGATCTTCACCATAACAGACTCTATGCTTGGTGTTCGATTCTACTGTAGTGAACATCAGGTCCATCGCTGGAGCCGAAGAAGACAGCGACGAAGTCGGAGAAGACAACATCAGAGCAGGTGAAGATGGAAGATGGTAAGGGATTTGATCGGATTCGGGATCTAAAGAAAGCATTACATTAGGTGCTACACGTGGCAATTTAGTTGACATTTAAACCTGCCGATTAGGATGGGTGTCACCGGGTGACCCCTTCAAATTTTCCAGAATAACCTTTTAAAACCTAAAAATACAAGTTTGTGCCATTCAAATGCAAAAAATAGTCACGAGGGACCGTTTAAACCAATATACTAAAGTTTGTTCGGCAACAATGTGACATCCCCATTTTCACGGCCAGAAAAGACCGATTTGTTTATGCTTTGTTTTATAAAATAAGAGTAATCTTTTAAAGAAAACAGTTGCGGAATTTGTTCCCAAAACTAAATATGATCAAAAATTATCAAAGCATTTCTCGAAGAGAATGTATTTTCATTTAATAATAAAACCTCGGGATGTCATGTTCCGATACAGACATATAAACATAAACAGAACTTACATTTAATTACACAATTGATTATATCTCCTTTAAATCTCTCTGTGAAATATGTCTTCGTATTAATACTTGTGATACAAAGAAAACTGAGTGGGTCAGGCTTGGGAGCCTGGTGAGCATATAGGGTTTTCAACCCACAATACTATAATTATTATATTCAACCATCAAACAATCAACTCAATTACCCATCCCTATTATCTTCTTTATTTCTTAGGATTTTACCCTAGGAATTCAACTACCCGTCATTCATTCATTCCTAAGGATTGACCTAAGGAATTAGCACAAACTTCCATTGCTACATAAGGCGCATCTGCCAACATTATCCTTTAAGCGCCTCTGCCAGGATTACGGCATACACTATGAGGCGCGACTGCCAGGTTTATGACATTCTCTTTTAGGCGCATCTGTCGACATTATCCTATAAGCGCATCTGCCAGGATTATCCTATAAGCGCATCTGCCAGGATTACGACATTCACTACTTGGTGCATCTACCGATATTATTCTTAAACGTATCTGCTAGTATTATGATATTCTCTAATTGGTGCATCTGCCAATATCATTCTTAATCATCTTTCATACCTCATCGTTTTATCACATACCAACTATCTCATCAACCCATGTTCCACCCAACATATTTGTAGATATAAAATACATATATAGTTTAACTCATTTAAAAACTATATAAAACATCCATCCCACACTCATCTCAAATAAACAACAATATATAAATACATAGCACGTATTTTATAACAAATACTTCATATTTATGTGGTAAAAGAAAGTAACTACACACTCACCCAAACATATACTTAATACAGTCAAACAATACTTGTATTATACCCGTGTTTATAAAAGGGACTATACACCCACACATATAAACAACTTTATATAATACACATAGCACGTATTTTATAGCAAATATTTAATATTTATGTGTTAGAAGAAAGTTACTACACACTCACTTGATCAGAAGATGATCGGACAACACTACGGCTTGTAGAAGTAGTATTCTTCGGTAGATCTGGAAGATATTCACAAAAACCGGGCTCCTCGTAGGCAAAGCTTCGGCTCGGGAATCGCACTTCTAGGGATCTTCGGGGACTCGGGACTTGCTTCGGGGCTCGGGAATGATACTGGGGCTTCGGGATATTTCTTGCACGAAAAACGATGCAAAAACGCGAGAAAAAGGGAATCAATGAGCAAAGAAGTCGGTTGCCCTCGACACCCTTTTATAGGGGGCTGGAACACGAATTACGCTGGGCATAATTCTAAATTACGCTGGACGTAACGGCGATAAGATCGTTGACTCCCCCCCTTCGGATAATATCGGAATTTATATATAAATAAAATATCGAAAATATTTAATAAACTTCAAAAATTCATATCTTCCTCATACGAACTCCGTTTTCGACGTTCTTTATATCCCTGCGTAGGTGAGACTACGATCTACAACTTTCGTTTAGACTTCGTCGGCTAATTTTGAATTTATTTTTATTATTTATTTTTAGTAGGCCGGGACAGGAAAACTCCGTTATAAAATCATAACTTCTTTATCCGACGTCCGTTTTCGCCTATATTTTTATCGTTTTACTCCTATTAACGAGACCTTTGATTCTCATTTAGATTGTTTCGGCTAAAAACCGCTCGGTCTCAAATCGAGCATTCGGGCTGCATAGCGCTAAGTCGAAACTTCGAAAAATCATAACTTCCTCATACGAAGTCAGATTTGGGCGTTCTTTTTATGCACGCTCATGGTTTAATGTATTTTATGACTTTCATTTAGATTGCTAAGGCTAAATATCACTCTAACATAAATTCACTTTTTACGTTGCATTGTGTCGTGCCGGTTCTGTCGCGAAACTTCGACAGGTCATAACTTCTTCGTTATAACTCGGATTTCGGCGTTCTTTATATGCACGGAAACCTTGTAACATATACTATAAATTAATTAAGATGATTCCTTCAAAATAATCTTCCATCAAAAAGTCATTTTTGACGCTTAACGTCTCTAATTGACTAGCCCGGATCTACGGGCGTTATAATTATCTCCCCCTTAGGATGATTACGTCCCGGAATCATCAACGAAATAGGACTTGCATAATGATTCCACACGTTATTTATTCATCCTAGGTAATAACCGTAACTTCTATGTTTCCTCGAAAGAGTATTTAACTCTATGGCTTTCTTGACTGCAGAAGATGCCCAATTTTGCATCTGCTTATCGTACTATGTTGTACTTTCAATCGTAACCTTCAAGTTAGCAAATAAGTCCTTATTGTGGACTCCTTCTTCTTCTCAGGATAATTACTTTCATTTATCTATTGTAACAAATCGATGGGTCAAGCTCTATTGACCTCTCATCGCACGATGCGACGCTTAGAATCGGTCTTTAATGAAGTTAAATTCCAAGATGGAATATACCTTTCTTCATATTCTAACGTGATATAATCACATTTCAGCATGTAGCATTTCTACCTACAAACTTTTTTTAACAACGAGCGCGACACTATCAATCGCAATAACTTCAACCTTCTGACTTAAGTTAAGTTAGATGTTACATCTAACTTGGTCCTCTAGACCACGTAACATACTCCTCGTAGTCGAACTCAAATTTAAATATGACCACTAGGGTCAGAAAAAGAACCATATTACTAGTCATTACCGAAAAAATGGTAATGACATACCAGAATAAGGTGGAATCAATTACTAGCTTCTTGGTAACCTTGTGACTTTCCCTGATCCAAGTGTGAGTCCTGTGCTTCCGGTAGTATATGCATCTACTATCTTTCACACATACTCATACTCGTCCCAAGTATTGTCCCGCAGTCGACCAAGTCACCATACAAGAAAATCAAACAATCATTCAACACATCTGTTAGCAAAACTAGGGTTTATATTAATTCCTTGAAACGATTACACAAAAGTTCAAGTTCACCCTATACTATGCCTCCAATAGGCTACATACATGATACTTTTCATATCGCTACTTTATAACTTGATCTTTAGATATAAGATCCTTATTCCTGATTCCTTGCATTGCCATCTGCTTCATCAAGGATCATTTGAAATGCTCTTGCCTTTAGCTTTGGCGGCGCCTCTAGCTTTGCGGCTTGATTTTTCCTTGGGCAGTCTTGCTTGAAGTGCCCCTCTTCGTTACATTCGTAACACACCTTTTTGTTGAAAATACATTCATCGGCGTAGTGCCCATGCTTTCCACACTTGAAACATGTCACCTCCACAGCACATTTTCCTGAGTGCTTCTTTTTGCACTTATCGCACCACCTTGCCTCATCCCTTCCTCCTCCTCTAGACTTCGAGAAATTTCTTTTCTCATTAGAACCTGAAGTTCCTTCTAACTTTCTCTTCTCGCCAACTTCAACCTTACTGTCAGTCCTCCCCTTGATCATATTCTCAACAGACTTGGCAGCCCAAATAGCTGCCTCTAGAGTAGGTGCCTGACGCACTGGCACCGCATACTCCCAAGGGAGTCCCTTTGCGTACCGATCGACTTTTTTCAGTTCGTCTGGGACGATGCGCAAAGCAAACTCCATCTTGTCTGTGAAGGCATTAGTGTATTCATCCACTGACATGCTGCCTTTCTTCAATATCAGAAATTTGTTCTCCAACTCTAGCAGGTTTTGGGCCGAGCAGAACTTGCACTTGAATTGCACCAAGAACTCTGCCCAAGACAGTTGCAGTGGCTCGTTAGGGCTTAGGATCTTCCCTAGAGTGTTCCACCATCGAACGGCTCCACCTCGGAACTGACGCACTGCATAGATAGTCTGCAACCTGCCTCTGTAGCCACAAGTCATGAAGGCTAGCTCTATTTCCGATATCTAATCCATAACTCCGATCGGACCTTCCTTTCCAGTGAAGGTCGATGGTTTGCAAGTCAGAAAATCCTTATACTTGCATCCCTTTCCATCATTCCTTCCATTCTGGTTGTTTTGCCTAACTATCGGTGGGTTGGCTTGACCAACAGATCCACTAAAGTTTCCACCTTCCGAGTGCCCTTCATTCACTTCGGGCTCTTCCACTTGAATTAACAGTTCTTCACGATTCTGTTGAAGCAGACGTCTCGTTTCATCCATCTGACGATCCAACATCGTTTGAATCATCAATTGTACAACGGCCACTGTTATCGGCTCAGGTGCTGCTGCTACGACAGGTATTTGCTCAATCACTGGTGGTTGATTCCTGTTTTCATCAGCATTTCCAACTCCACTTCTTGTTCTCACCATTTTTGATCTACACACCGAATAAGGTGAAATTAGATCCTTATTCACGATAGATATTCAAATCATCCTTATCACTCTGAAACGTTTACATGCTAGTTCTAATATCGTAGAGATACGCTTAGAATCCTAAACACATAAGGTTTTCAGATCCGGTCGGCAACAGACCATAGATCCGAACAAATAATAGTACCAATATAGCTATCACACAAAACATTTAGCACATAAAAGCATTTTAGGCATCAATTCTAAAATAAACTAGTGCTTGTGTCAATTTAGGTGTACTACCTAGCATATTTTAGACACACTGCTCACAATCATTACTTAGCATTCTAAGTTTAAGTCTAGAAATTTCCTACAATTTCCTAGTTCACTTAAACTAATGCTCTGATACCAACTGTGACATTCCCATTTTCACGGCCAGAAAAGACCGATTTGTTTATGCTTTGTTTTATAAAATCAGAGTAATCTTTCAAAGAAAACAGTTGCGGAATTTTTTCCCAAAAAAAAATATGGTAAAAATTATCAAAGCATTTCTCGAAGAGAATGTATTTTCATTTAATAATAAAACCTCGGGATGTCATGTTCCGATACAGACATATAAACATAAACAGAACTTACATTTAATTACACAATTGATTTATATCTCCTTTAAATCTCTCTGTGAAATATGTCTTCGTATTAATACTTGTGATACAAAGAAAACTGAGTGGGTCAGGCTTGGGAGCCTGGTGAGCATATATGGTTTTCAACCCACAATAATATAATTATTATATTCAACCATCAAACAATCAACTCAATTACCCATCCCTATTATCTTCTTTATTTCTTAGGATTTTACCCTAGGAATTCAATTACCCGTCATTCATTCATTCCTAAGGATTGACCTAAGGAATTAGCACAAACTTCCATTGCTACATAAGGCGCATCTGCCAACATTATCCTTTAACCGCCTCTGTCAGGATTACGTCATACACTATGAGGCGCGACTGCCAGGTTTATGACATTCTCTTTTAGGTGCATCTGCTGACATTATCCTATAAGCGCATCTGCCAGGATTACGACATTCACTACTTGGTGCATCTACCGATATTATTCTTAAACGTATCTGCTAGTATTATGATATTCTCTAATTGGTGCATCTGCCAATATCATTCTTAATCATCTTTCATACCTCATCGTTTTATCACATACCAACTATCTCATCAACCCATGTTCCACCCAACATATTTGTAGATATAAAATACATATATAGTTTAACTCATTTAAAAACTATATAAAACATCCATCCCACACTCATCTCAAATAAACAACAATATATAAACACATAGTACGTATTTTATAACAAATACTTCATATTTATGTGTTAAAAGAAAGTAACTACACACTCACCCAAACATATACTTAATATAGTCAAACAATACTTGTATTATACCCGTGTTTATGAAAGGGACTATACACCCACACATATAAACAACTTTATATAATACGCATAGCACGTATTTTATAGCAAATACTTAATATTTATGTGTTAGAAGAAAGTTACTACACACTCACTTGATCAGAAGATGATCGGACAGCACTACGGCTTGTAAAAGTAGTATTCTTCGGTAGATCTGGAAGATATTCACAAAAACCGGGCTCCTCGTGGGCAAAGCTTCGGCTCGGGAATCACACTTCTAGGGATCTTCGGGGACTCGGGACTTGCTTCGGGGCTCGGGAATGATACCGGGGATTCGGGATATTTCTTGCACGAAAAATGATGCAAAAACGCGAGAAAAAGGGAATAAATGAGCAAAGAAGTCGGTTGCCCTCCACACCCTTTTATAGGGGGCTGGAACACGAATTACGCTGGGCATAATTCTAAATTACGCTGGACGTAACGGCGATAAGATCGTTGACTCCCCCCCTTCGGATAATATCGGAATTTATATATAAATAAAATATCGAAAATATTTAATAAACTTCAAAAATTCATATCTTCCTCATACGAACTCCGTTTTCGACGTTCTTTATATCCCTGCGTAGGTGAGACTACGATCTACAACTTTCGTTTAGACTTCGTCGGCTAATTTTGAATTTATTTTTATTATTTATTTTTAGTAGGCCGGGACAGGAAAACTCCGTTATAAAATCATAACTTCTTTATTCGACGTCCGTTTTCGCCTATATTTTTATCGTTTTACTCCTTTTAACGAGACCTTTGATTCTCATTTAGATTGTTTCGGCTAAAAACCGCTCGGTCTCAAATCGAGCATTCGGGCTGCATAGCGCTAAGTCGAAACTTCGAAAAATCATAACTTCCTCATACGAAGTCAGATTTGGGCGTTCTTTTTATGCACGCTCATGGTTTAACGTATTCTACGACTTTCATTTAGATTGCTAAGGCTAAATATCGCTCTAACGTAAATTCACTTTTTACGTCGCGCTGTGTCGTGCCGGTTCTATCGCGAAAGTTCGATAGGTCATAACTTCTTCGTTATAACTCGGATTTCGGCGTTCTTTATATGCACGGAAACCTTTTAACATATACTATAACTTAATTAATATTATTCCTTCAAAATAATCTTCCATCAAAAAGTCATTTTTGACGCTTAACGTCTCTAATTGACTAGCCCGGATCTACGGGCATTACAAAGAATGACAATAACCTTGTTATAACCAAAAGGTATAAATTATATTATATTATATAGATATATTAAAACCCAAAATGTCTTGGAACAGTATACTTTAAAAGTTTCAGACTTTCACCACATCATTTTATACCTAATGGCTATTTAGTCCTTCTATTTTTTACCTTATTATTTCGTAATCCACAACCCACCGCCATCACTTCGCAAATTCTTCCATCCCTTTCTTTCTTCGTTTCCACGACTTTCTTTCTTCGTTTTTGACTATCTTGGTTTGAGTCTCCCGACGACTTCTCATCCAAGAATTTTGGAATTCAATTTCTCTCACAACAACCGCATGCGCTGTATTGCCGCCAACAACCGCTTGTACTGTGTTGATGTGAGGAATTTCGGTAAATGTGATCTCAATTTTATTATGTTTTTCTGTTCAATTTCTGTTCTTTTTTTATCCTTCCAACGACTTCTCATCCAAGAATTTTGGAATTCAATTTCTCTCAAAACAACCGCATGCGCTGTATTACTGCCAACAACCGCTTGTACTGTGTTGATATGAGGAATTTCGGTAAATGTGATCTTAATTTTATTATGTTTTTCTGTTCAATTTCTGTTTTTTTTTATCCTTCCAACGACTTCTCATCCAAGAATTTTGGAATTCAATTTCTCTCACAACAACCGCATGCGTTGTATTGCCGCCAACAACCGCTTGTACTGTGTTGATGTGAGGAATTTCAGTAAATGTGATCTCAATTTTATTATGTTTTTCTATTCAATTTCTGTTCTTTTTTATCCTTCCAACTACTTCTCATCCAAGAATTTTGGAATTCAATTTCTCTCACAACAACCGCATGCGTTGTATTGCCGCCAACAACTGCTTGTACTGTGTTGATGTGAGGAATTTCGGTAAATGTGATCTCAATTTTATTATGTTTTTCTGTTCAATTTCTGTTCTTTTTGATCCTTCCAACGACTTCTCATCCAAGAATTTTGGAATTTGATTACTCTCAACAACAACCACTTGCAATGTATTGCCACCACCAAACGCCCGCCAACAACCGTTTGTACTGTGATTTATTATGATTCTATGTTCAATTCCTATACTTTATGATCCTTCTGTGTTTTTTTAGAGATGTCTCCGACTTTGTGGGTTTGAATTTTCCGACGATTTCCCGTCCAATAAATCAGGATTTCGAATCTATCGCTAACCATGTGCTTTGTGCTCTGTTGCCACCACCAAACATCATGTAACACCCCAAAAATACGAGCCAAAAATTTCATTTTTGAAAACATATATTTAGCAAAACATTCGAATTAAAACATTTACTGATCATAACATTTTATAAAGATATCGCATGTCTGGAAAACATTTCATAAAACATAATAAAGACGGAGTACAAATCCCCAAGAAGATCTCATGATGCGGAATACAGAGCATGTGTGTGATGGGTCGCTACCGCGCCAGCTCTTTCCCATTCGAAGAAGAGGTACCTGAAACCAAAACTGAAAACTGTAAACACGAAGCTTAGTGAGTTCCCCCATCATACCGCATACCATACAATCACATATCATACATATTGCTAAGCATTTTTGGGGTGCCCGACCTACCCGGTACGGCCATTCTGGAGTGCCGACCTACCCGTGTCAAGCCATTATGGGGTGCTGACTACCCATGTCAAGCTATTCTGGGGTGCTAACTACCCTTCGTTCCTGACGACCGAACCTCGGGGACTATTTCACCACTTACTGTTATTATCACATATATCATAACATAACATATTATCAGATATATCTGGGGTGCCTGAACTACCCTTCGGTCCTAGCAACCGAACTCGGGGACTAGTCCCCTCCTACTACCTTTATCGCATATGACGTAAAAAGCCAACATGCAAACATATCATCATATACTGTCAGACGTATCTGGGGTGTCTGACTACCCTTCGGTCCTAACAACCAAACTCTACTACTATCACATACAACATATCATGCTAGCATATAACATATCAGGTAGTAGCAAACCTAGATGATATAAAAAAGACAATCATCTATCATACATCTCTTACTGGTGGGCCAGCATTGTGGCCTTAGACCCACCACTACTGGAAGGTAACTCACCTCGTAGTAGCTGCTGATCTATGTGGGAATGGTCTGTCTGCTGCTGCTGCTCCAGAAATCCTCCGGCTGTAATTCCCTCCAAACACTTAGTCAAATACTGCTAACCGCCCTCAGGGTAAATTGTCCATTTACCCTTAACAAGTCATGAGTCAAGTCACAGTCAACTGCCAGTTGACTAAACTCGTCGAGTTGGCTTGCCAACTCGCCGAGTCCCTTTCTCTATACCCAAGTCCAATAGTCCTTCATCCTACTCGCCGAGTTGTATGAACAACTCGCTGAGTTCGCCTTCATCCAAAGAACACTCTAAGCTGTGACTCGCCGAGTTGTATGAACAACTCACCGAGTTGTTCTTGAGACAAGAAGATTGCCATCAACTCGCCGAGTCATGGCATTGACTCGCCGAGTGACTTCATGAGTGAGTCTGGCTTCCAACCCACTGAGTCACACCCTATGACTCACTACTCCAACCCGCAAACACGAAAAGGGGAAAAATCCGGGGACTCACGACCCGACTCGCCGAGTCAGATGAACGACTCGTCGAGTCTGCCTCATAAAAAAACTATACACGCGATTTTGCTTGGATCCAGCCCATGCCATTCATAGATCTAGGTTCCTAGGGCCTGGTTTACACGTAAAGTTTCCAACTTTACATGTAGATAATCACCAATGAAGGTTTTAGGGTTCAAAGTGCACCAAAAGGGGTAGATCTAGGGCTTTCATGCAATATGACTCCATAAAGGCAGTAGATCCAAGCTCCAGGGACTCAATCATGCCTAGATCTAGAGGCTAAAAACTTATTACAACCCACAATGCACAAACAAGCTTGGGGAAAGGCTCAAAAAGGACTTTCATGAAGCTAATAGAGACTGCAAGCTTGAAAACAGAGGGGAAACGAGCTATACCTCAAGGAAAATGTTGAGATGTCACAAAGATGCTTGACCTCCTTTTCCTCTTCTTGATCTACTCTTCTTTCTCCTCAAAAACTTCAAGAACACACCAAAACACTTCAATCTCACAAGGAAAAAGGGGTAAAAACGATGTTGGGAGCTCTGAGGGTGAATGGGGGCGAGCTTGGGGCGGAAATAAGGGTTTAAATATGGTGCAAACCCTTGAAATTTAGGGTTTCATCAAACAGCGGTGACTCGCCGAGTACAGAATATGGACTCGCCGAGTCGCCAACTTAAACGTGCTCCCGGACCCCGTCCCTACTCGGCGAGTCGGACCTACAACTCGCCGAGTCCAAGGCTAAAAATGACTAATACTTAGATAAATTTTACGTACCAGGAACCAGGTGCTACACATCAGTCACCAACCGCCTGTGCTTTGTGCTCTGTTGTTGTTTGGAATTTTGGTATGTCATATATTTTTTCTAATTGATTTTGTTTTTCTGTTTAATTACTGTTGGTTCTGTGTTTTTGTCCGCTGCCTCCCACTCTTATTTTAGCAAAAAGTATTGGAACTTAAATTCATTTCAGTCGTGTATAATTCAAGTCATTTAAAAGTAAAAAAACACTCACCTGCATCTTTGGTTTTTAACAAGTTCATAATTACCCATTCTATGGAGACCATGGTAGTATCTAATATTTCGTGCTTAGTTGTCATAGACATAAAAACCTGTTTATCTATAATTATTTATGCTTCCGATAGCAAGTAATTAATAGCAAGGAAGCCATATGTTTTTAATGTTCTTGAATAAGGTCTTTCATTACAGCTTCCTTTGAGGGCAAAATGGTAAAAAATACTTGATGAGTTGATGCCTAAATTTTTTGTTTCAGAAGTAGCTAAAAGACTTAATAGCTAGGAAGTCATACGCTTTTAATGTTCTTGAATAAGGACTTTCATTACAGCTTCTCTAAGTGTGTACATTATTATTAACATTTCAGTCTCTCTAAAAACTAATTAGAACTTTGACATTGCGTTTAGTTACGGAAAAACAATTTTCATTTTCCGTTTTTTGTTTTCCCTTTTCGATTTTCGTTTTTCATTTTCATTTTTCAATGAGAAATTTAGAAAACGCGTTTAGTTAAACTTATTCATTTTTCATTTTCAGTTTTAAAAAATTAGAAAACGTGTTTAGATGTGTATTTTTCTATCGGTTTTCATTTTTAAAAAATGGTAGCGGTGATATGGTGTGGGTGAGGGCGATGACGGTAGCGGGTCGGCGGCGGTGGTGGTAATGACATGCGATGGTGGTGGCGGCGGTAATTGTGTCAGTGGTGGTGATGGTGGCGACAGTGGTGGTGGTGGTGCTAGTGACGGGTTAGTGGTGGTGGTGGTGATGGTAGGTCGGTGATTGTCGTGGTGGTGTTGGGTGGGTATGGGTGTGAGTGTGTGTATGTGTGTGTTTGTGGGGGTAGGTATAGGTTTGTGTGTGTGTGGGTGTGTGTGTCTGTGAGGGTGGGGGTGGGGGTAGGTGTGGGTTTGTGTGTGTGGGGGGAGGGGTGGGTATGTATGTGTGTGTGTTTGTGGGTGGGTGGGTGTGGGTAGGTATGTATTTATGTGTGTGTGTGTATGTTTGTGGGTGGGTGGGTATGTATGTGTATGTGTGTGTGTGTGTTTATGGGTGTGTGTTGGTGTGTTGGTGTGTGTGTGTGGGTATATGTGTGTGTGTGTTTGTGGGTGTGTGTGCGTGTGTGGATGGGTATGTATGTGTGTGTGTGGGGGGGGGGGGTTGGTGTGTGTGTGTGTGTGCGGGTGTGTGTGGGTATGGGTGGGTATGTATGTGTGCGTGTATGTGCGGGTGGGTGTGTGTGTGTGGGTTGGTGTGTGTAAGAGAGTGGGTATGTATGTATGTGTGTTTGTGGGTTGGTGTGTGTGTGTGGGGGGGGGGGTGGGTGGGTATGTATGTGTGTGTGTGTGGGTGAGGGATGTAAAGGTGGGGGTAGGTAGAGGTGGATGTGGTGGAGTGGGTGTGTGTTTATAGAAAAAATTTGGAATTAGAAAAAATGTGGAAAACAATGATTATCAGTTTTCCAAAATTTTCCAACTTCTTTGTAATTTTAGAAAACTGAAAATTTTCATTTCCTTGAAAAATTTAGAAAAATAGACGAACTAAACGCGTTTTCAAAATTCTCATTTTTCTTGGAATTTTTTTTCCGGAAAACGGTCCATTTTTCTGCAACTAAACGCACCCTGAGCTTCCTTTGAGGGCAAAATGGTCAATAATACTTGATGAATTGATGCCTAAAGTTTTTGCTTCAGAAGTAGCTAAAATGATTACATTGAGATGCTTTTTAAGTTAAATACATAAACTTTTTTGTGATCTTCTTATTATCTCACCGGAATGAGATGTTATTTTATTTATTTATTTATTTTTTTCATATTTAAAAAATGATTTCAAAATTCTTATAAAAGTTGTGCTATTTCAACCTTTGTAAAAACTGATAAGAACTTTGAACTTCTTTGGGGGCAAAATGGTCAAAACTTATTGAAGACTTGATTCCTAAAGTTTTTGTTTGAGAAGTAGCAAACTGAATTAGATTTTTAATGTTTAATCCTACCTGAGGTCGTTTGTGTGGTAAAAATGATGATATTTAGATGTTTTTTAGTTAAATAGATAAAGTATTTTGTAAACCTTCTTATTATCTCACTAGAATGAAGAGTTTTTTTTGTCATATGTTGAAAACAATATCATATCAACTCATCAAGCTACAACAATTAATAGAATTGTTGAATGGGCGTGTTAATATTACTTTGTATCGGTAATTTGTATTATTAAGACGACCATGTAAACTCAATCTTTGGCAAATTAAGCCCTTTACTGTAATATCTAATTGTAAAAGTTAACTACTTGGGTTGTGGTGACTTGGTAAGGCATGTGGAAGATATGGTGGATAACCTATTGACCCATGTTCAAATCCTGGCACCACTCAGCCCTTGTGGCCATGGAGGTTCGCCTGCAATGACTCCAGGGCATGAAGCAAAGCTTTATGTTTGCAGCGGGGGATTAGTCGGTGCGCGAAAGCTGGCCCGGAAACCCTCATTAGGGAAGTTCCCTTTCAAAAAAAAATAATTGTAAAAGTTTGTACATAAACGATATAGAAAGCAAATTAAATTATAACAAAAATAAAGTTCTATTACAGTAATGGTCATTGTTGCATAAACTTTTATATAAATGGTCCTTATATTAATAATTTGTTACAATAATGGTCCTTGTGGCATACTTCTTAAAAGAAATGGTTCTTATATCAAATCTGATACAGTAATGATCCTTGTGGCAAAAATCTGTTAGAAAAATGATCCCTCTAACATTAATCTGTTACAAAAATCAGGGACGAGTTTATGTATACCCAAGGTGGGTCACATGTATTATAAATTATATATCAAAATATTTAAGAAATACCTTTAAATTTTTATATGATCTACCTTAGAAGAGAGAGAGAGAGAGAGAGAGAGAGAGAGAGAGAGAGAGAGAGAGAGAGAGAGAGAGAGAGAGAGAGAGAGAGAGAGAGAGAGAGAGAGAGAGAGAGAGAGAGAGAGAGAGATTCTGGGTTGGGAAAAGAAAGAAATAAGTCAATTATTGAAATGCATATTAGATTGTGAAGTAATGAAATGGCGAGAGACAAACTATATAAGAGGCATGGTTAGGTTAGATTAAGAAAGAGGCACAGTTAGATTCAATTTATTTGGAGATAATGGGCTTTTGTTCCCTACTCCATTTTGTTTATTGGATATATCATCCACAATTTTCATATCGTAATTTTGTATCCATTTTGTTAATTTCTTTTTATTTTTGTTTTACTTTTAAACATATTTCCATCTCATTTTTTCTTTAAAAAATGAAAATGTTTTACTCACACCTAGTTGGTCAATTTCATTTACCATTAAAAGAAACTTGTATATACATTGAAGTAGATGTTTATAAATAAGTATTATCTATTTGTAAAACATGACAAGTTATATGTATATGTTTATTTTTTAAATATGTATAGGTAATTACCTATATATATATATATATATATATATATATATATATATATATATATATATATATATATATATATATATATATATATATATATATATATATATATATATATATAATATGTATGACTAATTTAACAAATCGGTTTTATTCTAAATTGAAGTTGATCTTGGTAAAAAAAAATTGATTTTAGTAAAAAAAAAAACAATTAAGGAATGATCGGTTTGAACTTGGTCATCTCAACACCAATTTTTATACATATTGAATCAGTTATTTTTTGGTTGAACCCATTTTTTTTTAAACTAAGCATATCAGTGAACCACATGATTTTCTATTATAGACTCGCCACTGACAAAAATGATCCCAAGTCAATAAATTGCTTAAATTTCCCTTTTTTGTAAGTTTTTTTTTTCAACATATAATTAGTTTTGATATACTTTTTTGTGATCTTCTTATTATCTCACCGGAATGAGATGTTTTTTTTCATATTTAAAAAACGATTTCAAAATTCTTATAAAAGTTGTACTATTTCAACCTTAGTAAAAACTGATAAGAATTTTGATCTTCTTTGAGGGCAAAATGGTCAAAACTTATTGAAGACTTGATTCCTAAAGTTTTTGTTTTATAAGTAGCAAACTGAATTAGATTTTTATGTTTAACGCTACCTTAAATACAAATTTGAATTATTGTGTTTAGGAAGCATTTACTACGATTAAAATACAAATCCATCAACCAATAAACATCCAAATCAGGTGCCCAACTACTAAATTAGAAAGAAGCCAAATTTATTATAAGGAAAAAGCATTAAGATCAAAGGGTAAAAAGGGAAATGAAAAATTCCAACAGGGAAAAGCCAACTTTCTTATAGGGGAATCGTGTTTTTGATCTTCGTCTCAACATAAACCAAACTTTCATCCTTTAGATCATTTCCAACTCATCCCTATTTTTTCCTCAAAAAATGAAGTAAAAAATGGGGTAAATAGTGTTTTATCCCCAACTCTACTCTATTCCCCCCCCCCCCCCCCCCCCCATTTTTAACCCCAAGAACTATATTCCAAGTATATTGTATTATTCAAACTTACATATATTTGCAAACACACCCCTCTACTAATTTAGTTTTAACAAATATATAATCTATATTTTTTTCATTACATTAATATTTAATAAACAATATTATATTTATAATACACTTATAAATAAATATTATACACAAATTTATAAAAGTATTACACATACACACATTTAAATAAATATTATACATATATTTATATAAATATTAGACATACACATTTTTAAATAAATATTGTACATGCATAGATAACATATTTATGAGTTGGAATAAATTTCCAACAAATGATCAACTAACGCATTTCGTAGACTGAAGTGTGTTTCTTTATCTTTAATACGTTTATATCGAGCAAGAAATTGTTGGAATTGACTGTCTTCGTCTGTCATCAATTCAACCTCTATCGTATTTGTAATATATATTTTAATTATACGTTTTTGTAAAATACGTTATCATTTTTTAAAATTTCAATATGTATTTAATTTTTTATATGAATTTGATGAAAAAAACAAATTTTATATTTATAATTAATTAATATAATTTAATATATAACAAAATATTATAATTATTAAATATTATATTTAAATTATAATTAGTAGGTAAAAACGAACTAGAAATGTATAAATATATAAACAGAGGGACTAAAACCGACAACGTAAAGTTCATCTCCATTTTGGGAGAAATGTATACCACCATATTTGGTGTAATACTATTCATATCCCCAAAAATGGAAGAATAAATGGGGAAGAGTTGGAGAAAAATAAGAGAAAAAATGGTGGATGGGAATGGGATGAAGATGCTTTTAGATTACCCATTTGACAATATTGTTGCATTCTATTGCACAAAATGTAGTTCTTGACCATTATAAACTAATTATACAAATTATACAGTAGTTCCGGATAGTGGATGGAAGAGGTTTTCATTTATTAAATATCATCTACATCATACCCTTTACTACTTTCTTAAGTGTAAAATACGCAACACTAATAATTGAAAGCATTTATCATTTATGAAACAATGACAAAATAAAACAAATAACATGATCCGTGGTTCACCACGGGTTAATACACTAGTTGGATTTAAGAATAATCTGTTCATTTAAGACAACCTAAATTAGAGATTTCTATTTCGTTTGAAAACAATGTGTTAGTGTTACCTTGTAGAGTTTTGAATTTAGGAATATTTAAAAAAAAAAAGATTCTCTAATATGTGATATATAAGAAGCATTAATTGAAGTATTAATTATACAAAATATTACCATAATTAAATATAATAAATTTAATTATAAATAATATTTTTTATAATTAATATATTTTACATAAAGCTATGATAATATTACACATAATTAATATTCATCCTATTTAATTATGATAATATTTTTTATAATTAATATTTTAATTAATGTTTTTTATATATGTTCTTAGAGCACTTATTATAAAATCTTATCTTTAATTTATACAAACTTCAAGATTTGTTTAAAACAACAAAATATGATATAACTTACATTTAAAATAATTATTATTTTTAGAAAAACAGACAAAGTGTATTTTGTTTTCTTATGATTTTAATCCAAGTTTATTTTCGCTATACAACTCTCCTGTGTTTTATATTATTAATCAGAATATCAAATACGTCAGATTAATTATCAAAGATATAACGAATTCTATTTAGGCGGTTGTTTCTTAAAATGAACTTTTTAGTGGTATATAATTACAACTTGTAATGGTTGAAACTTCAAAGAAGATAGGGTCCATTAAATGTTTAGAGGTCATTTAGATGCTATCAAATAGTCCAAAATATTACTTCTATTTGACATCTGACAACATATAAACAATCACATGTAAAAACCTAGACGCCTATTAAATTAAATCAAACTATATTACAAAGATTGCTCATGTGCTTTCCAAAAAATTAGGTGTATATGAGTGCGTTTACAATGTTTTATTGAGAGCTTATATACTAATTTATAGTTTTAGCTTTGAAAAAAAAAAGTTCAAATAAAAAAAAATGAAGTTCAAAACTTAAATTTTTTCAAAGAACTCATAATCTAAAAGCTAATCCAAAAAGTCTTAGGGAGTTTTTAAAACTTTAAGGGTGCATTTCGTTATGAGAAATTGTTTTAAGTTTTTAGAAAATTTGTTTGGTTAAAATTGATTGTGTTTTTGATGTTTCATTTTAGAAAATTAAAAAAATGTGTTGGATATGTATTATCTATGAATTTTCATATTTTTAATTTGATATTACAAATAGTACAATAATTAACCTATTTTAAGGACACGTTAAATTATAGTTATCTAATTCAATAATTACATATATGCTCCATATTTTATTAATTTGTAGAAGGGTACCCTTTGTAGAATTATAGAAAATTATTGCGTAATAGTAAAATTACATAAATGGGCTCTAAGTCTATGCCCTTACATTTTGCATGAAATGAACAAAAATATAGAAATGGTTCGTGGTATTACTAGGGAATGTAAAAAGTGAATAAATGCTCCCCATGTAATTGTAAACATTTATTTACATAAAATGTGCTTACTCTTTTACATTAACTTTTGATGTAATTTTAAATGTATAGATGTGGGGTGTGGTAGACCTAAGAATGTGTCGGGTGTGGCCTTGGGTGTGGAAGAGGAGTAGGATGGGGTGTAGTGTGTATAAGGTTTTTATTTTAGGAATTTTGCAGAATTAGGAAAGTATTGAAAAAACATTGTTACATTTTCAAGTTATATGTATTTTTCTTTGAAGTTTAGAAAGAAATATGTTTTCTAACTTTTTATTTATTTATTTATTTAAATCATAACCAAATACACCTTTAGTTTTTAGTTTATTTTATTTTACGTCATTTTGCGTGTTTTAAATACTTACTATTATTAACATTTCAAAATAAATAAAAAGTACATTTTCATTTTTGCCAATTATATCCAATGTACAATAGTTTGCATTTTTTTTTTTTTTTTGCCAATTATATCCGATGTACATTATACAATAGTTAGCATTTTTGCATTGGTTGTCCATAAACAGTAGTTTAGCCACACTTGTACTCCTAGCTGTTTAATTTAAGGGTTAAGGTACCTCCTTTTAATTTTTATCCTACCTCTTAATCCTAATCATTATACTGTATTTTTTTTTTTAAAATATCTTTTATTTTAATACAGGTTAGGTTATTTTTTTCTTTTTATGTTTTTAAGTCGTTGCAAAACACGCTCATTAAAACCTCAAATATGTGTCCCTTGAACCAACCAAGTGAGCCATATCATTAAACGAGGTTCATTGAAAAGCTTGATACCTTAACTCCAAATACAACAATGTATACAATATAAATATAAATATAAATATAGAACGGTGTTGGCTAAAAAGATACTCGTTTTACCTTATAGACACCATAATGAAATGTTAAAATATTTTTATTGGTTGAAATTTTATTGTTATCTGAAAAAACTGATTATAAATAGTTGATTATAGGTTGACTTTTTATAAAAATGATAAGGGTATCTAAGGGGTGTCTTATCTTCATTTGATGAGGGATTTCATCATCTACTTCATCATTCGAATTCTTTAATCTTCATTTCCGATTTCTACTTAGCATTTAGCTACCTCCTCTTTCTCTCTCTACAATTTAATTCTAATATCCAGTCAACAAAATTTGCAGGAATTGCTCAAAATGTGCACAGATTGCCCAAAATGTGCATAATTTTCCGACTTTTAAGGGTCTTTTTTCCGGCTTGTCCTGGACATTTGAATCCTCATGACCGGCCCTGTTGTTCGGTGTAAATTATATAAAATAGATAAATTATATTATTGTGGGTTGAAAACCCTATGTATTCACCAGGTTTCCCAACCTGACTCATTCAACTTCTTTGTATCATAGTTAGCGATACAAAGGTACATGCACAATGAGAGATCCAATGAGATGTAGATTGTTAGTATATTGAGACATTGTAAGTCTCCGTTTAAGCTTATGTTTTATATTAATTATGACATCCTGAGTTTTAAAAAAATACAAACAAAACACATTTCTCTGAAATGCTTTGATAATATCATTATCATGTCTTTGGGACAAATTCCACATAATTAATCTTTTTTTTTTTTAAAAGAATACTCTGATTTAATAAGCATAAACAAATTGGTTTTTTCTGGCTGTAAAAATGGTGATGTCACAATGAAAGATGAAAATGATGATAGGATGGCACGACTTTAATAGTATTATTGTACTAACGATGTAAGAAATAATACTATTGTACTAATGATGTATAAACTGATATTATTGTATTAACGATGTAGGAACTTGTACTATTGTACAAACGATGTAGGAACTGGTATTAGTGCACTAACGATATATGAATTGGTATTAGTGCACTAACAATATAGGAACTGGTACTATTGCATTAACGATGTAATATTACTAACAATGTAAGAACTAGTACTATTGTACTAATGATGTAGGAACTAGTATTATTGTACTAACGATGTAGTTATTTAATAGAATATATATGATGTTAACGTATCCCACTATGAGTACATCAAAAATAGCGGAACCGTTAGTATGATAGACGGTTTGGGCAAAAAGCGGCGTATGCCTAACGCCGGGTCCTCGCTCTCACGATCCCATATTCACTCCTTGGCGTCCAAGCGCCAAAGCCAATGTCAAGACAAAATAGTACCAACTGCCTCTCAGTGCGACAGGTGTAGCGCTCAGAACGTTGCTTCTGGCAAACCTGCACCAATGACAAACGAGCACTCGCGAAGTACGATCTACCAATCAAATGTTGTCTATCCCTGCCAAACCTGAAAAAGGTAAAAGATATTGACGGGGATCTGTCCCCCCAACCACATGTATAAAAAGGTCCCTTCTCCTCCAAGAGAATGGATCAAGAGAAAAAAAACCCTTATGCACTTACTTAACCCTTTTCACATTTTCTAAACAAACGAACTGACTTGGTCGTCGAAGCTTTGTTCCGGGATCGCCTCCTGGACGACAACTGACGATCTTATTTCCTTTGTAAGAAACATGAGTGATATGAGGCAAACCACAACATCAAAGCGTTGACCTGGAATATCAACAGCATCAACTTCTCTACGGAAGACCCGAGACCGCAAGATTGGAATCCCAGAGACCCACTTCTCATAACCGCGTGCATATTTCACAAACAAATCCATCGAGTCTACATAGATAATGGGAGTAGCATGAATATCTTGTACGGACATTACTTCCTGCAACTACCAGAGCCCTGGAAGGAAGAATTGAATCCCTAAATGGGTGGACCTCTGGTAAGTTTCACAGGACACAACCTATGGCCTTTAGAACAATACACCTCCCACTAACATTAGTCAGATATGATGGAAGAGAGAGAGAGAGAGAGAGAGAGAGAGAGAGAGCAGGACACGAACAATCAAATTCTCTGTGATACGTTACCCAAGAGAAAAAAACTTACTTTTAGGGTGCCCAACACTTTTCGAGCTGCAAGCTGTGCCGTCAACGATTCACGGCACCGTAAAATTCAGCACACAGTCCGGATCAACAATCATTGTCGCCGACACTCCACACAGGCGGACATGTCACCAAATCATGGCGGCATCAGACCTAGTCAGCGCCCCCAAGAAATCTAAAACATACCACTCACTAGAAAAGCACGTAATACATGGCGAACCACCCGAACAAGCAATAAATATCGGAGCCAACGTATCAGCGAAAACCAGAGTTCAACTAGTTGAACTACTAACACGGTTTGTCGGGATATTCGCGTGGCAGCCTATAGATATGACCGGAGTGGACTGAAAGATCATCAAACACATTCTAAACATCATACCGGGCAGCGCTCTGATAAAGAAAAAAAGGAGAGGGCAAGCAAGTGATAGAAACAAGGCAATCAATGATGAGGTCTCAAAGCTTGTGGATGCAAGCATCCTCTCGGAAGCCATGTTCCTTACATGGATAGCAAACCCGGTAATGGTAAAGAAAAACGATGTGTAAAATCCCGATTTCCGAGAATGAGATTTTGAGGATTTCAAACAATTAAAGAAACCTACTCGACGAGTTGGAGGCCCCAACTCGTTGTGTAGGAATTAGTCAGCTCGCGTGAATTATTAATTCTACTTGACGAGTCGGAGGACCCCGACTCGATGAGTGGGAGCTAGAAAATGAAACCCTAGTTTTTAGGGTTTTCACCTTATTTAAAGGACCTTAAGTCCTTTCCTCCAGCCCCTTACTACATCTTGACGGCCAGAAGAAACCCTAATCAACTTAGACCTTATTCTTGAGTGTTTGTGAGATCTAAAGAGTGTTTTGGTGGATTTTGTGAAGAAGACTTGAAGTCTAAGAAGATTGGAGTAAAGAGAAGCTTGTGGATCTGACTCTACTTCATCTTGGCATCATTTTGAAGGTGTTGGACTTGGAGCTGCAATTAGTGGAGTTTGACTTTATCACTCCGAGCTACTTGTGAGGTGAGTTCTTCTCATTATATCAACAGGGTCTAAGGCACTAAGGCCGATCCTTTGTGATTTGTATCCTGGTTATAGGATGGTTGCTATGTTAGTGATCTATTAGATTGGTATCCTGGTTATAGTATTATGCTATGTTAGTGATCAATTAGATTGGTATCCTGGTTATAGGATGGTTGCTATGTTAGTGATCGGTTAGATCGGTATCCTGGTTATAGGATGGTTGCCATGTTAGTGATCTGTTAGATCTGTATGACTATATGTACATGATTGCTAGCGTATGATATTTATGTGCACATGTTTGTTTGATTGGGGGTTGGGTTGAGGCGGACATGCTTTGTGCTTAGGCCAACATACCCAAGGTGCACCGGATAGACTGTAGACCTAGGAGGGCATACTAGTCATACCAAAGGCCTGAAAAGCGGTCTGGATAGGTTGAAGGCCATGAGAGGCGGTCCAGACGTGCTGAAGGCTCGGAGAGCGGTCCAAATAGAATGAAGGCCTTCTAGGCGGTCCAGTCAGGCTAATGGCTCATTATGCATGCTGCTTTTTATATGATATTATTATGATTGTATGTCATTGGTATTTTGGGGGAACTCATTAAGCTTCAGGTTTACAGTTGTTGCTTTTATTTCAAGTACTTCTGGTGATCGCGGGAAGGTGAAGGTGTGATCGTACACCTCCTTATGTTTTCATGATTTTATTCTGGGATACTCTGACATTATACTATTTTGAAAACATATTTGTAATAATTATTGGTTTTTGAAATGTTTTAAAAAGTTAAAATTTGGCATGATTTTTATGGATGTTACACGACGGCCCGTGGCGAATGTGCATTGACTACTCCTACCAGAATAATGCATGCCCAAAAGACCATTACCCTCTCCTGGAAATAGACCAGAAGGTCAAATCCCTGGAAGGATTCCAACTCAAATGTTTTCTTGACACCACAAATCCTATCACCAAGTCCATATGCGACGGGAAGATGAGGAAAAGACGGCCTTCCACACCGAACGAGGCACGTTCTGCTACCAGAAAATGTCATACGGCCTTAAAAACGCCAGTGCGACATACCAGTGCCTGGTGGATAAAGTATTTGAAAAGTAGATCGGAAAGAATGTGGAAGTATATGTCGAAGACATGGTCATTAAAAGTCGCAACGAAGCAACATTGCTCCAAGATGCCGAGGAGACCATCCAGACCCTGACGCGAGCACAAATGAAACTCAACCCGGTAAAATTCACTTTCAGGGTAAAAGTGGGATAATTCTTGGGATACCGATTAAACTAAAGAAGGAATCAAACCAAAACAAGTCAAGATCCAGGAAATCCTCGATTCCAAGACCCCACACAACATAAAAGGGGTCCAGGAAATCAACGGGAGGCTGACCGCACTTGGCAGGTTCATAGCCAAATCAGTAGAAAAAACCCTATTACTCTTCCACACTCTGAAAGGGTGTGTCGACAAGAGTCACTTCAAATGGAAGAAAGAGGCCGATGCAATCCTCCAATGCTTAAAGGAGGCCCTTCGTCATCTACCAACAATGACAATCTCCCTCCTAGGAGAAACCTTACACGTATACCTTGTAATGGCTGATGAAGCCATCTCATCGGTACTAACGATAGAGAGAAACAAGAAGCAGTCACCAATACATTTCGTAAGTAGGGCATTACAAGACCCTGAAATCAACTACCCAGTCTTGGAAAAATTGGTACTGGCCCTAATTTACATGGTCAAATGCCTACGTCGCTATTTCAAGCACACGAAATTGAAGTGCTGACCAGCTTTCCAATAAAACAGGTCCTGCTGAGACCTAAAAAGTCAGGATGATTGATGTAATGGGCAATAGAATTGGGGGAGCATGACATAGATTACTTCCTACGGACCAGTATCAAGGCCCAAGCCTTAGCAGACTTCTTAGTAGAAATTCCCGACACACTTAGAGGAATACCAAAGGTCTTACCAGTAGACCCACTAGAGCCCAAGGCAAGTAAAGACATATGGGAACTACACACCATTGGTGCTGCAAGTAAGGAAGGCTCAGGCGTAAGCCTAATCCTCAAAAACCCCAAGGGAGATGAAATAACATACACCCTACGATTTGACTTTTAGGTTTCGAACAATGAGGCCGAGTACGAAGCACTCCTCGCAGGCCTACGATTGGCACAAGAAGTCGGAGCGAAACACCTCTGGGCTTTCATTGATTACTATTGATAACCAACCAGATAAATGGTACTTACGAAGCTAAAGATCGAAGGATGCAAAGATACCTGGAAAAGACATGGTAGTTAGCACATTCGTTCAATAGCTTCGAAATCAAAAAAAATACCTAGAGGGACAATACAAGAGCCAATGCTCTTAGCAAGTTGGCCTCGACGTCCTTTAACCACCTAACTAAGAAGGTATCGGTAGAGGTTCTCGGAGAAAGGAGCATCGACAACAAGCAAGTCAATGTCGTCGCCGAATCGCCGGATTGGAGAAAGCTGTACCAAGATTACCTGCATCATGAGATCCTTTTGGACGACCCGGAAGAGGATAAGCAGATAAAAATCAAAGCCCCCAGTTCGCTGTAAAAGGCATGCAACTATACCAGAGAGGGTACCTAGTGCCATGGCTCAGATGCATCTCGCACAAAGAAGGCCAAGTCCTCCTAGAGGAAAGCCACTCGGGCGAAGTTGGAGCACACGAGGGGGCACATGCACTCATGGGTAAAATATTGCATTTAGGAGTATATTGGCCCAACGTGTACAAAGACGCAACAAGAGTCACAAAGAATTGCCCGGAATGCCAGAAATTCACCCCCTTCTAGAACCTGCCAGCGACAACCATGATCATCATCAGCAGTCCATGGCCCTTCCACCAAAGGGGCGTCGATATATTAGGACCATTCTCGACAGCCCCAGGGGATTGAAGTTCCAACTTGTAGCAGTTGACTACTTCACAAAATTGATTGAAGCGGAGCCCCTAGCCACGGTGATGGGCAGGCAGATAATCAGATTCATGTGGAAGAACATCCTAACTCAGTTCGGCACCCCAAGGTCCTAATAAGCAACAATGACACCCAGTTTGATGGAAACACCTTCAAAGAATGGTGTGAGGAGAAGCCGATCCATCGTCGCTTTACCTCAGTCGCACACCCCCAGGCGAATGGCCAAACCGAATTATCAAACAGGACCATCGTGAATGTGCTTAAGAAATGCCTGATGATAACAAAAAGGGCGTGGACGGTAGAACTTCCAATAATACTGTGGTCGTACCATACTGCCACGAGGTCAGCGATGGAAGAGATGCCCTTCAGCCTAACATACGGCATGGAAGTGGTGCTCCCACTCAAGATTCTGAGTGAATCATTGCGGGTAACCAGTTTTGACGCAGGCTCAAACAAGGCAGAGTGATGACAAGACCTGGACATGCTAGAAGAGAAACACCAAGCTGCTCGACTACAACAAGCGGCCTACAAAGCCCGTACAGAAAACTTTTACAACAAACGGGTACGAGTAAAGAACTTCAAAATAAGAGAATGAGTGCCGAGGAAGAACAAGGCTAGCCACTTAGAGCCACTGGGAAACCTAAGTGTAACTTGGGAAGGGCCATACAAAGTTGTGGGGACGCACTGGGATAGAGCATACACACTGGAAGCACATGACGGGAGACCGATACCTCGAAGATGGAATGCGCGCAACCTGCACCACTTTTCTTTGTAAAACAACTGGTAACATTTGACCGAGGGAGGGGGTAGTGACGCTCGGACCTCCAACCTAAAAACTACACCTCGATCAAATGTTGACATGAAAATCTTTAAGTTTTCTCCAAAACTTTCTGATTAACAAAGTTTCGCAAGACAGCAGACTAACCTTACTCATCGACGTACACACATACGTATATAAACATAAATACAAACATAAGGAACAAAAACAGAGAAAAAGGGCATGCGAATTCGCCAAATGACAACACAGGTTGATCACCCACATCATTTGAGTAAAACAAATCGCCAACATGCACCCACAAATCTCAGTAGGAGATGACCCCTCTGTGAACATGTCGGTTCAGATAAGCAACAAAGCCTCCAGGCTCTCGAACCATACATAATCAAAGGGTTCAAAGGATCATGACCTTTCCATGACAACTTAACACACATGAGCCCAGAGAGCCTCGAGGTGGTGATATCAACTCACCTTAAGCGACCATAAAAGAGAGGCAATTGGTCACCCAACTAAGGACCAAAAGAAAGGCCTACAAAATACTCTTTGGGGAGACACATCCCCAAACAAAAAGAAAAGTTCGCAAAAACGGGCAACCACCAACGATGAAGACCCCGCAAAGTTGAGTACAATAATGTTCCAGAAAGTACATACAATAAAAATGAAAAGCAAACAAAATGCATACAAAAACATGCAACAAAAATCAACCCTAGCGAGGTTGATTTGGGGAAACGCCCTCAACACCACCATCTGAAACGAGTTCCTCCTCCTCCTCAAAGCATAGTTGGTGAAGATCAGCAAGGTCGAGCTCGCCCAAACGGAGATAGGACGCGGAGTCCATCTCGGAAAAAGCCTTGACGACAGCATGCATTGGATCGACAGACCGTGCTACAACAACTGGATCAGACGATCCAGGAATGCTGCTAGCCGACCACACTCGTACCATCTTTTTCCCCCTCTCTATACCAGCAGCCACACACGCGGCCTTCACAAGGCGAATCCCAAGCGCGAACTCACTGTTCTCGACAACACGGTCCACAACACGAACCATCCCCCTTCTGAGGAACCCAAGCTAAATTGGCCTCCAAGGCTTTCTTTCTCGAGAACTCAGCGGCGAAATGATCATCCTGCAATGCCAAATGCTTCGATAATGCTTCTTTCTCCGAGACCAAATTTTGGACCTGCTGGGATAGGAGACTAACCTCCCCATCTAGATTCGCCACGTGAGCTTTTACATCAGTTTTCTCCCTAGACAACATGAGATAGCATTCATCTAACTTGCATTGCTCCTCTTCGAGAAACTAAACCTTTTGCATAAGCTCATCATGCTCTGATTTAACGACAGCGAACTCCGTTAAATTGGCCCCTATGTAACGAAGATGACCAGCAGCCGCCACCAAGTAAGGAGAAAACTGAGTAGCGGCATATTGAAGATCGTTCGCCATGTGAGAATAAGAAATATCATCGAGGGCCTCTAGGGTAGCCGGAGGAAACGCATGTCGGCACCACTCACGGGCGGGACCAAGTTCCAATACAAGGGAACCTAATGTAAGGTTCCACCCCGGGAGATACGCAGTTACACACCAAAGGCACCCAAAGACAAAGTACCCGCCACCGACGGGGCATCACCTGAAACCAAGGGTGGGATGGAGAGAGTGCCCTCAACGCCCGGTTCTCCCAGCCAACGTAAACCCGTCGTCTCCATTGCTTGCGTTTCATCACCATCAACAATCTCAATAACAATGGGTGACTTAGCGAGCAGGGGATCGACGTTGTGTTTCCGACGCAAACGCCGACTAATAGTATTGCCGTCGATATCTTCCTCAAGAGCGGAATCTGCAGCAACAGATCGATGTCGGGAGACAACTTGGTCGCTAACCACAATTGATCCCCTGACTGGAGAAGTAGCCCTGACCCCCACCTCGACAGGAGGGACATCACCCTTAAAAACAGGGCCAACTTTGGCTGGAGGTGATAGCGTCTCCACTTGATGGACTTCATGATACTGGAGATCCCCTTTAAAATCCCGCCGTAGCACTTGTTCAAGAGACAAAAGCCTCTCGCTACTTGCAACAGCAACAACGCCCCCCATTCTTTTTAGCAAAAGAAACTTGATACAAATAAAGAAAGGCAAAAGGGGGGGGGGAGGAAGGTGTCACTTACCATCATTGTCCACAAAAAACTGAGGCATCTTTCCGTGCGACCGCCAATCAGCGCTCATTCCGACTGCTGCCAATACGCAAATCCCTATTAACATGCGAGCCACTGACAAACTGACCTCCAAAAGTTGGTGAAACCGATCTGAAGCCTTGGGCACACAAGGATAGCCAGTCCTGACCAAATCACTATTAACACATAGCCACCGATCATGCCAGTTCTTCTGAGGCTCTTTCTGGTTAAATATAAAGGAATTTCTGTTACAACACTGAGAAAAGGTGTGAACACCTGAGTGGGTAGATGAATTGAAGAAAGACTGGATTGCTTGAAGATGGTGAAGCACACCCAATGCTCGAAACCCTAACTCAAACCCAACTATCTTTTTCACATCATTGGGGTTAAGTCGTGAACAGAGAAACCATATTCTCACATAACCTTATCAATGAAGTGAAAAACAGGAAGATGAAATCCGGCCTCGAAGATCTCTACCAGAATACCGACCTTCCCCGTTGGCGGTTGATAAATCATAGACCCTTCCGATGGGAATTGAACTTCATGCTTATGCATCAACCCAAACCAGAATTGAATAGATTCGAACTCCTCGGGTGTAGGAGCGATTATAGATTTAACAAAGGCCATCAAGAATCGAAGAGGGAAAATATGGGAGAAAGGAGAAGCGATAAAAAAGGATGAGACAAAGGATTATGGAGAGAGGAAGCGTGTAACCGTTCCTAAAGATAAAGGGCCCCTATATAAAAATAGAAATGATGAAACGATTCTATCTCGCTAAAACGACTCTATTACATCAGAAACATGTCATGAATCGTCCCCACCAAACGCATGCCCAAATCTAAGCTAGAACTATTCAGCTACCTTGAGCAAACGCTGATGTCTACTAGCCTAGGGGGCTAGTTAACGTATCCCACCAGGAATATGTCAAATATAGCGGAACCATTAGTCTGATAGATTGTTTAGGCAAAGAGCAGCGTATGCCTAACGTCGGGTCCTCACTCTCTTGATCCCATATTCATTCCTTGGCGCCAAGCGCGAAAGCCAGTGTCAAGAACAAATAGTACCAACCGCCTCTTAGAGTGATAGGTGTAGCGCTCATAATGTTGCTCCTGGAAAACCTGCACCAATGGCAAACGATCACTCGCGGAGTACGATCTACCAATCAAAGGTCATCTATCTCTACTAAACCTAAAAAAGGTAAAAGATACTGTCGGAGATGTGTCCCCCGGACCACAAGTATAAAAATTTCCCTTCTCCTCCAAGAGAAGGGATCGAGAGAAAAAACCCTTATGCACTTACTTAACCCTTTTCACCTTCTCTAAAAAAACGAACTGACTTGGTCGTCGGAGCTTCATTCTGGGATTGCCTCCCGGATGACAACTATCGATCTTGTTTCCTTTGCTTTGATTCTCAGGCCCTTTATATCCATCCCTCAAAGAGACAGATCTAATCTATAGACATATCACAACCGATGACAATCACGATAATTACCAACGATGGTATTTAAGATAGGTCTCTATTGATGATTAAAGAAGTTAATGAGAATAGGTAATCTGGTGTGATGCATGCATTTAATTGAGCTCAAGTAAGTGATTCCCGGAATATCCATACATGTTTGTTATGTTATATGATATGAATGTTTGCATGCTAGATTAGGGCTAAGGATTTGCTCAGGATCTCATGATAGGAGAGATGCCTTTATATGCATGATTGTTTGAGCTTTTGGAATTGCATGCTAGTATGGATTTTAGATGATTGGATGGATTAGCTTGATATATGATGCCTCATTGCCTAGGAGGGTCAGATGTTATGCTAGAATTGGAATATGTATTGGTAGAAGTAATTGCTAAGTGTATGCTTTAAAAATTGTATATGGTTGGATCATATAGCCCTAAAATGATTGATTTGGTCTTATTTTTTGTTCCTTGTCTGGTTGTGGTCCTAGGGTAGAGTCTTTCATTTGACAACCTATTTGATCATGTATTGTGTATAATTTGCTTTGTGCTTTGTAGGACCCTTAGTGATGTGAGTTAACTACTAAGTGAATATGTTAAGTCATATGTTTCATAGGTTAAATAATCCTAGAGTGATTGATTTGGCCTTGTTGCGTAACTCTCGTCTGAATCTAACTGGTGTAGGGTTGAGAATTTTACTCGAAGGATTATCTAAGCTTTGTTGCATGTGATTGTATTCATGAAGTAGTTGACTGAAATTATTGCAAGTTCTTCAGCAGCTAATGGTAGGGTGAGGTCGGGAACCTAGGAAGTGTTTTAGTGGGTTAACTGTGCTGTTTAGCGAGTACTTGGAGTACCAGTTTGAGAAGGTGACTTAGAGGATTTGGGAGGATTCATGAGGAAAGTATGGATAGGTATGAAAGTTAGTATTGGGACCATACTACTATAAGTACATGATCCATACTCGAGTCTAGGAGAGTCACAGAGAATCTAGGAAGCCTATGGATTGAGGATTCTTAGGTATGTTTTAATCATTGTATAATTTCCTTTCAGAATGGTGATGAGCATGCATGGAGGAGGTTTAGGTTCTGGTTCAGGCTCGGGTGCAGGTACTAAGCTGATTGATGAACAGATGTAGGAATTCATTTCGTCGGAGATCACCCATGGTATTTAGAGAAGACGCTTGTGATCTTCGGATCGGTCAAGGAGAGGATTATGGAGATTTTGGATGAGCGCCTGGGCGTGCTCAACATTGAGACTGTAACTATTGTAGGAGCTCGCAATCTTTCCTTCCGTGAGTTCCATGCTTGTGGAGCTCCAAAGTTCTTTGGGGAGAAGGACCCCATTGCTAGTAGGAGATGGTTAGCATGCGTAGTGAATGATTTTCGGACGATCTTCTGCCCCAAGGGGTCAAAGGTCAGATTTGATTCCTATCTTTTGAAAGATCGAGCTCAAGATTGAGAGAAGGAGGTAGATTTCGCATTGGGATGCAAAGATATTGAGATGATGACTTGGTATGAGTTTGTGACCCAGTTTAGGGCGGAGTTTGCACCAGCTATTAAGGTGCAACAGTTGGCGAGGGAGTTTCAGGACCTTCTTCGGACGACTAATACTGTGGAGGAGATCACCGCCAAGTTAAGGGGAGGGATCTTTTGGTTCCTCAGTATGCAACAGATGAGAAGATAGAGAAGTCATGGTACAATGATTTGTTGCGAGATGATATCAGGGAGTTTATGAGTTTTTCAATTTTTTGGGCTTCGGAGGATGTGATTGCCAGAGCCTGAGAGCGGGAGATAGATTTGGAGCACCTAGGGAAGAAGAAGCCAGAGCAGGTGCAGACAACTGAGGGTCCTCCATAGGGACCCAATACTTCTGATCAACAAGTGAGGGGACAGTAGGGCCGAGGGTAGTGCAACACGTATGATATGTTTCATGATGGGGTTTGCTGATCTAGAGGTAGGGGTTGCTGCAAGTGTGACAGGGTTGGTCATGTCATAAGAGATTGTCCCTAGGGGATGTGTTCGTTATGTTTGCACTGCAACCAAGTGGGCAAAAGAAGGTCGATTGTCCGTAGTTGATGAGAGGTGCAGTAAGGGTACCTGCTCCAGCCACTCTGAGGATTACTTCTGCTCGTGAGAGCAGAGTGGAGGGTCATGTAGTGAGGAGCCAAGCATTGCAGTCACTGGCCGAGGGGATCCGAGTTCCATCAATTGACGTCGTTGGTATGTATCGTATTCTTTTCTTCATGCTCTTATTATTTGCATTTGTGATTGTATGTTGTGTGTGAGACATTGTGGGTGTTTTATCTAATTCTTCACCTAGAAATTAGAGTTTTCTTCATGATGTTCTAGATATTTTATTTTGAGAGTCTTCATATGCCATTTTGCATACCGAGAGTCATGCTTAGAGGATGTTTGGGTGAGCCAGTTTTGGATTTTGATGTGGGAGACATTGTCCATCATCGAAACAAGCTTAAGGTGAGAAAAGACCACCAATCGATTTAATCTTTGGTGGTGTCAACAAGAATTCAAGGAATCCGCAAGGCGGGCATGTCGGGTTTGAAGGAGGATAAGTAGGTGTTCTTCCTTGTTTTGAGGCAATGAGGAATTGGTTTGATCGTTGGTGTAAGGTTGGTAGTTTTCAAGTTCATACCTTCGTATTGTGGTCAGTTGCATGTTCGCATGGGAATTGCTCTAAGTGCTAGTAGGTCGTGGAATCGGTTGGGTACCCATTTTGATATTTGAGATGTTGTTCTTTGTCGTCCGATAAGTCGTCGAGGACTTGTTGTGGAGCCAATGGGAAGTAATTGGGATTATTGAGCTCGTTGAGTATTCGAGAGGTATTCATATGGTTTTGGAATGTGTGTGATCACTAAGATTGGCTAGTAATGGAATGTTAGATCTTGTAAGCTCAGTTTGTTGATAGTTTGAATTGTTAGGCTGTGAGATGGATTGAAAATCTGTTAGTTTTTGTGGATTCGGAGAGCATAGTCGAATTCAAGTGGGGGATAATCATTTGGACTAAGGGATGCAGAAGAATGGATATCCAGGTTAAATTGTGCTTCAGTAGTGACGCATGGTGTATATGTGATTTGGAACATGTTAAGGGTTGCATTAGAACCTCTCTGCCTGTTCTTGTCTAATTAAGGCTTTGGGTTTCGAAGCATAACCCAAACACCTGGTTGGGGTATAATTGGATGCTGGTTCAACTCATGATGATTTTGTTGGTATGGTAGATCAGCGGTAAGACCATAGGTTGGGACCATGGCAGTATAAAAGTGTTGTAAGACTGTGGGGCTGGCCGTAGCATTCACTAGATTGGTATAGAGTAACAGAAGTGTTGTAAGATGTGGCGGTGGCTGTAGCATTCACTAGGTTGGCAGGTAGTGTGGTAGTGTTGTAAGACTGTGGGGTGGCCCGTAGCATTCACCCGCTCAATGAGCATCTGTGAGGGTGTTGCGAATCTACGATTTAGCTCTTAGTTTTCTCTAGGTAGAGTTAAGCCGTGTCTTGATGGGTTGTGAGACATTGGGAGGACCACAATATTCGTGGGATTAAGGATACTTGAGGTTCGTTTGGGGCCGGTTGTGATGTAAGACTACAGCTAGATGAAAAACATTCATTTAGAGTAAGAAGATTATGATGCCTTGTATAATGGTTGGTTATGTTATCCCTGGTTGGATCAGGAGGGCTATTGGAGCCATTATGGAAAGCAGGCTAGGAAAAATTTTTCCAGATAGACCCTCGTTCAGAGTTGCATGGTGCGATTGTGCGTTAGGCTATCAGCCTCAACAACTGATTGGAAATCCGATATATTGGTTAATTGGTAAGTATGTACGAGGCTAGGGAGGTCTTGGTTACATCATAATTATAGTTATGATATGACAAGGTGAGTCTGAGATGGTACCCATAATTGAGATTCGTGTTAGGATTTGCTTTGCTATCAAGTGAAAGGTTTTTTAGTAGCAATGCATGGTCAGGGATTCTGTTTCCCAATGGAAACAACAAGATAGTCCAGGGTCGGAAAGGTTTATGCTTAAATTGGATTGCGAAGTGGAGTCGTATTGGCAGTGGTTTATAATGATTTTGTATGTCAGGAAGTCAGACAAGTATTGGATTTCTGGATCTGAGCCGAGTAGTGATGGTTTTTCTTCATTGGTTACGGTTAACAGGACAAGGATTTGGTCGTCGTTGGTATGTGGGTCCTTTTAGGGCTGGGTTCGATTTATATGTTGGAGGGTCAGTGTATGTTATATTTGACTAGTATCGGGGTTCTAGAAAAACTGTTAGAATCGTTTGGGGGTATTAGGAATGTAGTGAGAAGTGATTTCGAGGACGAAATCTAATTTAAGTGAGGGAGAGTTGTAATACCCATGTTCCTATATGGTTTAGCTTTTATTCTCTAGGGCTAAAGATGGATATTTAGGGGAAAACTCTATGCCACGGTATGGAGAAAGAATGACCACAACGTGTAATTGAATAAAAGGTACGAACATTTTATTGAGCCGCCACGATGTGACCAAGAATTGCCACGACGTGGTAGCTGTTTTGGCCCAAGCCCACCATTCTTTTAGGGTTCCCTTTGTATTTAAACCTCTCTAGACCCATTTTAGGGTTTATTATCAGCCTCCAAGGCCTCTTTCATCTCAAAAAACCCTAGACTCCATCCTTTGTTTGATTGTTGAGCTTTGTGGAGTTTTCTTGGCTTGAAAAGGAAGAGAAGAAGAAGAAGAAGGTGATCTTTGGTGGAGCTTGCCAGGAATCAACATTATCATCACCTTCTGGACCATTCGTAACGATTCAAGTCTCTAACTTTTGAATTATTCTCTTAGATCTAGGTTGTTTTGGTCCCTTTTGGTTCATAGAGCTTATTTGAGTGAATTGATGGAATAAAGTTGACAACTTTATTTCTCTTTAGTGTCCCTTGAGCATCATATTTTTTGGATCTGAAGTTTAGTTTTGATTTATGAATCTTGCTTGAATTATAGGTCATTTTCTTGATATTTGACCTAGGTTGAGTTAAGGACATGCATGCGTCGTGCATGTACATCAAGTAATCATTTTTTTGGACCTTTGGCACCCCCATTAGCTTCTGGAAGAGTTGGGGTTATGGACTTTTTTCATATTAAGGGCTTAATGGTTAAGACATTATGGATTTTGGTTTTACTTGGATCTAGGGTTTGAGATCTTGATCTCTTTGGGTGTCTTAATGGATAAAGTTAGAATCTTTATCCATTTAGACCATAGTTTGGACCAACTTTGAGCTTTGGAGCTCTTGGAATAGAGGAAAGCAGATTAATCCATTAACCCAAGGAACTTGTCATGTTTATTTTAAAAGGTCACTAAATTATTTTCAGTTAGCTTTTTTATGTAGGGAAAATGTCATTTTAACCCAATGAACTTGTCATGTTTGTTTTAAAAGGCCATCCAATTATTTTTTTTGTACATTAAGGGAATGAATTATAATGTGACCGGTTGAAATGGTCCCTTGACCCTTGATAGAAGGTATCAATGCCAAATCAGACAAAAATGGATGAGGTGGATGTCAAATCAGAAAAAATAAATAAATAAAAGATCATTGTTGGAGATCTGGTAGGCATTCCCTTTGTAACATCCTGAAATTCAGGTATATCTATTTAACCCTTCTTCCTTTCCAAGTTGTCAAGTTTAGCCCTAAAGGAAAAACTATGGCTATTGAGTACGCTAGGCGTACTGAAGAGTACACTGTGCGTACTCATGCGCTTAGTTTAACGCAGACTCGCCCAGGTACGTTGGGCGTACCTGGGGTTACGCTGGGCGTAGTGGGCCCAGATGCAAACCCTAATTGTGGCTTGTGGACTATAAAAGGAATGATATGTTACGACATCCCTTAATATATGGTCCAGAAAAGACCGACTTAATTTATGCTTTTTAAAATAAAATCAGAGAAATCTTTTCAAAAGATGTTGCGGAATTGGTCCCCAAACATCATATGATAAAAGTTTATCAAAACCCTTCATTAAGAAGGTATATATTTTCCAAAAATATATCAAAACCTCGGGATGTCGTGTTCCGATACAGATCAAAAGCATAAACAAGACATTATAAGCCTTTCAACAGTTATTTAAAACTACTAGCCTATAATCCAAAAATCTCTCGTCGTCCTCCGACTATGCTCGGGGTCCACTACCTGTAACATAAAAATCTGAGTGGGTCAAGCTTGGGAGCCTGGTGAGCATATAGGGTTTTCAACCCACAATAATAATAAACTTTTTAAGTTCACCAATCAACAATAACCCTGATTACCCGTTCCTGTTATCCTCACTTTACGTCCCTAAATACTTTTCATAAGGGACCTAGCCTAAAGAATATCATCAGGATGGACACTACTGCTAAGGGGTTTCCTCAGCCATACATGTCCTAAAGGAAACCATGAGGGGGATGGAGTATAGAGAATGAACACCCAAGTTCATTAACACATACATGTTGCGGACTTGCTAATGTTTCCCACTGGACTATCTAGAAAGTCCGTGGTCGTCATCCAAACTCCGCTAGATGACTGGATGTCAAAACACATCGAGCCCTCTCATCAATTTTATTTTATCACACATCACTATCTACCCATGTTCTACCCAACATATTTGTAGATAAAAATACCTATACAGTTTAAAACTTGTATAAAACATCAACTCAACAGTCACCTCAAATAAACGATTAATATATTTACACATAGCACGTATTATAAGGTAAATACTTCATATCTATGTGTAAAATGAAAGTGACTATACACTCACATGATTTGATGATAATCGGGCACCAATTCGTTTCCTAAAATGATCGTTTCTAATAAAACCGGGAGTTTTATTGAGAAATCGGGCTCTGCAAAAGTCGGGCTTCGAAACCGAAAAGATAAATTTTCCGGGCTTCTCGGGCGCTTCTTGGAGTATTCCGGGCTTTGGAATAAGTATCGGGGCTTCGGGGGATGTTAGAATAGCCAAAATAGTGAAAAAGGGGCCAAAATTGCCAATTTCTAAATTCTAGCCGGGAGGCTTCGCACCCTTCTATTTATAGGGGGAAGTTTCTGATCGGACGGATGAGAAGTCTCCAGTGGCGAAGATCCGAAGGCTCACAGGGGAGGGCTCGCACGTGGGCTGCGCATTGCTCGCACATGGATCGCACTTGTGAGGGGCTCACTGTCGCCTCCTAATTGGACCGCGGTCTAGTCTGAGGCTTCGGACGTGGCTCCTTCTGCGAGGCTCGGACACGAGGAATGGAACACGCGTTGGATCCTCACTAGACCACTTCGGATAAGGCCACATGCTCGGATGACTCAGCAGGACACGTGGCGCGTTTTGAGCGAGGGTGACGTGGCAGATCGTGACTATGCGAATTTTCTCGATTTTCGTGCCAAAACTTCTAAAATCCATAACATTCGCATAGGAGCTCCGTTTTTGATGTTTTTTATATGCATGCATAACTACAATTACGCTCTACAACTTCCGTTTAGACTTCGTCGGCTAATTTTGACTTTACTTTTTATATTATTATTATTTTTAACAAACCGGGATAGGAAATCCGTTAAAAATTCATAACTTCTTCATCCGACGTCCGTTTTCGTCAGACTTTTTACCGTTGTGCTACTAATGACGAGACCTTCAATTCTCGTTTAGGTTGTGTCGGCTAAAAATCGCTCGATCTAACTTCCTCATACGAAGTCAGATTTGGGCGTTCTTTTTATCGAACTTCTCGGTTTAACGAATACTACGACTTTCATTTAGATCACTAAGGCTAAAAAGTAGTTTATCAAAAACTCACTTTTTACGACATTCAACACCGTGTCGATTTTGTCGCGAACCTTCGACAGGTCATAACTTCTTCGTTATAATTCGGATTTTGGTATTCTTTATATCCCCGAAATCCTTGTTTCGACCACTACAACTTTATGTAAAGATATCGGGCTTATCTCGAACTTTAATTTTGATGCTTATTTTTATTCTTAATTAATTAAACCCTAATAATTAAGCATAAACACATAAAACACATAGAATTCACATAATTCCTTTTTCATTTCTTCAAAATGAGTTACAAAGGTTAACCTAGACTATCACCTCAATATAAATGCCTAGGCTAGAAACACGAGTGTTACAATTCTCTCCCCCTTAGGATGATTCCGTCCCCGTAATCATATATCACCAAACAAATGCGGGTAGTGACTCATCATGTCACTCTCCATTTCCTAACTGAGATTTGGCCCATTCGTATGTTTCCAACACACAAGAACTAAATCAACCATCTTGCATCGCAACTTCTTAGTCTTACGGTCAACGGTTGCCTCAGGTTCTTCGATCAACCTCTTGTTTTCATCCAACCTTAACTCAAAAATCAGAATTATGTCGGGCACATCTCCCGTAAACTTTCTCAAATAACACACATGAAAGGTGTTATGAATACCTTCCAGTTCTTTAGGTAATTCTAGCTTGTAAGCTTGATTCCCATTCTTCTGAAGAACTTTGTACGGTCCAATAAACCTTGGACTCAACTTTCCTCGTTTCCCAAATCTTATAAGTCCCTTCCACAGCGAGACTTTAAGTAAAACTGAATCTCCAACTTCAAAGGTTATCGGTTGTCTTCTCTTGTCAGCATAGCTCTTTTGTCGATCTTGAGCAGCTAACATCCTTTCCCTTATCACTTTCAACTTTTCAGTAGTCTGATGGACTATTTCAGGTCCCATAAACTGCTTTTCCCCAGCTTCCAGCCAGCATGATGGCGTTCGACACTTCTCCCCATACAAAGCGTGATAAGGTGCCATCTTGATGCTCGAGTGGAAACTATTATTATAGGAAAATTTTACTAGAGGTAAGTGTTCATCCCATGTACCTTGGAATTCTAGGGTACATGCTCTTAGCATATTCCTCCAATGTTTGAATCGTTCATTCGCTCTGACCATCGGTTTGCGGATGGTAAGCTGTACTCAAACACAACTTGGTACCCAATTCATCTTGTAGACTCCTCCAAAATCTTGAGGTAAAATGGCTGTCACGATCGGATATAATCGTTAACGGAACACCGTGAAGCCTCACAATTTCCTTCACATAAGAATTTGCAAATTTATCCATAGACCCTTTCTCTTTGGCTGCTATGAAATGTGCACTCTTAGTGAAGCGATCAACGACCACCCAAATCATGTCGTGACCTTTCCTTGTTTTGGGCAGTTTAGTCACAAAATCCATGGTGATGTCTTCCCATTTACCCATGGGTACGGGTAAAGGTTCTAAACTCCCATACGGTTTCTGATGTTGTGCTTTAACTCTAGCACAAGTTACACACTCGGCCACATACTTAGCAACATCAAGCTTCATCGTCGGCCACCAGTAATAGGGCTTTAGTTCCCTATACATTTTTGTACTGTCGGGATGAATCGAGTACATGGTCTTGTGAGCTTCTTCCATTAGAAGATCTCTTACTCCGCCCGTCTTAGGTACCCAAATTCTATCTTGGAATACCTTCAACCCTAGGTTGTTTGTACCGAATACTAATGTTTTGCCTAAACGTTCTTCCTTTCGGTCATTTTTCTCTAAAGCTTCCTCTTGAGCTTTCTTTATACTTCCCACAATTGTCGAGACAACTTTAATTCTCAACGCTCTTGGCCTTTTCTTTTCAAGGTTTACCTTCATACTAAGAGCATCAGCAACAACATTTTCTTTACCAGGGTGGTAAAGTATCTCACAGTCGTAGTCCTTGAGTAACTCTAGCCAGCATCGTTGCCTCATGTTCAATCCCTTCTGATTAAAGAGATATTGGAGACTCTTATGATCATTGAAAAGTTTACACTTTGTGCCATAAAGATAATTCCTCCATATCTTTAGGGCGAATACTACCGTTGCCAACTCCAAATCGTGAGTAGGGTAGTTCTTTTCATGCTCCTTCAATTGCCTCGATGCATACGCTATCACTTTATCCCTTTGGGTCAGAACACAACCTAACCCAACTCCAGATGCATCGTTATAAATTGCGAAGTCATCAACTCCTTCAGGAAACGAAAGAATCGGTGCTTCACATAATCTCTTCTTCAACTTCTCAAAGACTTCCTTATGCTTCTCATTCCAAGAATAAGTAGCTCCTTTGTGGATCAAAGCTGTTAATGGAGTAGCAATCGAAGAAAAGCCTTGGATAAACCTTCGGTAATATCCAGCTAATCCTAAAAAGCTTCTAATCTCCGTAGGGCTTTTTGGTTGTTCCCAGTTCATCACAGCTTCAATCTTTGCTGGGTCAACCATTATTCCTTCTTGGTTAACCACATGACCTAAAAATTGGACTTCTTGAATCCAAAATTCACATTTGGAGAACTTTGCATACAACTTCTCCTTTTTCAGGACTTCTAGCACTTCACGCAGATGCTTTTCATGCTCCTTCTTGCTTTTCGAAAAAATCAAGATATCATCTATGAATACTATCATAGATTTATCTAGCAATGGTTTACAAACCCTATTCATCAAATCCATGAAAGTTGCTGGGGCATTGGTTAGTCCGAACGACATAACCAAAAATTCATAGTGTCCATATCTTGTTCTAAACGCAGTCTTTTCGATATCCTGCTCTCTCACCTTTAGTTGATGGTATCCCGACCTAAGATCGATCTTCAAGAAATAGCTCGAACCCTGTAACTGGCCGAACAGGTCATCGATTCTCGGCAACGGGTACTTGTTCTTTATCGTCACTTTGTTCAGCTCTCTGTAATCGATGCACATTCTCATGCTCCCATCTTTCTTCTTTACAAATAACACAGGGGCTCCCAGGTCGATGAACTAGGTCGAATGAAACCTTTGTCCAATAACTCCTGAAGTTGTGTCATAAGTTCTTTCATCTCTGTTGGTGCTAATCGATACAGTGCTTTTGCTATCGGCGTTGTTCCTAGTAACAAGTCGATACGAAATTCTACTTGTCGATCAGGGGGCAATCTGGGAAGATCTTCGGGAAAGATTTTCGGATAATCACACACCACCGGAATACTCTGCACCTCCTACTCTTCCTTCTTAGCATCAATCATGAACGCTAGGTATGATGTACATCCCTTGGCCAAACACTTTCTGGGTTTCATTAAGGAAATGATTCCTCGTGGAACTAAGCCAAACCATTCCAAAAACTATGTCGAATCCATTTAACTCGATAGGTAATAATTCCTCATGGAACTTTTTCCCATCCAAGTCAATGAGGATGTTTTTCATACGATGGCTAACAGGTATAAAGTTGCCACTAGCAATCTCGACTAATAAAGCATTAACTAGCCTATCTACAGGCAAAGCTAGCTTTAACCAAATTCATGCGATATAAAGGAGTAATTGGCTCCAGAACCAAACAAAATTTGGCAGGCAATTCGTTTACAAGAAAGGTACCTGAAGCGACATCGACTTCTTCTTTTCCAGCTTCAAGTGTCATCTAAAAGGCTCTCGCCTTCAGCTTTGGTGGTAGATTGGGCTTTGCTGCATCCTTCCTCTTTGGACAATCTTTAAGAACATGCCCTACTTTATGGCACTCAAAACATACCCTCTTATCGGACGAACACACGTTGGCATAATGCCAAGTTTTTCCACATTTGAAGCAAGTCACTTCCTCACTACATTTCCCAGAGTGCTTTTTCTTGCACTTCTCACACCATTTCACTTCACCTCCTCCTCCAAACTTCTTGGACTTAGAAACTTTTCTTCTCTTGCTGGAACCTGAAGTTACTTCAAATTTTATCTTTTCACCAACTTCCGCCCTCTCTAGACCCTTCTGTCTGATCTGAACCTCAACATTCTTAGCAGCCCAGATGGCGGCTTTCAAAGTGGTTACTTGCTTAACCATCAGACCAAAGTCTGCTGGTAATCCGAGGGAAAACTTGTTGACCTTAGAGAGTTCAGTTGGAACTAAATAAGGAACAAGCTTCATCTTTTCCGTAAAACTAGCAGCGTATTCAGTAACGCTCATCTTTCCCTTCTTTAAATTATGGAACTCATTATTAATTTCCAGATGATCCTGCTCAGAGCGGTACTGCAATTTCAGTTGTACCACAAAATCTTCCCAAGACATCTTACTAGCTTCTCCCTTGGGCATCAAATCAACTAGTAACTTCCACCAGCTCAACACACCAGACTTTAACAGAGGAATTGCAAGTGCGGTCTTTTGTTTGTTGCTGCACTCACAACTTTCAAACATCATCTCCATTTCGGAGATCCAATTCATGACTTCCACCGATGTCGGACTTCCAGATACACACGGTGGTTTAGATGCCATGAATACTTTGTATTTGCACCCGCGTCCATCAACTCCTCCATCCTGGTTGTCTTGTCTAACTATCGGTGGGTTGGCTTGACCAAGATTCCCACTATATTTGTCACCACTGGAAATATTGTGTCATGTAATCTATACACGCAAGTTAATGTGAATCAAAAACTTCAATCAAATACATCATACAAGTACTACAAATAGTCATCAAACAATTGGAAACCCTAGAAGTTCTTGTTTAGGTCCACTTTGGACTAGGACTTCCTTATTGGGCCCAAATGGACCAATAAGCTTCCAATTTGACTATCATGGGCTTAGAACCCTAATTGGGCTCTAATTGGACCCACAATAAGTTATTTTAACATTTTGGGCCATTGTGGGCCTAGAATGAAATGAATTAAAAGCCTTGATCTAGAATTAACCTAATCTAGCTTAATGAAAAATAAAAATCACAATTTTATTTTAAAGGGCCAATGATCACCCAAACTAACTCTAATATTGGGCCTAGAGGCAAAAAGCCCAAAAATCTTTTCTTCCTTCTCTATTTTCGGCCCAAGCCCAAGGATAAAGGAGGAGTTGACTTTGGATTGCCACCTCATTTTTATTCATTGGATATCCATGCATGGAACTCATACTTCCAAGCACCTATCTCATCAAGGATCACTTCTCTTCTTTTCCCTCCCTCACTCTCGGCCGAAACACATACACACATACACAAAAATATCTCTCCAAATCTCTCAAGAACACTTCCTCCCTCTCCACTCCAAAATCTCGAAATTTAGGAAGCTTTTAAGAGGATATTTCCACAAATTCTTCATCTAAGGTAAGATTATGCTTAGATCTATGACTTAGATTCTTTTTGTTATCAAAATATTTTCCTAATCCATGCAAAACCCGTGATCTTACATCCTAGAAGCACATCAAACTCGAGATCTTCAAGAAAAGGGTGCTAAGGCCAAAAACCACCAAGTTTTCTCCCATCTTTTCTTCAAAAACCGAAATCACACCCTAAGGTGAGCTTCATACCCCCCTATTTTCTGTTTTTATGAGTTTTGTGGGGGGGGGGGGGGAATACAAGTTAAAGTGTAGATCTATATGTGTTTTGTATGCCTTGTATGATTTCTATGCTTATATGTGTGATTTTGTGTGTTTATGATGTTGGATCTAGCCATAAACCTCTAAAAATCGAGATATACTTTATGTTAAATGATACTAGCATTAAATATAATTCTACATACAAAGTGTTACAAGAAAAATAGCTAAATGGCTTAATAACATCTTCTTTGGGCTAAAAACTCAATTTTTGGACATAAAAAGTTAAAAATATAAGGTTAAAGGGCCCAAAATGACATATCACGAATTCTGATGGATGAGGAGTGTCAAAACAGTTTCAATAAAATATTTTCTGGAAATATACTCATTTGGAGGATTAAAAATATAAATTTCAAGCTTAATGGGCTAAAAATGACAATTTCGGCCCAATAGGGCCTATTATGCGAAATTTTCTGTTTTGGAGGGCCATTACTGTGTTTTTCTGTAAAACAGTGGACTACTAGTGTTACAAGTACTTTTCAAAGGTTTAAAATGCTTTTCAAATTTAAAAAGGACCAAAGTTGCAAAAATTTTCCAATTGGGGCCAAAATTGTAAAAACTGCGAAAAAGAGGGGTTATAACCAAGAAAACTGCAATATCAGGAACTTAAACTGTTTTCAATGAAAAATATGCTGAAAAATATTAATTTCAATAATTTTTGGTGTTAAAATGTCAAGAAAAATGATTTAAGGACCAAACCGGAAAGTTATTTAATTAGAGGGTTGAAAAAGTAAATTTTACAAACAATGAGGGGCTGAAAACAAAAAACTTTCAAGGCTAATTCAATACACGCAACTTGATCAAATATTGGCACCGCGACTACCAACACAATACACAACAATACCAAAAATCGTTGTTAAACGAATTGATTCGGTCTCGAATCAATAATAATCCGAAACTACTAACACAACGATAACTCGACCCATACACGAAAACATTTGGTAATTCAATACACATGTGAGAGTGCACAGACGTCTACACACCATCTTTGGGCCCCAAAGTGTAAAATCTTGTTTGTTGGGTCTGGCTAGCCCAATGACCTGATCTTAAGGCCCGAAGACTTCTACCTTACGAGTTGTTGGGTCTTACATGATCTAACACAGCGTAAAAGGACTTTAAATGGCATTTATAGTATTGGTCCCCAAGGGTCCTATGGTATTGCTAGTAAAGTCGGTATTTTATGCGAGGCGGGTCAAGGGCCCCTCGTACCTTTTTTTTTATCCCCAACCGGTTAATGGAGTCATCGGGGTCTTCGTGTCCTCTTTCTCTTCGGATGTGGGATTACTCGAAGTCAGGGCGGTCGGATAACGTGATTAGTACGGACGACGTCTACGGGATCGTTAGTATAGTTATAAACGGGTCGTTTGTGTAACGCGTGTTTATAGCAATGAATCGTGCGCAAAAATAATCCGATGTCGCCTGGGATTAATGACTTCACGCGCTGCAACGGTTTTATCTTTAACTTCATGGAATTCAAAGAATTAGGAAAACATCGGGTTTTCCTAGGGTTTTTCAATACACACATTTTTCAAAATGTACACAATTTTGATGAACATTTTTCTTACAACTATAGAAACAAACAAGCATACCTATGGATCTTCACAAACGTTTTCAAAAGCTCTTTTCAGAAAATATCGGATTTTCTGGTGGTTTTCAAAATGATACAAAACATTGCTTTTCAAATACCGCTTATGAACTCACCAACATTTCACATGTTGACGTTTTTCAAAATACTTGTATTCTCAGGTAACCAGTGATTCAAAGGAAAAATGTACTCAGTGATGGCTTGCAGTTTACTTATTAACGAGTCGAACAATTTATTGTTGGGAATGTAATGTTTAAACAATGTACTTCATGTAAACTTTATCGGTTGTACTATATTAATTCATGGTGACGAATGTTGTTATGTTCCATATATATTCAATGTTATGGTATTCAATTAAGTCACGACAGCCCTCGGACGTTTCCGCCGTCTGGTTCGGGGGTGTGACAATATTTCCCTCCTACTGGTTGCCCTTCATTCAATACGGGCTGTTCAACAGGCATCGTAGTCTCTTCCCTATGTTGTTGTAGTAATCACCTTGTCTCCTCCATCTGGCGATGTAACATCATCTGGATCATTGCTTGTACCCCAACCATCATCATTGGCTCAGGTGCAGCTCCTACAACAGGTACTTGCTCAACTACTTAAGGTTGAGGCTGTTGATCCCTATTTCCGTTTGCATTTGCAGCTCCACTACGAGTTCTTGCCATTACAATCTATATACCAAATAAGGCGAATTTAGGTCTTTATCCTTGTTAGACATTTTAATTCCCTTATCACTCCAAAACTTTTACATGTTAGTTCTAATATCGTAATCATACGCTTAGAATCCTACACACATAAGGTTTCCAGATCCAGTCGGCAACAAACCATAGATCCGAACAAATAATGGCACACATGGCAAACACATAACATTTAGCACATAAGGGCATTTTAGGCATCTTTCCTAAAATAAACTAGTGCTCGTGTCTAAAATATGGTAGACACTCATCTCACAATCATCACTTAGCATTCTAAGTTTAAGCCTAGAAATTCTATAATTTCTTAGTTCGCTTAAACTTAGCATTCTAAGCAGTAATGGCGGCCGGAAGTTAAGGGTGGCGGCTAGAGGGAGGGTAGTGAGGGAGGTGACGGCTCGAGTTGCTTAGGGCTAGGGTTTAGATGGAATGCTATATACTCGCTCTAATCAAACTTTTAGTTATAATGACCAAAATGGTCCCTCTATCTCTCTTTTCTTTCAAATCAAATCCATAATTTACCATTTACACCCCGCCTCCTGAAATTCTTACAACTTAAGTCCGAAATTTTACCAATCAGCCCCTGCTTCCATCAATTCTATTATGTTAGGTCCAAATGATACCAAATGGCCCCTCTTCAAACAAAACCTTTTCAAAATAAGTCCCTTGATTACACTTTAACCCCCGAAACTAACATCATGATAATTATTATTTGATTTTTTGGGGCTACAATAATATAACATAACAATAAAATTACTCCTTAGGATCTCGAGCTTATTATTTAATTATTATATTTAAATGGGATGTTACATGGAGTTTCATAAAAATCCAATCTTAGACGTGAATATTAAGTCATGCATGAGTTTAGGGCTTAATGGGGAAAGAGGTTATATGTTTGGAGTGAATGGTAACCTTTACAGCCATTCAAAGGCTTAAAGGTTTCAACTTTATGGATTAAGTAACCTTAGAAAAGTCAGATCTGGAGTTTGAGTTCATGTCTTAACCGTTTAAGACCAAAAATCCATAAGAGCATGAAACTGAGACTTACGCTGGGCGTAAATCTCAATACGCGTAGCGTAAGGGTTTGAGACCCCGATTTTGGATCACCGGAGTACGCCCCGCGTACTAGAGCTGGTATGCACCGCGTACTGCCCCATGTTAACTTTCGTTGACTTTTAGGGTTTTAGTCAACATTTGGACTTTGGGGTCAAGGAGGGGTAAAATGGTCTTTTACCCTTCTGTGGGTTTGTAGAAAGGGATTTAATCTAGCCTTTGAGAGCCATTATTTATTTGAGGATATTGTTTATGTGATTAGGCGGGGGCTAGATCAGTATATTCATGTGCGAGATTATTCGAGTTACCCGAGGTGAGTCTTCTCACTATACATTACCTAGAGTGGTATCTATGTGTAGATCGGAGGGTCTTGTGTGCTATGTGTATGTATGAGATTATGTACATTGTGATATATGTATGCTATGTGTTGTATAGACCGGACCAAAGGGTCCAACGATATAGACCGGACCGAAGGGTCCAACGATACAGAACGGACCGAAGGGTCCAACGATCTATGACCAGACTAGAGGGTCCAATGAGCTACGGGACTGGAGGGTCCCACTGAGACACATCGACCGGAGGGTCGTACTGTAGCCTCGAGTGGCGTATGTGTTGTATGTGGTATTTGGGGAACTCACTGAGCATTTATGCTTACCGTGTTATGTGATATGTGTCTTAGGTACCAACGAGGATCGCGGGAAGGCGCCGGCATGAGTCGTACACACTGAGGGATTTTATGTATTGAAATCTTGGGATTTGTTTTATTCGGATAATATGTGAACATTAAATTGAATAATTGTTTTGAAAATTTACGTTGTTACAAGTTGGTATCAGAGCCTTGGTTTAAGGGATTCAGATGCACCTTTGGGTGTATTTGAACTCACACTGAGGATTTGAGAAATGTTTCACAATAAAACAATTTTTCTAAAAGAGTAAGACGTTTTGAAAAGAGCAGAACAGAGCAGTGTGTACGATCAGCCAACACCCGAACGGTGATTTCTTAAAATACCCTTACATTATGTGTATGAGATATGATATGATATGTTATGCATGCTAGAGTAGGCTAGGTATTCATATTAGGACTAGAATGGCCTGAATTGTGATGCCTTAGCCTAAGAGATTACTGCTACTATGAGATGCTTGAGAGTGAGTAGGTAGCAGCGAGGAGCTTACGAGAGGTCTGCTGGAGAGTAGCCTATGCATAGCGAGATTAGAGTACTTGTGATCTGGGATCCTAGGAGGAGGACTCGGGGTGAATATTGATGCGGTGTGGACGGTAGTATAGGGCCTGTACTACTAAAGACACCAGATCAGTACACAACCCAAGTAAGAATCCTTAGGGTACTAAGGAACAAGTAGGGTTGAGTTATCGGGTGCTAGTATACTCCAGCGAGTATCTGATATTTTTATGTTATATTTCAGAGACATCATGGTTGGGACATGCCACAGACCGGAGACGAGCGGCGTGAGTGACGAGGAGCTTCGTCAGATGATCCACGATGAGGTGGTTGTGGCTATCCGCGCAGAGATACCAAAGATGTTTGGGTCTATCAAGACCACCTTGATTGAGACGTTTGACGAGAGATACGCAGGGGGTACTGAGGCTGCGGCTGCTGCAGCTACTACGGTTGTGGCTGCTGCTAGACCTCTGGGGGGCAACTCATTGTTGTACCGGGAGTTCAACAACACAAAGCCACCAGAGTTTGATGGGATGCAGGATCCGATTGCTGCGATGAGATGGATTTCTGATATCGAGGGATGCTTCTACACCTGCTCGTGTCCGGAGCATCTGAGGGTTCGGTTTGCCCTGGACCAACTTTGCTTGGGGGCGAAGGACTGGTGGAAGTTTGTGACCGCGGATTTCACTACTGCAGAGCTTACCGCGGTGACCTGGGAGAGGTTTACCATGATGTTCCGAGATCAGTATGTTCCCCCTATGGAGAGGGAACGTCTATCCCAAGAGTTCTTGTCCCTCAAGCAGGGAATTGAGTATGTGACAGTGATTACGAGGATGTTTCATGAAAGGGCATTGTTTTGCCCTGACCACATATCTACTGAGCAGGCATGTATGAGCGGATACTTAAGCATACTGAGGAGGGATATCCGTGAGTTCGTGGCAAACTCGTCATACCAGATATTTGTTGAGCTCCAGGAAAATGCCCAGAAGAGGGATATTGATTTGGAGACTCAGGTTAGGGAGGAGGCCGAATCTTAGAGGAGGGAAAGGCGACCGGCGCAGGCTCAACCGGCAATCAAGCAGGAAAATCCCGCTGATTCGAGATCTGGGGGTCCGAAGGGCCGCACTTGTGGGAAATGCGGCAAGAGCCATGAGGAGGTGTGCAGAGTTGGGGTATGTTACAAGTGTGGGAAGGAGGGGCATTTTGCGAGGGATTACCCCAAGGGATTCTCGGTTTGCTTTCATTGCAACCAGACCGACCATCGGAAGGCCGAGTGCCCACAGCTGTTGCAGGGATCAGCACAAGGATATGCACCTGCTATCAGAGTTATCAAGCCCCGGCCAGTGAAGGCCGAGGCATCAAAGGCTCGCGGGAGAGCCTTCCAGTTGATAGCGGAGGAGGTCCACGCAGAGCCCGATGTTGTGGCTGGTATGTATTCTTTCATCTATTTATTTTGAGTTTGAGATATTGTGTTTATATTATGATATGCGTAGATACTTTTCTTGTAAGTTCTGTACCTGTTTTGGTGTTATTTGACTCGGGTGTGGGTCATCTTTTGTGTCGTTAGCCTTTAGTCAGCACATCAGTATCCGTCGAGAGGCGTCGAGTCGACCTCTACGAGTTTCCATAGCTGACGAGCGAGCGGTGTATGCCACTGATGTGATTCGAGGGTGTGTACTCGAGATCTTCGGTGCTGAGTTTCGCATAGATCTGATCCCGATTGCGATGGGGGATGTTTGTGTCATCGTAGGTATGGACTGGTTGAGCAGATTTGGAGCGGTTGTCGATTGCGAGCGACAACTGGTGACCATACGAGACCCTAGTGGGGGAGTACTTACGGTGTACGGCGAGGGTACCCGTTCTGGGTCAGAGTTTTGTTCGACTGCTAGAGCGAGGCAAAGTTTGCAATAGGGATGTAGTGGGTTTGTGGCCTATGTGATGGATACACGAGTGGTCGCGGAGAGGCCAAGTTTAGTTGGTGATGTACCAATAGTACAAGAGTTCCCGGACGTCTTTCCCGAGGAGTTTCCGGGTGTGCCTCCCAAGAGACAGGTGGAGTTTCGTATCGATTTAGCCCCGAGAGCGGTGCCTATTGTCAAGGCACCTTATCGCCTTGCGCCACCAGAGATGCAAGAGTTATCCTCGTAACTTCAGGAGCTGCTGGGGAAGGGGTTTATTCGACCGAGTAGCTCGCTGTGGGGAGCGCCGATCCTTTTTGTCAAGAAAAAGGATGGTTTACACCGGATGTGCATTGATTACCGGGAGTTGAACAAGTTGACGGTCAAGAACCATTACCCCTTACCGAGGATCGATGATCTGTTTGATCAGTTGCAGGGAGCGTCTTGGTTCTCCAATCTTGATATGAGGTCTGGATATCATCAGATTAGAGTACAGGATGAGGATATCCAGAAGACGTCGTTCAGGACTCGTTATGGGCATTACGAGTTCGTGGTGATGCCATTTGGACTCAACAATGCACCGGCGGCATTCATGGATCTCATGAACAAGGTGTGCAGGCCGATGTTGGATCGTTCGGTGATCGTGTTCATCGATGATATATTGGTGTATTCGAAATCCAGAGAGTAGCATGAGGAGAATTTGAGGGAGATCCTCGGAGTTCTGAGATCGGAGAGGCTTTACGCCAAATTCTCCAAGTGCGATTTCTGGTTACGAGAGGTCAGTTCTTGGGGCATCTCGTCAACCAGAATAGGATATTGGTTGATCCGGCCAAGATTGATGTTGTGATGAGTTGGGAGGTGCCGAGATCCCCACCGAGATCAAGAGTTTTCTGGGGTTGGCCGACTATTATCGGAGATTTATCAAGGATTTATCCAAGATTGTCGTTCCTCTCACCAGGTTGACCCGGAAGGATGTGGCTTTTAGTTGGGGTCCTGAGCAGCAGGCTGTTGGATTAGTGTCTAAGTCCATAACTATTTTGCTATGTACTTGATCCGATGGTGCATGGTCCTTTTGGGTCGCCTTCACCAAAGCAACTTGATAGGATGAATTAGGGAGAGAGAAGATTAAATATGATTTATTAATATAGTATGAGAATAATACATTAAAGGAGAAATCATATTGTTTAATTAATATTAGTCAAGAATTAATAAGAATTAAATTTTTGGCTAAAAGACATTAATTAAACTTAAGGGACTAGAACTGTCAATTGTGTGATAGTTGAATATTGGGCTAATGGACTCCATATTAAAGGGGTGGATGAATTCTATGGGGAAACCCATTAGAAATCGTCCAAAGGCCTTTAAGAAAGGGGTTCATGGGTTGCTTAGGGCCTAATCATCCAAATTAGGGTTTCCTTGTTAGATAACCCTAATAGCCTCACTATTTAAGGAACCCTTATGCCCCAAAAACGTGGTAAACTTGTTCTATAGGGTTTCCACACATTTTGGGCAGCCTCCTTCTCTTCTCCTCTTCATCCTCTTGCTCTTGGTGTTTGTGAGCCATTAGAGGAGTGACATTTGTGACTCTAAGCTTTCTAAATTCATTACAAGGAGGATTTGGGATTGTTATTGCTATATAACAATCAAGGTAATATCTTAAACCCATTATTATGTTAATATTGATCATCATATGCTAGAATTAGGGTTTATAGTCTTGGATGAATTGCATATACAATAGAGAAACCTAGATCCAAGCATTAGGGTTTGTATGAGCACATAGGATGTTCTTATGGCTAAAACCCATCAGTGGTATCAGAGCCGTGATTGGTTTCTATTGTATTGATGCATATTTGATCGAAATCAGCACTGAAAATCGAAAATTTTAGGTTCTGAGTGTTTGACTCGCCGAGTCAGGTTTACTCGACAAGTGCAAGCCCTGACTCGACGAGTCGAAACGTTTGACAGCTCATTTTCACAATTTTCTTCCTGTTTTGGGTTTGGATAATTACCATAAACATGTTTTTGTTATAAAATCCGAATTTTATCAATATTTGGTGATTATCCTTACCTAAATAGAAGATAATTGTCAAAATTTAGATAATCATTTGTTTTATTAGATAAGATTTGATTATTTGTAATTTAGATTTGAATTATCTTGTATGAAAAGTTTCAATTTTCCCATTTAGATTTCATAGTTTAAATTTGAACTTGAAAGTTTTGTTTTGAAATTTAAATAGTTGAAACCTTAATGTTTTGAAAATGTTTCAAAACTTTCCCTCAAGTTTTGGAATTTAAATTTTGATTAAAAGTTTAATTTTGATGTATATTTAAATTCTAAACCCTAATGTTTTGAAATGTTTCAAAACTTGCCCTCAAGTATTGGAATTTAAAAGTTGATTAAAAGTTTAATTTAGGAATGTTAAATTCTAAAACCCTAGTATTGTTTTGAAAAGTTCAAATTACACCTTTATGGTTTTATTAATTAATTAAGGTGTATAATTAAAAGAGGTTTAATAAACCATAAAGTTTTGGTTTACAATTTAATTGAATTAAAAGTATAATTGTTAAGTTTAACCACCTAGTATTTTAAAAGTGTAAAATACACCTTATACTATATATAACATTAAAAGTCTAACATTATATATATGTATGATTAAAAGTCAGTCTTACCATTAGTAGGTCTCATTCACGAAGCTGGTCTATAAGGGGTGTTTAAGGAAATTGCCTATAAAATGGCGATTGAATGGGTATCCACTCTTACCCACCGCACTCTTGACTAGTGGAGGGTCGTTAGCCGAACGGGTAGGATAGGACAAAACCTTCCATTATAAGTATAATGAAGTATAAAAGTAACTAAATGCTTTCATAAAATCCCCAATCTTAGTTACTTTAGGCAAAAGTGAACTGATGAAATTCCATGAAATTACACTTTGTGCCCCTGCAAAGACGTTAGTGGAGCGTGTGTGGTTTACCGACACACTAAATGGTTCTAAGAAAAGGTAGCAAAGGGTGACTCAATGTTTGTCATAGTTCGGTGGAGCGTGTGTGGTTTACCGGCACATCGAATAGGTGACTGTAACATGTGGGGGCACCATGTAAGTTTGCATGGTTATTCACACCCGCTTTGTGATCCTCGGCATCCCAGTCACAAACTAGAGGGGCATATCGAGATTTAAACATGCCGTTTAAATGTTCAATGAATCTCAAAGGATCTAGGAGCTCTCAAAGGTTTAAAACTTAAATTTCTTTTTCATTTTTCATGGTGGAAATTAGTGAATCATCATTCACTTACCTTCAAATATTCTGCAACTAGATTACGACATCCCTTTTCTAGGTTGTAGCATATTGTGTTGGGTCCTAGCCTTAATATCTCATTTGGGTGATTTATTAAGGACTCAATCGATCAACTAACTTGAATTTATTTTTCTCCCATTTTTTAGATGTCAAAGTACGACAACTATGGTCTTCCAAAATCCCGTGGAACAAGTATTCCACATGAAGATGATGTTCTACGATTCGATCGAGGAACAAGAAATCATGCTTCACTTCCTCCACCTCCTCCAATTATTCTCCCTAACCCACAAGATCGAAGAATTGAAAGGTTCAATGTCACTAAAGCCCTATTGGAAATGAAACATGAAGATGGCAAACTCGTGTGTGCCTACGTTCTAGGAATGTATCACACATAGATAGGTTGATAATGTTGGGTGCGTCATTCCCTGAAGAGTTGGCTATAGGCTGGGTTCTACAGTCACTCCCTGAATCATATAATGAGTTCAAAAGAAAGTATTATATGATGGATCATGACGCAAACCTCATTGACCTAACTTACATGCTCATTGCTGCTGAATCAGAAATGGTTTGGCAAAGCAATGGAGCGTGTTTGTTGGGAAAGTCAACCAACCATGTTTCTGAGGACGCTCTAGGAGAACCGACCTGCATTTGCTGCCAAGAGAAAGGCCGTTGGATACAAGTCTGCCCTAAGAGCCTGAAGAGTCCAGAAGATGGAAGAGTCAAAGAGTATGACTGTGCTTCAGGTAAAATCCATTATCTAACTCAATTAAGTTCCTATTCGTTGATTCTTAATGTGATAAGACTGCATTTGAATGTTTTGCAGGATCAATGAAAAGAGAGGAAGCCTGATGAAAGAGCAAGATGAATCTAATCATGAAGAAATGGATCTCGATTGCATGGATTCGAAGATTAGATTTTGAGCTTAGAAAGTTTGATAGAGTTATTAGCAATTTATTTCTTTTGACTACATAGTTTTCAGCTGATTTTGCATTGTAAGGACAAATTTTTTCCGCTACTTTTATGAATAATATAAATTTTGATTTGACTCATTTATTTCCTTACAATGAAATCGTCATGAAAAATTGATGTTTGCATGTTCCTACAACGAATGGATGTGATTCTTAATTATGTTAATGGTCAAGAATTTACCAAATAGGGAAAGTTTCTCATCGCCCAAGTTTCAATTGGATAGAGATTTGGAAGATATGGTGGGCAGCGTGTTACCATAAGGCAAGAGATCAAGAAAGTTCCATCCATAAGAGTTTGAATTTGTCACAAACTTTGGTTTTGACAATTCACATGGATAGAAACACATACACCATTAAAATCTAAGTGTCATAATATTTCCTCCTTCATGAAGATGGATGTGAGGAAATGCTTTCACTAAGAAAGATTTTAAGAAGATAGTGAGTGTAAATTGTATTCTCGAATTCGATTATGGTTACGGTATCCCTTTCCATGATTCAAATTGTGAGATTTGGCAATTAATCTTAATTGTTTAGACACATATATGAACTATCTAGGGAAAAGGTGTATAAGTTTGAGAATCTTAGATAAAGGATTATCAAAGCATTAAGTATTAGAAATATGAACTTAAGAAATTCAATAAGTATTGTTTTTCTGAAAGTTAAGCTGTTTCTGAATACATGTCAAAGCTAGTGGGAGCATAAGTGTTATGTTTATAATAATCATCATGATAGTGGGAGCATAAATGTTATGATTGTATGATTATTAAGGCAAGTATTGCAAGTTAGCAATATTAATTATAGAAAACAAGAGTTATACTTTGCAAACTTGTAAGGGTTGAATAGTTGTTTTGCTATAATTAAGGGAGAGAATATTATGCTTCATTTCAAATCTAAAGGCTTAGGTTGTGGAATGTTAATAAATTTAGTCAAGAGTACATAGTGCGTTCTCAAAATTTCGATTATGATTGTGGCATCCCTCCTCATAGTTCGAATTGTGAGAATGTAACACATAAAATATTATGGCAAAAGATTGATAAAGTATCATATCTTTATGTAAGACATTATGCATCGTGTCCTATACGCTTCGGGTATGGGATTAATTTCTAGTGCTATAATATTTGAGCATTCTAAATTTTTTCCAAATGTCTAACGCATTTAGAGGGGAAAAGGACTAGAATTGGTTTTGACTAAGATAATTAAACAACTATCAAAGGATGATCCAAAGTTCACCGAGGATTGGTCGCTTGTGAGTAGTTGGAAGTATGATATTAGATGGAGCATATCGACATTATTATGAATAGATAAGATTCTATCAAAAATGAGTTGTGATATGGTAAGTATGGAAAGGTTTCCATATTGGGACTTAGATATTGAGAATTTATGTCTAGATTAGAAACTTTATGCAAAAGGATGTTCGAAGAAATGTACTTTGAGTGAGAGACATCACGTCTATGGAATTGTATTGTAACAATCATAGAGAACTTTGTAATTTCATTAGAAATAGTCATCGTGATATTAGTGCGGTGACATTACAAAAGGATCATTGCATAAAATGTTAGAATCTGACATATTCTATAAGTGGCAAGAATTTGATATTCTTACACTTGTGATATGGATTGGGAGTAGTGAAATGAGTATGATTGGAAATGTGTTCATTTGATCTATTTCATAAAGTAAGAACCATAGGTAAACATTGTGTGCATGCTAAGAGCATGGTACAAGTGTTGTAATTCAAATAAGAAGTTGATTACCCGAAACAACAAATAATGAGTAATCGATATGGTGATAAATAAAAGGTGTTTTATTTATACTCAAAGGTTTGAGGCCATATGGGATTAGTATTATTCTTGTGTTTCACTTTGCATGTTTTGACTTCCTGAATAATTTAATTGGTTTAGAATAGTCAAACTATTCAAACGGGCCACAATCGTTCATATGTTGGAAGTAGATATGAATAAGGACTGTCGTGAATTGGTGTGTGGATTGTCTAAAGAGTATTAGACATAAGCAATTGTTTGCTGCAACATTCATGAGTGCTTATGAATATGATTTGAGCATTGGATTAAACCCACGCTCACTTGAATCACTTCATGGATTTTTATCACGAGTGATTAGTGAGACAATAACATCTTATATTCTTGAAACCGAGATGTGTGAGTTGTATCTTGCGAGTCGGTTGCACATTGATAATATGTAAATGCACCAGTAACTTGGTGTTATAAAACATATTGTTGTGTGTGATTTGGTGAGTGAGTGCAAGCGAGCATTGAGTCAAAATTTATCCGTTCCTTTTATTCAAAGTAGGATAAAAGCGATATTTGTGGGCCCCTCGATGATTTAGTGATGGCACCTAAGCGCTTGGCCAAGCCGATACTAAATTGATGTGTTCAATTGTAGTCTGTTGTTAGTCGTCATAAATCTAAATTCAGGAAACAACACATAGACAGAGAGAATGATTTAGATCCATGTCTCAGTCTATACGATATCTAGAATGGAGGAATATATGATCCCTTATCTAAAGGACACGCGTATCTGATAAGATCAGAGTTGACAGTGGCTTTGGAAAGCTACGATTGCAGATCAGGATTTGAAGTCATGCGCGGAATAGTTATTAGAATTATCCAAGTGGGAGACTTTTGGATTAGTGTCTAAGTCCATAACTATTTTGCTATGTACTTGATCCGATGGTGCATGGTCCTTTTGGGTTGCCTTCACCAAAGCAACTTGATAGGATGAATTATGGAGAGAGAAGATTAAATATGATTTATTAATATATTATGAGAATAATACATTATAGGAGAAATCATATTGTTTAATTAATATTGGTCAAGAATTAATAAGAATTAAATTTGTGGCTAAAAGACATTAATTAAACTTAAGGGACTAGAACTGTCAATTGTGTGATAGTTGAATATTAGGCTAATGAACTCCATATTAAAGGGGTGGACGAATTCTATGGGGAAACCCATTAGAAATCGTCCAAAGGCCTTTAAGAAAGGGGTTCATGGGTTGCTTATAGCGTAAGCATCCAAATTAGGGTTTCCTTGTTAGATAACCCTAATAGCCTTACTATTTAAGGAACCCTTATGCCCCAAAAACATGGTGAACTTGTTCTCTAGGGTTTCCACACATTTTGGGCAGCCTCCTTCTCTTCTCCTCTTCATCCTCTTGCTCTTGGTGTTTGTGAGCCATTAGAGGAGTGACATTTGTGACTCTAAGCTTTCTAAAGACATTACAAGGAGGATTTGGGATTGTTATTGCTATATAACAATCAAGGTAATATCTTAAACCCATTATTGTGTTAATATTGATCATCATATGCTAGAATTAGGGTTTATAGTCTTGGATGAATTGCATATACATTAGAGAAACCTACATCCAAGCATTAGGGTTTGTATGAGCACATAGGATGTTCTTATGGCTAAAACCCATCACAGGCCTCATTCGAGACACTTCGCCAGAGATTACGCGAAGCCCCTTTGTTAGCCCTTCCGGAAGGGATGGAGGATTTTGTGGTGTATTGTGACGCATCGATATCGAGGTTGGGTGCGGTTCTAATGTAGAGAAGGCACGTGATAGCATACGCATTGAGGAAGCTGAATCCTCATGAGACGAGGTATCCCACCCACGATCTGGAGTTGGGGGCAGTGGTGTTCGCCCTCAAGATCTGGCATCACTATTCGTATGAGGTTCGGTGTACCATATACATGAACCACAAGAGCTTGAAGTATTTGATGGATCATCCCAACCCGAATATGTGCCAGAGGAGATGGTTGGATGTGGTGAAGGATTATGATTATGAGATCCTGTACCACCCGGGCAAGGCTAATGTTGTAGCCGAAGCCCTGAGCCATAGGGTGGAGAGTGCCTTGATACGAGACGTTTGTATGAGGTTGACGGTGATGACTCCGGTGTTGGACACCATTCGGGATGCCCAGGCAGAGGCTGTGAGACCGGAGAACCGCAAGAGAGAGCGGGTGATCGGGCAGGTATCTAAGATCGTTACTGATAGTCGGGGGCTTATGACCTTTCAGGGTTGGATTTGGGTGCCATTTTCGGGTGGGGCATGTACCATTCTGATGGAGGAGGCACACAAGGCGAGGTTCTCGATCCATCCCGGTGCCACTAAGATGTATTTGGACCTGAAGAGAGACTATTGGTGGCCCTGCATAAAGAGGGATGTTGTGTGGTTCATTGAGAGGTGCTTGACCTGTCACAAGGTCAAGGCCGAGCACCACTGTCTGCATGGCAAGTTGCAGCCACTTGAGGTTCCCCAGTTGAAGTGGGAACATGTTTCTATGGACTTTATCACCAAATTGCCAAGGACCGTGAGGGGCGTCGATGCAATTTGGGTGATCGTCAACCGGTTGACGAAGAGCTCTCACTTCCTTGCTATCAGTGAGAGCTCTTATGCAGAGAAACTGTCAGAGTTGTATGTGAGGGAGGTGGTATCGCGACATGGAGTACCGATCTCGATTGTGTCAGATCGAGATGTACGTTTCACTTCTAGGTTCTGGAAGAAGTTCCATGAGGAGTTGGGCACGAGGCTGCATTTCAGTACCGCTTACCACCCACAGACGGACGGACAGAGTGAGTGGACGATTCAGACGCTCGAGGACATGCTTCAAGCATGTGTGTTGGACATCGGTGGAAGTTGGGACACGTATTTGTTGTTGGCTGAGTTATCCTATAAGAACAGCCACCATTCGAGCATTAGTATGCCTCCCTTCGAGTTGTTGTATGGGAGGAGGTGTTAGACTCCCATCTGCTGGGGTGAGGTAGGGCAGCGAGTGATGGGCAACACTGAGATAGTGCTTCAGACGACAGAACAGACACAGCAGGTCAGATAGAGGTTGTTAATAGCTTAGAGTTGCCTGAAGAGTTATGCGGATAGGCGACGGTCCGAGCTCGAGTTCCAGGTGGGAGACTTCGTACTCCTGAAGGTATCTCCTTGGAAGGGAGTGATCCGATTCCGTAAGAGGGGCAAGTTGGGACCCCGGTACATTGGTCCTTTCAGGGTGACCGCTAGGGTAGACAGGGTAGCATACCGTTTGGAGCTACGTGTGGAGTTGAGCTAGATACATGATGCCTTCAACGTGTCTTAGTTGAGGAAGTGTATTGCCGATGAGACGGCGGTTGTACAGCTAGAGGACATTCAGGTGGATGCGAGCCTAAATTATGTTGAGAGGCCAATCACGATCGTGGATCGAAAGATCAAGGTTCTGAGGAACAAGGAGGTGCCCCTGGTTCAGGTCCAGTGGCAACATCGGAGAGGGTCTGAGCTGACTTGGGAGCCAAATTCAGAGATGTGGGAGTAGCATCTGGGGTTGTCTATGGCATGAGACTTCGAGGGTGAAGTCTGTTTCTAGTGGGGGAGAATTGTAACATCCCGAAATTCAGGTATATCTATTTAACCCTTCTTACTTTCCAAGTTGTCAAGTTTAGCCCTAAAGGAAAAACTATGGCCATTGAGTATGTTGGGCGTACTGAAGAGTACGCTGCGCGTACTCATGCACTTAGTTTGGACGTGGACACGCCCAGGTACGCTGGGTGTACCCGGGGTTACGCTGGGCGTAGCGGGCCCAAATGCAAACCCTAATTGTGGCTTGTAGACTATAAAAGGAATGATATGGTCTTGTCCCCAGCCACCATTCCTCAGAGAGAAACCCTAGGAGAGCAATATTATCATTCTAAAGCTAGTGTGTATGTGTTCTTAAGCTAGAAAGTGCCTTTGGGTGCTAGTGAAGAAGAAGAGGAGGTTCTTGTGGAGGCTAGAAGTTGGAGTACAAGCTTAGATCTGAGTTCTACAGAGGGAGGAACTTCACTTGGAGGTAAAAAGCTCAAAGCTTTCCTTGTCATTTTTGATTTGTGCTTTATGGACCAATTTTTAGGGTTTTTGGTCCCAAAGTGGAGACTTTATGAGCAAATGGTCTCCATAAGCTTAGATCTACCATATTTCATAGTAATATGAGTTGGAGGTTCATAAAAATCCAATCTTGGACATGAATATTAAGTCATGCATGAGTTTAGGGCTTAATGGGGAAAGAGGTTATATGTTTGGAGTGAATGGTGACCTTTACAGCTATGCAAAGGCTTAAAGGTTTCAATTGTATGGATTAAGTGACCTTAGAAAAGTCAGATCTGGAGTTTGAGTTCATGTCTTAACCGTTTAAGACCAAAAATCCATAAGAGCATGAAACTGAGACTTACGTTGGGCGTGAATATCAATACGCGCAGCGTAAGGGTTTGAGACCCCGATTCTGGATCGCCGGAGTACGCCCGACGTACTAGACCTGGTATGCACCGCGTACTACCCCATGTTGACTTTCATTGACTTTTAGGGTTTTAGTCAACATTTGGACTTTGGGGTCAAGGAGGGGTAAAATGGTCTTTTACCCTTCTATGGTATTGTAGAAAGGGGTTTAATCTAGCCTTTGAGAGCCATTATTTATTTGAGGATATTGTTTATGTGATTAGGCGGGGGCTAAATCAGTATATTCGTGTGCGAGATTATCCGAGTTACCCGAGGTGAGTCTTCTCACTATACATTACCTAGAGTGGTATCTATGTGTAGACCGGAGGGTCTTGTGTGCTATGTGTATGTATGAAATTATGTACATTGTGATATATGTATGCTATGTGTTGTATAGATCGGACCGAAGGGTCCAACGATACAGACCGGACCAAAGGGTCCAACGAGCTATGACCGGACCAGAGGGTCCAACGAGCTACGGGACTAGAGGGTCCCGCTGAGACACATCGACCGGAGGGTCGTACTGTAGCCTCGAGTGGCGTATGTGGTATTTTGGGGAACTCACTGAGCATTTATGCTTACCGTGTTATGTGATATTTGTTTTAGGTAATAGCGAGGATCGCGGAAAGGCGCCGGCATGAATCGTACACACTGAGGGATTTTATGTATTGAAATCTTGGGATTTGTTTTATTCGGATAATATGTTAACATTAAATTTTGGGATTTCTTTATGAATGAATTATGTGTTTAAAATGAAAAATTGTTTTGAAAATTTACGTTGTTACACCCTTAGCCACATCGACACTGAATATTGATTTTGCCTCCACCTTGTGTATATTTCCTATCGTTATATTTTCTTGTAGTTGTAGGGTTCATTCCCCATTATTCAACTCCACCGCATCTTCAAATGACTCCACCATCTGTAGTTTTTCGGTGAAGAGACAAACAATGCTCCACATGTACAAGCTTAAAGAGTAGGTCAACAATTTTCTTCATGAGTTCGAGATCTGAAACGAAGAGGTTTTATGAGATTGAGATCTAGTGACGAGTTGCAAGAACAAGGTCAACAATTTCAAGTTTGACTCTTCACCGATTATTTATAGGTTATTTGGATTTCATGAATCCTGATTTTAAACCACATTCACAGGTTATTCGGTGTTCAGATTTGAAAATCTTGAAAAAAAAAACAAAAAGGAGTATTATAAGTTCATAGGTGCGGTCTGGGGTTTTTATTATTTCTAGATATAGGGTTTTCTTGGATGCAAATCCATTGAAGATGAAGGTTAAGCCACATATTTGTTGTTTGATTAAAAAAAGGATGGTGGTGGTCAATGATGGTTGATGGTGGTTAATGATTATGATTTTTGAAATGACAAGGCAACCATGTGCTAACTGGAAAACCACACCATTACATCCATTACCATCTCCAACCTCAACAAACATCACCTCTAGTACCACCATGAAAAACCCACCTCCTACAGCTCCATATACTTGTGATTAACAACCTGCAACCTGATTTCAGAGGGAGGAGCTGTGATTTGCGGTTATTTTTTATTGGTTTTTGAGAAGGGATTAAAGGAAGAGATTGCAACCAGAATTGAATAGGATAGGTGTCACTTGTTTGTGGAGAGGAAAGAAACGGGGTAGACTTGCTTGAACAAGGTCCACATATTACCTATTCACCCGGTATCAGGTTACATAAAGGCATTTTAAAACGGTCAAATATGACTTCATTCTCTTAATGTACAAAAAATTTAATTGGGTGCTCTTTTAAAACAAACTTGATAAGTTTCTTGGGATGTTATGATTATTTTTTTTTTCTTTTATCTATCCATTTATGAAAATTGTTATTTCCTTTTATACCCTTTGAAACAACAAGTTACGAAAACCCTCTTCAAGATTGTTATTTCTTTACTAATTAACTTGATTTTGTCTCCATTTTTAGTTTTAACCTTTATATATTTTTGGAAACCCATTTTGATTTCCTAACCGGCCAACAACATCCTCTTTTGGTTTTCTTTTTTACTTTTCTTTTCCCTTTTTTTGTTTTATTATAATTTTGATTTATTTATTATTATATATTATTAAAATCAAACATATATAATTAACAAAAATATTCAAAATGTTGAAGTAAAAAATTAAATAAAGTTTATTTATCATATCATACAGATTTGATATTATTAGAATCAGTTAAGTATCTTCGTTTGGTTTATTATGTGTTATATCATATATTAATAAAAAAATTAACTTTTTTATTAAGTGTTGATATCTGTAAGAACAAAGAAGTTATGATAATTAAAATTTCTATAAACATAAATATATATCTTACTTAAGGATGATTGTATATTTTTTAACATACATATAATGATATTTACAAGAACAAACAATGTTAATTACATTTTTTAACATTTAAATATGAAGAGTACTACTGATGATAGTATCATTTTTATGACTACATTAATTGATATTATCTTATGTACCACTAAAACAAATATCATATTTAATTTGTATTATATTCAAGCATTAGAAACATGTTGGATGGGTGGTTATGTCATTTGATTTCAAACTAAGAGGTGGTAGTATCGGTTCATCTCCAAGATATCATTTGAGCTTTAATTTTGTCAGTCTTATAAGAGTATCCCCCATCGCCTTTAAGATAAAACTTTCACCAATTTCACCTTTCATATAAGAGAGTCAATTCGGCGTTCCTCATCTCTATATAAAGTTTCTTAATAAATGACTAACATTTCTCATATGAGTTAAAGTAACTCGTTGAGTTACTGAGTTTTTGTAAAAAGGCAGAAATAAATTGACAAAAAAACGCAAAAAAAAAAAAAAGAACCGCCAAAAACCACAAAAGCTGAACCGCGTAAAAACCGAACGGTGCTGTTTTTAAACTTCAAAAAACCGAAGTTGCGGTTTTTAGCCGGTTTTAGCCGAAAACCGCACCGAACCGCACAATGCTCACCCCTACCTCGGACACTACCTCCCACAACACAACTGATCATCCCTTTCAACCAGATCAAATGAAAGCAAAACCATAAAAAATCTGAAATTAAATTCAAAACGAAACAAAATCCCAAAGAACAATAATAACTATAGGTACTCCAATCGCTTTTTAAATTGATCCGAACGCAGTGTCGATGTTCTTCCGGTGAAATTAAAATCTAAACATATGAAGATTGTGGAGAACGATTGATAAAGGCAGTGTCGATGTTCTTCCGGTGAGCTTCGTCTTTTCCGACAAGCCTGGTTTTTCTCCGGCGACTTCTCGCTCTTGGTCTGAGTGTTGTGATGATCGGTGACTCATGTAATCTTGAAGGTGGTGTTGTGGTGATAAGCAAGAAGAGTTAGTAGAAAGGAGCGGAGGCGGTGATATTGTGGTATCCAATGTTGGAGACGTAGGTGGGTTGGTTTGGCATCAAAATTCAACCTCTTGGATGAAGGGTGTAAGTATAGAGTTGGTATGGTATCTAATGTTGGAGATGTAGCGTGGGGAACGATGGTTCAAGGAGGGCGACAATGGTTTATTAGAGAAGGGTGACAATCTAGTTCTTATTGATTTAGGATTTATTTTGAGAGAGAGAGAGAGAGAGAGAGAGAGAGACTATGGTGGGGTAAAAGGGGTTTTTGTGGTTTATTTTCTTTTTTCTTTTTAAGTTTAAAATAATAAATAATAAAAAAAATTAAAAAGGTAATATATAAGGGTATAATAGTCATTTTACTTTTGATAAGGACTCAACACTCAACATATTAAAACCAGAAAAATGGTCCGAGTTAAAGAAAAAGTTAGGGACCAAACACAGAAATTAACGTAAGCCATAGGGATGATTCGTGTAATTTACTCATCATAAAATTGTTCAAAAATAATGTATAGTGAAAACCATTATTTTTCAAATCACAATTGATGCCCGTTATTTATCTCGAACCGTGATACCTGGTTAAATTACATCACTAATAAAATACTTCAACTTCTTTTTATTAGCATATGGTATTACATTTAATTAATCAAACAAAGTATTTAACTCATTCTAATAATACTTTATTTGTATGGTGTTGCTATCATATATATATATATATATATATATATATATATATATATATATATATATATATATATATATATATATATATATATATATTTCTTTATTTAATTTTTGTTTCAAAATTCTAAATATTTTTGATAGTCATATATATTTTATTTGTATAATATATAAATAAAACCAAAATAAAAGTAAAAAAACGAATATAAATAAAAGTAAAACCAATCGAGGGTGGGAAACCGAAATCAAATAGTGGGTTTCCAAATAAAACATGTAAAATCAAAATCTAAGAGCTATAAATCAAAGGCTTCCAAACGCTGCATGTCGAAGACGTCATATAAGGAAAAATATAAAACCAAATAAAACCTGTAAAATCAAAATCTAAGAAAAAAATAGATTTAAGAGATGAATAAATTTACTGGATTGATATTAAGAAGAGGATTTTGGTAATGATATTTTTTAAAGGTATAAAAGGAAAATTATATATTTTTTTAAAAAGGGAACAAGGAAAAAAGTATCAACTCCCTTTCGAAATACCGAAATAGTTTTTTTTGGTCACAATCCAAAATTCTGATTATTTTTTATAAGAAAAATACTTTGAAAATAATCCATTACAAAAAAAAATTAGTTATTTTCCAAAAACAAAAAAAATTGTTATTTTATAAGACAGATTTAATATCCCTTGCTTTATACAATTACGGGTTACTTGCCAAATACTCGAACTCTCCAAGATTCTAGACTGTGGGGGAGGGGTTAACTCGCCTTCCATTGGCGACCACCTTAACGTGCTATATAGTCTGCCTGCCAAACTGCCGATCAGAATTAGCTCCGCCTTTGTCCTCTTTTTGACGACCTCCGTCTCCCTTCTTTCCTCCCCTTTTCTTCGCATTCCGTCTTCCGGCGTTTCTCAAAACTAGAAAATGACTTCGTCGACGCTCAAGCGTTGGTTGAGGCCTGAGGTTCGTAGCAATCGATCACTCTCAGTGTTTTCATCTACTTTCCCCAATTTTGTTTGATTTTGTAGTTTAACTTTTCATGCATAATGTGATACTGATTTATCATGATCGTTATTTGTGTTTGTAAAATTGATCTGTGTAAGTTGTAATTCGTCAGGTATTCCCTCTGTTCGCCGCCGTTGGCGTCGCCGTCGGTATGTGCGGCCTGCAATTGTTTCGGAACATCAGCGGCAATCCTGAAGTCAGGTGTTTGTTTTATGTGTTAATTAGCCGTGTTTCTCCTTTTTGATTACCAATTTTAACAAATGCGATGTCTATGAATGGCTTATGTTTATTATTTGTACATTTTGGTGGAATCAGTGATTCCATTCCATGATCTTAAAGATTATTGGTATTTGATTTGGCTTATGTACAGATTGACGAAGGAAAAAAGAGCTGCGGGAGTTCTGGATAACTATGATGAAGGAAAAAAGTACGCAGAGCATTCCCTCAGAAATTTTGTTCGTAAAAGGAATCCGGAGATCATGCCAAAGATCAATTCCTTCTTTGCAGACCCTAAATAAATAAATAAACTTGCAGTTTATATGGTGTCAAACAAGGCCAGTTGGTTTGTGATTTGCCATTTTACCTTCGAAACACAGAAAACTAGAAGCATTGTGTTTGGAAAATCTTTTAATTAGTATGACTAGTTTTATAATTTTAGATTTATTTTTATAATTAGTTTTCCTGTAGTTAGGGATTATTTTTTTCTTGATTCTTTCAAGTTTTGATTATTTTGCTCCAAATCATGGAAAAAAAAAATCATAATCAAAGGGTATAAATTAGTTATATTGGTTTTAAGAATTATTTGTGCATGTAAGCTCACTTAAAATAGAGATTTTAATTAAGTTTGAAAACAATGTGTTACCTAGGAGACTATTTGAATTTAGGAATATTCACAAAAATGACTACTAGGAATGAGTTATTTAATCAAAGTGACAATTTTTGTGTTTTGAATCATCCCAATTTAAGATATATCAGACTAAATTGATATCGTATCAAAAGTAATTTTTCTAACAAAAAAATGATATTTTTGATTCTAAGATTCCAACATAAAAAACGGAATCTCAAGAAAATGTTTTGCTTTTTAGTAAAATTTAATATAAATTTAAAGAACATACCAAATGAGAATCATATATCATACCATGACTTAAAATATGATATTAAACATTTTGAATCGACCATTTCGGATATGTGTTGAGAGGGTTTTTAAGAAACGTGTAGTACAATCAAGAAAAAAAAATATACATTATATTATATATTTTGATGTCTAGACATATGTCTCTTAATATGTAGGTTATTGCCAATATAAGATTAGCCTACTTGTTTGTTTTTTATCATAATAAATAATAAGTTGTTTGTTAAAAATTATTTTTCTAACGGTAAACAAAAAATTGTTTTAAAAGTTTTTATTAGGTATCCAAACATTTATTTTAGCTTATTGATTTTTCAAGAAGTCAACATGTTAAAAGGTTATTGTTTAATAAACACCCAAACACTCTTTTAGATCGGAGATCTTGAGTTTTAATTTCTAATGACTAACTAGTTGTTAAAAAACATGTAGATTATTTCCGTAAAATACAAAAAGATTGGTCAACTACATTTATTCAAAAAAAAATGATACTTGTTAATATCCCTTGAATTTATCATCACAGACTAATATGTTATATATGATATTAATTAAAGTGGTTGTTATTGTTTATAAGTTTAAATGTATAAGTTTTGACCATTTTATTTATGGATCTATAGATTTGAGTTATGTTTGATATCTAATGTTTATAAGTTTAAATGCATAAGTTTTGACTATTTTATTTATGAATTTATAGATTTGAGTTATGTTTTATATCTAATGAGTAAAATTAAAATATATACATATACGATATGTGTCGATCGGGTTGAAAGTCACCGGACATGTATCTTTAATTTATACAAACTTCAAGATTGTTTAAAACAAAAAAAAAAAAAATGTTATAACTTACATTTAAAATAATTGTTATTTTCAGAAAAACGGACAAAAGTATTTGTTTTGTTTTCTTAGGATTTTAATCCAAGTTTATTTTCGACACAGAACTTTCTTGTGTTTTATATTATTAATCAGAATATCAAACACTTAGTATTAATAATCAAAGATCTATCGGATTCTATATAGGTGGTTGTTTTGCAAAATGAACTATTTAGTGGTAAATAATTCCAATATTGTAATGCTTAAAACTTCAAAGAATACAGGGTTCATTAAATGTTTAGAGTTAATTTAGATGTTATCGAATAGTATTTAGGGTGAAGGGTTTTGGTGGAAATTCTAAGCGGATAGTGTAGGCATTTTTTCGAATTGATATTTTTATTTTATGACCGTGTTATAGAAAATTCAATCTATGATAATTCAAATGGTCGTTTACGAATCTAGACACAGAAATATACGCCAAATTGCTAGAAAGATTCTGAGTTCGTTAGAAAAAAAATTGAAATGCTGAGAAAATGGTGTAATGGCTCAAAGAGAAGAGTCATATTTATACTTGTCAGGGTTGTGTTTAAGTTTGATGTCCTCTAATTAGTCAGGTAATCCCTGAATTAATAGCATGATCGATAGTTTTCAAAATTGACACAATTTGTCAATTTAATCATAATCACCCACAAAAACATAAGTGGTACCATCTGTAACACCCAAAGTTTCAAAGGCCAAGAAAGGAAAGAAAAGCCCTAATTTAAGGGCCGACTCGGCGAGTCCAAGGAGGGACTCGGCGAGTCCGAGCGGGATCCGGGTCGAGGCGTAAGCGACCGACTCGGCGAGTCGGTCAAGGTGACTCAGCGAGTCTGGTCAAGGTGACTCGGCGAGTCTGGTCTGTGCATGGAAAACCCTAAATTCGGGACTTGGGGCCTATATAAATGTCTTAATCTTCTTCCTAGGGTTCCTTACTGCCTCTTTAGCCCTGGATATCAAACCCTAGCCGTCATATCCCCTAGTTGAGCCTTGGAAGGTGCATTAAAGCTTGGAAAAGGAAGAAGGAACTTGGAGGAGCAAGAAGGAGCTATAGATCTGGGATTGTGAGTTCATTCTGAGCACTTGGAGGTAATAAACTAGTTTCTGGACCCTTTTTGCACCTAGATCTATGTGTGGTTGTTGGGGCTCTTTTGCCATAACGTTATTATTTTGGGTTAGAAGCCGGATCTGGAGTTGCTACTTCAGATCCAAGTGTTTTAGGGCCTGGAGAAGCATAAAGTATCAGCCATTAAGTCGATTTTGAAGCCCCTTGGCCTTACACCCTAGTTTATGGCGTATTTTGCCTAGATCTCCTTCTCCACACGTAAAGTTTGCAACTTTACGTGTGGAATAGGCTTGGGAAGGGTGGATCTATAGTTTGGAGTCCATGCAAGACTCAAAAATCCTCTGCATGTAAGGAAATCTGAAGGGACTCGACGAGTCCTTTGAGTGGACTCGGCGAGTAGCATGAAGTTGTGGAGAAACTCGACGAGTGGGATGAACAACTCGTCGAGTCGTATGAAGATTGCCTTGGACTCGACGAGTCTGTTCTTGGACTCGGTGAGTCAGGTCGCGAAGCCCCAAACCCTTCGAGTTGTGACTCGAATCAGTGATTCGGGTGGAGACTCAGTGAGTTGGACAGGTCTGGACTCAGAAATCGGTAGACTCGGCGAGTCATGGACTGACTCGGCGAGTCGAGTCGCGAATGGAAGGAATCTGACTATTTCGAACTCGGCGAGTAGGGTTGACCTGGAAGGTTGACTTTGACCAGGACCTTGATTGGACCAGGGTGGACTTGGTTGTCTTTCGGGGGTCGGTTAGACTCAGTGTTGCATTGATATTGGTAGTTCGGGGAGCAAGGGGAGCAGGAGTTCCGTGAGTTGTCGGGAAGCAGCTAGTGAGATCATCAGCAAGTTCAGCCAGTGCAGGTGAGTTTCCCTTTGTGTGAATGGGTCTAAGGCCACAATGCCGGCCCATGTAGTTATGAGTAGAAGACCCGGGGGTTAGCCCTAGGCACAGTATGCTAGAATTGTTTGCAGGACGAGGTCCAGTAATAGCGGGCGGGTGCCCAAGGAATTGTTTATATATGATAGTTGTACTTGTTGTCTGTGTGATACATGTATGTGCCTGGTAGGGAGGTGAGTGTGGGCGAGGTCCCGTATCTCACCAATAGCAGAGTGTGGATGGGGTTCCATATCTCACTAGTAGCAGATTAGGGGCGAACTAGAACAGGAGTGAGAGTGGGCTAGGCCCGTACCTCACTACCATTAGGAGCATGGACGAGGTTCCATGACTCCTCAGTAGCAGGACATGGGCGAGGCCCAGGAAAGGCGAGGCCTTAGGACAGAACCAGTTGCATGTGTTAGTTATGTGTTATGAAATGTTTATGTGTTATCATTTGTTGATGGGCGAGGCCCTGTGACAGGCGAGGCCTAAGTAAAACAGATCTGTATCCGAGCGGGGCTCGAAGCCAGGCGGGGCCTGGAGCGGCGGGGCCGTTGTAGCGGGCGAGGCCCGAGGTAGGGGGCGAGGCCCAAGATAGGGGGCGTGGCCCAGCATGTGCAGTTTGTGGTTATGCATGGTATGTGGTAGGGTGGGGAACTCACTAAGCTTCGTGCTTACGGTTTTCAGTTTTTGTTTCAGGTACTTCCGGCAGCGGAGGGAAGAGCTCGGGGTGATCGCATGACACACACCATAGATTAGACAGCCTGAGAATGTTTACTCTGATGACAAACATGTGTTTTGAAAACTTATACTCATATTATGTTTTGGAATGATGACTTTACTTTAAGTAATGATTTATTAAAGAAATTTTTGGTCTTAAATTTTGGGTCGTTACACCATCGTCAGGGGCTCTGCCCCAACGACCCACAAAGGTGTGCGACCCTGTCATATTATTACCAATTATAAAAATTTTAGCTCACTAATTAGTACCAATTACTTAAAATGTTTGATGACACTAAAATCACCAATAAATATTACTTCTCATTTGGCATTTGACAACATATAAAACAATCATATGTAAAATCCTTAAACGCCTATTAAGTTTTATATATGTATATATATATATATATATATATATATATATATATATATATATATATATATATATATATATATATATATACATAGGAAAGATTCGTTGAGAACTCATAGTTTTTCGAGAACCCGAGAATTAAATGTGGAGCGTTAGATCAAAATAAACTCATTAATAGCTTGATCGCCATCTTAATATATATATACACACACACTAAAAAAAATTCTTGATTTCTTTTAAAAAATGCAGATTTTTTAATTTTTTTGGAAAACTATAATTTTTAAAAATAAATTGAAAAAAATACATTTTGTTAAAAACTATAATTTTTTTTAAAAACATTAAATTTTGAAAAATCAATAAATTTTAAAAAAATCTGGAATATTAATAAAAAAAAACTATAATTTTTTAACCAAAAAAATCAACGTTTTAAATGCATATATGCATATTTTTCAAGTACATATATGCATCTTTGTTATATTATAATATCCGTAAGTAATCATATAAAAAATCCATTTTTATTTAATAATCTATAAACACAATAGTACAAGTATTTTATTCGATACAAAATAAAACATAAGAAAACAAAAATACTACAAAATTTAAAAGCATTTTTATGTCTTCGTGTCAAGATTTCCATTTTTTTATTTTAATTTATCACTTTTCACCTCTTCAATATTTTCCACAAATTCTTCCAAATCTAGAAGAAAATTAAAAAAAAAAATGTTTAATGCAAGAAAACTCACAAAAATACATGTGTGCGTATAAACGTAATTCATATGTGATTCACTTGTGATTTATATGTGAATAACATGTAATTCATATGAGATTTACTTGTGAATTACATGTGATTCATATGTGAGTCACATGTAATCCACATGTGATTCACTTGTGGTTTACATGCGAATTATGTGATTCACTTATGATTCACATATGAATTACATATGATTCACATGTAATTCATATGTAAATCACTTGTGATTTACTTGTGAATTACATGTGATTCATATGTAAATTACATGTGAATCACATGTAACTCATATGTGATTCACTTGTGATTTACATGTGATTTGAATGTGAATAACTTGTAATTCATATGTGAATCACATGTAACTCATATGTGATTCACTTGTGATTTACATGTGAATCACATGTAATTTATATGTGAATCACTTGTGATTTACTTGTGAATTAATGTGATTCATATGTAAATTACATATGAATCACATGTAACTCATATGTGATTCACTTGTGATTTACATGTAAATTAAATGTAATTCGTACATGATTCACATGTGATTTACATGTGAATTTAAGGGTGGTAAATAGGTAAATTAAAGATTGAAAAATTGTTATGATTGGAATACTACAAATGTAGATATGTAAATTCAAGATTGGAATTGGAATTGAAATCGGAATGTGAAATTTTGGTTGGCTGGAATGGAATTCAATAATAAAAATGAAATCTTTATTTATATTTAAATATTTTTTGTTTATTGTAAATGCATAAAACTAAATTTTTTATTTTTAGTTATTTCAGTATATGTAATGAGATCATTTTGGTCTTTAATAAAAAAGAAAAAATGAAAATGTTGAGTACCTTTGATGGAAGCAATCATGGCCATGAAAGTCTATTCCACATTGATGGAATCTTTTGAACTGGTTTCCGGGAAAGAAATTCCAAGTTCAATTCACTGGAAACAAAGAACAAAAAAATTGATTTTAGAAATTACTTTTTCTTTGTGTTTTATCTATAATGAACATGAAGAATAATTAAATTAAAAGGATTTTGAATATTATATGTAGCAAATTAGTACAATAATGAGCTTCTCAAAAAATTATGTTGCTTTTTGCCAATATATTGTCTACCTTTGACAACTTCCTTTTTCCTATTTCACATAAAAGTTTTCATTATCATTAGTTAAAGCTGATTTTGAGTACAATTACAAAGAATTTGTGAGGGTGAATATAGAGTACTAACCTTACCATAATTAGTTTCTCCAAACATTGAAACATATCTACATCAAACAAATAATCTGCTGCCTCCTTCGCAGTCTCGAGCGTCATCTGGAAAGCTCTTCCCTTCGGCTTCGGTGGAATGTTGGGTCTGTTGGGATATGAGCATTCTAACACTCCTAAGTGTACATGCAACCCTAAATACCTTGGATCTATGTTTTCTCTATTATACATGAAAATATGAACATCCAAGGTATTATCCTAATCCAGCATACAAAACTATCAATATAACAAGATAGAATACATACCTCTTTGATGTAGAATGTCTTCATAAAGCTTGAGTGCCTAGTGCCCCAAGTGTGACACCTCAAATGGTTCACACAACACCAAATACACTTGGAATAACTTGAGAGAATTCTACACTTCATGAAAAATCGGCTAGCCCTTTCTTAGTCTCTCTAGTGCCAATTTTGATCAAGAATAAGATGCTTATATAGTTATACAATTAGGGTAAACCCTAATTGTCATGACTTTCCATTTCCTTGGATCCATGGGTTCAAATACACCATGGAGCATCCATGGAGCATCATATGGGTTTTGGCCCAACTAGATAATCCATGGAGCATTAGCCCACTATACAAGTATGGATTATTTACACAATCAACCCATATATTTAATTAGTCTTCTTTTTGATCACTTAATTAATCCTAGATTAATTCTTGATCAATACTAATTAAATAATATTATTATTCTTATTATTAATATACTAGAACTTATAATATATTAATAACCATAAGTGTCTTATTTCTCTCATTATAGTCTATCCAAGTGCATGATGCCATGCAACCCGAATGGACCATGCCGGGTCGGGTCAAATCTTACCAATTATAGTTATGGACTTAGACATTAATCCAACAGTCTCCCACTTGGATAAGTCTAAAACTATTATTGCGTATGACTTCAGGAACCAACTGGCAGTCGTAGCTCTCAAAAGCTTCTGTCGAACTCTGACCTTGTCGATGAACTTTGACCTTTGTCAATGACTTGTCCATTAGATAAGAGATCATATATTCCTCCATTCTAGATATCATATGGACTGAGACATGGATTATAATCATTCTCTCTGTCCATTTGTTGTTTCCCGATTTCCGATTTATGACGACTGACTCATTGAACAAATCAAATCAGTCCTGGCCCGGCCGAGCACTTCCATTTGTCATCATCAAATCATCGAGGGGCCCACAGATATTGCTTTTATCCCGAAGGTAAAAGGAATGGATAAACTTCGACTCATATGGCTTGTTCTACTACTTGTTGAATCATACACAAAGACACGTTTTATAGCACCGAGTTACCAAATGCGGTTTCGTGCAATCAATGTACTATCAACTCATAGTAACAACTCATATCTCTAGGTTTGAAGAATATAAGATATTATCGTCTCATGATCACTCGTGATAAAATCCATGAAGTGATTCCAATGAGCGCGGGTTGAATCCAATACTCAGAACTTGTGAGCACTCATGAGTGTTGTAGCCCTTTGTCCAACATCTTAGACCTCTACAAGCCAACCCATGACAGTCTTGATTCATATCTACTTCCAACATATGACCGACTGTGGATGGTTTGAATAACTTAGTCATTCCGGAAGAATAACCTAGTTTATTCTGGAAGTCAAAACATGCAAAATGAAACACAATAATAATTGAATCCAATATGGTATCAAAACCTATGAACATAAATAATACAACTTTTATTTATCACCATATGATTACACATTATTCATTGAATACTGTTTCAACTATCAACTTTATTCTTGAATTTAAAACAATAGTTGTCCCATGCTCCAAGCATGTACACTATGTTTTCTAAACACTAGTCATGCCATACACCAAGTATGCATACTATGTTTGTCTATGATCTTTACTTTGTGAACTAGATCAATTGAACATAACTTCAATGATTCTCTTTTCACACTCCCAAATCCTTACTGCAAATGCAAGAATTCCAAATTCATGCCATTAACTGAAATCTGTTAGATTCTAAACTTTTATGCATTGATCCTCTTGTAACGATTATGCACAAATTCACAAAGACTTGGCAACAATCATTACAGAGTATTCCAAAGGAGATCAACTCCTTGGAAACATCCTTCTTGTATTAAGTTTCCTTAATCTTACACAGATTGAAATTTTTGACTTTGAAACATCTCCAGATTCATTTTGACTATCACTTCTGAATAAGAGTTGCCTCCTTACAGATTATGTCAATATGGTCCTTCCAGAATTATCACTATACTTCCAACTGTCCTTGAGCAACCAATCTTTGGTAAACCTTAGATTGTCCTCGACAATTGTTTAATCCTTTTAGTCATATCCAGTTCTAAACCTTTTCCCTTCTTAATGCCCCAAGCATTTGGAAACTTTTAGAACGGATATCTATAGCACATGTAATCGATCCTATATCCGAAACATATGGGACACGATTCATGATGTCTCACATAAAGACTAAACCAGTCTTTTGCTATAACATTTCCATTTCTATTTGCCAAGTTCTCATAATTCAGATTATGAAAAGGGATGCCGTAATCATAATCGAATTTAAGAACGCAAATAATGGACTCATATACAGAATTTCCTTATGTTGAGCCATTCCAACATGAAATTCATATATATCCTTGACTAAATGATTAAAACCTCACGATCTAAGCTTATAGATTTGAGATGAAGTATAATTTCCTCTCCCTTAATTATAGCAAAACAACTTTTCCCAATTGAAACCTTTTGTTTTCTATAATTAACATTGATAATTTGCAATACTTATCACAATTATCATGCTCCCACTAACATGATGATTATTAGCATAACACTTATGCTCCCACTAGCTTTGACATGTACTCAAAAATCAGCTGACTTTCTTACCAAAGTTCAGATTTCTGATACTAGATTGTTTTGATAAAACTTTATCAAAATCATACACATTCCTTTAGATAGCACACTTGCATATCTAAACAATTATGAAGAGGGATGCCGTAATCATAATGGTTAGACCTTTTTGCCACTTCTCACAAGTCCAGGTTAGTGTGCCGGTTAACCACACACGCTCCACTAACGACTTTGAGAATGCAAATATCACAATTGCTATCTAGCTAAAATCTACTTAGTGAAAGTGTTTCCTCACCATCATTGTGAATCGGAGAGAAACCTTATGACATTTAGATTTAATGGTGTATGTGTTCTTATCCATGTGAATTGTCAAAACCATAGTCATAAGACAAGGATAATGACAAATCCAAACTCATATGGACTGAACTCAATCTTAATTTCTAGCCACCTGGCAGCTCAAGGGCCTGCCATTGCTTCCAAGTTTTTGTGCAACAAATTGAGAATTCTAAGAACTCATATGCAAAGCCAACTTTAACTGGAATGGGCACAGAATATGTCAACACGATAGGTTATAAACCTCAAGTCGTGTACTAGTGAAGAACTTTAGGTTTTAGTCTTGATTAGCTCTTGAGACTTTCAAGACCTTTAAGACTCCCACTGTCCTCTTGACCTATAAGACTCCCTTGTCAAACATCCAAAAGATAGTGTGGATTCTAACCAAGACAAACACTTCACACAATTGGCCTTAGTTAGTCTTTGTTTTATCCAAAACATCACAACTTACCAATTTCAAATGTACAAGAGTAGAAAACTTTTACTCTTACATTTGACACGTGTTTTAAACCTTCTTAAAGACATGTAACTCAAATTACAATCTTGGAGTATGACTCTAAGACTTGTGTTGGAACGAAGTATGACTCATCTTCTTGATTTAACCATTTCAACAATTCAAGATCCCTTCTTCTTAGTCATAAGAATGCACTAAGACTTCATTGGAGAACTAATTTTGATATGGTTTCTTAATCATTAAGATGATCACAAAGTTGATACTAAAGTACTCTCCCATCTTTTCAGATTTGAGGAACTTTTATCCTTCTGCCTAATTTGATTCTTCTTATTCGCTCTGCCATACATTGGAACCTTTTCCAATGTCTTAGAGTTACACTTAAGCTTGTAAGTATAATCATATTTACTGAGCTTTAGTAAACTATGACGAATAACCTTATATCTTTTGTGGTGGACTTAATCAGTGCACATGACTATGTACTCGATCCCTTAGTCCATTACTTGACTCACACATCCATGTGAACAAGTAATTAATCTTAATTTTTCCAATACTTGAAAGTTCTCATTCATCATGCTATACAACTTGCATGATTCCAAGTCCCGGTCCAATTGAGACTTTGGATGATGATAATCTTTCCTTATTTGGTAAATTTAGACATTACCACAAATGAAGAATCAATTTCAGATTTCCACTCTTGCTATTAATGGAATCATATAAGCAACAATTTTTCCTCAAATGCCATTGTAAGGATATTTTTAAAATAAATAAAATCAAAAATTTTCTTTTATTTTAAAACTATGCGGAAAAACTTATCCTTACAATCCATATGAAAACTTGTTGTTATCTATTCCTAAGCAATACCTCATAACTCCTAAGAAGTAGCTCAAGAATCTGATCTTCAAACTACGCGATAGAAATCCATCTATGCGATCAGATTCAGCATATTCTTTCTTGAAGTTCCTTCACGTTTCTTTGATTCTTAAACATCACCATGTGACCCAGTCTCATCATGTATCAAGAATCTCAGAATAGAAACTTAACAGAGTTAGATAGTGGACTTTTCCTGAAGTAGAGTCAAACTTATTGACTTTAACATCCTTAGGTAAACTTGGTAGCTTCGCAACCAATGCCCCTTCCTTTGGCAATATAAACATATGGACCCTTTGATAATGGTACACGAGACTATCACAGACTTAGCTTTTTCTCTTTACCATTTGGTCAACCGAGTTGACTATGGCCGATCCCTTTCCACTGGGAAGAGAATGCTTTTTAGGATTTCCTGTGTCACTATTGTCAATGTCTATCAAGTTTTAAGGAAGTTGATCTTAACAAATAGATAAGATCATTAAGGGTCTTGTCATAGTCTATTTCATAGGTGTCCCAAAGGAACTCACTATGTGACTTAGAAAGTGATTGAACCACCAACTTTCTCAAGACTTTGACACCCAACTCTCCCGACTTGTCAATATGTGACTACATCTCCAAGATGTGATCACACCTAGACCTTGCCTTGCCAATAGAGCTTGAGTGACCTTAAACTTTTCAAGAACTTATGGGTTAGGGAGAATAATCGGAGGAGGTGAAAGAAGTATGATTTCCATTGGAACATCATCTTCATTTAGGAAAGCTTGTTTCAAGAGATTTAGGAAGATCATAAATGTCTAAACCAGACATGTTTTGGGAGATATTCAAGATAGTTGATCTTAAAGTCCTTAATATGACACCCAATATGAAATATTAAGGCTAGGACCCAACAAAATATTTTTATAACTTAGAAGAGGTATGCCGTAATCCAAGCTATAAAATATTTGAAGGTAGGTGAATGACGATTCACCAATTTCCACCAAGATAAACGAAATGTATTATTAGGTTTTAATTGGATTTGAAACTCCTAGATCTTTTAGATTCATTGAACTGTTCAATGGCATGTTTCAATCTCGAGTGTGCCCTTCAGGTTTTGTGACTGGGATGCCGAGGATCACAAAACAAGGTGTGAAGTAACCATGCAAATTACTTGGTACCCTTATTTGTTTACCCCTCAATCGATGTGCCGGTTAACCACACACGCTCCATCGATACTATGATAAACATTAAGTTACCCTTTGCCTGCCTTGTTAAATACGAGTTAGTGTGCCGGTTAACCACACACGCTCCACTAACCGACTTAAACAAAGTGCAAAGTGTAATTTCATGGATTAGCACCTTATTCACATTTTCCTAAGTAACTAAGATTGGGTGTTTTTTAAGAGTTTAGTTACTTAGTATTTATCATTAATACTTTTAATGAAGGGAGAATTATAGTCCTGTCAAACTCGTTCGGCTAACGACCCTCCACCAGTCAAGCAAGCGGTGGGTGAGAGTGGACACCCATTAAGTTGCCATTTTATAGGCAACAACCTTATACCCACCTTATAGACCGGCTTCGTGAATGAGGCGTACTAGCGGTAAGACTGACTTTACTCTTATACATATATATATTATTAACTTATAATATTATAAAGTATAAGGGTTGAATTTTAACTTTTAAAATTCTAAGGGATAACTTGGAATTAAAGTATTCATAAGAGAAAACTTTACAAATTCCAAAACTTGAGGGCAAGTTTTGAAACTATTCAAAACTAATTATTTCCATAACTTATGTGTTTAAAGTAGTTTTAATCCAAAAAACTCTTCAAGTTCCATAACTTATGGAAGACTTTAAACTAATAAAATAATTAACTTTTCTTTATTTTTATAACTTATGGAATTAATTGAGGTTACACTTTTACTCTTTAATGAAGTGACTCTTGAACTTCCATAACTTGAGGACAAGGTATGGAGTCATAAAAAAATAGAGAAATTAAATTGCCTCCTACTTTTTATTCCTACCCACTAAAATTATGACAAATCACCATTCAATTTAATTGTATTTGATATATTCCTAATATAGTCTTGATGATTTAGTTTAAAAAATATGGAAAGATGACACTTGTCATAATTTTATTGGGTAGGCATATTTGTAGGCATAAAAAGTAGGAATCAATTTAATTTCTCAAAAAAATATTCAATGACACAAGAGTCTTCATTTTGTAACCATTACCAACTTTTATGAGTTTTATGAGTCTTTAATGTGACTCTTCATGTAACTTGAGGACAAGTTACACAAACACAATTTATACTCAACTCTTAGATTAAAATGGATTGAAAGCAACTATTTCAATTAACTTTTCTATTAATCTAAGCAACTCATAAGAACAAGATAATTCAAATCAAACTTTTTCATTTAATTAGTCTAAACCTTAAACTAATACAAAACATGAATCTATTGACAATTATCTTTGAAAATGGATTAGCATGAACATTACCACATTAAAAAACAAGTTTATAAGTTCAAAAACAACTTAGGGTAATGTTCCTAGTCCATTTCTAGCCAAAAACCTCGAAAATCTGCTGTCTGGGGGTCCAACTCGTCGAGTGCATGAACCGACTCGGCGAGTTGGATCGTTTTGATCATTTTTTAGGCATGGACTCACCGAGTCTGATGATCAAACAACAACAATTTCGATTTTTTAAGCAGTTTTGCAAGTATAATAAGAAAACAAGCCTAGGCTCTGATACCACTGTTGGGATATGAGCATTCTAACACTCCTAAGTGTACATGCAACCCTAAATACCTTGGATCTATGTTTTCTCTATTATACATGCAAATATGAACATCCAAGGTATTATCCTAATCTAGCATACAAAACTATCAATATAACAAGATAGAATACATACCTCTTTGATGTAGAATGTCTTCATGAAGCTTGAGTGCCTAGTGCCCAAAGTGTGACACCTCAAATGGTTAAAACAACACCAAATACACTTGGAATAACTTGAGAGAATTCTACACTTCATGAAAAATCGGCTAGCCCTTTCTTAGTCTCTCTAGTGCCAATTTTGATCAAGAATAAGATGCTTATATAGTTATACAATTAGGGTAAACCCTAATTGTCATGACTTTCCATTTCCTTGGATCCATGGGTTCAAATACACCATGGAGCATCCATGGAGCATCATATGGGTTTTGGCCCAACTAGATAATCCATGGAGCATTAGCCCACTATACAAGTATGGATGATTTACACAATCAACCCATATATTTAATTAGTCTTCTTTTTGATCACTTAATTAATCCTAGATTAATTCTTGATCAATACTAATTAAATAATCTTATTATTCTTATTATTAATATACTAGAACTTATAATATATTAATAACCATAAGTGTCTTATTTCTCTCATTATAGTCTATCCAAGTGCATGATGCCATGCAACCCAAATGGACCATGCCGGGTTGGGTCAAATCTTACCAATTATAGTTATGGACTTAGACATTAATCCAACAGGGTCTTCCTACCTCCTTTTTCTTTGGGCAGTCCTCGATAAGTGCCCTTCCTCGTTGCACTCATAACAGGCCTTTTTAGTGAACGTGTACTCGTTGGCATAGTGCCTAGGCTTTCCACATTTGAAACAAGTGACTCCTCCGTTACATTTCCCTTGGTGCATCTTCTTGCACTTGTTACACCATTTGGCTTCACCTCCTACAGACTTCTCCGTACCAGACCTTGAGAACTTGCTTTTCTTGCTAAATTTCAACGACCTGTCAAATTTCCTTTTTTCTCAAACCTCCGCTCTCTCCAGACCCTTTTCTCGTATCTGGGTCTCCACAGTCTTAGCAGCCCAGATGGTGGCTTTCAGATTGGTTGCTTGCTTGACCATTAGACCAAAGTCCGTTGGTAATCCGAGGGCAAACTTGTTAACTTTGGAGAGTTCGGTTGGAACTAGGTACGGAACAAGCTTCATTTTCTCTATAAAACTTGTAGCGTATTCAATAACACTCATTCTTCCCTTCTTCAGATTTTGGAACTCATTATTGATTTCCAGAAGATCCTGCTCAGAGCAGTATTGCATCTTCAGTTGTACCAGGAAATCCTCCCAAGACATCTTGCTCGCTTCACCCTTGGGCATTGAATCAGCTGGTAACTTCCACCAACTCAATACTCTAGATTTTAACAGAGGAACCGCAAGAGTGGTCTTCTGTCTATTGCTGCACTCGCAACTCTCAAACATTGTCTCCATCTCGGAGATCTAGTTCATTACTTCCACTGGTGTCGGGCTTCCAGATAGACACGGTGGTTTGGATGCCATGAAATCATTCTACTTGCATCCATGTCCATCATTTCCACCATCCTGGTTGTTTCGGCGAACTATTGGTGGGTTGGCTTGACCAACAGTTCCACTGTAGTTACCTCCTTCTGACTGCCCATCACTTAGTTCGGGCTGTTCGATTGGTATGGTAGCTTCCTCTCGATTATGTAGGAGTAAACGCCTGGTTTCCTCCATCTGACGATCCAACATTATTTGTATCATCGCTTGTACTCCGGCCATCGTGATTGGCTAAGGAGCGGCTACTACAACCGGTGTTGGTTCAACCACAGGTGGTTAATATCTGTTCCCATTCACATTCCCAGCTTCACTGCGGGTTCTTGCCATTTTGATCTATACACTGAATAAGGTGAATTTAGATCCTTTATTTAGGATAGACGTTTAAATCATCCTTATCCCTCTGAAATGTTTATATGCTAGTTCTAATATCGTAGTCGTATATTTAGAATCCTAAACATATAAGGTTTCCAAATTCGGTCGGCAACAGACCATAGATCCGAACAAATGACAACATATAAGGCATAAATCATTTAGCACATAAAAGCATCTTTAGGCACAATTCCTAAAATAAGCTAGTGTTCACATCTTACAGTCATCGCTTAACATTGTAAGTTTAAGTCTAGAAATCCTACAAATTCAGTTCGCTTAAACTAATGCTCTGATACCAACTGTGACATCCCCATTTTTCACGGTGAGAAAAGACCGATTTTGTTTATGCTTGTTTGAAAAATCAGAGTAATATTTTTCATAAAAATGTTGCGGAATTTGTTCCCAAAATAAAATATGATAAGGATTTATAAAACCATTTTCGTAGAAATGTATTTCAATAAAAAGACTCGGGATGCCATGTTCGATACATATCAAAATCATAAATAGTACAATATAAGCCTTACTACATTATTTCATATCTACAGGCCTATATCTGTAATCCCTCATCCAAAACATCACATCTATGCTCAAGCGCCACTAGCTGTAATACATGAAACTGAGTGGGTCAGGCTTGGGAGTCTGGTGAGCACATAGGGTTTTCAATCCATAATAAATAAGTTTATTAATTTCATCAACCAACAATAACCCGATTACTCGTTCCCGTTATCCTCACATTACGTCCCTAAAACACCTATCATATGGGACCTAGACTAAGGATCAATATCAGGATGGACACTAATGCTAAGGGGATTCCTCAGCAATACATGTCCTTAAGGCAACCATGTGGGGGATGGAGTACACCGGTGAACACATCGTTCACAAACACCTACAGGTTGCGAGCCTGCTAGCGTTCCACTGGACTGTCTAGAAGAGTCTGTGGTCGTCATCCATACTCTGCTAGATGACAGAATCAACACCAACAACATCGAGCCCTCTTATCATTTTATCACACATCATCTAATACATCTACTTATGTTTTACCCCAACATTTTTGTAGATATAAAATACATATACAATTTAAATCATATAAAACTTGTATAAAATCGTTCATCCAGCATAGATAGCAAGTATACAGATAATATGCACACATAACACGTAGTTTATATAAAATACTTCATATCTATGTGTAAGATGAAAGGGACCATGCACTCACTTGAAGAGGTGGTGATCCCGAACTTAGACAACGCTTCGTTTCTTAAAAATAATTTCCTTCGACGAAACCTTGTATTATTACCACTAGAGTTTAGTCTATTATTCGTCGAGACTAATTAATAGTCTAGCTATTATTACTATTATATAAGCGTTAAATAATACTTATATAACCCATAATAATAACACAAGTACTTATTATAAGTTTCTAATAACGTTACTATAATCAAATAAAAGCTATATTAAAAATAGCGTAGGCATAGCTCACTTACAACGGGTGTTATAGAAAACCGAGTTTTGCTTGGAACAGCGTTCCCGAGCCGAAAAGCTCTTCTTTTTGGAGCTGTCAAGCACTCACGGGCTTTCGACTTCTAAAATCTGTAACTTTCACATAAGAGCTCCGTTTTTTACTTTCTTTATATCCACGCGTAGGTAAAAATAAGATCCACAACTTTTATTTTGACTCCATTAGCTAATTCTCAACTGATCTTAAATTTAACAGTACGAGAAGATTATATTGTTAAATATCCGCGTAAAATTCATAACTTCTACATACGGACTCTGTTTTCGTCTGTCTTTTTACCGTTGAGTTCCTATTAATGAGATCTTCAATTCTCATTTAGGCCGCGTAGGCCAAAACCTGCTCGGTCTAAAATTCGAGTTTCGAGTTGTGCACTGCTAAACTAAATCTTAGAAAATCCATAACTTCCTCATACAAAGTCAGATTTGGGTGTTCTTTTTTTGTATGTTCTCGGTTTAACGTATACTACAGCTTTCGTTTAGATCGCTAAGGCTAAAAATTGCTCTATCATAAATTCACTATTTACGCTTCCCGATGTCGTGCCAGTTTTGCCGTAAAACTTCGACGGGTCATAACTTCTTCGTTATAACTCGGATTTCGGCGTTCTTTATATATCTGGAATCCTTGTTTCCATAACTACAACTTTATGTAAAGATATCGGGTTTATATCACACTTTAATTTTGACGCTTATTTTATCCTTTATTTATTATAAGTTTATAAATAAGTAATAAACACATAAATACACATAATTCACATAGTATTCAAATATTTTGCCTTTATTACTTCAAAAATAGTTATAATAGTTAACCTAGACTATTACATCATCTCATTAATACTTAGCCCCAAAACACGGGCGTTACATCAAGGCCACCCACGCGATACTAAAACCACTGCAAAAAGATGATGACACAAAAGACTGACTCGTACCCAAGTTAAACAGCACAAACGCGGGTACATAATTCACAAGAAAGTACCTACACGATCAATAAGATAAGCACCATAAATAAATCACCAGAATAATAAAGAACATATACCAGCCCCTACATCAGGAGCTGCTCGGGCCTCCTATACTATCAACTGAAATGCTTTCCCTTAAGCCCTCAATGTCTCGGTCTTCCCATGCCGGCCATCAGTAATACGCAGGGTCGCAAGGGTCGGAGTCTGAACCGCCCTAGATACAAGATGAGGACACTCGACACTCAGATGTCCTGTCTAGTTGCAATTGAAGCAAACTGGGAATCCTTTGGGGAAATCCTTGGTGAAATGTCCCTCCTTACCATACATGTAGTAAGTCGTCGCTAAGTGACAGGGTCCCTCATGCCCCTTGCCGCACTTACCGCAAGTGCGACCCTTCTGGCCTCCAGCTCTCGAGTCAGTAGGTTTGGGCCTTTTAGTCACCACATGCGGTTGTACTGGCCTCCTATCTCCCACCTGGGTCCCCATCTCCTCCAAAGCCTGGGTCTCTAGCTCAATCTCTCTCCTCCTGGTATTGGTCTGCAGCTCAGCCAATGTCCAATATCAAGTGATACAATGATTAGGGTTTGGTTTTCTAACCTCCCTTGAGTGGTTTGCATGGTTCTAATCTTAATCCAATCATCCCATAGATGCATTTGATGATTTATGCAAAAAGCTCCATGAACCCCAGAAAACCCAAATATGGGATATTGCAATTGATGGTGTAAATGCATTGATGGTTCTAATCTTATACAATGATTAGGGTTTGGTTTTCTAACCTAGATGAAGTTTGGCAACAATAACCCAATGGGAATGCTAAAACTCATCCATGATGGTAGAATCACGTATAAGCTTAGATTGAAATGGATTTGGGGACAATATGATGAAATTAATAGACTCCTTCTTAGTTGAGTATTTGATGAGTAAAGGAAGTTCATAATCATGAATGGATACTACTAGAATGAATTGGATTCAAAATATAAGGTGTTACTTGATTCTTTGATAGATACATGAAATTATTGGCCATAAGGGCATTTTTGGAAATCTCTTGATAACCACGTAATGATTGACATCTAAGAAGCGAATGACATTCATGAACATGAATTGATACTTCAAAGGTGATAGTGAAACATAAAAATTAAGAAATGTTAGAAAAGCTATAATGATAGTGATAGTTATGGCCCAAGGGCGAACACATAATGGAATTGATCCATAGTTATATTGGGCATTTATAGTAAGATTACTGGTGGTTTTATATGCTTGATAACTTACATATTAGTATTCAATAAGTTAGGAATAAACCTTATGAGTTTTGGAATGCTCAACTGAACAATTAGATACTTAACCTTTCTTATGGAATTTGAGAACCAATATGTTCTTAAATGGTTTCAATGATCACTTAGTGGATTAAGTGGGGTGTGTTTGGATGATAAAACACCTTCTAATCATGTGTAAGAACCTAAATAAATGGTACAAAGTGATTTGGAGTGAATTTAAGAACTATGTAAATTAGAGTGTTATTTTGAGAAAAATGGAGTTTTGGGTGTGTCCAGACATGAAAACACGGTCAGTGGAAATGCTAGCCTTAATTCCCACGGTCGTGGAAGTCTCTGACTGTGAGATACTTGTTTTCTTCATAACTTTTGCATACAAACTTGGATTTACACACGGTTTTTGCCTACATTCATAAGTTTTCATGAGGAATAATTTAAAGCAATAAAATTTAGTAATGGAACCACTAAGGGGTATTTTGGTCATTTTAATGACTTATATCCATATATGGTATAGGTAGTATTTTAAGAGTATTGTTGTAGGGAAAGGAACTAGAAGAAGACTAGGTAACCTTCGCATGATTGATGTGAGATTGTGAGTACGTGTTTGAATTTTCCCAATTTGGGGTACATGGCACAATGATTTTTATTATAACGAAAATGCTTTATATATGAAATGTTTTGAAAAGAAAGTGTTAAGCGTTTTTAGAAAGAATGTTTTGAGAGAATGCCTTGAAGGAAAGAATGTTTTTGAAAGCACAGAACATTTTGGAAGAACGAATGTTTTGACAACGTATTTGAAAGGTTTTGAAATATAGATGCTTTAACTTTGGAAATGAGTATTTTAATACTAACATATGAAATGTGTACAACATGGAAAGTAATGACAATAATTGGAAAGTAATGAAAAGAAAATGAAAGGTAATAAAAAATGAAAGAAAGTAAAGATATAATGAAAATTTTCCCGACAATGATACCTCATAAGAGGCACTAACGGAATCTACTAGGGTGGTATCGTTACTTCGCGAAGTAGGTGACCTGATCAGCATGATACCTTGGTGGATCGATTTGTTCTTTCCACCTCGACACTTGAATTGGAAAGAACTCCAAGGGATTGATACATTGGTAAATTGATTTTGTTCTTTTCATATTGGTCTTTGAAAGCATGATGTCTTGGTGGATTGATTTGTTCTTTCCATCTTGGTCTTGAAAATTGAAAATGGAAATGGATTAAATGAAACAATATGATAAGACATGAAATTGTAAGATATGAAATGATATTTTTGATTTGTATGAAAATAATTTACCTTGAAAATGTTTTATGGTCCAAAACTATGTTATGTTATGGATGAAATGATTTTTCATATAAATGCTTGAAATGTTTTGGGTCACAAATCCATGTAACTCACAAGCCATTTTTGTCTTACATATCTCTTTTTAATCTCATGTATCCCAGGTTATATTCAAGGAGAAAGATGATAGGTGAAAATAGAAATTATGAGATAGAGAATGAAATGGAACTTGTTAAGTTCCTTATATATTTTATTGATGTAATTCTTATTTACTTGTTATGATTTGTATGATACTTAATGATAACACCCAATGTTTTAATCATAAATGTTATGTTCGACCGGTGTTTGGTCCATTCGTTTTCTACTAAATAAGCTAACGACGCGATGTGGATGTGAATCCTTCAATTTAATTGTTTCCTACATCTTCTTTTCATTTCCCCTAAAGCTCTCATTCCAATGATCTCGGGCATTTTCTATTCATTAAAGGAGAAAGTCACTATCCTTACTTGGAATGTGGATTTTTTTTCTAAGTAAAGTACTTCTATGGTTGGAAGGGTTGGTGAATGCCCTGGGATTCACACTGTCACTTTTCCAAGTTATATGAAATTTAGAAAATTGAAAATTCTCTTTTCTTATAAACTTTTTCGAAAAAGTATTAATCAAAACATGTTTTCTATCTTTTTATTTTTTTTAGAAAAAAGTATTTACAATCAAACACACCTTTAGTTTTTAATCTTTTATATTTTATGTCATTTTACAAATTTGATATTTTTGTCTAACATTTCCAAAGGAATAAAAATTACATCTTTCATTTTTGCCAATTAGGCTAATGGGCGTCATCAAGAGTTTGGTGGGCGTCATTGTAGTTTAGTGACACTTGTACTCCTAGGCCATTTAATTTAATATTAGAGTCGTTGCTAAACATGTTCATACAAAACCTCAAATATGTGTCCCTTGAACCAACCAAGTGAGACATCATTAAACGAGCTTCTTTGAAAATCTTGATACTTTAGCTTTAAATACAACAATGTATATAGATATAGATATCGACTGGGTTCAAACATCATATCATCTCATCAAATTTATCACTAACAAATTCTCTCTCTCAATCAATCATTCTATTCTCTCTGTCCTCTGTCTTTGCATAATCAATCGGTGTAGCCTTAAAGCCTTTACTTGTCTCACTCTCACCCCACCCTATTTGGCCACCCTATATCTACTATTGTATTTATAACCTTGTAATCAAAAAATCTTACAGAAAAGCAATGATAAATCATATAAAACATTACAACAAGCTTATGGAAGAAATCTACTTCAATTTTAATCCACCTCCCATGTGAACCCCTCTCTACAGAATGATTTCCTCCTGCACACTTATATTAAGAACTTTATTTGGAAGTACGATGCTATTAACCACAACAACCTCATCCTCAACCGTCACTGCTTCTCCTAGGATCGTGATTCCCAATTTCCTTTTGTAATCTCCTTCACCCTTTAACAATACCAACAACTTTATTAATCAATATAAAAGTTGCAATACAAAAACTAAATTAACAAATCAACTTGCCTGGACACGCGCCCATTTTCCTAACGATGACTTCCAACCGACAATCGCATACATTACAAATGCATTTTCCTTTCCACACAAAAAGCAAAACAATTTACTAAGTTGTTAACATTTTCTAACATGATAGAATAGGTTGTAACTTTTTCGACAAGCTTTTAGGGCTAATTTTGATGATGCAGATGAGGAGGGCATTTATGTCTTTTACAAATGCGAGACAATGAGAGTGAGTCTTTGTCCCATCTTGTTCCCACCTTTTTAGGTGGGACAAAAGGATGTAATTTTTGTCCCATCGACATCAGTAGTATCAATTCAAGTCCAATGCATACCAAATGTAGTACAGTCTGTCATGTCATGTTCTGTCTTGTCTATGTCTAAGTCAAAGGGATCATCTTTGTACCTGTATTTCAGCATCGTCTAAAATGATGCAACTAATGAGCCTTACACCAGCAGCAACTCGAACATTTGCAGAAATCGAAACATTCGGACCAATCTATTCAATAAAAAAAATAAACAAAAATGGACTACAATAAAAAAATGTAAATAATATGTGAAAAAAATTGACCTTTGCAGTTGGATGTACTTTTGCTGATGGATGGATATAAACATCACCAACAACCGTTGGATTCTTGATTCCATCCCCACAAGCCAAAAGACCAGGAGAATTGAATCGGAATTGGGCAAGATATAAAGCCGAGCATTTTAAAGACATCCTAAATAATTAAAATTGTCAGATAAGAAAAATATAAATTTTATTAAAAAAATATAAATACATACGCTGGTGTTTTAATCTGTTCCCAGAAATCCATTGTTTCGTAAGTGTATAATTGCTTCTTTCCAGCAAGTGGTGACAATATATCTTGATCCAATCTAACAAAATCCTTAGTAGGTGTCCTGTTAAAAGAAATTAAATTTATATTGAATTTGAAACTGTATATAATACAATATCCTTTTTAAAATTAAATAAATAAAAGATCTTACTTTGTTGCCAACCGAAGGGCATCATAGCTGGATAGAGTGTGGAGACTTGCTGCAATGAGAAAAAAAAAAAATTCAGAAATAGCAACATACTTTTACTTTTTTGTTTAAAAAAATCTTATTATTTTATTATATTATGACAGATATGCCATCTAAAGCATTTTCCTTTCAAATTTTCTTTCTTATTAGGATGTTATATTTTAAAATTTCACCCAACTATAGCAGTGAAAAATTGCTTTGCATTTGGATGGCATTATTAAAAAATGGGTAAATTTTCCAAATTAAATGTGATGTAGTTCTAAATAAAGTCACAGTGATAGTATTAATGTTCTTGAGTTTTATATAATCTTGAAACTTTACTTTGAGCTAAAATATATTACTTGAACTTTTTTCTAAAAAGATAGTGTGTTGACAAACTAACCTCTGTCTTCATGTTGTGTACGTATGTCATGAATAACATTAAATATTTCTGGGGTGAAAACATAAACACCACAGTTTATTAAATCACTCACCTGCAATCCACAAAAAAAGAACTATAAAGAAATGCCACAAAGACATAAAAGCAATTGAGTAACTTTATAAGAAACCAAACTTTACAACAGTAATTGATTTTTACTAAGAGTTTTCTTACAAAAGTTTCGGGTTTCTCTGTGTAATGCAAAAGTTCTTTTGTAACTGAGTCAGCAACTAACTCACCAAACTCGCTAGCAGACTCGGCAGAAACCTGCATATTGCAACAGCAAAATCAATCTTAAAGTTGGAGCTTTTATCAAGACTCAAAATAGAAAGATTCACTGCATAAAAAACTCAACCTTTATAACTAACAATGTCCCCATCCCACCATATCTCCTATGGGCATCTACAATAGATCACACAATTACATCATTTAATGACGCAAATTAAATTATTTAAAGAAGTCATATCATATATGATAGATTCATAGCTAACCAAGCATTTCTGGTAGAGGAAAGCTGCAGCAGACATCACAGTTTAACAAAAAGATATGTGACTGTAACACATAGAATACAAGTGTCAGAAAGATGAACAAAAGAAACAAAAAAGACCACAATAAGTTTAGAAATGTGGAGGATTAGGGCAAATCATGTACTGGGTTATCCTCCATAATGAGATCTTTAAAGTAATGAAGACCACCAGCTGAACCATGAGGTTTGTCTTCTTTTAAGTATCTGAAAAATGATGTAGTTTGAAGCTCAACATATGGATTGAAATATCTTGAAAGGAAAAAGAAACAAAGAAACGTCAATATTCCATACAATCAGTGAATTACCTGACTGGAATTTTAAGTTCACTGGAGATTGATGACACATATAATGCAAATTCCCTTTCCTCGTGAAATCCAATGAGGAATATTTGTGCCAAATTAGGGATCTACATTGTATAGCATCAGCATCGTCAACTCGAATTAGGGTTTACAAATACACGAAAATTAAAAATTCAATAAATTTGACTACATCTTCCTTCAATTTCAATTTAATATAGCATGACGCTGAACGTAAGAAAAACATAAAAAAAAATGTTGATGGAAGGAAATGAGAATACCGATTTACAAGCAGAAATAGGGTGATGAACCATCGGCTGACCGGCTAGAGGGAAAAGAGGTTTCGGAGTATTAAACGAAAGCGGCCGAAATCGAGTACCTGCGAATTCCAAAACGAAAATTCAAAAACTTGAACGCAAATTCGACGATAGAAAACAAAGGAATTTCAATCGGACCTTTCGTAGGACCACCGACCATGATCACAGCCACCACCTTCTGCTCCGAGTTATTCATGGTTTTACTTTTACACAAAACCTTATTACGATGTCGATACCGTTATATGATACTGGAAAATCCAACTGTCGGAGATACTGAGTGCAGTTGTAGTCAAGTAACTCGTCGGAGAAGGTAGGGCAACTAGTCAATTGTACATGGAAATCGAGATCCCCGGGGAATAAACGGTGCCGAGTGGAATCATTCCCTCCACTTTTCTTAGTCATTACTCTGCGTCTCTCTTTCCCCGATAATTGGGCTTTGAACTTTTAAGGGGTAGCGGTGTAGCCCATAGTGAATCGGATCAAAATATGGATCCACACACATAGATGAAATTCGAGTTAGCAACAATATAACCACAAAAAGCAATGTTGTAAATAAAATAAGACATGATTCGAAAATAATGTTAACCTTTAAGTTTTCAAACATTGACGAGTCATATCGTCTGTAAAGCGTGACTTAATACGGTAATTTTGTATATAATTTATATTTTTATATGTACTTTCAACTATTATAAATTTTAATACATATATATCAATTAAGGCGTCGTTTTGGTAAAGCTTGACGGTATGTACAAGCCTTGAAAGTCATGTCGAGCTTTTTAGAACCTTGACAAAAACAATTATATTTACAATTTTGTTTAGCCTCAGTTTTAATTTTTGTTCCTCACCGATCATTATATTTTAGAAAACTTTTTATTTTTAGGTCTTTAACCGATAATAACAGGTCATATGATAACATGTCGGTTTTTTATTTTTCATAGTTTGTATTTAGCTATAATATTTACGTATGAGTTTGCATTTAGCCCCAACATTTATGTGTGAGTATTCATTTAGCCCTAATATTTTTTTGTTCCACATTTGCCATTATCTTTTGGAAAAAATTTCATTTTAGTCATTGGCCAGTCACGAATATGTATTTTAAAACGTAATAACTTAAAATGAAAAAAAAATACGAAGGTAGGAGTCAAAACGGTGTCTTCTCCTTGAGGGGTGAGACGTGTTACCTATTAAGTTAATAACTCTATTTATTATATTATCAGTGTTTGTTATATTTAATGTACACATATATTTTAAAATGATGGAAAGGACCTAGTATAAGTCATGAGTTTGTGCCATCTAATAAACAATATGACATGTTAATCTTTGATCCAATCAAAATTGTTAATTAATTCATAACTCATCTAAGAAAACAATTGGCTATTTCTAATGATATATTTGTTGAGAAACCAAATACTTCTAAAGATTCAAAACAACAACTTCTCCTCGACGGGAGGAGTGTGTTAGCTAGTAATTTAATGGCTCTTTTTTTTTTTTTTATATATTGTTAGTGTTTGTTATATTTAATATACACATGTATTTAAAAATAAAAGAAAAAGATCTAGTGTAAGTCTTGATTATGTGGCATCTAATAAACATTATGACATACTAATCTTTAAGCAAATCAAAATTGTTAATTCTATGATGTTGCTCATCCAGCAATGGAGATACGGGAAACAAAAGATGCTCTCGAAACAACGCCTCCTACCACCAACATTCTGGCTGAAACTTCAAATCCAATGAAGATATCTTCAAGAATTCCTCCTCTTGATGATGTTACTCCTACCACAGAGCCAATTGTGATTGAACCTTTAACAACTCAGACCTCCCAGCCTCCTTTAAAGAGAAGAAGACGCGATCCAAGGTAGGGAATTTTTGTTCCAGATTCATCTCAAGACCTTCCTCCTCCAACAACTACTATTGCTACTGACTCATTTTCACCACACCATGAAGGACCAAGCACCACTTTTGATGTTGGTGGCTCCTCATATCCCCCAGAAATCATCTTATTCTATGCCTCATCATGAAGTCGCTTCTGAGAGACTTGTTTTGCATTTGGCCCATGAACAAAACTCAGTGCCTTCCTCCCAAGTTAAAGGAATTTTTGTTAAGGAAGGCGACTCCGGAGAAGATGATCCCACTATTCTTGGACTTCAAAAGGAAATCGGCGTGCTTAATCAGAAGAATATTGAACTTGATATCCGTGTGGCTGATCTTGAAGCGGAGAAGGCTCAACTTAAAATTCAAGTTGTAGATCTTGAAGAGGATAAAGCTCTGAAATCAAAGCAGATTTCTGATCTTCAGACTCATTTTGGACTCCTGATAGCTTGTTATTATGATTTAAAGAAGAAATTGGCAGAAGAACTTGGAGACAAGTTGTAACGCTCGTAGATTCGGGCTAATCAATATAGAAGCAATAAGTGTCAAAAACGACTTTTTGGAAAAAGATAATTTAGAATAAATAATCTTAACCAAGTTTTAGAATAAGTCTCAAGGTTTCCGTACATATAAAGAACGCCGAAATCCGAGTTATAACGAAGAAGTTGTTGCCGTCGAAGTTTCGCGACAAAACCGGCACGACACCGGGAAGCGTAAATAGTGAATTTATGATAGAAGACTTTTTAGGCTTATTAATATAAACCAAACTCGTAGAGTATGTTAAACCGAGAAAATCCTCAAAAAGAACGCCCAAATCTGACTTCGTATAAGGAAGTTATGATTTTCAAAGTTTCGGCTTAGCAGTGTACAACCCGAAACTCAAATTTTAGTTCGAGCGGTTTTTGGCTTACACGACCTAAATAAGAGTTGAAGATCTCATTAATAGGAACTCAACGGTAAAAATACAGACGAAAACGGAGTCCGTATGAAGGAGTTACGAATTCTCCGCGGTCATTTAGCAATCTAATCTCCTCCTACTATTAAATTTAAGATTGGTCGAGAATTAGCTAACGGAGTCTAAATGAAATTTGTAGATCTTGTTTTTACCTACGCGTAGAAAAAAAAAGAACGTTGAAAACAAAGCCCGTATGCGAAAGTTACGGGGTTTAGAAGTCAGCATGGTGCTGCTGCAAAAGGGGTGACGTGGCACAATGTAGGCTGCACACATTTTGCCACCAGAATGCTGACACCTGGCCTGGAACTCGACGAGTTGGAGGCCAACTTGACGAGTTTTTGGGATTTCCAGCCTATAAATAGAGGTGTCGGGTTCACTCGTTCTTCACACCTTCCCAAATTCACTTTCTCTCTCTAAAAAGCCACCCCCCCCTAAAGTCTAGGTAAACCCCTAGCACCCGAAGGAAGCCCCGAGGCTCCCGAAAGCCCCAAGAAAAGAGCCTTTCGGCTCAGAAAAGCTGCTCCAGCGAAGCCTGGTTTTGAGAAAAAAATCTGTTGTAAGTGAGCTACGCCTAACCTATCTTTAGTATAACTTATGTTTCAATATAGTAAAGTTATTAGGAACTTATAATAAGTATTTAGACTATTATTATAAGTTATATAAGTGTTGTTATAATGTATTTTTAACCACTTGCGGTACGGGGGGTCCGGTTTGGAGGGACGCTTGGGTTGTTGGATTCATAAGTGCTTTTATGCCGAAATGATCCTGCCCTCCGGTGTTCCATGCCTGGCCTCATCTGTATATAGTGGGTGAAAATTATTGTGTTAACGCTTATATAATAATAATAGTAATAGCTAGACTATTAATTAGTCGCGGTTAACGTCAGACTAAACCCTAGTGATATTGATACTAGGTTTTGTTGAGGAAATTGTTTTAAGAGTAACGAAGTGTTGTCCGAGTGCCAATTCACCACCTTACCAGGTAAGTGCATGGTCCCTTTCATCTTACACATAGATATGATGTATTTTATATAAACTACGTGTTTTGTGTGCATATTATTTTTATACTTGCTATCTATGCTAGATGAACGATTCTATACAAGTTTTATATGATTTAAATTGTATATGTATTTATATCTACATAATATGTTGGGTAAAACATGGGTAGATGAAATATGAGTTGGATGATGAGTTGATAGGTGATATAGACCATGAGGTAAGGGTGAGAGGTGGACGATGTGAGAAGCCTTGTGCCCAAATGTTGGCTCCGTCATCTAGCAGAGTATGGATGACAACCACGAACTATTCTAGACAGTCCAGTGGAACACTAGCAAGCTCACAACCTGTAGGTGTTGTGAACGATGTGTTCACCGGTGTACTCTAAAAATCCATTGACATGTATTGCGTGTGAACTCTCTAAAATGATAATATCAATAAACGAGATAATCCTAGTAGCTGTGCTCGAAGGACAATATTGGCAGCTGCGCCTGATATAGAATGTCACAATGTTGGCAGCTGCGCCTAAGTGATAGAACTGGTAGTTGTGCTTGACAGTTGTGTCATTGATAACGATGGACTTCGTACTTATTCCTTAGGATAATCCCTAGGAATGAATGAATGAGAAATAGCTGATTCTTAGGGTAGATCCTTAAAAGTAAAAAGATCATGGGGATGGGTAATTAGGTTAACTGTTTGATGATTAAATATAATAATTATATTATTGTGGGTTGAAAACCCTATGTACTCACCAGGTTTCCCAATCTGTCCCACTCAACAAATGTTGATATGAAGTCACATTACACTGTGAGATTAAGGAGATATAAATCACTAGTGATAATGAATGTAAGTTCTGTTTATGATTATGTTTTTGTATTGACGATGACATCCCAAATATTTTAAAATGAACAAAAATACTTCTCTTCGGAAATGCTTTGATAATGTATTTATCATGTTTTACTAGGAACAAATTTCGCAACATTTTTATTAAAAGAGGTACTCTGATTTTTATAAAGATAAACAAAAGTCGGTCTTTTCTGGCCGTGAAAATGGGGATGTCACACAAGTTCAAATCATTTGTTGAACAATTGAGATTTGGCCAGTCTTCTCAGGATCCTCCTATCGCCCTACCATCTGTGAATACATCTTGTGTCATGAATCGATTTGAGAAAGAACCTATTCAGGCACCAAATGTTTTTGCTCTTAAGCATGCCAAAATAGCAGCTTTTGAGAAGAAAAAGCAACTTTTGTTTAAAAGGAGTTCCGATCAAAATGCTCCTGGTGATCAACCCAAAATCACTGTTACTGGTCTTGAAGAAAGACATTTTGGACACATATATGGTGATAGATCAGGAATAATATCTTGGGGCTATCATGATTCGCCGAATATGTAGCTTGTGAGACGGAAGAGTGGTAACATGGAGTTCTATAAAGATTTTCATGGCTTTAACTCCTAGAACAGGGTTGATCTCTCAGAATTGGCTAATGCTCCTTTTGCAAATCCTTCAGGTGATTCTAAGGCAACTCATTTTAAGCTCTATTTGGAAAACCAGGTCAAGAAGGGATTCCCTGAGATGAAGACTGCTAAGTCCATCATCAAACAATTCCCTGACATTCTAGATCCAAAGACAAATCTGTCTTTCCAAGCAGTGATGTGGCCTGCCACCAAACAAGTGAGACAGATTCCTCTGCTACAGAATCATCCTAATGGATCTCTAAAGAATATGCTTTACTGGGTTTTTGATGATACACCGCTTCTTCTGTCATAAAACTTTAAGATGGTTGTATTCGATTGTATGACAAGAGTGATCTTCTTCAATTTGGAAGATGGGACATTCATTAGCTGGCCCTTCATAAGATCAAGGTTGCTGAAGAGCACAATTTAGATGTTCTTATTGTTGACAAAGATTGAGTCTAGCTAGCCCCAAACCAAGGGGGAGATTGAAGAGCACGATTTATGGTTTGGTCTAGGCTATCTAGTGTATAAGTCTTTTGAGTATTATTTTATGCAATTAGGGGTTTTTGGTTTGTTTACGGCCATGAGGTGAGTTTACGGTCGTAAACCTGTTTACGACTAATGACTTCTATATATAGAGCAAGTCTGAGTTTGTTTTCAGGTTGTTGATCCTTTGTGATTACGGTCAAGTGTTTGAGTCCAAGTTGTACTAGATGTTTTTACGATATAAACGTGTGCTAGGCTTGGTGTTATTATTCTTCTACTCTATTTTTCCATTGTTTGATTCTTATATTTTTTTGATCACTGATTAAGATCCCTTTTCTAGGGACTTACAATATCTAAGAAACAATTGGTTATTTCCGATGAAATATTTGTTGAGAAACCAAATATTTCTAATGACATATTTATTAAGAAACCCAAGAAATGGCAACTTTTAATGGCTAAAAGATAACATATCACATCGTTTATTAGATGTCCCGGACTCGAGACTTACAATATGTCACACCCCAAAACCATGAATGGCGGAAACATTCTGGGGCGGAGGACGTCATGTACAATATCACAACAATGAATAGTAGTAAACAAGCAACAAAATCATCCATTACATTAATAATATGATTTCATACATGTCACAACTAGAAATTTTGTGCCTTGTAATCACAACACTCAAGTGAGAATTATGAATCCAAGACATGAAAGCATGCATGATACTTACTCTATAACAACAAAATTGCAATCAAATACACCATACAAGCATTACAAATAGTCAACAAGCAATTGGAAACCCTAGAAGGTCTTGTTTAGGTCCATTTTGGTCTAGGATTTCCTTATTGGGCCCAATGGACCAGTAAGCTTCCAATTTGACCATCTTGGGCTTAGAACTCTTAAATGGGCTCTAATTGAACCCACTTCCAATTATTTCAATGTTTTGGGCCATATTGGGCCTAGAATGAAATAAATCAATTATATGAACCATTTTGGGCCATATTTAACCTAATGTAGCCCTAATAGGTCATAAGGATCATATTTATGGTTATTTGGACCAAAAATCACTCAACATAATCAAGAGATTGGGCTTAAACCTTTAAGGCCCAAAACTCACTTCTTTTTCTCAAATTCTCGGCCCAAGTGGGATAAAAAAAAAAAGAGAGAGAGAGAGAGAGAGAATGAAATTAAAGGAGTTGACTTTTAAGTTGACACCTCATGAATATCCAACATATCTCCAAGAATTAGCTCCCATATATTCATGCATAGTTTCATATATCAAGGCAAGCCCATCTCTTCCCCCTCTCTCTTTTCATTCGGCCGAGAGCCTCCCAAACATACACACTTCATCCAATTTTCTTAAAACAACTCTCTCAAAGAACATCCTCACCTTCCTTTATCAAATTTTCAAGACTTAAGGGTATTTCAAGGAGATTTTTCACAAGAATCACCATCTAAGAATCACCTCAAATTTGAGATCTTCATCAAAGTGTTGCTAGGACCGAAAATCATCTCATTTTCTTCCATCTCTTCTCCAAAACCGAAACCACACCCAAAGGTGAGCTTCATACTCCCTATTTTTCGGTTTTACAAGTTTTATGGGGGGGGGGGAATACAAGCAAAGGTGTAGATCTATGTGTACATGTATGCTTTGTGTGATTTCTATGTTTATATTTGTGTTTTTATGTGACTGTGATGTTGGATCTAGTCAAAAGTCCTTAAAACTGAGATTTGCATCAAGTTATATGATACTAGCATAAATTATATTACTACATACATATCATTTTTAGAAAAATAACCAAGTGGTTTGATATTAACTTCTTTGGGCTAAAAACTCATTTTTAGGCTTAAAATATTAAAAATATAAAGTTAAAGGGCCCAAAATGACAAGATACAAATTTTGATGTTTGAAATATGTCAAAACAGTTTCAATAAGGTATTTTTCTGGAAATATATTCTTTTGAGGTATTAAAATGTAAAATATTAAGCATAATGGGCCAAAAATGGAATTTTCGGCCCAATAAAGCCCAATATGCGAGATTTTCAAAATTGAAAGGCTGAAACTGTATTTTTCTGTAAAACAGGGGACTACTAGTGCTCCAAGTCCATTTCAAGGGTTAAAAACACTTTTCATATTTAAAAAGGACCAAAGATGCAAAAAAAATTTCTATTTTGGGCCAAAAGTGTACAAGTTGCGAAAAATGAGGATTCAACCGAGAAAAACTTCATTTTGAGGGACTAAATGTTTTCAAATAAATATGAGCTGAAAAATACCATTTTTAACAAGTTTTGATATTAAAATGTCAAGAAAAATGGTCTGAGGACTAAATTGGAAATTCTTTTATTCAAAGGGTTAAAAGTGTAAACTCATAAAAGAAAGGGGCTGCAAACAGAAAAACTCCAAAGTTTAAACAATAAATCTGTTGAGATAAAATACTGGTACCGCGACTACCGACAAAACCTAATACACCATCAACACCAAAAATCGTTACTAAATAAATTGATTCGGTCTCGAATCAATAACGAATCTGAAACTATTAACACGACGATATTCAATACACACGCGAACATTTCGGGATTTCAATACATACGTGGGAATACACAGACGTCGATACACCATCTTTGGGCCCAAAAGTGTCAAATCTTGCTTGTTGGGCCTAGCTAGCCCAATGACCTGATCTTTAGGCCCGAAGAAAACTTACTTACATGGTTGTTGGGTCTTACATGACCTAACTCCGTGTAAAAGGACTTTCAATGGCTTTTAGGCTATTGGGCCCCAAGGGTCCTTTGGTATGGCTAGTAAAGTCGAGAATTCACAAAAATACGGGTCGGGCCAAGGGCCCTTCGCATTTACTATAGCCTTGAACGACTTATGGAATTATCGAGGTCTTCGTGCCCTCTTTTCTCATCGGTTGTGGGGCTACAAGAAGTCAGAGTGGTTGGATTAAGTGAATAGTACGGACGACGCCTAAGGGATCGTTAGTATGGTTGTAAATTAGTCGTTTCTATTAACGCGTGTTTATAACAATTCACAATTCACATTTAATTCAATGTCACCTGGAATCATTGACTTCACATGTCGCAACGATACAACACCACACAAAAAACGTAACTCAAAGTATTAGGAAAACATCGGGTTTTCCTAGGGTTTTTCAATACATACAACTACGAGATGCATAACAAGTACAACAAATTCTTTTTTTTTTTTTTTTTTTTACATTTATAGAAACAAACAAGCATACTTATGGATCTTTACACTTTTTATACGATAACTCTTTTTAGAAAATATCGGATTTTCTGGTGGTTTTTAAAACAATACAAAATGTTTTATTTCAAACATTACTTATGAACTCACCAAGTTTTCATATGTTGATGTTTTTCAAAATGCTTGTATTCTCAGGTAACAGGTTAATCGAAGGGAAAAAATGTATTCAGTGACGTCATGTTGTTTGTTTAACTATTATCGAACAAATTACTTTTGGGGATGTAATGTTTAAAACAATGTACTAAGTGTAAACTCTACCAGTTGTACTATCTCAATGCATGGTGATGAATGATGTTATGTTTCATGTATATTCAATGCAATGGTATTCAATTGAGTCACAACAACCCTCGGACGTTTTCGCCGTCTGGTTCGGGGGTGTGACAATACATGTGTGTTCTGTCAAAGTTATAGACACCAAAAATATACATATCAAAATAAAAGATGAGTCTTGAACGGAATCCATCTTCTCAAAAGCCTGGCACCTATACCTGTCTAGTGGTGACCTGAGAATACAAGTTATTTTGAAAGCGAGTATCAGCTTAATGCTGATGAGATCATAACTATATTAATGTCTAAGTTTGTATGAAAACGTTTGTAAGATGTTTCTATAAGATGTTTTGTACAATGTTTTGTATGATGTTTTGTATAATGTTTGAACTCTCCTAGAAAACCCTATGTTTCCTAGTAACTATAGCCTTCTACCAAGGCATCTCGTGTCTGTGTATATGTCTCTTGTTAGAGTGTGTGTTTTCCCAATTCTTACTATCATTAACCAAAAATATAGTTTCTACATTATCGTGCATCATGTGAATATTCACGAAGTACATGTAATGGGAAAATATTATCGTACCGTAGTATTTGTAATAAGTGACTACCGTGGTACTAACTACCTTAAAACAAAAGGTGTTCTAAGTAACATGTGATCGAACTGTATCCTGCTACCGACTCTAGTAAAACGACGATGTAAGATGCCGTAAGAAATGACATTTGGCACCCGTAGACTTGCAAGTCCCACTGTAGCGAGTAGCAAGGTGTAGGATAGTCAATCCAGTATAGATCTATACGCAAAATCATACGCTCCCCAATTAAGGAGATTCGGGATACAAGAGCGGTCATGGCAGGAAGTGCCTTGACCTGCTCAATGGTTCACATAACTACATGAATGTATATGTAATGAATGTGCTAACTGAAAGTGTACTCTTTCTCTGTCTAGCTTGTATGTACTGAAATGTTCTGCGTGTGCTAGTTGTAATGTATGTTCTCTCTATCTAGCATGTATAGTAATGTACTGTGTGTACTAGCTGTAGTGTATCTTATCTCTTTATCTAGCATGTATAGTAATGTACTGTGAGTACTACTCGAACCGACTCATGAATGAACTGAATCATTGTATGTTTCATTGTTCTAGTAATAGTATTAGTATCCTCCTATGCTACCCCTATGGTAACTTACTAGTGATGTAATTGGTACGTATAAACATGGAAGTATACCCTTGCTACCCAAGGGTACTGAATGATCCGGAAGAACCTTTATGACTATATATGTACACATGATATATAACTAATATTTAAACGACCTTCGGACTGGTACCCGATACCCCACCAGACCACATCTCAACGGCGAAACGGAAATAGGGCGGATAGCCTTCCTAAGTCCTTTAAACATTTCTTATATAACTATACATATATAGACATGCAATTGACAATATAAAAGCATAAAATAAGTTTTATAAAACCTTTGAAGAGTTTAAGAACTAAGAAAAGGTGACTTGATGTCAGTTTGTAAAACAGTTTATTTGATAAGGACAGTTTAAAGTATAATTAATCCTTTGTTTCGGAAAACACAATTGTAATAGAGTTTTGATAAGAAACATTCAGTATGTAAGACAGTTTGATAAAGAGTTGTAAACTAGTAAAAATTGTTTTGGAAAGTCATTTGAAGTAATCTGTTTGGTAAAACCGCTAAAAGTGTAGTAAATTTATTTGCATGCTAGTTATTAATCATATGTGATTGATATAATAACTAACATGATTCAACTTGTATCCCCTCCCCACATTAAAAGCATTTAAAAACATTTAAGAGATAGATTAAGGGGTATGAACTCACCTGCAGTGAGTGGTACGGACGAACTGAAGATGTAGGATTGCTAGGTGTCAAGTGAAGTCTTGAACACACTCTATGATCCTAGTTAACATATAATATCACATATATGTATCAAATTAGTCTTTAAACAACTAATAAACCAAGTCAAGACACCCTAGGGCATGCTAAACACCTTTATCAAGTGTTATTGGCCTTAAGGATTGCATCTAAGTGTTGTAGGGACAAGCTAGTGTGTGTAGGGTTCAAGGAAAACTCCTTTAAGGAGTTTACGGTTTTGTGTTCATTAGCAAAAGGGTTTACGGTCGTAAACCCTTGGGTTTACAGTCGTAAACTCACCCTCTTTTTGACCATTTGATGTTTGAAGCTTTCTAAGCCAATCCAAGCATTCCTACTTCATGTTTAAGCCTTAGGAAGTGTTGGGTGGCATCAAAACACTCCTAAATGGAGTTTACGGTCTATGGACCATTTCTCCATGAGTTTACTACCGTAAATTCTCATGGACTTAGGTATTTTGTTGTTTTCAAGTCCTAAACACTTCAAGGTAATAGCCTAGGTTAAATTCTATGTATTAGGAGTAAATATGGGACATTTAAACACCTTTTGGGGTGTCTACGGTTTTGGGAGATCCCCAAACCGTAAAAAATATAAACGATTGTTTTCTTGTTCTTTTAGGTGATAAGCACATCAAGGATGGATCTAGACAAGTCCCTAAGGCATTGTGAAGCATCTAGACACCCTTTGGCACTATACTTGGTGTTTACGGTTTTGGGAGCCTCCCAAAACTGTGAACACCTTGTTCTTGGTGTTCTTGGGACATTTCCTTGATATTAAGATGTATAGCAAGCTTTAAATGACTCTAGGATAGAAGTACTTACTTTGTGGAAGCTTGAAATGAAGTAAAAGTCCAATAACACTAGTGTGTGTTCTTGGTGTTTTGGAAATCTAATCAAAACATGAAATTTGATGGATTAAAGGATGTATAATCACTAGATGTTATGTTATATCAACTAATCAAGTCGAGAAACACTTACGTTTTCGGGAAATCGGGTGAAAACCGGGATGATACTTGAGAGAGTTTGGAGTTTACTCTTTAGGGTGAAAATGAGAAGTGATGTACTTTGGGGACTAAACTCATGCTTAAGCATGAGTTTACGTTTTTTTTTTTTTTTTTTTTTTTTTTTTTTGGGGGGGGGGGGGGGGTAGTTTACGGCCCAAACATTAAATTTTGACCGTGAACTTCTAAGCTACGTGGTATTCGCGGTTTAGAAATTTCAAGACCCGAGACGGCACATTCTTTCACCCATTCATTTAAAGAATAATTATTATAATAGTCAAACGAACTTTAAATTTGTTAAAAACAAATAGAACTAAAATTGACTTATAATATGAAGTGATTGACTTTTAGGGTTTGACCGAATGAAAATTTCGAGTTGTCACACCGTAGGTCTTTTTCCTTCATTTAAAATACATGTATATTAAATACAACAAATGCTAATAATACAAAAAAGAGAGTCGTTGGCTTACTAGCTAACATGCCCCACCCTCAAGAAGAAGTCATCATTTCAACTCTTGTCTTCGGTTTTCCTTTTTCATTTGAAGTTATTAAGTTTTAAAATACTTATTCGTAATTGGCCATTGGCTAAAATAATTTTTTTTTCTAAAAAATAATGCCAAATAGGGAAAAAATATTGGGGCTAAATACAAACTCATACGTAAATGTTAAGGCTAAATGCAAACTCATGTAAATATTGGGGTAAATGCAAATTGTGAAAGATATGAGACCGACATGTCATCATGGCCTGTTGGTGACCGGCTAAGAACCCCCAAAAAAATATTTTTTAAAATATAATGGTAAATGAAAAACATTTATATATATATATATATATATATATATATATATATATATATATATATATATATATATATATATATATATATATATATATATATATCGTTATAAAAGCCATAAAAGCATTGAGTTAGACATAGCATGTGGATGAACATTTTTCACCATTCAAATAGTTTCATTTAACTATTTAGTTACTATTTTGATGATATAAGAATATGATGATATGTAGTATAAATATCCATCAAATGTGAAAGAAGTAAACACACTATCTTGAATACAATCTTCTAAGTATTCAAGAATCCTTTCAAATATTTCTTCCTTTTATTTTATAATGTTTTATGTTAATTTTGTTAGTTTTAGTTTTAATTACATCAAATTTATAACACGTTATCAGCACGAAAACTCTAATCAATGTTATTAAACAAGTGGAAATTACATCTATCTTAGTCAATGTATGTATTACTTAGTAAAAACATTATTAATTATAAAAATCTCTATCATATTAAAAAAATACTAATGAATTATTAAAACTTATTCATTATGGATTATTAACGATTTTTATTTCTTATACTAACATTTCTTTATACAACTAACTTTTATTTATACACACTAACATTTAATTTATGCAACTAACTTTTATTTATGCATACTAACATTTAAATTATACAACAACTTTTTATTTATGTATACTAACATTTATTTATACATGTTAATGTTTATTTATTTATATTTTAGATATTCTTCATAATTTTAAACATTTACTAATATTTATTTATGTTTATAATTGGTAAACTATACCAAGTAAAATTATGTACTAATTAAAGGTCTTATTGAATGATTTATAATATATATATATATATATATATATATATATATATATATATATATATATATATATATATATATATATATATATATATATATATATATATATATATATATATATATAACGGTTATAAATAGCAAAAACAATGGTTATTTTTCTACTACAAATAACACATCACTACCATATTTATTTCTACCACAAAAAAGAGAAAATTCTCTCACTTTTCAAGATTATCAATATCAAAATGATTCATCCGGTTGTGATTCTTGCAACTATAATGATTATAGCACTTAGCTTCCTATTTTTCAATCTCACACCGGATGTATTTTATTCTTTCTTAGTCTTGTATGGGATGATTCTTCTCCCACTTCTGTATTGTGCAATACATATCGAAATAAATGGATTTTAATTTTCATCTTCTTATTTTGTGTAAATTTATAGTTACAATATATCAAACATTGCAAAGCTCGAGTTTGCAGCACTTGAAGTTAGTGGGAAAAACTATGTGACATGGGTGATAGATATAAAAATGCATCTTGAGTCTATGGTAATCTCAAATGCTCTATATGAATTTAATCATTATTTGGCACAAGACAAGGCGAAAGCACAAGTTTTCTTTTGTAAGCATATTAATGAAATGTTGAGATATGAATATCTTGATATTACTGATCCAAGTATTCTCTGGAATATCTTGAAAGAAAGATTTGATCATCAAAAGGAAGTTATACTTCCAAATGCTAGAGATGAATAGAGAACATTGAGGTTTCAAGACTTCAAGAAAGTAAATGAATACAACTCAACTTTATTTAAAATATGTTCACAACTCAAGTATTGTCGACAAGAAGTTACTGATGAAGATATGTTGGAGAAAACTTACTCCACATTTCATACAAAAAACATTACCTTGATGCAACAATATCAGTTGCAAAAGTGCACAAAATATTATGAACTGAATGCATGCTTGCTTGTTGCAGAGCAAAACAATGAGCTCTTGATGAAAAACCATGAATCTCATCCAACGGGATTAGTAGCACTTCCTAAAGCAAATGCTACAAAATTGATGGTTATCGAAACAATACATGTGGACGAGGGCGTGGCCGTGGTCGAGGATGAGGACGTAGCTATTTTAATTGAAACCAAAGCCATAATCATAACCATAATATTGGTTGTGGACAAGCTAATAATCGTGGTCGTGACCAGAAAAGGAGTAATTACCAATCTTTACAAAGAAACAATACGCATACACAAGAAAAGACCAAAGTGGTAAGGCATGATGTTGGAACATCACATGCCATTGGTCAAGGACCTATCACACACCTGCATATCTTTGTCAACTTTATCAAGAGTCCGTTAAAGGAAAAGGAAAAGAAGCAAACCTCATTGATAATGTTGAATTCACTCTGCTAACTGTTGCTGATTTCTACAATGACATGTAAGACATAAACTAAAAATTTATGTTATTGTTCTTGTAAACATGTTTTCCTTCCTTTGTTTTTATTGTAATGTATTTCCTACAATAAATGAACTTTCTTTATAATAATTATTGTGATTATGTTTATTGGCATATTATTTATTTCATATGTGAAGTTTAATATGAGTCCAACTGGAGCTCAACACCAAGAAAAGGTTTAAGAACTTTGTATAGCAGATAGTGGTAGTATGCATACTATTTTGAAATCAAAGAAATATGTTTCAAAATTAGTACCAACACAAACAGTCACACATACAATATCAGGTCCTGCAGACTTGATAGAGGGAACTGGGAACACCCAATTTATATTACCAAATGGTACGAGCTTTTGTCTAGAAAATTCATTATTTTCTCTAAAGTCTAATAGAAACTTACTAAGTTTCAGTGACATATATTTCAAAGGATATGACACAAAAACTATGACCGTTGAAAATAAGAAATATATGTATATTATAGACAAAAACCATGTGCTTGAAAAACTACCAACACTTAATTCTGGTTTGCATTATACATATATACATATGACTGAATTAAATATGGTAGTCAAAGAAAAAACATTGTGATCCTGGGGCATTCAGTTTATGGCATGATAGGTTGGGCCACCCAGGATTAGCAATGATGCGTATTATAATTGAGAATACACATGGGCACCCATTAAAGGACTAGAGGTTCCTTCAATCAAGTAGCATAAGACCATGTACATCTTGATCTTTTGGAAAGTTAATTATAAAACATTCTCAAGTGAAAGTTGAAAGGGAGTCACCTAGATTTCAAGAAATAATTAAAGGTGATATATGTGGACCAATTCATCCACCATCTGGATCATTTAGATACTTTATGGTCCTAATAGATGCATCCAGCAAATGGTCTCATGTTTGCCTATTATCAACTCGTGATGTGGCAGGTGCAAAGTTTCTTGCTCAAATTATTAAATTAAGGGCACATTTCCCTGATTATACTATCAAAAGAGTGAGACTTGATAATATTGGTAAATTTACTCCACAAACATTTAATGACTATTATATGTATGTAGGAATTATTGTTGAACATCCAGTTGCTCATGTACACATACAAAATGGTTTAGCTGAATGTGACATCCCTAGTTTTACGGTCATTTAAAAAATTTTATTTATGCTTATTTTAAAATCAGATTATCATTTTTAAAGAACAATGTTGCGGAAATTTGTTCCCAGAAAACATGATAAAGGTTTTATTAAAGAATTTCCGAAGAAATGTATTTGCTTATATTAAAACGTTGGGATGTCACTGTCAATACAGAAACATAAGCATAAACAAACCTTACATTCTTTTACACTAGTGATCTACGTCTCCTTAGTCTCTCGGTGTAATGTTGTTTCATATCGACACCTGTGATACAAATAAACTGAGTGACTTAGGTTAGGAAACCTGGTGAGTACATAGGGATTTCAATCCCACAATGCTATATATATATATATATATATATATATATATAATGTAGAACTCATGATATATACAATTTCACATCATATAAACAATTTTATCTCACCTCGATGATCCTCACAACGATACGATCTATACTCTCGGGTCTAAAAATTACCGTATTTCCTAATCCATACTCCTATATCTGAAATTAACCTCTTTACCTAATCCATACTACTGGATCTAAAATTAACCTCTTTACCTAATCCATACTCCTGGATCTAAAATTAACCTCTTTACCTGATCCATACTCCCGGATCTAAAATTAACCTTTTTACATGATCCATGCTTTTAGATATGAAATTAACCTCCTTACCTAATCCATACTCCCAGATCGGGTATTTCTTATCCATTCTCCCGGATCAATAATTATGCCCATTCCATACTCACGGACTAGGGACAAATGTATAAATCCATACTACAGGATTAATGTCAAATAACTATGTCCTATCCATACTCCCGGACTAAGGACAACTGACTATGTCCAATCCATACTCTCGGACTAGGGACAATAACATTGTCTAATCCATGCTCCCAGATCAATGACATATTTTAAAGTTCTATTCTTTGTGTATAACTTACTCGTACTCATAAGAAGATACTACCCAATATTCCCCATAGTTAATTTAGGTTTACTCTTTATCCTAAATCATCACATATAATCATGTATGTTCTTTAACACGTATTTCAGGCAACATCAAATAACTCGCACATAAACATATATTTAATACTTCAATCAATACTTGTATTAAAATCATGTTCATGAAAGGGACTATGCACTCACACATATACTCTTTAACAAATATTTAACTATTTAATAGATATTTAATACTTTAATTAATACTTATATTAAATTCATGTTCATGAAAGGGACTATGCACTCACACATAAACTCTTTAACAGATATTTAACTCTTTAACAAATATTTAATAGTTTAATTAATACTTATATTAAAATCATGTTCATGAAAGGGACTCTACACTAACACATAAACTCTTTAACAAATATTTAACTCTTTAACAGATATTTAATACTTTAATTAATACTTGTATTAAAAACATGTTTATGAAAGGGACTATGCACTCGTACATAAACTCTTCAACAAATATTTAACTCCTTAAGATATATTTAATACTTTAATTAATACTTGTATTAAAATCATGTTCATGAAAGGGACCATGCACTCACTTGTTAAGGTGGTGATTCCAAACTCAGACAGCGCTTCGCTTCCTAAAAATAATTTCCATCGACGAAACCTAGCATTATTATCACTAAGTTTTAGTCTAATATTTATTGCGGAAAATTATTAGTCTAGATTCATCATTAAATCAAAGTCTACTTTCATGGTCTATCAAATAAGGAACAACAATTCAGGATCATATCAGAGGTAGGGTCCGTTTGGTATACGAAGTATACTGTTTGGAAATCTCACTTTAAACACCTCACTAAATCACAGCGTAGACATCATTCCCATAAGTAGATCAATCAGTATAACGACTTTGAATCACTGATAAATCTTATTTATAGGTTCATAATAATGATATTATATTTAAATATAATCTATATTTAAAGTATGGTAGGCTTATTTGACTTACTTATTAAAAACCGGGCTCCGCTGGAGCAGAGCTTTTGAGCCTAAAAACTCTTTTTCTTGCAGCCTTCGTGTGCTCCGGGGCTTTCTTCTAGCGCTACGGAAGTTTCCTAGGCTTTAGGGGGGGTTTAGGGAGTTTAGAGAGAAGTTAGAGAGAGAAAGAAAGGCTTATGGTGTGAAGAAAATATGAAGAGTTGATCTCTTATTTATAGGGGTTTTATCACAGAGTAGGTCCCAAGTTTTGTCCGTATCTTCCGCGTACGAGCTCCGCTTTCTACGTTCTTTATATCCACTCGTGGCTATTTACGAGTACTAAGACTTTCATTTAGACCCCGTCGGCTAATTCTCATTCTATCTCAGATTTACAAAACTGTATTCGAATTCACCGCGCTTTAAGAGTAGAGACTAAGTTTAGTCCATATCTTTAACATACGAGCTCTATTATCAACGTTATTTATATTCACACGTTGGTATTTACGAGTACTACAACTTTTATTTAGACCCGGTCGGCTAATTCTCATTCTATCTCAGATTTACAAAACCGTATCGAATTCGTCGTGCTTGAAGAGTAGAGACTAAGTTTCGTCCATATCCTTTGCATAGGAGCTCCAATTTCGACTATCTTCTTATCATTTAACTCCTATTAACGATATCTTCATTTCTCGTTTAGATTATTTTGGCTAAAAATCGACCGATCTAAAATTTAAATTTCCCGACTGTACATTGTTATGCTAAATCTTAGGAAAATCGTAACTTCCTCATACGAAGTCAGATTTGGATGTTCTTTTTATGCATGCTCTCATTTTAACATATACTACAACTTTCATTTAGATCTCTAAGGCTAGAAATTATTTTATCGTAAATTCACTTTTTACGGTTCCCGGTGTCGTGCCGGTTTTGCCGTAAAATTTCAACGAGTCATAACTTCTTTGTTAGAACTCGGATTTCAACATTCTTTATATGTAAGGAACCCTTGTGACATATACTATAACTTGGTCAAGATTATTTATTCTAATAATCTTATATAAAAAAGTTATATTTGATGCTTATTTTCTCTAAATTGACTAACCCGAATCTGCGGGTGTTACACTGAATCACTGATTAAACGTATCCAACTAATAGCTAGACCATTGATAATGAGAACCAAACTTCTTGTTTCTATTTGCGGTCATGCAATCTTACATGTTGTATCATTGATAATGAGAACCAATGCCTGAAGAACGTTGTGTATAGGCATTTATAGTCAATAGCATGGTTATAAAACTCACGTACAGTATTAAAAAGACAATGATTTATGGGGTTTTTCAGACGTATTGGAAATTTTATACGTACATACATTTTCTAGAAACAAACATTGGTCTTGAAAGAAGGCTACATTTATACTAGTAGAAATTATAGGATTTTCTAGGAACAAACAAACAAGAACAAAAACATTTCATTTCATACAAACATTGTCATTTAATACTTATGAAACTCACCAGCTTAAATGTTGATCTACTCTTTCAAAACTACTTGTATGTCCCAGGGATTCAGTAATTATAGGTAACAAACAGGTTTTGAAGAAGGGACGTTGCGGCGCCAGTTCAATTTCATATTTTGACATCATATTGTAATTGGTTTTGAACATGTACTCTTTTAAACAATGTAATCTTTCAATTATATATATGATGGTTGTATTGCTTTCTTTACTATGTATTCATTTGTTACGTTACCACATGAAGTCATCCGCCCCCGAACGTTTCCATCGTTCCGGTTTGGGGGTGTGATAGATTGGTATCAGAGCAATGTTTATAGTGACCTAAGTATATCGAACCTCATAAGATATACAAACTATAAATGGTTAGGGACTCAAAGTCTCTGACAAAAGTTTTCATACCTAAAATCCTTATTTCTTTTCATTAGATTATTTTAGGTCATGAAAATCCAAAATACATGCATACAACGACATATTTTCATGATGAGAACTATACAAAAGTATTAAGACAAGTTGGACAGTACGATTAGTTCTCGAGATATGTAATCAAATTTGGGATGAATATAGCCTGATCAACTATGTTTATCCGAAATTAGACTAACGTATATCGAGGAATGACGTAGTGAGCAACAAGTCAAAACTTAACAAAATAGACACTAGTATCAAACGTAGTCTAGGACAAGTGGGAGAGAATTGTAACGTCTGGTTCTTGGTACACATTAAAAGAATAATTCATTCATTTTTATAAAGCAACTCAACAAGTTTGTAGCCCCAAACTTGTCGGGTGGATATTAGAAGGGACACGCGTTTTTAAGCAACCTAATTGAAGAGTTGAGAGCCCCAACTCGATGAGTAGGGCTACCAAAATGAAACCCTGATTTTGGGTTTTTGCACACTATTTAAGCATCTTAATCCCTACTTGTTGGCCTCATTTTTAGCCTCTAAGTACCAAATCCTCGATTCAGAAATCCTAATGCCTTTGTGAGCTTGTGAGCCATTTGTGAGTGAAACTTTGTGTGTTTTGAAGCTTGTGAAGGAAGGAGAAGCTCGAGGATAAAGGTAGAAGATAGTAGATCTAGGGACTTCGTTTCTTCCTCGTGATTTTCTAGTAAGCAAGTCTCAAACCTTTTAGTGACATCTTAGATCTCTTTATCATCATTTTATGGGGCTTTTTGGTCCAAGATTCTTGATCTTTAGGAAAGGGACGTCCCAAGTGAGTATACTTTTAGATATGGAATCATGGAGGGCTTTCATGGCATAAAGGTGCAAACTTTATGACCATTGAAGCCCCATGCAAGCCATAGGATGTCATTTTGGCCTTTTAAGCTCCAAAAGGCCATGTATGGAGTGAAATATGGAAGCTTTACATGTTTATGTAGTATTTAGGGTCTAGATATCTGTTTTTATATGTTAGTTTCATGTATGGATGGCTTGTGGACCAAGATCTAGGTCCTAAAGGGTTAGGGTTTGAGCTAAACCCATTAAGTAGAGATATTAACGAATAAAGTTGGAAACTTTACCCTTAAAAGGACGTTTTCAGTGTGCATGAGAAATAAAAAGCTTAGATCTAAAGAGTAGGGGCTTAATCCATTAAGAAGGCCAAAACAGACTGAGGAACTCCTTGATTCCATTGAGGAACTCGACGAGTTAAGTCGATTTGTCCTAATTCTGTACCAGGTAGAAGTCGACGAGTCCAAGGAGGGACTCGACGAGTTAACTCGCTTTATAACAACTACGAGTAGCAAGGGAACTCGATGATTCAGGGGGATGACTCAACGAGTTGGATCGCGATTTCAGGATTCCTGATTTATAGAACTCGGCGAATTGAGTCAACGCATAACGTTGACTTTAGCCAAAATGTTGACTTTGACCAGAGGTAAAGTAGTCATTTTACCCTAAGAAATATTTTAAATATTGATTAAGTGTTATTGTGATGATGTTAGCTGAGGAGTTACAGAAGCAACCGATATCGATTTCCTTACCTAGAGATTCAACAACCAACTTTATGAGGTGAGTTTTCCTCCAGTATGAACGGGTTGAAGGCACCAGTGTTGGCCCGTTTATGTATTTTAGCATGCTCCGGACTCAGGTCCAAAGTCGAGGTTAGCTTGATGTAGATTATATGCTTCTAGACTTCGGTCCGATGTCGGGGCATACCCGAGGAATGTTTGTATGCTTGATGTCTTCTTGATTCTTGCATGTGTATGTTTATATGTTCCGGGATTCGATCTGATGTCGAGAAAAGCCCGAGGAATTTTTAGCTTATATGTTATGTGTTATATGTTCCGGGCTTCGATCCGATGTCGGGGTAAGCACGAGGAATGTCTAGCTTATATGTTATGCATTATATGTTTCGGGCTTCGGTCCAATGTCGGGGAAAGTTCGATGAATGTTTATATATTTATGTTATGTGTTTATGTTATATGCTTTTTGATATGTTATATGTATACCGGAATTCAGTCCAATGCCGGGTGGGGCCCGATGTCGGACTTCGGTCCAATGTCAGGAGGGCCCGATGCTGGATTCGTCCGATGTCGTGCGGGTCCCGATGTAGTGGGCAAGGCTCAATGTATGCTATTGTGTGATTATGTGTATGATATGCGGTAGTTTGGGGAGACTCGTTAAGCTTCATGCTTACAGTTTTCTGTTTTGGTTTCAACTACTTCCGCTAGCAATGGGAAGAGCTCGGGATGACTGCATAGCACACACCATAGCTTTTAACCTGCGACGATTTACTTTGATGTTTTGACATATGATTTTGATATATTAACAGTTGTTTATAACATTTATGAGATACACGATTTATGATTTTTATATGATGAATGATACTTATGGTTTTTATTTATGATTTAGAACCAAATTTTTGGACTGTATATTTGGGATGTTTCACATACAAAGTATACTTATATATGAAACATGTAATGATATTATGTAGTGGAAATTTGGTATGTGGTAAAGCTAGTAAATTGACAAAAACAATTGTTGACAAAACTAGTAAACTCTATTATTAGTTATGAACACGATTAATTAATTATAAGAAATTGATTAATAGAAGTTGAGGAAACTTTAACCTTTAAGTATATTACTATATAAAGTCGAATCAATTTGATGTTTTGTGAATTTATATAGATATGTGATGGTCATAAAAAATATAAACAGAAAACTTTACTTGTAAATCAATAAAGGCAAGACCGTTTTAAGAACCCAAAACCGGTATAATACTGATTTTCTTAAAACCAATAAAATCGTTTCTAACCGTTAAGGGACTTGCACACCTCAAAAGGAAATTTCGAAAGCATTTTTGGACTCAAGCTATAGCCAAATAGTATTTGAAATACTTTTAGTAAAAATATTTTTAAAAGTTGAAAAATCAGATGTTTTCAGATATATTAATCGCGAAACATCAAACTATTGGTTTTCGACATTATTCCTATTATTTCAGATTTTATATTTTGGGAAAACTACATGTATGTTAACTTTTTTTAGATTGATAAATAAATTTCCTGCACAAATTGGAATAGCTCCATAGTAAGTATACTTATATGAATATTATGTAATGGAAATTTGGTATGTGGTAAACCTATAAATTGACAAAAACAATTGTTGACAAAACTAGTAAATTGTATTATTAGTTATGCAAAACACGATTAAATAATTATAAGAAATGGATTATTCGAAGTTGAGGAAACTTTAACATTTAAGTATATTACTATACAAAATCAAATAAATTTGATGATTTGTGAATTTATGCACAAATATGATGGTCATATAAAATATAAACAGGAAAATATATTTGTAAATCAATAAATGAATTTTACATCGGAAGAGAGTACATTGCTATAACGGACGACAGAAAACTCAAACCGGTTGAAAATTATTAAAAAAAGATTTACTATTATTATAAAAAATAAAGGCATATTACATAATATTATTTAAAAAGGAAATTATGAACAATTTTCTATATTTATAAAAATACATACATAATGAAATCATATACACACATTACGACATACTCAAACAAATATGTTATACAAAATATTAATATAAAACTTATGATCTTACTCTTAAAATGATTGCCAGAATTTAATGTTACTTCTAAGCCTTCTTTTATACAACCGAACACTCAAAGACGAACAAGACGACCTATGACATCCCATCCCTGCCAGACCCGTCACACAACACCACCTCCCACCACTGTTTACAACCTCCACCACCATTCACCACATTCCCTCTCTCTCCATCGTCCGTTCTTCTTTCTTGTCAAGAACAAAAACCAAGCATCCACTTAAGCCTATCGATTTTCAGTCAAACGCAAACCCAAATATCTATTTTGGTCATTCCACAGATTCATGTTAAAACAAACAAAATCCCAAAATAAAACTTCTTACCTATTGTTGATCGGAACTGTCAAAACGAGGGGGGAAACATCCTGATTGCCGACCAAACAACACCGAGACCTCCTTTGCCCTCGCCTTCTTCCTCTTCTATCCCCAACAACTCCAGACCCCGAAGGTCTCACCTCGTCACTGCTGCTGCTCGCGACAACCATGGACCGTTCCTGTTCTTCGGTCTAGACGACCACCGGAGCATGCCACTCGGATGCGATGAGTCTGCAATCACCGTACGAGAAAGAGAGAACCTCGCTACTTTCGTCTCTTCTCCTCATTCAGTTCGGCCAAGCACCAGAGCCATCTCCCTCTTCGTGATTGGCCAAGACGTCCGGAGTAGCAGCCGCACGCCTGCGAGCTTCCTTCTCGCCATCTGATTTCGCTGCTCCCGTATCCCATTTTCCTTCGTTGTCCAATCGCCTTTCCCCTTCACACCTCACTGCCTTCGTTGATACTGCCGTTCCTGCTTCTATTATCCCGATAAACAAAAAGGGAACGGAACTTAAAAGCCCTAATTTTGATAAGTTTGGACCACTTAGACACAATCAGTCCCTCCATGGGATTCCTTTTCATAAAAAAAGCCCTAGTTTTATTCAACTTTGATGAAATAACCGGATTACCCACTTATTGAAATATTAATTCGAAATCAGTCCCAATCCACAAATATAGAACCCATTACCCACTTATTGAAATATTAATTCGAAATCAGTCCCAATCCACAAATATAGAACCCATTTATTCAGAAAAGGCCCCTCCTTTGGTTATTTTTAACATAATAAATCCCAATTTTGAAACTTGGAATAAAAATAACCATTTCAGTCCCATTATGTTAACGAATAAGCAGCCCTACTTTGGTTAATTAAATTAGCAAACAACCTTAATAGTTTGTATTTGTTACGAAATAGTCCCGAGAGTATTTCAAAGTTCAAGATTGGTGGATTTGTAGTTTCTCACATCAAGCTTCCCAAAAATTAACAAACTTTGAACAATTCGAATTCACGCTACGAATGCGAGTGCTTACGGCCCATTTTTATAATTTTAATTATTTCGGCCGGGGATTTAGAAATCTGTAAGATTGAAATCGTTCACTCTCTATAACTTCGAACCCTACCATGAAAGGATCAGAGGTGACTGCCTACACCTCCCGATTTAATAACCTCACAAACCTTTTCCCGGGAATGGTGAACCCTAAATACAAAAATACCATTTAGGGTACCATCACCCTACAAACCGAAAAGAACCAAGTTAGGAGTACAAAAAGGAAGTTTCATGGCAAGTCGAAGGGAAACTTCAAGCACCACAAACCCAATCAAGAAAATTATGGTTATGAAGTACCCAATCACAAACACTCACCCCCTCCATCAAAGCCTTACCTTAGGACTTTACCTCACTGTACCAAGTGCAATTTTCACCATGTTGAAAACTTCATGATCTACAACATCTATAACTCGGGAGGTTACACATCTAACTTTTGCAGAGAGACCCCAAATAATACAAGCTCAACCATTGAAGTAGGAGGAAGCTGAAGGTTCTTCGAGTGCAATCAACTAAGGAATTATAAGAAGGACTCCGCGAAACTAGAGAATCAGGTTGGCCCAGGAAGAGCATTTCTGATAGGTGCTTGAGAATGCTCGCTAGGAACCAACTATGGTTACTAGTACGTTTCCTACCAACAATATTTATGCTTTCATATTATTTGATACCAGTGTTGATAGAAGCTTTATTTCCCATAATTTTAGTAGCATGATTAACCATAAATCATGCAAACTTAATGAAGCTTACATGATGGAAGTAGAAAACAACCAGTTAGAAACCACATTAGAAATATTCACTAATTGCCTCTCACCATGAATAAGCACGTCTTTCACATCAATCTAATACCTACAACCCTTGCTAGTTTCGATGTGATCATCGGAATTAATTGTTTATGACTTCATCTAGCAGAGATCTTATATTACAAAAAATACATTTGACTACCCCTCCCCAATGAAAAAGCCCTTGTGATTTATAGAAACAAATCAGGAAAGAATCTAAGAATCATCTCTTGCATGAAGGCAAGAAAGTATTTATAGAAGAGACTCTTCGCTTTCTTGGCCCATGTGGTGGATATGTAAGACAAGGGTAAGGAAATCAAAGTCATACTGCAAGTGTGCTACTACCCGGACATATTCCTAGAGGATATACCTATAGTACCTCCATTCAGACAGGTTGAATTCTAAATCGACCTAATCCTGGGTGCAACACCAGTGACAAGATCTCCTTATCATCTAGCTCCAATGGAAATACAAGAACTATCCAGTCAACTTCAAAAACTTCTTGACAAAGGCTTTATCCGGACAAGGTTCTCTCTATAAGGAGCTCCAGTATTGTTGTCAAATAGAAGGATGGATCATTCAGGATATGCATTGATTATCAAGAGTTGAACAAGCATGCCAACAATAACCGATATCCACTCTCGATTATTGATGACCTGTTCGACCAACAAAAAGGATCCTATTACTACTCAAAGATCAATATGAGATCCAGCTACCATCAACTTATAGTGCAAGAAGTAGGCATTCCAAAGACAACAATCAATACTTGGTCCAGTCACAACGAGTTTCTAGTTATGCTATAAGAACTTAACGATAACACTAACCAAAGTACGCCAATTCTTAGGGCCTTCAGACTATTAGCAAAGATTCATCAAGAACTTCTCCAAGATAGCCAAACCTCTCATTGAACTAACCTAGAAAGACAAACAGTTTGACTGGGGAGACAAACAAAAGTTTGCCTTCCATAAATTGAAATGATTGTTATGCATTGCACCAAATTTGTATCTTCCAGAGAGAACGAAAGAATTTGTAGTATTTGAGACGCCTCTTACGAAGGGTTAGGTTGCGTACTAATGCAAAAGAGTAAAGTCATTGCATACACATCCAGACAACATAAGCTAAAAAAGACCAACTACACTACGTATGACTTAGAATTGAGAGTTGTAGTGTTTTCCTTAATGATTTGGAGACACTACATCTATGGAATGATGTGTGTCGTGTTCACTGACCACAAAAGCTTTCAACACATCTTCGACCAGAAGGAGCTCAACATGAGACAATGAAAGCGTGTATAAATGCTAAATGATTACAAATGTGAATTTCACTATCATCCTCGTAAAGAAAATGTCATAGCAGATGCTTTAAGCAGGAAAGAGAGAGCAAAGCGTTTTCATGTGTATGCTCTAACCCTAACCACCAATTCCAATCTCACCACCCAAATTTGAGATGCTCAACTGGAAGCACTCAAAACTGAGAATATCATGGAAGAAAACCTGTGAGGTATGGACAAACAGTTCGACCTCAAGGAAGACGGGACATGATATTCCATGAACCGAATTTGGACCCCAAAGTTTGTTGAAGTCAGGAGTCTAGTCTTATATAAATCTTGCAAGATGATATATTCGATATAACCTGGATAAGATAGGATGTATCTTGATCCTAAAAATTTGGATTGGTGGCCCAACAATGAAGGTAGAGATTGCTGTTAGAATAGTGTCTAAGGCTGCAACTATATTAGGCAAGTATTTATTCCGGTTGTGCATGGTCCTTTTTGTTGGAATAGTGTCTAAGGCTATAACTATATTCGGTGGTGCATGGTCCTTTTGGGTTGCCTTCACCATAGAAACTTGAAGGATAATTTGTTAAGAGAGAGTAAATATTATAAGGAATAATATTTAGCTATTTGATTAATATAAGTCATAAATCAATTGGTATTAATTTGGTGACTTAAAGAGATTAATTGAATAAGAGGGTATAAACTGTCAATTGTTTGATAGTTAGACTTTAGACTATAAATCCATTAGGATGGACTTTGGACGGATTCTAAGAGCTTTAGGATAGCTCAAAATCGTCCATAAGGATATCTATGAATGGATTTGGATAGCCTTAAGAGAAGATTATCCAATTAGGGTTTAGGGTGAAACCCTTAAGGAGTCTAAATGTATAAATAGGCCCTTGGGATGTGGAATTCGTGTACAATCTTTCAGAACCTAAAGCAAGGAACCTCTGGTTGAATTCCATCCCCTCTCCTCTCTCCTAAATCATCTTTCTTGCTATTGGTGTTTGTAAGCCATTAGAGGAGTGATAATTGTGACTCTAGAAGCTCCAAGACAACAAGATCAACAAGGAACTCAAAGGTATGATTCTAGATCTGTTTTAATGTTGTTGTTTAACCTAATTAGCCATTAGAAGTCTTGGATTCAAAAGCATGTTTATTAGAAAGCCTAGATCCAAGCAATAGGGTTTTGCATGCGCACATAGGAAAGTTCTTATGGCTAAAACCCAACAGTGGTATCAGAGCCTAGATTGGTTTTCTTTAAATTGTTGCTTGAATAACTGAAACAAACCTGCAAAATTCGATTTTTTTTGGTTTTGAGTCACTGACTCGTCGAGTTCCAAGGTGGACTCGTCGAGTAGGCCTGACTCGTCGAGTCCCCTTGTGCACTCGGCGAGTCCAAGCGTCAGGAATGGCCAGATTCGGGATTATTTCATAATTATCTTATGGAAACTTACCTTAATGATATTAGATCAATGTAAATCCGATTTTTTGATAAATATGACTGTTATCTTGATCTAATTAAAGATATTTATCATCTAATAAAATATTTAATTTCCTTATATGATAATAATTAATTATTCTTGGTAATTATCTTCAAAGAAATCAAGATAAATCAAATAAAGATAATTAGAATATTAAATTGTTAATTGGAATTATTTGTTATTTGATCCTCCATGTTTTTTAAATGTTTAAAACCTACCCTATAGTTTTGAAATTTATATTTGTGATTAAAAGCTTTAATTTAGACGACTTAAATTTCAAACCCTAGATTTTGAAAAGTTTAAAATGCAACCCTATACCTATATGATATTATTAGAATAATATACATATGTATAACTAAATGCTAGTCTTACCGCTAGTAGGCCTCATTCACGAAGCCGATCTATAAGGTGGGTATAAGGTTGCGGCCTATAAAATGGCGCTTAATGGGTGTACACTCACACCCACCGCTTGCTTGATTGGTGGAGGGTCGTTAGCCGAACGGGTAGGATAGGGCAACCTCATCCTCTCATTAAAAGTATAATAAGAAATACGAAGTAACTAAAACTTTTTTTAAAATTTCCCAATCTTAGTTACTTTAGGAAAAGTGAATTGATGCAATCCCATGAAATTACACTTTGCACCTTGCTAAGATGTTAGTGGAGCGTGTGTGGTTTACCGGCACACTAATTGGTTCTAAGCGAAGGTGGCAAAGGGTGATTCATTGTTTATCATAGTTCGATGGAGCGTGTGTGGTTTACCGGCACATCGAATAGGTGATCGTAACAATGAAGGCACCATGTAAATTTGCATGGTAATTCACACCCGCTTTGTGATCCTCGGCATCCCAGTCACAAACAAGAGGGGCATATCGAGATTTAAACATGCCATTGAATAGTTCAATGAATCTCATCCGAACCTAGGAATTCTCAAAGCACTTAGGACCAAAAGTTTAAGTTTTGTGATGGAGAATTAGTGAATCGTCATTCACTTACCTTCAATTTATTTGCATGTTGGATTTCGGCATCCCTTTTCTAGTATGTAAATGTTATTGTTGGATCCTAGCCCTAATTTTTCTTATTGGGTGATAATTAGGGATTCTTGTTCTAATCTATCTTTGTCCTTTCTATAGATGTCAAACGCAAACAACGCTGCTGCTAGTTCTTTCACATTGATGAGCCTTTGCCAAAAGGTCACCTTCGATGGAACGAACTTTGGCGAATGGATAAGATACATTCGCACCATTGCTCGCTATGAGGATAAAGAGTATGTCCTCGACGAGAAGCTCGAGAAAATCAACCCCGAAGTTGCTACTCCTGCCGAAATCACCGCCTTTGAAACCCATGAGCGAGATGCGACGAAAGTACATTGCATCATGATCGCCTCCATGAACTCCGAATTCCAAAAGTCCTACGAGGACATGTATCCATACGAGATGCATCAAGACTTGTTGGAGAGGTACCACCAAAACGCGAGACAAGAGCGTTATGAGATCTTCACTAACATGATTTCCGCCAAGATGGGTCATGGAGAATCTCTTACCGTGCACTTGCAAAAGATGCAAAGGTATGTCGACCGCCTTCGCAAGTTAAATGTTGACTTCGGCGAAGACTTGGCGATCGACATGGTGCTTCACTCTTTGCCTCCGATGTATAATCAATTTAGGATGACCTACCACATGAACAAAGAGGAGGTCACTCTAAGTAAACTCCAAGGTCTCTGGAGGGTTGCTGAGAGCAATTTCAAGGACAAGTCTGTTGCACCAACTCCCAATCCGTCTGCTGCTCCTGTCTTGGCTATTGGTCAAGGGAAGGGAAAGAAGAGGAAAGCTTCTTCAAATAACTATCGAAAGGTTAAAGCCCGAGATGGTTCCTCTTCTAGTGGGACCAAAGTTGATCCCTCTAAACCCTGCTCTAACCCGAAGGAGGCAGAGTGCCACCACTGCCACAAGATAGGACATTGGAAGAGAAGCTGCCCGGATTACCTGCAAGCCATCAAGGAAGGAAAGATCAAGCCATCTTTCGCAGGTATATATGTGATAAAATCTAACGATTCTAATCATGCTATTTCTTGGGTTCTTGACACCGGTTGTGGTTATCACATTTGTTCTAATGTGCAGGGACTAAGAAGAAGTAGGGATGTGGAGCAAGGAAGGATCAATCTAATCATGGGGAACAGAAGATCGTCGCCTGTGACCAAGATTGGAGTGTATTCTTTGGTGCTTAAGAATAGTTTAGTTTTAGATTTGAACAATTGTTGCTATTCGCCCGAAATGGCTAGAAACATCATTTCATTTCATGGTTTGTATAGACAAGGTTTTAGATTTTCTTTTAATAATGAGAATGGTTCTATTTTGGCTTATCTAAATGGTGTCTTTTATTTTGAAGCTATACCATGTAATGGAATATATGAAACTGTTATGATTGTTGATAACTTAGGAAATGATGTTTTGAATATTGATTCTTCCACTAGTATGGATAAAGCATCCTTGTGGCATTGTCGTCTTGGACATGTCAACAAGAAACGCATAGCCCAACTCCAAAAGGATGGAGTGTTGGAGTCATTCGACCTTAGGGAAGATGACACATGCGAGTCTTGTTTACTTGGAAAGATGACTAAGTCACCCTTCACGAGTACTTGTGAAAGGGGTGAGGGACTATTAGACCTAATACATACCGATGTATGTGGACCTTTTAGATCAACCACGAAGGATGGGAACCGCTTCTATGTGACCTTTACCGACGATTATAGTAGATATGGGTATATCTATTTAATCAAGAAAAAGTCAGAAACCTTTGAAAAGTTCAAGGAGTTCAAGAATGAAGTGGAGAATCAATTGGGCAAGAAAATCAAGATGCTTCGATCCGATCGAGGAGGAGAGTACCTAAGTCTTGAATTCCACGATTATCTCAAGGAGTGTGGAATAGTTTCGCAATTGACGCCTCTTAGGACACCGCAATTGAATGGTGTGGCAGAAAGGCATAATCGAACCTTATTGGATATGGTTCGCTCTATGATGAGTCGTGCTTCACTACCTATCTTGTTTTGGGGGTATGCCTTAGAGACTGCCGCCCATATCCTTAACCGAGTCCCTACTAAGAAGGTTGCCAAAACACCTCACGAGTTGTGGACGGGGAAAGCTCCCTCGTTGGCACATATCAAGGTTTGGGGTTGCGAGGCTTTCGTAAGACGAGATACTCACGACAAGCTTGAACCTCGAAGTGAGCGATGTATTTTCATCGGCTACCCGCAAACTTCCTTTGGATATCTCTTCTATAGACCGAAAGATAATGTTATCTTTGTTGCGAGGAGAGGAGTTTTCCAAGAGCGAGAACTCATAAGCCAAGGAGACAGTGGGAGGCAAATCGAACTTGAAGAGATTCAAGAGTCGATAGATGAAGGAACCTCCACCGCTGGCGTTCAACCCGAGGAGGAAACTCCGGTTGAACCAATTGACGAATCCTTACCTCTTAGACGTTCCGATAGAGTTAGAGTTCAACACCAGTTTTATGGTTTTCATATTACTACCGAAGGGGACACGTATATTAGTGATGGTACACTAGTAAATCTTGATGAACCTAATAGCTATAAGGAAGCCATGGCAGGCCCGGAGTCTGCGAAATGGAAAGAGGCGATGGATAGCGAGATCCAATCCATGTACGATAACCAAGTTTGGAATTTGGTTGATTACGTGCCCGAACGTAAGACCGTAGGGTGCAAGTGGATCTTCAAGAAGAAGACCGACGTGGATGGGAACGTACACACGTATAAAGCGCGATTGGTTGCGAAGGGCTTTACTCAAACTCCCGAAGTTGACTATGATGAGACCTTCTCACCAGTTGCGAAGATTAAATCTATTAGAGTGATGCTAGCGATTGCCGCATTTCATGATTATGAGATTTGGCAAATGGATGTCAAGACCGCTTTCCTTAATGGAAAGTTGGCTGAGGATGTTTACATGGCTCAGCCAGAGGGGTTTGTGGATCCGAAGCATCCGAATAGAGTGTGTAAGCTCGAGAAGTCTATTTATGGACTTAAGCAAGCATCTCGCAGATGGAATCTTTTCTTCGATGAGAAAGTCAAAGAGTTTGGATTTGTACGAAGCGAAGACGAATCTTGTGTATATGTCAAAGCCAGTGGGAGTATAGTAAGCTTCCTCGTTCTATATGTCGATGACATATTACTCATAGGAAACGACATCCCAACTCTGCAGGAGGTTAAGTCCTGGCTCGGGAAGTGCTTCGCTATGAAGGACCTCGGAGAGGCTTCTTACATTTTGGGAATAAGGATAGTAAGAGATAGAAGTAAGAGACTAATTGGACTTAGTCAGAATACTTACTTGGAGAAGGTACTAAAACGTTTTAGTATGGAAAACTCAAAGAAGGGAGAACTACCGATACAAGGAAATGCCAAGTTGAGTAAGACTCAAAGTCCGAGTACCGAAGCCGAGATAGCAGAAATGAGCCGAGTACCATACGCTTCCGCAGTTGGCTCAATCATGTACGCTATGACTTGTACTCGCCCTGATGTAGCCTTCGCTTTGAGCATGGTTAGCAGATATCAAGGGAACCCTGGCAAAGCACATTGGATTGCGGTGAAGAACATCCTTAAGTACCTTCGGAGGACGAAAGAATGGTTCTTAGTCCTTGGAGGGAGTGATGACTTGAAGGTGCGAGGGTATAGTGACGCCAGCTTTCAAACCGACAGGGACAACTACCGTTCGCAGTCGGGCTGGGTCTTTAACCTAAATGGAGGAGTAGTGACATGGAAAAGTTCCAAGCAGGAAACCGTAGCTGATTCAACGTGCGAATCAGAGTACATCGCAGCGAGCGAAGCGTCGAAGGAGGCAATATGGCTGAAGAACTTCATCGGTGATCTTGGAGTTGTGCCGGCCATAAAGGAGCCCATGGAGATTTTCTGTGATAACGAAGGTGCGGTTGCCTTGACCAAGGAACCGAGGGATCATGGTAGATCTCGACATATCGACAGAAAATATCACTTCATTAGACATCGTGTAGAAGAAGGACAACTCGTAGTGAAGAGGATATCATCAGAAGATAACCCAGCAGATCCGCTTACGAAGGGACTGAGTAGGGTTAAGCACTTACAGCATGCTAGGAGTATTGGGTTGAAGGATGATATTAGCATAGATTAGATAGTATTAGAAACGTATAATAGATAAATGTAATTAACATTTGATGATTAAATAAAGAAGTTTTATTTATGAGTAAAGTTACTATCACATGTTAGTTGTTTAACTATTGTTTCACTTTGCATGTTTTGACTTCCAGAATAATTGAGTTTATTAGGAATAATCGAATTATTCAAATGATCCACAATCGTTCATATGTTGGGAGTAGATATGAATGAAGATTGTCGTGAATTGGTGTGTAGAGTGTCTAAATGGTGTTAGACATAGCAAGAGTTGCTGCAACGTTCATGAGTGCTTATGAACTGGTTTTGAGCATTGGAATAAACCCGCGCTTGCTGGAATCACCTTATGGAATACGATATAAAAGGTGATCGCGAGACGATAATATCATATGGTCTTAAAACCTAGATATATGGTTTATTATTTGTTAATTGATTGTGCATTGATAATGCGAAAACGCATCAGTAACTTGATGTTATAAAACGCATTGTTGTGTATAGTTGGTTAATGAATAAGTAAATGCATATAAGTCGAAGTTTATCTGTAAATTTTATCCTAAGAGGGTAGAAGAGATATCTTGGCCACTCGATGATTTGATTTGACTTATGTGCTGGGTCCGGTCAGAACTGAATTGATGTGTTCAATTAAGTTCTATGTCAAATAAATCGGAGATCGAGAAATCAAATGCTAGACTAACCATTCCATAGGATTGTCAGCATGATATCTAACAGAGGACTGTACGATCCCTTATCTAAAGGACAAGATTGATTAGATCAGAGTTGACAGCGTCTTTGAGAGCTACGATTGCAAACCGTATTATACTTGTATAGTTACTAGACTTATCCAAGTGGGAGACTGTTGGAATAGTGTCTAAGGCTATAACTATATTCGGTGGTGCATGGTCCTTTTGGGTTGCCTTCACCATAGCAACTTGAAGGATGATTTGTTAAGAGAGAGTAAATATTATAAGGAATAATATTTAGGTATTTGATTAATATAAGTCATAAATCAATTGGTATTAATTTGGTGACTTAAAGAGATTAATTGAATAAGAGGGTATAAACTGTCAATTGTTTGATAGTTAGACTTTAGACTATAAATCCATTAGGATGGACTTTGGACGGATTCTAAGAGCTTTAGGATAGCTCAAAATCGTCCATAAGGATATCTATGAATGGATTTGGATAGCCTTAAGAGAAGATTATCCAATTAGGGTTTAGGGTGAAACCCTTAAGGAGTCTAAAGGTATAAATAGGCCCTTGGGATGTGGAATTCGTGTACAATCTTTCAGAACCTAAAGCAAGGAACCTCTGGTCGAATTCCATCCCCTCTCCTCTCTCCTAAATCATCTTGCTTGCTATTGGTGTTTGTAAGCCATTAGAGGAGTGACAATTGTGACTCTAGAAGCTCCAAGACAACAAGATCAACAAGGAACTCAAAGGTATGATTCTAGATCTGTTTTAATGTTGTTGTTTAACCTAATTAGCCATTAGAAGTCTTGGATTCAAAAGCATGTTTATTAGAAAGCCTAGATCCAAGCAATATGGTTTTGCATGCGCACATAGGAAAGTTCTTATGGCTAAAACCCAACACTTTTGGGTTGCCTTCACCATAGCAACTTGATGGATGATTTGTTAAGAGAGAGTAAATATTATAAGGAATAATATATGGTTATTTGATTAATATAAGTCATAGATTAATTGGAATTAATTTGGTGACTTAAAGAGATTAATTAAATAAGAGGGTATAAACTGTCAATTGTTTGATAGTTACACTTTAGACTATAAATCCTTATCCATGATAGGATGGACGATTTCTAGGGCTTGGATAAGCCAAAATCATCCATAGGGTTATCAAGGAAAGGATATGGATCAACTTAAAGTCTAAGTTATCCAATTATGGTTAAAGCTGTAATCCTTAAGGAGTCTACAAGTATAAATAGACCCTAGGGGTGAGGGAATTCGAGATATCACAACACATCATCTAAAGTAGAGATACTCTGGCCGAATTCCTCCCCTCTCCTAAATCATCTTACTTGCTATTGGTGTTTGTAAGCCATTAGAGGAGTGACATTTGTGACTCTAGAAGCTCCAAGACAACAAGATCAACAAGGAATCCAAAGGTATGATTCTAGATCTATTTCAATATTGTTATTTAACCTAATTAGCCATTAGAAGTCTTGGATTCAAAGCATGTTTAATTAGAAAGCCTAGATCCGAGCATTAGGGTTTTGCATGCGCACATAGGAAAGTTCTTATGGCTAAAACCTATCAATTGCCACCTATAATAGTAAGTTCTTGACTTGATCCATAGTCAAAGTAGAGTACTAGAAGCCTTTTGGTCTACCACAACAACCATCAATCCATGAACCAAAATTGGAACAAAAACCATGGACTTCATAAAGAAGTTTCCAAGAACTTTAAGCGGGCTCGACACTGGTAGACGTAAATAGTGAATTTACGATGGAGGATGATGTGTGTGAACTCAACTAGTTTTAAACCTACTTTTAATTATAAAATAAACACACAAAGGCAGTGGACCTATCAATTGTGGTAAAGCTAAATAAGTAGGGTATCGAACACATGGAACGGTAAATTAAAACTAAAAACTAATTTTATCTAAATTTAAATAATAAAAAGGGGTTTTCTCTAGTTTTACAAGACTAGAAACTTACTAACTATTACTTAAACTAAAAACAAGAAAAGCAAAGATTCAACTAAATTCAATGACGAAGGGGACTTCTGTTTAGTTCAACTCAATTGATCCTATGGTTGATATTATGGTAATAGTGCAATCGATTAATTCTTTTATTGGCTATCAATTCAAGTAATTAGATTCATGTTCGTTGCACTAATTCTTAGAGAACAAACTAACTCAAACAGTGGCTAGTTGTCTAATTTAATTTGATTCACTAGGTTATTTATTCGGGTTAATTTAGACTTGTAATAGCTAACTAATTTGGTCCTTTAGTTAACCTCTTATTGATGGTTATCACACAAGCTCACACATGAATTTACATATTTTTCTATTAATTCTAGTTTCACAGTCGGTAATCCTAGTCATATAATGAAGTGGTCACATAAATTATATGAGGTAGCAATTAAGAGATGTTCATGTGTAACAACCCGAAATTCCGTATCATTACTTGTAACTCTTTTTCGTAGTTCAATTCGATCAACCAATCGTCGTTTTCAAATCCGATTCCGATTTCGTTATTTAATTAAGTCATTAAGTTGTACGTATCTAATATGACTTAATAGGTGTCCTAATGCATTTAGAAATCATTCTAACACCCCATTCTAGTAATCAGAACATTTTTAGAATTTACCATATCGGGTTACGACAACTTAATTGGGTGCGACCAAAAGCCCCGCCTAACGCCGGTATCGGACAGAATTCCATAGTATCCAAAACTTAGACACTATATAAAGTGTTCTAAGCTTTCATTTGAAGCTTTTGGCTTCATCTCACTACTCTCTCTCTAACCTCTCTCCTCATCCAAGATTAAGGTCCAAAAACATAGATTTAAGGCTTCAAATCTTAGAGGTAACCTTCCTAACTTGTTATTCAACCTCTTAGGCCTTCAAATCCGTGTTTAAATTGTGATTTTGGACCTGGAACATGTGTTTACGGCCAAGGAGCATGCTTGGGCCGTAAACACATAATATTGGGGTTTTTGAGCAATTTAACCCTTCCAAACCAACATTGGGACTTAGATATGACCTTGAGGCTTACAAACCTGGACTTGGAACACCTTAAACTTGAATTTTGAAGGACAAATGAGAGTTGACGGCCAAGGTATGTGCTTGGGCTGTAAACTCCTCAGACATGGGGAGTAAACTCACTTAAACATGTTAGAATGCCTTGTAACTTCACCAATAGCCTTGGATTAAATCCTAGGACCATCTAAAAATAGTTTGGGGACCTTAAACACATCAAACACTCTCCATTTGAGAGTTTACAGCCATAGCACATGCTCCTGGGCCGTAAACTCCTAATTGTGTGTTAAATGGTGCCCTAAAGTCATACCAAGCCTTGGAAAATTAACTAGAATCACATGTGATTGTCCTAAGCACCTCAAATGAATTTTGGTTTGAGCTTGGGGAAGTTTACGGCCGTAAACTCCATGTTTACAGCCGTGAACTCCCATAAATGGTGAATAAGTCCATACAAATTAATCCAAAGCATTTGATAAATCCATTCTAGCAATCCCCATGCCCATTCAAGCCATTAAACACTCAAAACCACCCAAAAATGAGTTCACGGCCGTGAAATCATGTATGTAGGGGTATATGGCCGAAAACTTCATCAGGGAGTTTACTCTTGAGGAGTAAACTCAAATTCCAAGTCCATCGCATCATTATACGTCCGAAGATGTCACCCGGGTCACTCCAAACACTCATTTTGAGATGTTTTAGTTCATTGGAGTGTATTATCCTATCTAATTAGTGATTTAAAGTCTAATTAGATACCTTTGGATACCATTTCATATTACATAGGAATCTCGCGTGTTAACAAGCCCCGAACCAACGTTTAGTGTACGAAACAGTTGCGCCTTCTCGTCTGGTGAGTTCATACCCCTACCCTTTTTCACTGTTTTCAGGGGGGAACACAAGCAAAGTACAAGGGATTACTTGTACTCAAAACATGTTTTCATGTGTTTATTTCACATTTTATATGCTTTTAACCCTGATTGCTGCAACTGATAACCGTTTGAACAAGCAGATCACGTAAACATATATTTGTGGAATGGATTTTAAACTATTATGTTATATATATATATATATATATATATATATATATATATATATATATATATATATATATTTCACAAATGGTTTTCCACATTTTATCAGTTAAAAGCATGACATAAGAACATTGAACATAAAACTTGTACTGTTTTGTCCTCGGTAACACTCCACAGAAATACGCGAGTGAAGGACTATCATATTATTACTAGTAAATTTGTTAGTCCTGTATGGTTGGACACACGTCCTCGGCGAACACTCCATAGAGATACGCGAGTGGAGAACTGCACCCGTAACCAGAATCTCTGGGATTTAGAGAGTGTGACTTGAGTGTATAGATCTATACGGGGCTGACTACCCCACACCTGGCTACTAGTTACAGCCGAACCGAAATGGTTCAAGTGTGACGAAAGTCATAAGGTGATGTGGACTACTTATTGCCATATCTAGTGTATCGTATGGTTATGGAACTCGCAATTAGGATAACCGAGATTTACTCGATAGTAATAATGAATAACGTAATATATCTTTTACAGTGATCACCAACATTCAAGAAAGTATGAGACTTTCCTGGGGAAAACATTGAACATAACCACGTTTGACAAATACATCTTTTACATTGATAACCAACATTCAGGAAAGTATGGGGCTTTCCTAGGGGAAACGTTCACATAACTAGAAAAGGGTAACAAACAGGATTACTTTACGTCTTTCACAATTGGTAACACAATCAGGAAAGTATGGGACATTCCTGGGAATACATTGGTACATGACTAGGACAGTATGTTAAACCAGATAACCTAACTGTACATTTACACAAGTGAAAACATGTTTTCAGTGTACAACTTTACTTTACATGTTGACAAACGATAACAAACCTTTTTAAGAAAATATGGGATTTTCTTGGTGTGCGTAACATTTCAGAAACAGAAAGGAAACTTGAACATTTCACAAACAAAAACCGCTTATGAACTCACCAGCGTTATGCTGATTTTTAAACCGCTTGTGTTCTCAGTTCAGCGTTAGAACAGGTACCCGAAGATCCTTTTTGTCCGAAGACGGAGTACTCAGAAGACTCGTTTCATTTTGTTCATATATATACTATGTATCATAACTGTACAACTTTACTTTTGAAACAACTCTAAAACTTTTCTTTATGTAATGTAATGGTTGTTTTACTTTACTTACTATGTGCATTGGATTTGATACTCAACGTGGAGTCAACCCCAGAAACGTTTCCGCCTTCGGTTTTCGGGGTGTGATAGATTGGTATCAGAGCCCTTGTTTATAATGAATGAAGTATACCAAACCTTACATGGTATAAAATTATAAACACTAAAGGGCCTAAGTGCTCTGAATTAAAAGTATATTCAAACAACAAGTATTTTCAAAAGTATACAAGTATACCGAACCGTCGTGATCAGTAACTACAAGTAGAACAGAACATAAGTAAGTGGGTGTTGTATGCAGTGGTTAAACCTGGGTAGTTATGTAGTCGTGGCTAGGGTCAATATAGCCTGGCCAACTATATTCATTCGAGACACGGCCAACATGTGCTTGGGAGTGACTGTGCTGTGCGGCATGCCTAAAACTTACCCTAATTTCCCAAACATCGAACCAGTGTCGTAAGTAGATCATGAAATACTATGGGAGTATTTCTCGAGCCAATCCTCTGTAGAAATCCTCATTCGAGTGGTGTTCTAGATCATACTTCGTGGTAAATTATCTGTTTTGATAACTCTTTCCTGCTTTATCGCTTATTCGGAACATATAACTGCCATATCTATCGATTCAATGTAGAGGACTTAACATCCTCTCTCTTTCTTGATCTTATTAGATCAAGATGCCTCCCAGAAAGAGACCCAACTCAAAGAACAACAACAATCCTTCTTTGCCACCATCTCCTCCTCAATTTGATCTTGCATTGCTTCAGACAGTTCTGACTGCTGCAATGGTGGTAGCCATGTCACAAGTGAACCCTGGTAGCTCAGGAGGTGGTCCTCAACTCCAAAGCCAAGAAAATAATCAGGGACACCGAAAGGAGGGTTCCTATAAGGATTTCATGAATGCGAAACCAACATCCTTCAATGGCACTGGAGGTGTCATTTCCTTATCCCGATGGTTCGAGAAAATCGAATCCATCTTCGAAATCTGTGCCTGTTCGGAATCTGATAAGGTCAAGTTTGCAGCCTATACCTTCGTTGATAAAGCCTTGACTTGGTGGAATGGCCGAGTCAAATCTCTGACCCTACGCGTAGCCAACGCCATGGGCTGGGAAGCCATGAAAGAACTTCTAATAGCCGAGTACTGTCCCCGTGGTGAAATGCAGAAACTAGAGCACGAGCTCTGGAACCTGAAGATGAAAGGTTCTGACATTGCTGCATACACTTCCCGAGTCAATGATCTCACACTTCTCTGCCCGGGATTAGTCACTCCTGAAAGCAAAAAGATCGAAAGGTTCATTTGGGGGTTAACTCAACCGACAAAGGGTCATGTCTTGGCTGCTCGTCCGGATACCTATGATAGTGCCAAGACTTTAGCCCAAACCCTGATTGATCATAGCGATAATGTTGAGGAAACCACTACCACTCCTGATCCGACTCAAAGGAGTGGTGAGAAGAGAAAGTTCTGGAAGAAGAAGAAGGGTCAATCTTCCCAAGGATCTTCCAAGAAACAGCAGACGGTAGCAGTCCATGCTGCTACTACCTCCGTTGCTGCTGCTTCTGTTGTGGGATCGACAGCTCCAACTCCTACCAGCAGATATGCTGGTAATCTTCCTCTGTGTGACAAGTGCAAATACCATCACAATCCTGGCCCCTGCCGAGAACTATCTTGTACCAACTGCGGTAAGAAGGGGCACACAGTTCGATTCGGCAAAACTTCGGCCCAATCGACCAACCAATTATCTGGAGCAGGCGTTAGTCAAGCTTGCTACAACTATGGAGAGGTTGGGCATTTTAAAAGGAATTGCCCCAAGAAGTCAAAATCTAATAACACCGGAAGGGTTCTAACCATGGGACGGGAGGAAGTAGTCGCCGATCCCACTGTTGTTTCGGGTACGTTCCTTCTCGACAACTCTTATGCTAGTATTCTTTTCGATTCGGGTGCGGAAAGGAGTTTTGTTAGTCATGCATTCAAACATAACCTGAAACGTAATCCCCAACCGCTAACTGAAACATTTACCATCGAGATGGCTAACGGTGAGAAAGAAAGCGCTAGCGATGTATTCATAGGCTGTACCCTTACCCTGAATTACCACTCATTTCCTATAGATCTTATGCCAGTTTCCATTAAGAGCTTTGATGTTATCATTGGCATGGATTGGTTGAGTCCCAATCATGCTGATATCCTTTGTTACGAAGAAGCCATCCGTCTCAACCTTCCTTCGGGACAGACTCTCGTAATTTATAGTGATAAACCCAATTCCAATCTTCGTATCATTTCCTGCATCAAAGCTCAAAAGCTCCTACGAATGGAGTGCATTGCATTCTTAGCCCATGTGATCAATGAGAAACAGGAAGTTAAAGACCACGCGAGCATCCCCGAAGTTTGTAACTTTCCTGATGTATTTCCCGAAGAGTTTCCAGGAATTCCTCCCGAGCATCAGGTCAAGTTCCGTATTGACCTAATTCCTGGAGCTACTCCCGTAGCAAATTCTCCGTATCGCTTAGCTCCAGCAGAAATGCAGGAGTTATCCAGTCAACTCAATGATTTGCTCAGTAAAGGATTCATTAGACCGAGTTCCTCACCGTGGGGAGCTTCGGTATTGTTTGTTAAGAAGAAAGATGGATCCTTTCGGATGAGTATCGACTACCGTGAGATGAACAAGTTGACCGTTAAGAACCGATATCCTCTTATGCAAATAGATGACCTCTTCGATCAACTCCAGGGAGCTAGCTATTTCTCAAAGATAGACCTTCGGTCAGGGTACCATCAGTTACGAGTTCAGGAGAGTGATGTTTCCAAAACAACTTTTAGGACTCGGTATGGACACTACGAGTTCGTAGTGATGCCCTTCGGTCTAACCAATGCACCAGTTGTGTTCATGGACCTGATGAACCGGGTGTGCCGTCCCTTCTTAGACAAGTTCATCATCGTGTTCATCGACGACATCCTCGTCTACTCAAGGAGCGAAGAAGACCACAAACAACACTTGAGGTTAGTGTTGGAGACCCTTAGATCCGAGAAGCTATACGTGAAATTCTCCAAGTATGAATTCTGGATACGGAAGGTAACTTTCCTCGGTCATGTGGTATGCGAGGAGGGTATTCACGTGGATCCTTCCAAGATTAAAGCAATAGAGAATTGGTTGGCACCGAAGACACCCATAGAAATCCATCAATTCTTGGGTCTCGCAGGCTATTATCGGAGATTCATCCAGAATTTTTCCAAAATCGCCAAACCCTTAACCACTCTAATACAGAAAGGTGTACCCTTTTGTTGGAGTGATAAACAAGAAACTGCATTCCAAACGTTGAAGAGAGCCTTATGCAGCGTGCCTGTTCTGTTCCTACCCGAAGGGACAGAGGACTTCGTTGTCTACTGCGATGCGTCTAATCAAGGTTTAGGTTGTGAGCTTATGCAAAGAGGAAAAGTGATTGCTTATGCCTCAAGACAGCTGAAAGCACACGAGGTCAACTATACCGCACATGACTTGGAACTAGGAGCCGTAGTCTTTGCATTGAAGATTTGGAGACATTATCTCTACGGAACCAAGTGCACGATCTTCACTGATCACAAGAGCCTGCAGCACATCTTTGATCAGAAAGACTTGAACATGAGGCAACGGTGATGGGTAGAACTACTCAGTGATTATGAGTGTGAGATCCGTTACCATCCCGGCAAGGCCAATGTGGTAGCAGATGCCCTTAGCCGAATGGAAAGTGTAGGCCACAAAGTGAAGAACCAGACGATGACTATCCATTCCAACTTACCCATGCAAATCCAAGAAGCCTAGTTAGAAGCCCTCAAACCCGAGAACGTATCGATCGAAGCTTTGATGGGAATGGATAAGAAACTTGAGATCATAGGTGACGGAGTCTATTGTTTCATGGATCGGATCTGGATTCCAAAGTCCGGAGGATTCAGGGAAATTGTCATGGAGGAGGCACACAAAACCAAATACTCTGTTCACCCGGGTTCTGACAAGATGTACCTGGATCTCAAGAAACAATATTGGTGGCCAAACATGAAAGCTGAGATAGCTACGTTCGTGGGCAAGTGTCGGACTTGCACCAAAGTCAAAGTTGAGCACCAAAAACCCTCGGGTCTGCTCCAACAGCCCGAGATACCCGAATGGAAATGGGAGATGATTACCATGGATTTCATCACCAAACTACCCAAGTGTCCTAGTGGGTACGATACCATTTGGGTAATTGTGGATCGTTTAACAAAATCCGCTCACTTCATTCCGATCAAAGAATCATACAAGATGGAAAGACCCGCGCGAATCTACATCCAGGAGGTAGTTCGACGGCACGGTGTACCTGCATCCATTTGTTGGAATAGTATCTAAGGCTATAACTATATTCGGTGGTGCATGGTCCTTTTGGGTTGCCTTCACCATAGCAACTTGAAGGATGATTTGTTAAGAGAGAGTAAATATTATAAGGAATAATATTTAGCTATTTGATTAATATAAGTCATAAATTAATTGGATTTAATTTGGTGACTTAAAGAGATTAATCAAATAAGAGGGTATAAACTGTCAGTTGTTTGATAGTTAGACTTTGGACTGTAAATCCATTAAGATACACTTTGGACGGATTCTAAGAGCTTTAGGATAGCTCAAAATCGTCCATAGGGATATCTATGGAATGGATTTGGATAGCCTTAAGAGAAGATTATCCAATTAGGGTTTAGGGTGAAACCCTTAAGGAGTCTAAAGGTATAAATAGGCCCTTGGGATGTGGAATTCGTGTACAACCTTTCAGAACCTAAAGCAAGGAACCTCTGGTCGAATTCCATCCCCTCTCCTCTCTCCTAAATCATCTTGCTTGCTATTGGTGTTTGTAAGCCATTAGAGGAGTGACAATTGTGACTCTAGAAGCTCCAAGACAACAAGATCAACAAGGGATTCAAAGGTATGATTCTAGATCTGTTTTAATGTTGTTGTTTAACCTAATTAGCTATTAGAAGTCTTGGATTCAAAAGCATGTTTATTAGAAAGCCTAGATCCAAGCAATAGGGTTTTGCATGCGCACATAGGAAAGTTCTTATGGCTAAAACCCAACAGTGGTATCAGAGCCTAGATTGGTTTTCTTTAAATTGTCGCTTGAATAACTGAAACAAACCTGCAAAATTCGATTTTTTGGGTTTTGAGTCACTGACTCGTCGAGTTCCAAGGTGGACTCGTCGAGTAGGCCTGACTCGTCGAGTCCCCTTGTGCACTCGGCGAGTCCAAGCGTCAGGAATGGCCAGATTCGGGATTTTTTCATAATTATCTTATGGAAACTTACCTTAATCATATTAGATCAATGTAAATCCTTTTTTTGATAAATATGACTGTTATCTTGATCTAATTAAAGATATTTATCATCTAATAAAATATTTAATTTCCTTATATGATAATAATTAATTATTTTGGTAATTATCTTCAAAGAAATCAAGATAAATCAAATAAAGATAATTAGAATATTAATTGTTAATTGGAATTATTTGTTATTTGATCCTCCATTTTTTAAATGTTTAAAACCTACCCTAAAGTTTTGAAATTTATATTTATGATTAAAAGTTTTAATTTAGACAACTTAAATTTCAAACCCTAGATTTTGAAAAGTTTAAAATGCAACCCTATACCTATATGATATTATTAGAATAATATATATATGTATAACTAAATGCTAGTCTTACCGCTAGTAGGCCTCATTCACGAAGCCGATCTATAAGGTGGGTATAAGGTTGCGGCCTATAAAATGGCGCTTAATGGGTGTACACTCACACCCACCGCTTGCTTGATTGGTGGAGGGTCGTTAGCCGAACGGGTAGGATAGGGCAACCTCATCCTCTCATTAAAAGTATAATAAGAAATACGAAGTAACTAAACCTTTTTTAAAAATTTCCCAATCTTAGTTACTTTAGGAAAAGTGAATTGATGCAATCCCATGAAATTACACTTTGCACCTTGCTAAGATGTTAGTGGAGCGTGTGTGGTTTACCGGCACACTAATTGGTTCTAAGCGAAGGTGGCAAAGGGTGATTCATTGTTTATCATAGTTCGATGGAGCGTGTGTGGTTTACCGGCACATCGAATAGGTGATCGTAACAATGAAGGCACCATGTGAATTTGCATGGTAATTCACACCCGCTTTGTGATCCTCGGCATCCCAGTTACAAACGAGAGGGGCATATCGAGATTTAAACATGCCATTGAATAGTTCAATGAATCTCATCTGAACCTAGGAATTCTCAAAACACTTAGGACCAAAAGTTTAAGTTTTGTGATGGAGAATTAGTGAATCGTCATTCACTTACCTTCAATTTATTTGCATGTTGGATTACGGCATCCCTTTTCTAGTATGTAAATGTTATTGTTGGATCCTAGCCCTAATTTTTCTTATTGGGTGATAATTAGGGATTCTTGTTCTAATCTATCTTTGTCCTTTCTATAGATGTCAAACGCAAACAACGCTGCTGCTAGTTCTTTCACGTTGATGAGCCTTTGCCAAAAGGTCACCTTCGATGGAACGAACTTTGGCGAATGGATAAGATACATTAGCACCATTGCTCGCTATGAGGATAAAGAGTATGTCCTCGACGAGAAGCTCGAGAAAATCAACCCCGAAGTTGCTACTCCTGCCGAAATCACCGCCTTTGAAACCCATGAGCGAGATGCGACGAAAGTACATTGCATCATGATCGCCTCCATGAACTCCGAATTCCAAAAGTCCTACGAGGACATGTATCCATACGAGATGCATCAAGACTTGTTGGAGAGGTACCACCAAAACGCGAGACAAGAGCGTTATGAGATCTTCACTAACATGATTTCCGCCAAGATGGGTCATGGAGAATCTCTTACCGTGCACTTGCAAAAGATGCAAAGGTATGTCGACCGCCTTCGCAAGTTAAATGTTGACTTCGGCGAAGACTTGGCGATCGACATGGTGCTTCACTCTTTGCCTCCGATGTATAATCAATTTAGGATGACCTACCACATGAACAAAGAGGAGGTCACTCTAAGTAAACTCCAAGGACTCTTGAGGGTTGCTGAGAGCAATTTCAAGGACAAGTCTGTTGCACCAACTCCCAATCCATCCGCTGCTCCTGTCTTGGCTATTGGTCAAGAGAAGGGAAAGAAGAGGAAAGCTTTTTCAAATAACTATCGAAAGGTGAAAGCCCAAGATGGTTCCTCTTCTAGTGGGACCAAAGTTGATCCCTCTAAGCCCTGCTCTAACCCGAAGGAGGCAGAGTGCCACCACTGCCACAAGATAGGACATTGGAAGAGAAGCTACCCGGATTACCTGCAAGCCATCAAGGAAGGAAAGATCAAGCCATCTTTCGCAGGTATATATGCAATAAAATCTAACGATTCTAATCATGCTATTTCTTGGGTTCTTGACACCGGTTGTGGTTATCACATTTGTTCTAATGTGCAGGGACTAAGAAGAAGTAGGGATGTGGAGCAAGGAAGGATCAATCTAATCATGGGGAACAGAAGATCGTCGCCTGTGACCAAGATTGGAGTGTATTCTTTAGTGCTTAAGAATAGTTTAGTTTTGGATTTAAACAATTGTTGCTATTCGCCAGAAATGGCTAGAAACATCATTTCATTTCATGGTTTATATAGACAAGGTTTTAGATTTTCTTTTAATAATGAGAATGGTTCTATTTTGGCTTATCTAAATGGTGTCTTTTACTTTGAAGCTATACCATGTAATGGAATATATGAAACTGTTATGATTGTTGATAACTTAGGAAATGATGTTTTGAATATTGATTCTTCCACTAGTATGGATAAAGCATCCTTGTGGCATTGTCGTCTTGGACATGTCAACAAGAAACGCATAGCCCAACTCCAAAAGGATGGAGTGTTGGAGTCATTCGACCTTAGGGAAGATGACACATGCGAGTCTTGTTTACTTGGAAAGATGACTAAGTCACCCTTCACGAGTACTTGTGAAAGGGGTGAAGGACTATTAGACCTAATACATACCGATGTATGTGGACCTTTTAGATCAACCACGAAGGATGGGAACCGCTTCTATGTGACTTTTACCGACGATTATAGTAGATATGGGTATATCTATTTAATCAAGCAAAAGTCAGAAACCTTTGAAAAGTTCAAGGAGTTCAAGAATGAAGTGGGGAATCAATTGGGCAGGAAAATCAAGATGCTTCGATCCGATCGAGGAGGAGAGTACCTAAGTCTTGAATTCCACGATTATCTCAAGGAGTGTGGAATAGTTTCGCAATTGACGCCTCCTAGGACACCGCAATTGAATGGTGTGGCAGAAAGGCGTAATCGAACCTTATTGGATATGGTTCGCTCTATGATGAGTCGTGCTTCACTACCTATCTTCTTTTGGGGGTATGCCTTAGAGACTGCCGCCCATATCCTTAACCGAGTCCCTACTAAGAAGGTTGCCAAAACACCTCACGAGATCTGGACGGGGAAAGCTCCCTCGTTGGCACATATCAAGGTTTGGGGTTGCGAGGCTTTCGTAAGACGAGATACTCACGACAAGCTTGAACCTCGAAGTGAGCGATGTATTTTCATCGGCTACCCGCAAACTTCCTTTGGATATCTCTTCTATAGACCGAAAGATAATGTTATCTTTGTTGCGAGGAGAGGAGTTTTCCGAGAGCGAGAACTCATAAGCCAAGGAGACAGTGGGAGGCAAATCGAACTTGAAGAGATTCAAGAATCGATAGATGAAGGAACCTCTACCGCTGGCGTTCAACCTGAGGAGGAAACTCCGGTTGAACCAATTGACGAATCCTTACCTCTTAGACGTTCCGATAGATTTAGAGTTCAACCCCAGTTTTATGGTTTTCATATTACTACCGAAGGGGACACGTATATTAGTGATGGTACACTAATAAATCTTGATGAACCTAATAGCTATAAGGAAGCCATGGCAGGCCCGGAGTCTGCGAAATGGAAAGAGGCGATGGATAGCGAGATCCAATCCATGTACGATAACCAAGTTTGGAATTTGGTTGATTACGTGCCCGAACGTAAGACCGTAGGGTGCAAGTGGATCTTCAAGAAGAAGACCGACGTGGATGGGAACGTACACACATACAAAGCGCGATTGGTTGCGAAGGGCTTTACTCAAACTCCCGGAGTTGACTATGATGAGACCTTCTCACCAGTTGCGAAGATTAAATCTATTAGAGTGATGCTAGCAATTGCTGCATTTCATGATTATGAGATTTGGCAAATGGATGTCAAGACCGCTTTCCTTAACGGAAAGTTGGCTGAGGATGTTTACATGGCTCAGCCAGAGGGGTTTGTGGATCCGAAGCATCCGAATAGAGTGTGTAAGCTTGAGAAGTCCATTTATGGACTTAAGCAAGCGTCTCGCAGATGGAATCTTTGCTTCGATGAGAAAGTCAAAGAGTTTGGATTTGTACGAAGCGAAGACGAATCTTGTGTATATGTCAAAGCCAGTGGGAGTGTAGTAAGCTTCCTCGTTCTATATGTCGATGACATATTACTCATAGGAAACGACATCCCGACTCTGCAGGAGGTTAAGTCCTGGCTCGGGAAGTGCTTCGCTATGAAGGACCTCGGAGAGGCTTCTTACATATTGGGAATAAGGATAGTAAGAGAAAGAAGTAAGAGACTAATTGGACTTAGTCAGAATACTTACTTGGAGAAGGTACTAAAACGTTTTAGTATGGAAAACTCAAAGAAGGGAGAACTACCGATACAAGGAAATGCCAAGTTGAGTAAGACTCAAAGTCCGAGTACCGAAGCCGAGATAGCAGAAATGAGCCGAGTACCATACGCTTCCGCAGTTGGCTCAATCATGTACGCTATGACTTGTACTCGCCCTGATGTAGCCTTCGCTTTGAGCATGGTTAGCAGATATCAAGGGAACCCTGGCAAAGCACATTGGATTGCGGTGAAGAACATCCTTAAGTACCTTCGGAGGACGAAAGAATGGTTCTTAGTCCTTGGAGGGAGTGATGACTTGAAGGTGCGAGGGTATAGTGACGCCAGCTTTCAGACCGACAGGGACAACTACCGTTCGCAGTCGGGCTGGGTCTTTACCCTAAATGGAGGAGCAGTGACATGGAAAAGTTCCAAGCAGGAAACCGTAGCTGATTCAACGTGCGAATCAGAGTACATCGCAGCAAGCGAAGCGTCGAAGGAGGCAATATGGCTGAAGAACTTCATCGGTGATCTTGGAGTTGTGCCGGCCATAAAGGAGCCCATGGAGATTTTCTGTGATAACGAAGGCGCGGTTGCCTTGACCAAGGAACCGAGGGATCATGGTAGATCTTGACATATCGACAGAAAATATCACTTCATTAGACATCGTGTAGAAGAAGGACAACTCGTAGTGAAGAGGATATCATCAGAAGATAACCCAGCAGATTCGCTTACGAAGGGACTGAGTAGGGTTAAGCACTTACAGCATGCTAGGAGTATTGGGCTGAAGGATGATATTAGCATAGATTAGATAGTATTAGAAACGTATAATAGATAAATGTAATTGACATTTGATGATTAAATAAAGGAGTTTTATTTATGAGTAAAGTCACTTTGCATGTTTTGACTTCCAGAATAATTGAGTTTATTAGGAATAATCAAATTATTCAAATGGTCCACAATCGTTCATATGTTGGGAGTAGATATGAATGAAGATTGTCATGAATTGGTGTGTAGAATGTCTAAATGGTGTTAGACATAGCAAGGGTTGTTGCAACGTTCATGAGTGCTTATGAACTGGTTTTGAGCATTGGAATAAACCCGCGCTTGCTGGAATCACCTTATGGAATACGATATAAAAGGTGATCGCAAGACGATAATATCATATGGTCTTAAAACCTAGATATATGGTTTATTATTTGTTAATTGATTATGCATTGATAATGCGAAAACGCATCAGTAACTTGATGTTATAAAACGCATTGTTGTGTATAGTTGGTTAATGAATAAGTAAATGCATATAAGTCGAAGTTTATCTGTAAATTTTATCCTAAGAGGGTAGAAGAGATATCTTGGCCACTCGATGATTTGATTTGACTTATGTGCCGGGCCCGGTCAGAACTGAATTGATGTGTTCGATTAAGTTCTATGTCAAATAAATCGAAGATCGAGAAATCTAAATGCTAGACTAACCATTCCATAGGATTGTCAGCATGATATCTAACAGAGGACTGTACGATCCCTTATCTAAAGGACAAGATTGATTAGATCAGAGTTGACAGCGTCTTTGAGAGCTACGATTGCAAACCGTATTATACTTGTATAGTTACTAGACTTATCCAAGTGGGAGACTGTTGGAATAGTGTCTAAGGCTATAACTATATTCGGTGGTGCATGGTCCTTTTGGGTTGCCTTCACCATAGCAACTTGAAGGATGATTTGTTAAGAGAGAGTAAATATTATAAGGAATAATATTTAGCTATTTGATTAATATAAGTCATAAATTAATTGGTATTAATTTGGTGACTTAAAGAGATTAATTAAATAAGAGGGTATAAACTGTCAATTGTTTGATAGTTAGACTTTAGACTATAAATCCATTAGGATGGACTTTGGACGGATTCTAAGAGCTTTAGGATAGCTCAAAATCGTCCATAGGGATATCTATGGAATGGATTTGGATAGCCTTAAGAGAAGATTATCCAATTAGGGTTTAGGGTGAAACCCTTAAGGAGTCTAAAGGTATAAATAGGCCCTTGGGATGTGGAATTCGTGTACAACCTTTCAGAACCTAAAGCAAGGAACCTCTGGTCGAATTCCATCCCCTCTCCTCTCTCCTAAATCATCTTGCTTGCTATTGGTGTTTGTAAGCCATTAGAGGAGTGACAATTGTGACTCTAGAAGCTCCAAGACAACAAGATCAACAAGGGATTCAAAGGTATGATTCTAGATCTGTTTTAATGTTGTTGTTTAACCTAATTAGCTATTAGAAGTCTTGGATTCAAAAGCATGTTTATTAGAAAGCCTAGATCCAAGCAATAGGGTTTTGCATGCGCACATAGGAAAGTTCTTATGGCTAAAACCCAACACCATTATCTCTGATCGAGATAGCAGGTTTACCTCCAGATTCTGGCAGTCCCTTCAGAAAGCCCTTGGAACCAAGCTAGATATGAGCACGGCGTATCATCCTCAGACCGATGGATACTGTGAGAGAACAATCCAAACCCTGGAGGACATGCTTAGGCCATGTGTCATTGACTTTGGAAAGTCGTGGGACACACATCTATCTTTGATCGAATTCTCATACAACAACAGTTACCACACCAGCATCAGGGCTGCTCCGTTTGAAGCCCTATACGGTCATAAGTGCAGATCCCCTTCTTGCTGGGCCGAGGTGGGGGATACATAGTTAGCCAAGAGTCGAGTCCCCGCCAATGCTCTCACTGTTCCTAAATCATCCGCAAAACCATCGAAAAGATCATCCAAATCCGAGACCGATTGAAATCTTCACGAGATCGCCAAAAGAGTTACGCTGATAACCGTCGGAAACCTCTAGAATTCTAGGTTGGAGATCGTGTCCTATTGAAAGTCTCGCCCTAGAAAGGCACTGTACGTTTTGGTAAACGTGGGAAACTTAACCCTAGGTACATTGGACTCTTCGAGATCCTCACCAGGATCGGTCCGGTTGCCTATAAACTTCGTTTACCTCACGAACTCAGTAACGTTCATTCCGTCTTCCATGTCTCAAACCCTAGTGATTCCCATAGACTAGATCGAGATCAATGAAAACCTAAACTTTGTGGAGGAACTGATCGAAATCATGGATCGAGAAGTCAAACGTACAAAGCAAAGTCGCATCCCATTAGTGAAGGTTCGCTGGAATGCCAAGCGGGGACCGGAATTCACGTGGGAGCGGGAAGACTCAATGAAACAGAAGTATCCACAAATCTTTCCAGATCCATGATGTGTATCTTTTCTCGTATCTTAACTTTGAATTCCGGGATGAAATTCCCTCTAACAGGGGGATAATGTAACAACCCGAAATTCCGTATCATTACTTGTAACTCTTTTCGTAGTTCAATTCGATCAACCAATCGTCGTTTTCAAATCCGATTCCGATTTCGTTATTTAATTAAGTCATTAAATTGTACGTATCTAATATGACTTAATGGGTGTCCTAATGCATTTAGAAATCATTCTAACACCCCATTCTAGTAATCGGAACATTTTTAGAATTTACCATATCGGGTTAGGACAACTTGATCGGGTGCGACCAAAAGCCCCGCCTAAAGCCGGCATCGGGTAGAATTCCACCTTGTCCAAAACTTAGACACTATATAAAGTGTTCTAAGCTTTCATTTGAAGCTTTTGGCTTCATCTCACTACTCTCTCTCTAACCTCTCTCCTCATCCAAGATTAAGGTCCAAAAACATAGATTTAAGGCTTCAAATCTTAGAGGTAACCTTCCTAACTTGTTATTCAACCTCTTAGGCCTTCAAATCCGTGTTTAAATTGTGATTTTGGACCTGGAACATGTGTTTACGGCCAAGGAGCATGCTTGGGCCGTAAACACATAATATTGGGGTTTTTGAGCAATTTAACCCTTCCAAACCAACATTGGGACTTAGATACGACCTTGAGGCTTACAAACCTGGACTTGGAACACCTTAAACTTGAATTTTGAAGGAAAAATGAGAGTTGACGGCCAAGGTATGTGCTTGGGCTGTAAACTCCTCAGACATGGGGAGTAAACTCACTTAAACATGTTAGAATGCCTTGTAACTTCACCAATAGCCTTGGATTAAATCCTAGGACCATCTAAAAATAGTTTGGGGACCTTAAACACATCAAACACTCTCCATTTGAGAGTTTACAGCCATAGCACATGCTCCTGGGCCGTAAACTCCTAATTGTGTGTTAAATGGTGCCCTAAAGTCATACCAAGTCTTGGAAAATTAACTAGAATCACATGTGATTGTCCTAAGCACCTCAAATGAATTTTGGTTTGAGCTTGGGGAAGTTTACGGCCGTAAACTCCATGTTTATAGCCGTGAACTCCCATAAATGGTGAATAAGTCCATAAAAATTAATCCAAAGCATTTGATAAATCCATTCTAGCAATCCCCATACCCATTCAAGCCATTAAACACTCAAAACCACCCAAACATGAGTTCACGGCCGTGAAATCATGTATGTAGGGGAATATGGCCGAAAACTTCATTAGGGAGTTTACTCTTGAGGAGTAAACTCAAATTCCAAGTCCCTCGCATCATTACACGTCCGAAGATATCACCCGGGTCACTCCAAACACTCATTTTGAGGTGTTTTAGTTCATTGGAGTGTATTATCCTATCTAATTAGTGATTTAAAGTCTAATTAGATACCTTTGGATACCATTTCATATTACATAGGAACCTCACGTGTTAACAATCCCCGAACCAACGTTTAGTGTCCGAAACAGTTGCGCCTTCTCGTCTGGTGAGTTCATACCCCTACCCATTTTCACTGTTTTCACTGTTTTCAGGGGGGAACACAAGCAAAGTACAAGGGATTACTTGTACTCAAAACATGTTTTCATGTGTGTGTTTCACATTTTATATGCTTTTAACCCTGATTGCTACAACTGATAACTGTTTGAACATGCAGATCACGTAAACATATATTTGTGAAATGGATTTTAAACTATTATGTTATATATATATATATATATATATATATATATATATATATATATATATATATATATATATATATATATCACAAATGGTTTTCCACATTTTATCAGTTAAAAGCATGACATAAGAACATTGAACATAAAACTTGTACTGTTTTGTCCTCGGTAACACTCCACAGAAATACGCGAGTGGAGGACTATTAGATTATTACTAGTAAATTTGTTAGTCCTATATGGTTGGAGACATGTCCTCGGCGAACACTCCACAGAGATACGTGAGTGGAGGACTGCACCCGTAACTAGAATCTCTGGGATTTAGAGAGCGTGACTTGAGTGTATAGATCTATACGGGGCTGACTACCCCACACTTGGCTGCTAGCTACAACTGAACCGAAATGGTTCAAGGGTGACGAAAGTCATAAGGTTATGTGGACTACTTATTGCCATATCTAGTGTATCGTATGGTTATGGAACTCGAAATTAGGATAACAGAGATTTACTCGATAGAAATAATGAATAACATAATACATCTTTTACAGTGATAACCAACATTCAGGAAAGTATGAGACTTTCCTGGGGAAAACATTGAACATAACCACGTTTGACAGATACATCTTTTACATTGATAACCAACATTCAGGAAAGTATGGGACTTTCCTGGGGGAAATGTTTACATAACTACAAAAGGGTAACAAACAGGATAACTTTACATCTTTCACAATTGGTAACACAATCAGGAAAGTATGGGACTTTCCTAGGAATACATTGGTACATAACCAGGACAATATGTCAAACCAGATAACCTAACTGTACATTTACACAAGAGAAAACATGTTTTCAGTGTACAACTTTACTTTACATGTTGACAAACGATAACAAACCTTTTTAAGAAAATATGGGATTTTCTTGGTGTGCGTAACATTTCAGAAACAGAAAGGAAACGTGAACATTTCACAAACAAAAACCACTTATTAACTCACCAGCGTTATGCTGATTTTTAAACCGCTTGTGTTCTCAGGTCAGCGTTAGAACAGGTACCCGAAGACCCCTTTTGTCCGATGACGGAGTACTCAGAAGACTCGTTTCATTTTGTTCATATATATACTATGTATCACAACTGTACAACTTTACTTTTGAAACAACTGTAAAACTTTTCTTTATGTAATGTAATGGTTGTTTTTCTTTACTTACTATGTGCATTGGATTTGATACTCAACGTGGAGTCAACCCCGGAAACGTTTCCGCCTTCGGTTTTCGGGGTATGACATCATGCAACCTAATTATCTTCCTATTAACATAAAAGTAGTTATCATTCACACATAAGGTTCTTTAACAAGCTAGAATCAACAAAATCACCAATATTAAATCAATCCTACCATATATAATCAATCCATAGTATCAATTTTGTCTCCCCAAACAGAAGTTTGAAGGTTTTAGCTCATGATTGAGGTGATTAACAACATATAAACGAAATCTAAAAGTCTAAACATAATGAAGAACAACAAATTAAAGTAAGAATGATGTAGATTTGCCTCAAGTCTTCTTCGGGATTTGTTTTAGGGTTGTATCTTCGTTCTCCAGCCCTCTCCTGACTCTAATTCGCAGCTTGCTTCTCCCCAAAGGTTCCAGAATTTTTTATGTCAATCTGGAAAGCTGTATTTATAAATTCGAACCGACTCGTCGAGTCCATCGCTTAATTCCCATGCACGGTAACTCTTAGAGTCCTTATCTTCTCGATCCTTCGATGCGACTCACCGAGTAGTCAACCCTAATCACCGAGTACCTTATATTTTTAGCATTTTTCTTCTTTGTTCAACTCCCGAGCTCCCAACCGCTTCTCCTGCTTCCTTTTGCTCCTGAGCTTTGCTTTTGGACTGAAAACACAATTCAAAGACTTTTACGTATCCTTTGTCCATGATATGCAATAAATTAGCTAATAAATGATAAAAATCTATACTTAATATAAGACTAAATATGCAAATATCAAAATACCCCACACTTGACTTTTGCTTGCCCCCAAGCAAAACTGAATTTTGACAAATTAGAATCACATAAGACAACTCCAATCGAACACAACCATTATGCCAAGACCGCAACGCATGCATTTGTGTCTAAAGTTTTCTTAAGAACCTCCCATACTCCAAATACTCACAATCCTCATAAACATTCGCCCACTTTTTCCGAAAAATGCTCATTTTATGCATCCTTCCGAATCCATCCTCAGAAAAACTCTTAACCTCAAGGTATTTTTGGTTGAGCAACCCAAGCATACATAATCTAGGCAATTACAATTTATGATACCACATTGGAGCTCTTTGGAATTCTTCATTTCTTTAACATTTGATCTTTGATTTCTTTGAATTCACCACCTTATTGTTTGATTTTTTGGTATCTTCAACTTTTTGAATTTCTTCATAATTTTCGATCTTTTAATTTCACATTTAACTTCGATGCTCCAAAAATTCTTCAAACTTTTCTTGTAATTCTCTCTCTCTCTTTTTTTTTTAACATGTAACTCACTTTTTTTTCTCACTCAAAACCCTACATGCTTAAGCAGGGGCGCTCAACTTCAACCTTTATTGGTTAGCCATAATATTTTTCGTGGATACATTTCTGGTACACGATGCTAAACATATTGCATCCTTCAAACTAAGCGAGGTCGTGTTTTTGTCCCATGATTTCACTGGAATAAGGAAGCCACAAATGCACTAGAACGTATATAGGCTCAACTAAACATTTGGGTCTTCATGCAATCATCAACATAATTCTAACATGGAATCCTAATTACTTTTTACCAAAATTTTCTAAATTAAGTCCTAAGTAACATTTTTGGTATTTTTAAAAATTGACCTAAATTAGGACTTTAAAATTCTAAATTTACTAAGATGAAATCAACCCCCTACCCCACACTTAATTTATGCAATGTCCTCATTGCTTGTTATGCATGAAAATAAAAACATGAAATATAGAGAGAATTGGAACAAACTCCCCTGGGGTAGAAGTTGATAGGTTGATCATCTTCTATTAAGCTCCTACTTCAATCGAATTTAGCCATGGAAACATCTCATCCATGTCTTGGGCATCAAATCACATGTGGGTACCTTCAAATGTGCAGGAAAAATACAGTAAAATCTTTAGGAATTGATTACAAAGAATAAATGGTCAAGTGGTGTAGCCATCAACATCAAGTCAGCAGCCCTTGTGGTGGATAAATGAAGGACTCGTCGAGTCATATAAACGAATCTTCGAGTAATAGCGCGAAATTGCTAAAATCGTGAAAATGAACTGCGACTCGTCGAGTAGGTTATATGCACTCGGCGAGTCAGCGTTGGGTGAACAAAATCAACTCTATCCTGAATCCAGCTTCTAGTGGGCTTCAAAACCTCCCATAGCTTCAATAAACATTCACTCATAAACCCTCTCGTATCGGACTCTACACTCAAACTCAATACGTCGATCTTTCTTGACTCGTTTCCATGTTTTTCTCACATACTCTAGACTCCTTATGCAAGTATTTCCTAAACCAAATTCTGAAATAAACCAAGGCAAATAGAACATTAAGCACAAAAGAGTTTAAGACCCAATTAAGAATTTAAAACACACCAAACAAAATAAAAAAAACAAATAAAAATTGTTCCATAAGACATAAAAAAACTAATGATCTTCTTCCTTATCATGGCCATGCACAGCCCCGCTCCCACCAGCTCCACTCTGCCTTGAATTAATGACCTCGTCCCAAGAATGAATGTAGGGAAGTTACCCCCATCAATGTGTGGAATATGAAAATGGTCAAAAAGTCGCACGTGGGATTCGTTGCTAAAATTAATACCCCTCGCCATTTGATCTTGGAGCCTCCTCGTCTTGACATTGTACCAATCCATTGGTACTTCATCATTGTCCACCGGAATCACCGGTGGTTCCTCCTCCACTTCCCGCTCACGTCTCGATCAAACCCTCCGTCCCGGTGCCTCGGGCCCGATCACCGGATCGTCATGTGGGATAGCATAATGACCTCCTCCATAATCTTCAATAATGCGTGCCCTGCGAAAAAGAATAGGATTAAAGGGAGATGTCGGAATCTCCGTCAGCAAGTTCCAAGCACCGCTAGTCATTAACCCGTAAGAGTGGGCTAAACGTGTCACAAACATGCCATCATTAATTTTTGAAGTTTTGCGGTCCTTGACCGCTCCCTCCGCCAAGTATGAAGCGATGCACCATGGAATGTTGCAAAAAGTATCGAGTGTAATGATGCTCCAAAGAAAGAAAACATCAAGGTTAGAAACCTTGTCATCGTCTTTCCTTTGGTTAATGGTGTTTGAAATAAGCCGGTGAATAAGGCAGTGTGTAGGTGATCGTATGCTCCCTTCTTGAGCCGAATTCGGAATGTAAACTTTATTAGTAATGGTGCTCCACCAACTTGAACTTGTGATTCCATCCGGAAATGCTTTATGGCAATGCTCCAGAAATGTACGAAATGCATCCGTGTTGACCACTTGTTGGTCATATATCCCCAATCTCCAAGCTAGTTCGACCATAGAACAATGACGAAGCTCGTCCCCAAGGCAAAAAGTAACACTTCCGGGATTGTAATAATTATCCACACCCTGGAAATGTATTGTGGAAAAGAACTTCAAGCACAACTCACGATAGATTGGTTCTCGAATACGGAAGACACGACTCCATCCATCACATGTAATGGATACTCCATTGTGTACAAATGTCTTGACTATATTAGGGGCCAACTCTTCTTCATAACGAACGATCCCCAACCATTCCCAATCAGTTGTATTGGAAACACATATCTCTTTTTTATTGAGCTCCTCAAGCTTCTTCTTCCAATTATTCCTTGTTGAATTTGAGTTGATTTGTGGAAAATGTAACCAAGGAAAATCTTCTTGACTTCCTCGAGAGCTTCGTCCACGTGAAAACATGGTTCCTGTAAAACAATTAACAAACAATCCAGAAGGCACAGAAACGCATTAAAACAAAATATTTTTGGGTTCCCAACTGGACTCATCGAGTCCATGAACGACTCGGCGAGTCTGATGAACTGCGCGAGTCAGTCGACGGGTCCTGTAAAATTCGACCATAAAAACTCAAAATTCGTCCAAGGGTTTGTCCAGGGATATCCATAAGGTGTATTAGAGCAATCCAAAACGACACAATTAATCCAAAATCAAAACCCTAAAAATTCACTAAACTTCAAAAACGGGTATTCTATAAAATTGATACCTTATAACATCTAAAAATCATGACTTTAACAGAATTACAGAAGAAATTAAGTACCTTTGGTGATGAAATTCAAGAATTTTAAAGGAAAATTGAAGAACTTGATGAGTGCTTGAGAGAAAAAGTAAGAGTGGGCGCACGGCGTGTAACATTGACTCGTCGAGTCAGGGTCAGACTCGTCGAGTACAGTCGTGAATTGAAACTCATCCGGATGCTGAATAGACTCGTCGAGTCAAGGTCAGACTCGCCGAGTTACTCGCAAACATTTCAAAAATTATAATTTTATCCATGTATTTATAAAAATAATATTTAAATCACCCCACACTCAGACCGTGCGTACTCTTAAGCAATCATGTTTGATGATTTAGAAGATGAAAACAGAAAAAGAAAATCCTAAAAACGAAAATCAAATAGAAATAAAACAAGAAAGATAAAAGAAAGCAAACTCTCATAACAGGTTGCCTCCCGCCAAGTGTTTCTTTTTAAGGAGTCGTTAGCTGGACACCTTCCCATCTACATTTCTTCATTTTCCTGCATCGGGAATGCACGCCTAATCTTTTGCGCTTCATACTTCGTCGTATAGGCATGTCTCTTCCTCTTGTATGTCCGTCTCAATTTTTCTCTCTTTTTCCTTGTGGCATCTTCTTCAATTGCATGCATGTTCCTTTTCCCCATCTTCGTTTTCTTCACCCCATTCTCTTGAACCCTCTTTTGTACTTCTCCTTCTTTAACTTAATTAATTCATAATTGATAAAAATTCGGGCTCGATGTTTGGTTATATGTGACTCAATGAATGGGTAACATCATCTTTCTTAACCGTTGCATTCCCCTCTTCTCCTAAACTTGCCTCCTCTTCAACTGGAATGTCTTCATCTTCTTACATTATTGTATCGAGGCAAGCTACTTGAACGTGTTGAAAGTCACCATACGCTTTAACAATTCCGCCTTCTGCTGCTCGATCTTTTAAAGAATTAGGAAAAATCTTCATATCCAAATTGATGAAATTTTCGACTGGACTCGTTGAGTCTTTCAAGTCGACTCGGCGAGTCGGTGCGAATTCCTCACACTCCATTATGTTTTCTGAATCAGTTCCTTCCAGCATCTTCTCTATCTCTTCTAAGTCCTTTTCAACATCATTATTTCCTCCAGAAGATAGTAGAAATTTACTTGGATCTTCTTCTTGTAAGAGTGAAAGTTCTTTTTGGAGTATTTCATCATCCAAATCAATGAAGGAAATTTCTTCTTTTCTTGCTTAATCTCTGGTATAGCTTTAAACACAACTGACTCATATCCTACCCTCAATGTTAGTGTGGACTCGCATACATCTATCAATGCGCATGCGGTATTCAAAAATGGTCTCCCAAAAATAATTGGAATTTTGGGGTCTTCTTCCATATCAAGCACTACAAAGTCCACGGGGAATACAAATTTGTCCACTTTTATGAGAAGATCTTCATAAACACCTCTTGGATAAAAGTATCGTCTTGTCCGCCAAATGGATCTTCATATTAATAAACCTTGGCTCCGGTAACTTCAACTTCTTGAAGAAAGAAAAAGGCATTAAGTTTATACTTGCACCCGAATTGGTCAATGCTTGAGTAGCAAGTATATTTACAAATTGGCACAAAATGGAGATGCTTCCCGAATCGCCCTTCTTTTCTGGTAGTTCATTTAATACTAATTTTGCGAGTTCTGCCATATCTTTTCTAGCAGCAAAGAGACCCTTAAGCAAGTTCAAATATTTGGGAGTTTGAAGCATTGTTTCAACAAATGGGATGGTGACATTGACTCCGTCATAGAAGATGGAGATTTCTTGTTGGCTATTAAGATCATGGTGTGGGCAATTCCTTAGCAGGATCTTGTACCTCTCCCAAGCTTCATATAGTAACTCTCCAGCTTGTTGTTCAAAGTTAGCAATGGCCTTCTTCAGCTTGGCTATTTTAGAAGGTGGGCAGAAGTGATCAATAAATTCTCCTTTCATCTTAGCCCATGTGGTGACTGACCCAGGAGAGAGTGACTTAAGCCAATCTTTTGCAGCACCCTTGAATGTAACTGGAAGCATGCGAAGTAGCTGGGTCTCGCGAGGCACATTTGGAACATTAAAATAATCAGCTACATCATTGACTTCATCCAAGTGCTTGTAAGCATCTTCATGGTCTTTTCCATAGAAAGGAATCTCCTTTAGTTGAGCGAGTATGTGGCCCTTTAGTTAGAAAGTAGCAGTAGCGGGAATTACGGGTTGCACAAGTCCCGGGCCGGTATCGTCACGCATCCTCTTCTTCCATTCCCCCATGGAGATTTCATCGATGTTATCCATGACAATGGCTAATTCGTCGTCAACGTCGGATTCGTGCCCGAAAGTGGGGTCTTCTTCTCCTTCGGTTTCGTATTCGGTGTCCTCTTTGATTGGGTCTTCTATTGCTATAGAGGCATTGGAAGCTCTTGATTTGCTGCTCTTCTTCTTGCTGAAAATGGACTTTAGATTTTTTAGTGGCGAGTTCTTTGAGGGAACGGATTCTCCAACGGATTTTCCTTTGTTCTTCCTTAGGGCGGACTCCGGGTCTTCTAGTGGAGGAACCAAAGGTGTATCAGCTCATCGGGTCATGAAACAAACTGCAAATAAAACAAGAAAATATGCATAAAAAGAAAAAAAAATAAAAACTAAAACTGTGAACAGCGAAGGACTCGCCGAGTGGTCACGAGTGCACTCGGCGAGTTCAAAGCAAAAATAGAAAAAATTTCTAATTAACTTATTAAAATGGATATTAATTAAAACATATACTAACTACTAAATTACCTAAGAATTAACTTTGTGTAAGATAAATCCCACACAAACGATCGATAAAAATAGAAATTAGTGCTAATTTAGAACCGTTCCCCGGTAACGGCGCCAAAAACTTGATGTGCGTGAACTCAACTAGTTTTAAACCTACTTTTAATTATAAAATAAACACACAAAGGCAGTGGACCTATCAATTGTGGTAAAGCTAATTAAGTAGGGTATCGAACATAGGAACGGTAAATTAAAACTAAAAACTAATTTTATCTAAATTTAAATAATAAAAAGGGGTTTTCTCTAGTTTTACAAGACTAGAAACTTACTAACTATTACTTAAACTAAAAACTAGAAAAGCAAAGATTCAACTAAATTCAATGACCAAGGGGACTTCTGTTTAGTTCAACTCAATTGATCTTATGGTTGATATTATGGTAATAGTGCAATGGATTAATTCTTCTATTGACTACCGATTCAAGTAATTAGATTCACGTTCGCTGCACTAATTCTTAGAGAACAAACTAACTCAAATAGTGGCCAATTGTCTAATTTAATTTGATTCACTAGGTTATTTGTTCGGGTTAATTTAGACTTGTAATAGCTAACTAATTTGGTCCTTTAGTTATGTAACAACCCGTCTCTGGTATGTTGCTTTTATATTATTTATTTTAGAAGTTTGTAGAGGGACTCGACGAGTCTATGGCCCGACTCGTCGAGTAGAGTCGTGATCTTGGGCAGCGTATAGATCGACGATTCGGCGAGTCCATATTCGGGACTCGGCGAGTCGGCCTGCCAGGTAGAAACCCTAAATCCTCGGGTTTGCACCCTATTTAAACCATCTTAGGAGCCCCCAAACTCGTATCCTTCACCCTCAAAGCATATTTAGCAAACCCTAACCATTCCATTGAGTATTTGAGCTTTTCTTGTCTAAATCTTGAAGTTTTGAAGAGAAGAAGGAGGCTAGATCCAAAGGAGAAGAAGAAGATCCAAGTTTTTGCACCCATTTCAGAGTATCTTGAGGTAATAATCGGTTTCTTCCTGTTTTGATGATTGATTCTCCTTTATAAGCATATTTAGCCCATTCTTTAGCTTGTTCTTAGTAGATAAATCATATTGGATGGATTAGCTTTCGGATCTAGCCAAGTTTCAGTTCCAAAAACGTAGATCTATCAACTTTATGAAGCCATTTTGCATGATAGCCCTAGATCTACTCTACCAAGTGCCTTTTTAGCATTTATATCCTTTTGTATGCATTTGTACACGTAAAGTTGGGAACTTTACGTGGTAAACCAGCCTTAGGAACTCAGATCTATGTATTGTATGCAGTGGTTTTGAGCAGAATCGAGTTTTTAGTAATTGCATGCATGTGACTCGGCGAGTCGTTCTTCAGACTCGGCGAGTCGAGTCGCGAGTCCCCGATCCTTCCCCTTTGAGTGATTCCGAGTGGGGACCAGTGAGTAGTGGAATGGACTCAGTGAGTCAGAGGTTAGACTCAGTAATGGAGGGACTCAACGAGTTGTTCATACAACTCGGCGAGTCTAAGGCAATCTTCATAAATTCAAGAACAACTCGTCGAGTTGTTCATACAACTCGGCGAGTCGGATGCAGATAGTCTGAGTTTTAGAATCAAATGGGAACTCGTCGAGTTTAAGCCATACTCGACGAGTAGCAGCAATCAGGGTTGAGAAATGAGAGTAGGGACTCAGCGAGTTGGCGGCCCAACTCGGCGAGTCAGGTCAACTGTAAGTTGACTTTGACCAGAAGAGTTGACCTTGACCAGGAGAGTTGACTTTAGCCAGGGGTAAAAGAGTTATTTTACCCCAATGCAGTTGTTAGTATTTTGATTGAAGTGTATTTGTGGAATTGTAGCCGGGGAGATACCGGAGCAGCAGCGGATAGCTTCCAGAGCCATACACTCAGCAGCCAGATCACGAGGTGAGTTTCCTTCCAATAGGAATGGGTCTAAGGCCAAAATGTCGGCCCGTATAGCTAGTAGTAGCTTCCGGACTTCGATCTGATGCATATTTTATTATGTTTGATGCCTTCGTGGCTCAGACAGGATTTATGTGTTATATGTTCCGGGTTACAGCCCGATGCAGTATGCTGTTTATGTTTTCATGCTAGTTGATATGTTTATGCTATGCTATGATCAGTAGTTCCGAAATTTTGTCCGATGCAGTCAGTTCCAAACTTCGGTCCGATTAGTTCCGGACTTCGGTCCGATGCAGTTAGTTCCGGACTTCGGTCCGATGCAGGAGGCAAGGCCTCAGTAGTTCCATACTTCGGTCCGATGCAGGAGGCAAGGCCTCAGTAGTTCCGGACTTCGGTTCGATGGAGAGGGCAAGGCCCTGGTTAGTTCCAGACTTCGGTCCGATACAGTTTCCGGAGTTCGGTCCAATGCAGTGGGCAAGGCCCAGTATTTGTTTATATGTATTGTTTGGTATGTGGTAGTTTGGGGAGCTCACTAAGTTTCGTGCTTACAATTTCAGTTTTGGTTTCAGGTACTTCCGCAAGTAAAGGGAAGAGCTCGGGTTGATGGCATCGCATACACCGCAGTTTCAGTTGTCCTGGGAGATGTTTCTGGTTTTTCATAAATGTGCTTGATACAGTTTTTATACAGTTCTACATAACTATTAGTTACTGTTTTGAAATATTGACGTATGGATTTTACTTTGTGATATTATTTTAGTACTTTTAGTAATTGTTAAACAAAAATTTTTGGGTCGTATTTTGGGATGTTTCAAGTTGGTATCAGAGCCTTGGTTTGAGGGATTCGGATACACTTTCGGGTGTGTCTGAACTCAAACTAAGGAAACGATAAAGATTTTCAAAAGAAAAACATTTTGAAAATGATTTTGGAAAAAAAGAACTTAGAAAAGAAGAAGAGTTTTATAAAAGGAAAATGGTGTGGGGTATGCGATCAACCGAGCTCAAGTAAGTACTCCCAAATTACCCGTACAAGTTATGTTATGATCACCAGTTTTAATTTCAGTAGAACGGCATGTTAGAATAGGACTAAGGATCTAGGAGGATGCCTTATGTGCCTGCTATATGTGCTTCAGCTTTTTGAAATTTGCATGCTAGTATGAAGTAGACAATAGTAGGATAGCCTATTAGGGTTATGTCTGATATTAGGAGCTTAGCATTGTATGCTAGTACAGTATCTCATTATGAGAATAGATTTGCTTGAATAACTTCCTGTATCCGAATGCTGCTTGCTTTGTGCTTTGTGGGACTCTGAGTGATGAGATTTAGCCATTAGGTGAATACGTCACATCACATGTGATCAGGGTTGAATAATCTCAGAGTGTTGGATTTGGCCCTATTGCGCAGCTCTTGTTTGAGTCTAACCGTTGTAGGGACGAGTCTTTTACTCGAAGGATTATCTGAGCCTCATTACATGTGATGGTGTTCAGGTAATGACTAATTAGCTTTACAAGGAGGCCTTCAGCAGCTGAGGACTGTTTTTAATGGAGTTAGAGATTTTCCCTAGGGAAAGCCTAGGATGAGAGTAGCAGAGATCAGTAGTAGTAGAAGTAACTTGGTGGAGTCAAGGCAGTTCTTGAGGAAAGTACAGATAGATGTGGAAGGTAGTATGGGCCCGTACTACTAAAAGCAGAGGATCCGTACTCGAATCAAGGAAGGACGAGACAAGATCAGGAAACTAGTATTGGTATTAGTGATCCCTTGAGATATTTCAGTTTTCTGATGTTGCTATGATTTGTTTCAGAATGGTAGTTTTGCGTTCGAGGCCAACAGTCGGCAGTTCAGGTGCCAGAGGGGGATCAGGACCAGGCCCGGAGGCCGGGCAGTTGGATGAGCAGACCAGAGAGTTCCTTTCTTCTGAGGTTACTCGTATCATACTGGAGCAGACTCCTGTGATCTTCAGTTCGATCAAGGAGGGTATTCTAGAGCTGATGGATGAGAGATTGGGCACCTTCTGTGCCGAGGTGGCGGCCATGATGGGGTCGCACACACTTATGTTCAGGGAGTTCAGGGTATGTGGAGCTCCAGATTACCACGGGGCACGGGACCCCATAGCGAGTACTAGATGGTTGGCGGATGTGGCCAACGCTTTCCGCACGAGCAGGTGTCCCGAGGGGGACAAGGTTAGATTGGCGTCCTGTCTTCTGAAGGACAGGGAACGGGATTGGTGGGAGGAGGTCAGACATACCATTGGAGATGATGCAGCGTTAGATGCCACGACCTGGGCTGATTTCTCCACCAGGTTCAGGGCGGAGTGTGCACCGATTATCGAGGTGCAGCAGTTAGCCAGGGAGTTTCAGGACCTCACCCAGACTACGGAGACCGTGGCGGAGATCACCGCCAAGTTCAGGGAGAGGGCTCTTCTCGTTCCTCAGTATGCAGCCGATGAGGAAATGAAGAAGGCCCGTTATCATGAGATGTTGCGGAGCGATATCCGCCAGTTTGTGAGCCGGTCCAGCTGTAAAACGTTGGATGACATGATTGCTAGGGCTCGGGAGAGGGAGATTGACCTTGAGATGGAGAAGAAGAGGAAACTGGAGGCGGTTTCGGGTACAGGCAGTTCGGGAAAAAAGCCCAAGGTTTCAGATCACAGATCCAGGAGTCAGCAGAGCCACAATCGTTGTGGCAAGTGTGGGAGATTGCACGACGGGGTGTGCAAGGTAGGGAGTTCCGGCTAATACAAGTGCGGTCAGACTGGGCATTTGAGCAGGGATTGTACGGCTCCTGCTACCGCTATTGCAGCATCAGATCTGATTTGCTTTCAATGCAATCAGAGGGGACATAAAAAGTCCCTGTGTCCGAGTTTAGCTGCAGCAGGGAAGGTGGTTGCACCTGCCCCTGCTACTTTGAGGATTACTGATGGCCGGCAGGGCCGAGCAGAGGCACCAGTGGCAAAGAGTAGAGCTTTTCAGATGACAGCAGAGGAGGTGTGAGCGACTCCTGATGTGGTGATAGGTATGTATCTTCCCTTCATCTCTATATTATTATTGATTTTTTCTTATGGTTATATGTTTTGTATAGGGTCGTTCTCTGTGAACGGGATTTCTGCTACAGTATTATTTGATTCGGGGGCTACCCGATCGTTTGTATCGCTAGCGCTTAGCAAGAGATTTAGTAGAGCTCCAGGGGAGCTGGATTGTCCACTAGAGGTCGAGATAGCAGATGACAGGACCGTGAGAGTCGCCAGGGTGCATAGAGGATGTTCTCTTCAGTTGTTCGACGAGCAGTTCTCGGTGGATTTGGTTCCTATTCCCCTTCGAGGGAATAAGGTTATAGTACGCATGGACTGGTTGAGTCCAAATGGGGCAGTGATTGACTGCGAATTACAGCTAGTGAGGGTTCGCACTCCCAGTGGGGGAGAGTTAGTGATTCAGGGCGAGAGGCCACAACGTAGACCAGCTTTTTGTTCAGCCGCGAGGGCGAGGTGCTATTTTCAGCAAGGTTGCGCCAGTTATGTAGATTATGTCATGGATGCCCGAGAGAAGGGAAGACGACAGTTGACGATGTTCTGGTAGTGCGAGACTTTCCGGATGTATTCCCGGAGGATTTATCGGGAATACCTCCTGAGAGGCAGGTCGAGTTTGGGATCGACCTAATTCCTGGTTCGGCTTCGATAGCCAAGGCACCGTACCGGTTAGCTCCCCCTGAGATGCATGAGTTGTCTACGCAGCTGCAAGAGTTGCTAGACAAGGGTTTTATTCGGCCGAGTAGTTCACCTTGGGGAGCGCCGATCCTGTTTGTGAAGAAGAAGGATGGGTCGCACCATATGTGCATTGACTACCGGGAGCTGAATAAGGTAGCGGTGAAGAATCGTTACCCCCTCCCGAGGATAGATGATTTGTTTGATCAACTTCAGGGGGGCGTCTTGGTTCTCCAAGATCGATTTACACTCCGGATACCACCAGATGCGAGTTAGAGGCGAAGATGTGCAAAAGACTGCTTTCATGACCCGATATGGTCATTATGAGTTTGTGGTGATGCCTTTTGGGCTCACTAATGCTCCAGCCGCATTCATGGATCTCATGAATCGCGTATGCAGACCGATGCTGGATCGGTCTATGATAGTAATCATAGATGATATCTTGGTGTATTCCAAGACTCAAGAGCAGCATGAGGAGAACCTGAGGGAGGTGCTAGAGGTTTTGAGAAGGGAGAGACTTTTCGCAAAGTTCTCCAAGTGCGAGTTCTGGTTGCGTGAGGTGCAGCTCCTTGGTCACCTCATCAACCAGAAGGGTATCTTGGTAGATCCAGCCAAGATAGAGGCCGTGATGCAGTGGGAGGTCCCGAAGTCTCCATCCGAGATTCGGAGCTTCCTAGGGTTGGCAGGGTACTACAGGAGATTCATTCAGGATTTCTCCAAGATAGCAGTACCGCTCACCCGACTGACTAAGAAGTCGGTGGTGTTTCGTTGGGGGCCTGAGCAGCAGGCGACATTTGAGACCCTCAGGCAAAGGCTATGTGAGGCTCCGATTCTTTCCCTGCCAGAGGGAATAGAGGATTTTGTAGTCTACTGTGATGCCTCAATCACAGGTATGGGAGCAGTATTGATGCAGCGGGGGCATGTGATAGCTTATGCCTCGAGACAGTTGAAGCCTCACGAGGTTAACTATCCTACCCACGATTTAGAGCTGGGGTCAGTGGTGTTTTCCCTCAAGATTTGGAGACATTACCTTTATGGGGTCCGTTGTACCATCTACACGGATCACAAGAGTTTGAGGTACCTTATGGATCAGCCGAGTCTAAACATGAGGCAGAGGAGATGGTTGGATGTGCTGAAGGATTATGATTATGAAATCATTTACCATCCAGGGAAGGCCAACGTAGTGGCCGACGCCTTGAGCCGAAAGGTGACAGCAGCCCCTATCAGAGACTTATGTCTGAGGATGACAGTGATTACTCCGTTGTTGGAACGGATCAGGGAGGCTCAGGTTGAGGGTCTCAAGGAGAAGAGGTAGAAATGTGAGAGGATAGTGGGTCGAGTAGCTTTGTTTGATTATGATAGTCAGGGGTTGTTGACCCTTCATGGGAGAGTGTGGGTACCATACGGGGGCGGAGTACGGCAGGTGTTGATGGACGAGGCTCATAAGTCTCGATTTTCCATCCACCCAGGGGCGACGAAGATGTATAGAGATCTTCGACCCAATTATTGGTGGCCCTGCATGAAGCGGGATGTTGCTTGGTATGTAGAGAGGTGTCTGACCTGCAGGAAGGTCAAGGCAGAACACCAGATTCCTCACGGCAAGATGCAACCATTAGACATTCCCGTGTGGAAATGGAAGGACATCACCATGGACTTTATCACCAAGCTTCCCAGGACTGCACGTGGGGTAGATTCGATTTGGGTAGTAGTGGATCGGTTGACGAAGAGTGCTCATTTCATACCGATCCAGGAGAGCATATCGGCGGAAAAGCTAGCCGATATCTATGTGCGGGAGATAGTTGCACGTCATGGAGTGCCGGTATCGGTGGTGTCAAATCGAGACGTCCGTTTTACATCCAGATTCTGGAAGCGGTTTCATGATGAGATGGGTACTCGTCTCCATTTCAGCACCGCTTTCCACCCTCAGACGGACGGGCATAGCGAGAGGACAATTCAGACTCTCGAGGACATGCTCCGGGCATGTGTCCTAGTTCGGTGGCAGTTGGGATATGTATCTTCCATTGGTGGAATTTTCGTATAACAACAATTATCATGCGAGCATTGATCGACCTCCCTTTGAGATGCTTTATGGGAGGAAGTGCATGACCCCAATATGTTGGGGCGAGGTCGGTCAGCGAGTCATTGGGAGCACGGAGGTGGTGCTCAAGACGACCGAGTTGATTCAACAGGTTTGTAGTAGACTGCAGACTGCGCAGAGTCGGCAGAAGAGCTACGCCGACAGGAGGCGTTCAGACTTGGAGTTCCGGGTAGGCGATATGGTCCTTCTGAAGGTCTCACCTTGGATGGGTGTCATCAGGTTTCGGAGGAGGGGCAAGCTGGGCCCCAGGTTCATTGGTCCTTTCAGGGGTTTGGCCCGGGTGGGTCGGGTTGCATATAGGTTGGATCTTCCGGCAGAGCTTAGCCAGATCCACAACACTTTCCATATGTCTCAGTTAAGGAAATGTTTGGTGGATGAGTCAACAGTTGTTCCCTTAGAAGATATTCAGGTTGATAACAGCTTGAATTATATTGAGAGGCCGGTCACGATTCTGGACCAGAAGATAAAGACCTTGAGGAACAAGGTAATTCAGCTAGTGAAGGTGTAGTGGGAGCACCGGAAGGGGTCTGAGTGGACGTGTGAGGTTGAAGATGAGATGAAAGAGTACTACCTAGAGTTATCTGTAGATTCAGCCGTAGCAGACTTCGAGGACAAAGTCTGAGCCAAGTGGGGGAAAATTATAACAACCCGTCTCTGGTATGTTGCTTTTATATTATTTATTTTAGAAGTTTGTAGAGGGACTCGACGAGTCTATGGTCCAACTCGTCGAGTAGAGTCGTGATCTTGGGCAGCGTATAGATCGGCGACTCGGCGAGTCCATATTCGGGACTCGGCGAGTCGGCCTGCCAGGTAGAAACCCTAAATCCCCGGGTTTGCACCCTATTTAAACCATCTTATGAGCCCCCAAACTCGTCTCCTTCACCCTCAAAGCATTATTTAGCAAACCCTAACCATTCCATTGAGTATTTGAGCTTTTCTTGTCTAAATCTTGAAGTTTTGAAGAGAAGAAGGAGGCTAGATCCAAAGGAGAAGAAGAAGATCCAAGTTTTTGCACCCATTTAAGAGTATCTTGAGGTAATAATCGGTTTCTTCCTGTTTTGATGATTGATTCTCCTTTATAAGCATATTTAGCCCATTCTTTAGCTTGTTCTTAGTAGATAAATCATATTGGATGGATTAGCTTTCGGATCTAGCCATGTTTCAGTTCCAAAAACGTAGATCTATCAACTTTATGAAGCCATTTTGCATGATAGCCCTAGATCTACTCTACCAAGTGCCTTTTTAGCATTTATATCCTTTTGTATGCATTTGTACACGTAAAGTTGGGAACTTTACGTGGTAAACCAGCCTTAGGAACTCAGATCTATGTATTGTATGCAGTGGTTTTGAACAGAATTGAGTTTTTAGTAATTGCATGCATGTGACTCGGCGAGTCGTTCTTCGGACTCGGCGAGTCGAGTCGCGAGTCCCCGATCCTTCCCCTTTGAGTGATTCCAAGTGGGGACCAGTGAGTAGTGGAATGGATTCAGTGAGTCGGAGGTTAGACTCAGTAATGGAGGGACTCGACGAGTTGTTCATACAACTCGGTGAGTCTAAGGCAATCTTCATAAATTCAAGAACAACTCATCAAGTTGTTCATACAACTCAACGAGTTGGATGCAGATAGTCTGAGTTTTAGAATCAAATGGGAACTTGTCGAGTTTAAGCCATACTCGATGAGTAGCAACAATCAGGGTTGAGAAATGAGAGTAGGGACTCAGTGAGTTGGCTGCCCAACTCCCCGAGTCAGGTCAACTGTAAGTTGACTTTGACCAGAAGAGTTGACCTTGACCAGGAGAGTTGACTTTAGCCAGGGGTAAAAGAGTCATTTTACCCCAATGCAGTTATTAGTATTTTGATTGAAGTGTATTTGTGGAATTGTAGCCGGGGAGATACCAGAGCAGCAGCGGATAGCTTCCAGAGCCATACACTCAGCAGCTAGATCACGAGGTGAGTTTCCTTCCAATAGGAACGGGTCTAAGGCCACAATGCCGGCCCGTATAGCTAGTAGTAGCTTCCGGACTTCGGTCTAATGCAGATTTAATTATGTTTCATGCCTTCGTGGCTCAGACAGGATTTATGTGTTATATGTTCCGGGTTACAGCCCTATGCAGTATGTTGTTTATGTGTTCATGCTAGTTGATATGTTTATGCTATGCTATGATCAGTAGTTCCGGACTTCTATCCGATGCAGTTAGTTCCGGACTTCAGTCCGATGTAGTTAGTTCCGGACTTCGGTCCGATGCAGTTAGTTCCGGACTTCGGTCCGATGCAGGAGGCAAGGCCTCAGTAGTTCCGGACTTCGGTCTGATGCATAGGGCAAGGCCCTGGTTAGTTCCGGACTTCGGTCCGATGCAGTTTCCGGACTTCGGTCCGATGCAGTGGGCAAGGCCCAATATGTGTTTATATGTATTGTTTGGTATGTGGTAGTTTGGGGGAGCTCACTAAGCTTCGTGCTTACAGTTTCAGTTTTGGTTTCAGGTACTTCCGCAAGTAAAGGGAAGAGCTCGGGTTGATGGCATCACATACACCGCAGTTTCAGTTGTCCTGGGAGATGTTTCTAGTTTTTCATAAATGTGATTGATACAGTTCTACATAACTATTAGTTACTATTTTGAAATATTGACGTATGGGTTTTACTTTGTGATATTATTTTAGTACTTTTAGTAATTGTTAAACAAAAATTTTTGGGTCGTATTTTGGGATGTTTCAAGTTAACCTCTTGTTGATGGTCATCACACAAGCTCGCACATGAATTTACCTATTTTTATATTAATTATAGTTTCACAGTCGCTAATCCTAGTAATATAATGAAGTGGTCACATAAATTATATGAAGTAGCAATTAAGAGATGTTCATGCAACTTAATTATCTTCCTATTAACAGAAAAGTAGCTATCATTCACACATAAGGTTCTTTAACAAGCTAGAATCAACAAAATCACCAATATTAAATCAATCCTACCATATATAATCAATCCATAATAACAATTTTGTCTCCCCAAATAGAAGTTTAAAGGTTTTAGCTCATGATTGAGGTGATTAACATCATAAAAACGAAATCTAAAAGTCTAAACATAATGAAGAACAATAGATTAAAGTAAGAATGATGTAGATTTGCCTCAAATCTTCTTCGGGATTGGTTTTAGGGTTGTATCTTCGTTCTCTAAACCTCTCCTGACTCTAATTCGTAGCTTGCTTCTCCCCAAAGGTTCCAAAATTTTTTATGTCGATCTGGAAAGTTGTATTTATAAATTCGAACCGACTTGCCGAGTCCATGACCGACTCGTCGAGTCCATCGCTTAATTCCCATGCACGGTAAGTCTTAGAGTCCTTATCTTCTCGATCCTTCGTTGCGACTCGCCGAGTAGGCGATCCTACTCACCGAGTACCTTATATTTTTAGCATTTTTCTTCTTTGTTCAACTCCTGAGCTCCCAACCGCTTCTCCTGCTTCCTTTTTCTCCCGAGCTTTGCTTTTGGACTGAAAACACAATTCAAAGACTTTTAAGTATCCTTTGTCCATGATATGCAATAAATTAGCTAATAAATGAGAAAAATCTATACTTAATATAAGACCAAATATGCAACTATCAGAGGACTTTTTAGCCTTAGTGGTCTAAACAAAAGTTGTAGTATACGTTAAACCGAGACCATACAAAAAAAGCATACCCAATTCCGACTCCATATGAGGAAGTTATGAATTTTCTAATATTTGGCATAGCAGTGCACGACCCGAAACTCGAATTTTAGTTCGAGCGGTTTTTGGCTTACGCAACCTTAATGAGAGTTGAATATGTCATTAATAAGAACTCAAAGATAAAAAGACAAACGAAAACGGAATCCGTATGAAGGAGTTACAAATTCTTCGTGGTCATTTAGCAGTCTAATCTCCTCCTACTATTAAATTTAAGATCAGTTGAGAATTAGCTTGTATATCTTGTTTTTATCTACGCATGGAAAAAAAACATCAAAAACGGAGCTCATATGCGAAAGTTACAGGGTTTACAAGTCGAAAGGGTGCTACTGCAAAAGGGGTGACATGGTTGAATATGGGCCAAGGCTTTCTTCCCAAGAAAAGCTATCAGGTGATGACACGTGGCACCGACTCAGCGAGTCCATCAGGAATTCCGCCTATACATAGAGGTGTCGGGTTCACTTCATTCTCACACCTTTCCATTTCCACTTTTTCTCTCTACTTTCTCTCTATAGCCTCCCACCCCCCCCCCTAAAGTCTAGGTAAACCCCTTAGCATCCAAAGGAAGCCCTGAGAAAAGAGCCTTTCGGCCCAGTAACGCTGCTCCAGCGAAGCCCGGTTTTCGAGAAAACCCGTTGTAATTGAGCTACGCCTACACTATTTTTAATATAGCTTTTATTTAATCATAGTAACGTTATTAGGAACTTATAATAAGTACTTGGGCTATTATTATGGGTTATATAAGTATTGTTTAACGCTTATATAATAGTAATAATAGCTAGACTATTAATTAGTCTCGGTGAATATTAGACTAAGCTCTAGTAGTAATGATACTAGGTTTTGTCCGAGGAAAACTGTGTTGAGAGTAACGAAGTGTTGTTCGAGTGCCGAGTCACCACCTTCTAATGTGAGTGCATAGTCTCTTTCATGAACATGATTTTAATACAAGTATTAATTAAAATATTAAATATATGTTAAAGAGTTTATGTGTGATTGCATAATCCCTTTCATGAACATGATTTTAATATACATATTGATTGAAGTATTAAATATATGTTTATGTGCGAGTTATTTGATGTCGCCTGAAATACGTGTTAAAGAACATACCTGATTATATATAATAATTTGGGATAAATAGTAAACCTAAATTAATTATGAGGAATATTGGGTAGTATCTTCTTACGAGTATGAGTGAGTTATACTCCTAGAATAGAACATTAATATATGTCATTGATCCGGGAGCATGGATTAGACATAGTCATTGTCCCTAGTCCAAGAGTACGGACTGGACATAGTCAAATGTCATTAGTTCGGGAGTATGGATTAAGACATAGTCAGTCGTCCTTAGTCCGAGAGTATGGACAAGACATAGTTATTCATTATTAATCCGAGAGTATGGATTTACACATAGACACTTGTTCCTAATCCGAGAGTATGGAATAGGCACAATCATTAATCCAAGAGAATGAACTAAATCCAAGAGTATGGGTCAAGTAAGTGGTAAAGTTTAAGATCCGAGAGTATGGATAGTCTCGTTGTAAGGATCGATGGGGTGGGGTAAGAGATAATTATATATATATGGGGAAATTATACATTTTGTGTGTTCTAAATTATTTATATGATATAACATTGTGGGATTGAAATCCCTATGTACTCACCAGGTTTCCCAACCTGACGCACTCTAGCTTATTTGTATCACATATGTCGATACGAAGCTACTTTGCACTGAGAGATTTAAAAGAGATGTAGATCACTAGTGTAAATAAATGTAAGTTCTATTTATGCTTATGTTCTTGTAGTGACGATGAAATCCCAAGGTTTTAAAAGGAATAAAAATACATTTATTCATAAATGCTTTGATAACATATTTATCATGTTTTTCTAGGAATAAATTCCACAACATTTTTATTAAAAGAAGTACTCTGATTCTTATAAAGCATAAACAAAATCGGTCTTTTCTTACCGTGAAAATAGGGATGTCACAGTAGGACCCCAATATGTTGGAGCGAGGTCGGTCAGAGAGTCTTAAGGAGTATTGAGGTAGTATTCGTGACTACTGAGAGGATCCAACAGGTCTGAAGCAGGCTTCAGACTGCTTAGAGTCGGCAGAAGAGCTATGCCGACAAGCGACGTTCAGACTTGGAGTTTCAGGTGGGAAACATGGTCCTCCTGAAGTTTTCACATTAGAAAGGTGTCATCCGGTTTAGGAAGTGCGGCAAGTTGGGCCCCAAATACATCGGCCCAAAATTCAAGGTTCTCCATCCATGTTTCTCAGATGCGGAAGTGCTTAGTGGACGATTCGACAGTTCTGCCCCTACAGGATATTTAGATTGATGACAGCCTGAATTACATTGAGAGATCGGTAGTTGTTTTCGACAAGAAGACGAAGGAGCTAAGGATCAAGAGGATGGAGCTAGTAAAGGAATAGTGGCAGAACCACAAGGGCTCAGAGTGGACTTGTTAGCCCGAGGAGGAGATGAAGGAGCACTACCCAGAGTTGGTTCCCGACGCAGCAGACTTCAAGGACGAAGTCTAAGACAAGTGGGGGAGAATTGTAACGTCTGGTTCTTTGTACACATTTAAATAATAATTCATTCATTTTTATAAATCAACTCAACAAGTTGGTAGCCCCAAACTTGTCGGGTGGATATTAGAAGGGACACGAGTTTTTAAGCAACCTAATAGAAGAGTTGAGAGCCCCAACTCGACGAGTAGGGCTACCAAAATGAAACCCTAATTTTGGGGTTTTGCACCCTATTTAAGCATCTTAATCCCTACTTGTTGGCCTCATTTTTAGCCTCCAAGTCCCAAATCCTCGATTCAGAAACCCTAATGCATTTGTGAGCTTGTGAGCCATTTGTGAGTGAAACTTTGTGTGTTTTGAAGCTTGTGAAGGAAGGAGAAGCTTGAGGATAAAAGTAGAAGATAGTAGATCCAGGGAATTCGTTTCTCCCTCATGATTTTCTAGTAAGAAAGCCTCAAACCTTTTAGTGACATCTTAGATCTCTTTATCATCATTTTATGGGGCTTATTGGTCCAAGATTCTTGATCTTTAGGAAAAGGACGTCCCAAGTGAGTATACTTTTAGATCTGGAATCATGGAGGGCTTTCATTGCATAAAGGTGCAAACTTTATGACCATTGAAGCCCCATGCAAGCCATAGGATGTCATTTTGGCCTTTTAAGCTCCAAAAGGCCATGTATGGAGTGAAAGATGGAGGCTTTACGTGTTTAGGTAGTATTTAGGGTCTAGATATTTGTTTGTATATGTTAGTTTCATGTATGGATGGCTTGTGGACCAAGATCTAGGTCCTAAAGGGTTAGGGTTTGAGCTAAACCCATTAAGTAGAGGTATTAACGAATAAAGTTGGAAACTTTACCCTTAAAAGGACGTTTTCAGTGTGCATGAGAAATAAGAAGCTTAGATCTAAAGAGTAGGGGCTTAATCCATTATGAAGGCCAAAACAGACTGAGGAAGTCCTTGATTCCATTGAGGAACTCGATGAGTTAAGTTGATTAGTCCTAATTCTGTACCAAGTAGAAGTCGACGAGTCCTAGGAGGGACTCGACGAGTTAACTCGCTTTATAACAACTACGAGTAGCAAGGGAACTCGACGATTCAGGGGGATGACTCAATGAGTTGGTTCGTGATTTCAGGATTCCTGATTTATAGAACTCGGCGAATTGAGTCAACGCATAACGTTGACTTTAGCTAGAATGTTGACTTTGACCAGGAGTAAAGTAGTCATTTTACCCTAAAAAATATTTTAAATATTGATTAAGTGTTATCGTGATGATGTTAGCTGAGGAGTTACAGAAGCAACCGATAGCGATTTCCTTACCTAAAGATTCAACATCCAACTTTATGAGGTGAGTTTTCCTCCGGTAGGAACGGGTCGACCAATGTTGGCCCGTTTATGTATTTTAGCATGCTCCGGAGTTTCGTCCGAAATCAAGGTTAGCTTGATGTAGATTATATGTTTCTGGACTTCGGTCCGACGCCGGGGCATGCCCGATGAATGTTTGTATGCTTGATGTCTTCTTGACTCTTGCATGTGTACGTTTATATGTTCCGGGCTTCGGTCCGATGTCGAGACAAGCCCGATGAATTTTTAGCTTATATGTTATGCGTTATATGTTTCGGGCTTCAATCCGATGTCGGGGTAAGCACGAGGAATGTTTAGCTTATATGTTATGCATTATATGTTTCGGGCTTCGATTCGATGTCGGGAAAAGCTCGATGAATGTTTATATGTTTATGTTATATGCTTTTTGATATGTTATATGTATACCGGAATTCAGTCTGATGCCGGGTGGGGCTCGATACCGGACTTCGGTCTAATGTCGGGCGGAGCCCGATGCTGGATTCGTCCAATGTCGTGCGGATCCTGATGTAGTGGGCAAGGCCCAATGTATGCTATTATTATGTGATTATGTGTATGGTATGCGGTAGTTTGGGGAGTCTCGCTAAACTTCATGCTTGCAGTTTTCAGTTTTGGTTTCAGCTACTTCCGCTAGCAATGGGAAGAGCTCGGGATGACTGCATAACACACACCATAACTTTTAACCTACGATGATTTACTTTAATGTTTTGACATATGATTTTGATATATTTGTTGGATTAATGTCTAAGTCCATAACTATAATTGGTAAGACTTGACCCGACCCGGCATGGTCCATTTGGGTTGCATACCATCATGCACTTGGATAGACTAAATGAGAGAAATAAGACACTTATGGTTATTAATATATTGTAAGTTCTAGTATATTAATAATAAGAATAATGAGATTATTTAATTAGTATTGATCAAGAATTAATCTAGGATTAATTGATTGATCAAAAGAAGACTAATTAAATATATGGGTTGATTGTGTAAATCATCCATACTTGTATAGTGGGCTAATGCTCCATGGATTATCTAGTTGGGCCAAAACCCATATGATGCTCCATGGTGTATTTGAACCCATGGATCCAAGGAAATGGAAAGTCATGACAATTAGGGTTTACCCTAATTGTATAACTATATAAGCATCTTATTCTTGAGGAAAATCGGCACTAGTGAGAGTAAGAAAGGGCTAGCCGATTTTCATGAAGTGTAGAATTCTCTCTAAGTTATTCTAAGTGTTTTGATGATTGTGAACCATTTGAGGTGTCACACTTGGGGCACTAGGCACTCAAGCTTCATGAAGACAAGCTCCATCAAAGAGGTATGTATTCTATCTTGTTATATTGATAGTTTTGTATGCTAGTTTAGGATAATACCTTGGATATTCATATTTGCATGTATAATAGAGAAAACATAGATCCAAGGTATTTAGGGTTGCATGTACACTTAGGAGTGTTAGAATGCTCATAACCCAACAGTGGTATCAGAGCCTAGGCTTGTTTTCTTGTTATACTTGCAATAGAAGTTGAAAAATCGAGTTTTGTTGCTGTCTACCCAGCAGACTCGCCGAGTCCATGAAGGGACTCGACGAGTCCAAGGCAAAATGCATCCAACTCGCCGAGTTTTGTTCATGCACTCGACGAGTTGGACCCCAGACAGCATATCTTCAAGGTTTTTGGCTAGAAATGGACTAGGAACATTACCCTAAGTTGTTTTTGAACTTATAAACTTGTTTTTTAATGTGGTAATGTTCATGCTAATCCATTTTCAAAGATAATTGTCAATAGATTCATGTTTTGTATTAGTTTAAATGTTAGACTAATTACATGAAAAAGTTTGATTTGAATTATCTTGTTCTTATGAGTTGCTTAGATTAATAGAAAAGTTGAATGAAATAGTTGTTTTCAATCCAAATTAATCTAAGAGTTGATTCTAAAATGTGTTTTTGTAACTTGTCCTCAAGTTATATGAAAAGTCACATTTAAGTCTCATAAAACTCATAAAATTGGCAAAGGTTACAAAAATGAAGAGTCTAGTTCTAATTAATTGGAGTTATGACTCCATAATTTGTCCTCAAGTTATGGAGGACCAAGAGTCTCTTCATTAAATAAAATATATATATATATATGTATATATATATATATATATATATATATATATATAAAGTGTAACCTTAATTAATTCCATAAGTTATAAAAATAAAGAAAAAGTTAATTCTTTTGTTAGTTTAAAGTCTTCCATAAGTTATGGAACTTGAAGAGTTTTTGGATTAAAACTACTTTAAACACATAAGTTATGGAATTAATTAGTTTTGAAAAGTTTCAAAACTTGCCCTCAAGTTTTGGAATTTGTAAAGTTTTCTCATATGAATACTTTAATTCCAAGTTAGCCCTTAGAATTTTAAAAGTTAAAATTCAACCCTTATACTTTATAATATTATAAGTTAATAATATATATATATATATATATATATATATATATATATATATATATATATATATATATATGTATAAGAGTAAAGTCGGTCTTACCGCTAGTACGCCTCATTCACGAAGCCGGTCTATAAGGTGGGTATAAGGTTGTTGCCTATAAAATGGCAACTTAATGGGTGTCCACTCTCACCCACCGCTTGCTTGACTGGTGGAGGGTCGTTAGCCGAACGGGTTTGACAGGACTATAATTCTTCCTTCATTAAAAGTATTAATGATAAATACTAAGTAACTAAACTCTAAATAATACCCAATCTTAGTTACTTAGGAAAATGTGAATAAGGTGCTAATCCATGAAATTACACTTTGCACTTTGTTTAAGTCGGTTAGTGGAGCGTGTGTGGTTAACCGGCACACTAACTTGGACTTAACAAGGTAGGTAAAGGGTGACTTAATATTTATCATAGTATCGATGGAGCGTGTGTGGTTAACCGGCACATCGATTGAGGGGTAATTTATTAAGGGTACCATGTAATTTGCATGGTTACTTCACACCTTGTTTTGTGATCCTCGGCATCCCAGTCACAAAACCTGAAGGGCACACTCGAGATTGAAACATGCCATTGAACAGTTCAATGAATCTCAAAAGATCTAGGAGTTTCAAAACCAATTAAAACCTAATAATACATTTCGTTTATCTTGGTGGAAATTGGTGAATCGTCATTCACCTACCTTCAAATTGTTTTATAGCTTGGATTACGGCATACCTCTTCTAAGTTATAAATTAGTCTGTTGGGTCCTAGCCTTAATATTTCATATTGGGTGTCATATTAAGGACTTTAAAATCAACTATCTTGAATATTTCCCAAAACATGTCTGGTTTAGACATTTATGATCTTCCCAAATCTCTTGAAACAAGCCTTCCTAAATGAAGATGATGTTCCAATGGAAATCATACTTCTTTCACCTCCTCCAATTATTCTCCCAACCCCACAAGTTCTTGAAAAGTTTAAGGTCACTCAAGCCCTATTGGCAAGGCAAGGTCTAGGTGTGATCACATCTTGGAGATGTAGTCACATATTGACAAGCCGGGAGAGTTGGATGTCAAAGTCTTGAGAAAGTTGGTAGTTCAATCACTTTCTAAGTCACATAGTGAGTTCCTTTGGGACACCTATGAAACAGACTATGACAAGACCCTTAATGATCTTATCTACCTGCTAAGATCAACTTCCTTAAAACTTGATGGACATTGACAATAGTGACACAGGAAATCCAGAAAAGCATTCTCTTCCCAATGGAAAGGGATCGGCCATAGTCAACTCGGTTGACCAAATGGTAAAGAGAAAAGTCTAAGTCTGTGATAGTCCCGTGTACCATTATCAAAGGGTCCATATGTTTATATTGCCAAAGAAAGGGTCATTAGTTGCGAAGCTGCCAAATTTACCTAAGGATGTTAAAGTCAATAATTTTGACTCTACTTTAGGTAAAGTCCACTATCTAACTCAGTTAAGTTTCTACTCTGAGATTCCTGATACATGATGTGACTGGGTCACATGGTAATGTTTTAAGAATCAAAGAAAAGTGAAGAAACTTAAGGAAAGAATATGCTGAATCTGATCGCGTAGATGGATTTCTATCGCGTAGTTTGAAGATCGGATTCTTGAGCTACTTCTTAGGAGTTATGAGGTATTGCTTAGGAATAGATAACAACAAGTTTTCATATGGATTGTAAGGATAAGTTTTTCCGCATAGTTTTAAAATAAAAGAAAATTTTGATTTTAGTTATTTTAAAATATCCTTACAATGGCATTTGAGGGAAAATTGTTGCTTATATGATTCCATTAATAGCAAGAGTGGAAATATGTAATTGATTCTTTCATTTGTGGTAATGTCTAAATTTACCAAATAAGGAAAGATTCTCATCATCCAAAGTCTCAATTGGACCGGGACTTGGAATCATGCAAGTTGTATAGCATGATGAATGAGAACTTTCAAGTATTGGGAAAAATTAAGACTAATTACTTGTTCACATGGATGTGTGAGTCAAGTAATGGACTAAGGGATCGAGTACATAGTCATGTGCATTGATTAAGTCCACCATAAAAGATATAAGGATATTCGTCATAGTTTACTAAAGCTCAGTAAATATGATTATACTTACAAGCTTAAGTGGAACTCTGAGACATTGGAAAAGGTTTCAATGCATAGCAGAGCGGATAAGAAGAATCAAATTTGGCAGAAGGATAAAAGTTTCTCAAATCTGAAAAGATGGGAGAGTACTTTAATATCAGTTTTGTGATCATCTTAATGATTAAGAAACCATATCAAAATTAGTTCTCTAAGGAAGTCTTAGTGCATTCTTATGACTAAGAAGAAGGGATCTTGAATTGTTGAAATGGTTAAATTAAGAAGATGAGTCATACTTCGCTCCAATACAAGTCTTAGAGTCATACTCCAAGATTGTGACATTGAGTGACATAAAAGAAGGTTTAAAACACTTGTCAAATGTAAGAGTAAAAGTTTTCTACTCTCGTACATTTGAAATTGGTAAGTTGTGATGTTTTTGATAAAACAAAGACCAACTTAGGCCAATTGTGTGAAGTGTTCGTCTTGATTAGAATCCGCACTATCTCTTGGATGTTTGACAAGGGAGTCTTATAGGTCAAGAGGACAGTGGGAGTCTTAAAGGTCTTGAAAGTCTCAAGAACTAATCAAGAATAAAACCTAAAGTTCTTCACTAGCACACGACTTGAGGTTTATAACCTATCGTGTTGACATAGTCTGTGCCCATTCCAGTTAAAGTTGAGTTCTTAGAGTTCTCAATTGGTTGCACAACAACTTGGAAGCAATGGCAGGCCCTTGAGCTGCCAGGTGGCAAGAAATTAAGATTGAGTTCAGTCCATATGAGTTTGGGTTTGTCATTATCCTTGTCTTGTGACTATGGTTATGACAATTCACATGGATAAGAACACATACACCATTAAATCTAAGTATCATAAGGTTTCTCTCCGATTCATGAAAATGATGGTGAGGAAACACTTTCACTAAGTAGATTTTAGTTAGATAGCAATTGTGATATTTGCATTCTCAAAGTCGTTAGTGGAGCGTGTGTGGTTTACCGGCACACTAACTTGGACTTGTGAGAAATGGCAAAGGTCAAAACGATCAAGACTATGATTACGGCATCCCTTTTCATAGTTCTTAAAATTGTTTTGACACACCCATGAGCTATCTAAGGGAAGGTGTATGTTTTTGATAAAGTCTTATCAAAACAATCTAGTATCAGAAATCTGAACTTTGGTAAGAAAGTCAATAAAGTATTGATTTCTAGAAGTCCAACTGTTTTTTGAGTACATGTCAAAGCTAGTGGGAGCATAAGTGTTATGCTAATAATCATCATGTTAGTGGGAGCATGATAATTATGATAAAGATTGCAAGTTAGCAATGCTAATTATAGAAAAACAAAAGGTTTCAATTGGGAAAAAGTTGTTTTGCTATAATTAAGGGAGAGGAAATTATACTTCATCTCAAATCTATAAGCTTAGATCGTGAGGTTTTAATCATTTAGTCAAGGAAATATATATGAATTTCATGTTGGAATGGCTCAACATAAGGAAATTCTGTATATGGGTCCATTATTTGCATTCTTAAATTCGATTATGATTACGAATCCCTTTTCATAATCTGAATTATGAGAAGTTGGCAAATAGAAATGGAAATGTTATAGCAAAAGACTGGTTTAGTCTTTATGTGAGACATCATGAATCGTGTTCCATATCCTTCGAATATAGGATCGATTACATGTGCTATATTCATCCTTTCTAAAATTTTCCAAATGCCTGGGGCATTAAGAAGGGAAAAGGTTTAGAACTAGATATGACTAAAAGGATTAAACAATTGTCGAGGACAATCTAAGGTTTACCAAAGATTGGTTGCTCAAGGACAATTGGAAGTATAGTGAAAATTCTGGAAGGACCATATTGACATAATCTGTAAGGAGGCAACTCTTGTTCAGAAGTGATAGTCAAAATGAATCCGGAAATGTTTCAAAGTTAGAATTTTCAATCTGTGTGAGATTAAGGAAATTTAATGCAAGAAGGATGTTTCCAAGGAGTTGATATCCTTTGGAATACTCTGTAATGATTGTTGTCAAGTCTTTGTGAATTTGTGCATAATCGTTACAAGAGGATCAATGCATATAAGTTTAGAATCTAACAGAGTTCAGTAAATGGCATGAATTTGGAATTCTTGCATTTGCAGTAAGGATTTGGGAGTGTGAAAAGAGAATCATTGAAGTTATGTTCAATTGATCTAGTTCACAAAGTAAAGATCATAGACAAACATAGTATGCATACTTGGTGTATGGCATGACTAGTGTTTAGAAAAACATAGTGTACATGCTTGGAGCATGGGACAACTATTGTTTTAAATTCAAGAATAAAGTTGATAGCTGAAACAGTATACAATGAATAATGTGTAATCATATGGTGATAAATAAAATGTGTTTTATTTATGTTCATAGGTTTTGATACCATATTGGATTCAATTATTATTGTGTTTCACTTTGCATGTTTTGACTTCCCGAATAAACTAGGTTATTCTTCCGGAATGACTAAGTTATTCAAACCATCCACAGTCGGTCATATGTTGGAAGTAGATATGAATTAAGACTGTCATGGGTTGGCTTGTAGAGGTCTAAGTTGTTGGAGAAATGGCTACAACACTCATGAGTGCTCATAAGTTCTGAGTATTGGATTCAACCCGCGCTCATTGGAATCACTTCATGGATTTTATCACGAGTGATCATGAGACGATAATATCTTATATTCTTCAAACCTAGAGATATGAGTTGTTACTATGAGTTGGTTGTACATTGATTGCACGAAACCGCATTTGGTAACTCGGTGCTATAAAACGTGTCTTTGTGTACGATTCAACAAGTAGTAGAACAATCCATATGAGTCGAAGTTTATCCATTCCTTTTACCTTCGGGATAAAAGCGATATCTGTGGGCCCCTCGATGATTTGATGATGACAAATGGAAGTGCTCGGCCGGGCCAGGACTGATTTGATTTGTTCAATTAGTCAGTCGTCATAAATCAGAAATCGGGAAACAACAAATGGACAGAGAGAATGATTATAATCCATGTCTCAGTCCATATGATATCTAGAATGGAGGAATATATGATCCCTTATCTAATGGACAAGTCATTGACAAGATCAGAGTTCATCTACAAGGTCAGAGTTCGACAGAAGCTTTTGAGAGCTACGATTGCCAGTTGGTTCCTGAAGTCATACGCAATAATAGTTTTAGACTTATCCAAGTGGGAGACTGTTGGATTAATGTCTAAGTCCATAACTATAATTGGTAAGACTTGACCCGACCCGGCATGGTCCATTTGGGTTGCATACCATCATGCACTTGGATAGACTAAATGAGAGAAATAAGACACTTATGGTTATTAATATATTGTAAGTTCTAGTATATTAATAATAAGAATAATGAGATTATTTAATTAGTATTGATCAAGAATTAATCTAGGATTAATTGATTGATCAAAAGAAGACTAATTAAATATATGGGTTTATTGTGTAAATCATCCATACTTGTATAGTGGGCTAATGCTCCATGGATTATCTAGTTGGGCCAAAACCCATATGATGCTCCATGGTGTATTTGAACCCATGGATCCAAGGAAATGGAAAGTCATGACAATTAGGGTTTACCCTAATTGTATAACTATATAAGCATCTTATTCTTGAGGAAAATCGGCACTAGTGAGAGTAAGAAAGGGCTAGCCGATTTTCATGAAGTGTAGAATTCTCTCTAAGTTATTCTAAGTGTTTTGATGATTGTGAACCATTTGAGGTGTCACACTTGGGGCACTAGGCACTTAAGCTTCATGAAGACAAGCTCCATCAAAGAGGTATGTATTCTATCTTGTTATATTGATAGTTTTGTATGCTAGTTTAGGATAATACCTTGGATATTCATATTTGCATGTATAATAGAGAAAACATAGATCCAAGGTATTTAGGGTTGCATGTACACTTAGGAGTGTTAGAATGCTCATAACCCAACAATATTAACAGTTGTTTATAACATTTATGAGATACACGATTAATGATTTTTATATGATGAATGATACTTATGGTTTTTCTTTATGATTTAGAACGAAATTTTTGAACCGTATATTTGGGATGTTTCAGATACTAAGTATACTGATATACGAGACATGTAACAATATTATGTAGTGGAAATTTGGTATGTGGTAAACCTCGTAAATTGACAAAAACAATTGTTAACAAAACTAGTAAACTCTATTATTAGTTATGAAGGACACGATTAAATAATTATAAGAAATAGATTAATAGAAGTTGAGCAAATCAATTTGATGTTTTGTGAATTTATATACATATATGATGGTCATATAAAATATAAACAAAAAACTTTACTTGTAAATCAATAAAGGCAAGACCGTTTTAAGAACCTAAAACCGGTATAATACTGATTTTCTTAAAACCAATAAAATCGTTTCTAACCGCTAAGGACTTGCACACCTCAAAACGAAATTTCGAAAGCATTTTTGGACTCAAGCTATAGCCAAATAGTATTTGAAATATTTTTAGTAAAAATATTTTTAAAATTTAAAAAATCAAACGTTCTCAAATTTATTAATCGCAAAACATCAAACTATTGGTTTTCGACATCATTCCTATTATTTTAGATTTTATATTTTGGGAAGACTACATGTTGTATGTTAACTTTTTTTAGATTGATAAATAAATTTCCTACACAAAATTTCCTACACAAAACGGAAAATATATTTGTAAATCAATAAAGGCAATTTTACATCGGAAGAGAGTACATTGCTATAACGGACGACAGAAAACTCAAACCGGTTGAAAATTATTAAAAAAAGATTTACTATTATTATAAAAAATAAAGGCATATTACAAAATATTATTTAAAAAGGAAATTATGAACAATTTTCTATATTTTTAAAAATACATACATAATTAAATCATATACACACATTAGGACATACTGAAACAAATATGTTATACAAAATATTAATATAAAACTTATGATCTTACTCTTAAAATGATTGCCAGAATTTAATGTTACTTCTAAGCCTTCTTTTATACAACCGAACACTCAAAGACGAAGAAGACGACCTGTGACATCCCATCCCTGCCAGACCCGTCCCACAACACCACCTCCCACCACTGTTTACAACCTCCACCACCATTCACCACATTCCCTCTATCTCCATCGTCCGTTCTTCTTTCTTGTCAAGAACAAAAACCAAGCATCCACTTAAGCCTATCGATTTTCTGTCAAACGCAAACCCAAATATCTATTTTGGTCATTCCACAGATTCATGTTAAAACAAACAAAATCCCAAAATAAAACTTCTTACCTACTGTTGATCGGAACTGTCAAAACGAGGGGGGAAACATCCCGATTGCCGACCAAACAACACCGAGACCTCCTTTGCCCTCGCCTTCTTCCTCTTCTATCCCCAACAACTCCAGACCCCGAAGGTCTCACCTTGTCACTGCTGCTGTTCGCGACAACCATGGACCGTTCCTGTTCTTCGGTCTAGACGACCACCGGAGCATGCCACTCGGATGCGATGAGTCTGCAATCACCGGACGAGAAAGAGAGAACCTCTCTACTTTCGTCTCTTCTCCTCATTCAGTTCGGCCAAGCATCAGAGCCGTCTCCCTCTTCGTGATTAGCCAAGACGTCCGAAGTAGCAGCCGCACGCCTGCGAGCTTCCTTCTCGCCATCTGATTTCGCTGCTCCCGTATCCCATTTTCCTTCGTTGTGCGATCGCCTTTCCCCTTCACACCTCACGTTGCCATCGTTTATACTGCCGTTCCTTCTTCTATTATCCCGATAAACAAAAACGGAACGGAATTTAAAAGCCCTAATTTTGATAAGTTTGGACCACTTAGACACAATCAGTCCGTCCATGGGATTCCTTTTAATAAAAAAGCCCTAGTTTTATTCAACTTTGATGAAATAACCAGATTACCCACTTATTGAAATATTAATTCGAAATCAGTTCCAATCCACAAATACATAACCCATTTATTCAGAAAAGGCCCCTCCTTTGGTTATTTTTAACATAATAAATCCGAATTTTGAAACTTGGAATAAAAATAACCATTTCAGTCTCATTATGTTAACGAATAAGCAGCCCTACTTTGGTTAATTAAATTAGCAAACAACCCCAATAGTTTGTATTTGTTACGAAATAGTCCCGAGAGTATTTCAAAGTTCAAGATTGGTGGATTTGTAGTTTCTCACATCAAGCTTCCCAAAAATTAACAAACTTTGAACAATTCGAATTCACGCTACGAATGCGAGTGCTTACGGCCCATTTTTATAATTTTAATTATTTCCGCCGGGGATTTAGAAATCTGTAAGATTGAAATCGTTCACTCTCTATAACTTCGAACCCTACCATGAAAGGATCAGAGGCGACTGCACACACCTCCCGATTTAATAACCTCACAAACCTTTTCCCGGTAATGGTGAACCTGAAATACAAAAATACCCTTCAGGGTACCATAACCCTACAAACCGAAAAGAACCAAGTTAGGAGTACAAAAAGGAAGTTTCATGGCAAGTCAAAGGGAAACCTCAAGCACCACAAACCCAATCAAGAAAACTGTGGTTATGCAGTTCGCAATCACAAACATTCACCCCCTCCATCAAAGCCTTACCTTAGAACTTTACCTCATTGTACCAAGTGCAATTTTCTCCATGTGGAAAACTTCATGATCTACAACATCTATAACTCGGGAGGTTACACCTCTAAGTTTTGCAGAAAGACCCCAAATAATACAAGCTCAAGCATTGCAGTAGTAGGAAGCTGAAGGTTCTTCGAGTGCAATCAACCAAGGAATTATAAGAAGGACTCCGTGAAACTAGAGAATCAGGTTGGCCCAGGAAGAGCATTTATGATAGGTGCTTCAGAATGCTCGCCAGGAACCAACTATGGTTACTAGTACGTTTCCTACCAACAATATTTATGCTGCCGTATTATTTGATACCGGTGTTGATAGAAGCTTTATTTCCCATAATTTTAGTAGCATGATTAACCATAAATCATGCAAACTTAATGAAGCTTACATGATGGAAGTAGAAAACAACTAGTTAGAAACCACATTAGAAATAATCACTAATTGCCTCTCACCCTGAATAAGCACTTCTTTCACGTCAATCTAATACCTACAAACATTGCAAGTTTCGATGTGATCATCGGAATTAATTGTTTATCACTTCATCTAGCAGAGATCTTATGTTACAAAAAATACATTTGACTACCCCTCCCAAATGAAAAAGCAATTTTGATTTATAGAAACAAATTAGGAAAGAATCTAAGAATCTTCTCTTGCATGAAGGCGAGAAAGTATTTATAGAAGAGACTCTTCGCTTTCTTGGCCCATGTGGTGGATATGCAAGACAAGGGTAAGGAAATCAAAGGTATACTGCAAGTCTGCTACTACCCGGACATATTCCTAGAGGATATACCTGTAGTACCTCCATTCAGACAGGTCGAATTCTAAATCGACCTAATCCTGGGTACAACACCAGTGACAAGATCTCCTTATCATCAGCCTCCAATGGAAATACAAGAACTATCCAGTTAACTTCAAAAACTTCTTGACAAAGGCTTTATCCGGGCAAGCTTCTCTCTATAAGGAGCTCCAGTATTATTGTCAAATAGAAGGATGGATCGTTCAGGATATGCATTGATTATCAAGAGTTGAACAAGCATGCCAACAATAACCGATATCCACTCTCGATTATCGATGACCTGTTCGACCAACAAAAAGGATCTTATTACTACTCAAAGATCGATATGAGATCCAGCTACCATCAACTTATAGTGCAAGAAGCAGGCATTCCATATACAACAATTAGCACTCGGTCCAGTCACTACGAGTTTCTAGTTATGCTATAAGAACTTAACGATAACACTAACCAAAGTACGCCAATTCTTAGGGCTTTCAGACTATTAGCAAAGATTCATCGAGAACTACTCCAAGATAGCCAAACCTCTCATTGAACTAACCTAGAAAGACAAATAGTTTGACTGCGGAGACAGAGAGGAGTTTTCCTTCAATAAATTGAAACGATTGTTGTGCATTGCACCAAATTTGTATCTTCCAGAGAGAACGGAAGACTTTGTAGTATTTTGAGATGCCTCTTATCAATGGTTAGGATGCATACTAATGAAAAAGAGTAAAGTCATTGCATACACATCCAGACAACATAAGCCAAACAAGACCAACTACACTACGTATGACTTAGAATTGAGAGTTGTAGTGTTTTCCTTAATGATTTGGAGACACTACATCTATGGAAGGATGTGTGTCGTGTTCACTGACCACAAAAGCTTTCAACACATCTTCGACCAGAAGGAGCTCAACATAAGACAATGAAAGCGTGTATAAATGCTAAATGATTACATATGTGAATTTCGCTATCATCCTCGTAAAGAAAATGTCATAGCAAATGCTTCAAGCAGGAAAGAGAGAGCAAAGCGTTTTCATGTGGATGCTCTAACCCTAACCACCCATTCCAATCTGACCACCCAAATTTGAGATGATCAGCTGGAAGCACTCAAACCTGAGAATATCATGGAAGAAAACCTGTGAGGTATTGACAAACAGTTTGACCTCGAGGAAGACGGGACATGATATTCCTGATGGGTTTTGAGCATTCTAACACTTCCTAAGTGTACATGCAACCCTAATAACCTTGGATCTATGTTTGTCTAATTTGTCATGCAAAGTTGAATTCCAAGGTTATATTCCTATCTAGCATACATGGGGAACAATTTTAACATAAAGTATAGATAGAATAACTTACCTTGTTGTTGTTTGTGTTCCTTGAAACCTTGTGAGCCTAGCACCCCAAGTGTGATGCCTCAAATGCTTCACACAACACCAAATGCTCTTGGAAGAACTTATGAGAGAATACTCACTTCTCAAAATCGGCCAAGCCCTCTTGATTTTTAGTGTAGCCGATTTTGGGTGGAGAACATGTTACTTATATAGTGTTGACACATCTAGGGTTAAACCCTAATGTGTCATGACTCTTCATTTCCATGACCCATGGGTTTGTAACTCCCATGGAGCATCCTATGGGTGGAACCCAACTTGATAGTCCATGGAGGCTTTTAGCCCACTATACAAGATATGGATGATTTACATAATCAACCCATATATTTAATTAGTTATCTTTTGATCACTTAATTAATTCTAAATTAATTCTTGATCAAACTAATCAAATAATATTATTAATATATTAGAACTTATAATATATTAATAATCTCCAAGTGTTATTTCTCTCATTTAGTCTATCCAATTGCATGGTGCCATGCAACCCAAATGGACCATGCCGGGTCGGGTCAAGTACATACCAGAAATAGTTATGGACTTAGACACCTTATCCAACAGTCTCCCACTTGGATAAGTCTAATAACTATTACTGCAAGTATGACTTCAGGAACCGATCGGCAATCGTAGCTCTTTTCAAGGTTTCTCGAAACTGAGAAGATGATGGTACGCCATTTAAGATAAGTGATCATATAATCCTCTGTTCTAGATATCAGTCGGACAAATACATGGAACAATGTCTTACTTATTGTCCAACAATTTGTTTCCCGATTTCCGATTTGTTTGACAAAGAACTTCATTGAACACATCAATTTAGTTCTGACCGGGCCCGGTACATAGGTCAAAACAAAATCATCGAGGGGCCCAGATATCAGCTTCTAATCCAAGAAGGAACAGATAAACTTCGACTCATATGTTTGTTCTACTACTCATTGAATTACACATAAGAGCGCGATTTTATAACATCGAGTTACCAATGCGTTTTTCGTACAATCAATGCATAACCAACTTGTAAGTAACAAATCATATCTCTAGGTTTAAAGACTTATATGATATTACCGTCTCACGATCACTCGAGATAGAATTCCATGAAGTGATTCCAGTGAGCGTGGGTTGAGTCCAATGCTCAGAACTTATGAGCACTCATGATTGTTGTAGCCTTGTCCCAGACCTCTACAACCAAACATGACAGTCTTGATTCATACCTACTTCCGACATATGACCGACTGTGGAGGTTTGAATAATATGTTATACCAAACAAAATTATTCTGGAAGTCAAAACATGCAAAAGAAATATAGTAAACGATCGACAAGAGATAGTAACACTTTACTCATAAATAAAACGCTTTTATTCATCATCAAATGTCAATTACACTTTACAAATTTCGAGATTATCTAACTACTAAATCTAATATCATCCTTCAGCCCTATGCTCCGAGCATGCTGGAGATGCTTAATCCGAGTCAGTCCCTTCGTGAGGGGATCTGCCGGATTCTCATCTGATGATACCCTCTTTTCCACGAGGATTCCTTCTTCGATCCGATGTCTGATGAAATGGTATTTTCTGTCGATGTGTCTGGATCTCCCGTGATCCCTTGGTTCCTTGGCTAAGGCAACGGCACTTTCACTATCACAGAAAATTTCCATTGGCTCTTTAATAGCTGGTACAACTCCAAGGTCTCCAATGAAGTTCCTCAGCCATAAAGCCTCCTTTGCCGCTTCGCTAGCTGCAATATACTCTGATTCACAAGTAGAATCTGCCACTGTCTCTTGCTTGGAACTCTTCCAAGAAATTGCTCCTCCATTTAGGGTAAAGACCCAGCCCGACTGAGAGCGGAAGTTATCCCTATCAGTCTGGAAGCTAGCATCACTATACCCTACAACTCTCAAGTCATCACTCCCACCGAGGGTAAGGACCCAGTCCTTAGTCCTTCGTAGGTACTTGAGAATATTCTTTACTGCAGTCCAGTGTGCCTTGCCAGGGTTCCCCTGAAACCTGCTAACCATGCTCAAGGCAAAGGCTACATCAGGTCGAGTACACGTCATAGCATACATGATCGAACCTACAGCCGAAGCATAAGGTACTCGACTCATTTCTGCTATCTCAGCCTCAGTGCTAGGGCTTTGTGTCTTACTCAGCTTGGCGCTACTCTGGATGGGCAACTCTCCTTTCTTGGAGTCTTGCATTCTGAATCTCTTCAGAACCTTATCCAAGTAGGTACTTTGACTAAGTCCAATTAGTCTTTTACTCCGATCTCTCAAAATCCTTATCCCCAAAATATAAGCAGCTTCACCAAGGTCCTTCATAGCGAAACACTTTCCAAGCCAGGACTTTACTTCCTGTAGGGTTGGAATGTCGTTTCCTATGAGTAGTATGTCATCCACATACAATACCAAAAAGCTAACTATACTCCCACTAGCCTTGACATATACACAAGATTCATCTTCACTCCTAGAAAAGCCAAATTCCTTGACCTTTTCATCAAAGCAAAGATTCCATCTGCGAGGTACTTGCTTTAATCCATAAATGGATTTCTCAAGCTTACACACTCTATTAGGGTACTCGTTGCTGACAAAACCCTCTGGCTGACTCATGTAAACATCTTCAGCCAATTTCCCATTAAGGAAAGCGGTTTTGACATCCATTTGCCAAATTTCATAGTCATGAAATGCGGCTATGGCTAACAGAACCCGAATAGACTTAATCTTGGCTACCGGAGACAAGGTCTCATCATAATCCACTCCAGGAATTTGAGAGAAGCCCTTTGCAACCAGTCTAGCCTTATAAGTGTGTACTTTACCATCCATGTCGGTCTTCTTTTTGAAGACCCATTTGCACCCTACGGTCTTTCGACCTGGTACATTCTCAACCAAGTTCCAAACTTGATTGTCATACATGGATTGTATCTCGCTATCCATAGCCTCTTTCCATTTAGCAGACTCGGGGCCTGCCATGGCTTCCTCGTAGCTGTTAGGGTCATCTTGACTTACTAGTGTCTCATCACTAATAAGTGTCTCACCTTCTGCAGTAATATGGAATCCATAGTAATGCTCAGGTGCACTCCTAACTCTCGTGGAACGCCTCAGAGGTACATATTCGTCAATTGGCTCAACAGGAGTTTCCTCCTCAAGTTGAGGGCTAGAGTTTGAAGTTCCTTCACCACTTGACTCTTGAATTTCTTCAAGATCAACTTACCTCCCACTGTCTCCTTGGCTTATAAACTCTCTTTCTCGAAAGACTCCTCTTCTTGCTACAAATACCACATTGTCACTAGGTCTGTAGAAGAGGTAACCAAAGGATTGCTGTGGGTAATGAGTCTCGCGTCTCACGAAAGCCTCGCAACCTCAAATCTTGATGTGGTCTAGTTTAGGTACTTTACCAGTCCACATCTCGTGAGGAGTTTTGGCAACTTTCTTTGTAGGGACTAGATTAAGGATATGGGCGGCAGTCTCTAAGGCATACCCCCAGAATGAGATTGGTAGCGAAGCTCGACTCATCATGGAACGAACCATGTCCAACAAGGTTCGATTACGCCTCTCAGCCACACCATTCAACTGCGGTGTCCTGGGAGGTGTCAATTATGAGACAATCCCACATTCCTTTAGATAGTCGAGGAACTCTGAACTAAGATACTCACCACCTCGATCGGATCGAAGCATCTTAATGTTCCTGCCCACTTGATTCTCGACTTCCTGTTTAAATTCCTTAAACTTCTCGAAAGTCTCTGACTTATGCTTGATTAAGTAGACATATCCATATCTACTGTAATCATCAGTAAAAGTCAAATAATAACGATTAGCATCTCTTGTGGCATGTTTGAATGGTCCACACACATCCGTGTGTATAAGGTCCAACAAACCTTCACCCCTTTCACACGAGCCTGTGAAGGGTGACTTTGTCATTTTTCCAAGTAAGCATGATTCGCAACTATCATTTGATTTTAGGTCAAACGACTCCAAGACTCCATCCTTTTGGAGTTGGCCTATGCGTTTCTTGCTTATATGTCCAAGACGACAATGCCATAATGATGCTTTATCCAAGTTATTATTATTAGTAGAATCAATACACAAAACATTATTTCCTAAGTTATCTACAATAGATACAGCTTCATACACACCATCACAAGGTAATGCTTTAAAATAAAGTACATTATTAAAGAAAGCATTAATCGAACCAACTTCATTATCAAACGAAAAGGTGAAACCTTGTTTGTACAATGCATGAAAGGAAATAATATTTCTTGCCATTTCTGGCGAATAACAACATTTATTCAAATCTAAATTTAACCCACTACTTAGCGATAAAGTATAAACTCCAATCTTGGTGACAGGTGTAACTTTCCTATTCCCCATGATTAAGTTTATTCTTCCTTGCTCCACATTCTCAGTTCTTCCTAGTCCCTACAAGTCACAACAAATATGAATACCACAACCGGTATCAAGGACCCAAGATTTCGAATGGGGTGAGTTATTAGAAATGATAGTGTAAATACCCGCATGGTTGGGTTTGACTTTCCCATCCTTCACATCCTGCTGGTACTTTGGGCAGTTCCGCTTCCAATGAGCTTTTTCATGGCAATAGAAGCATTCAGCCTCTTTTGGGTCAGAAGAAGGAGTAATGAAACCTTTCTTGGTTCCACTTGAAGAAGAGCCATCAAGGGTCCGAGCCTTGGTACCCTTCGAAGATCTCTTCCTCTTCCTCCCTCGACTTTGCCCGATTGCCAAGACCGGAGTTGAGTCTGGAGTAGGAGTGATAGCAACCGACTTCCCCTTAAGACCTATTTCTGCGGTCTTGAGGAGTCCCTGAAGTTTGCTGAGGGTGACCTCTTCCTTGTTCATGTGATATGTCATGCGGAATTGATCATAGCACGATGGTAAGGAGTGCAAAATGATATCTATTGCAAGCTCCTCAGGGAAGTTCACATTGAGCTTCAGCAAATGATCCACATACCTTTGCATTTTCTGCATGTGGCTCGTGACGGACTCTCCGTCCTTCATCATGGTTGTTATCATGGAGCAGATGACTTCGTACCTCTCTTGTCGTGCACTTTGATGGTATCTTTCCATCAAATCTTGGTGCATTTCATAAGGGTAGAAATCTTCATAAGACTTTTGGAGTTCAGCTGTCATGGTGGCCAACATGATGCAAGCCACCTTGGTTGCATCTCTTTCATGAGTATGAAAGTCAGCGATCTCCTGGGGAGTTGCGGTGGACTCGTCAATTTCCTTAAGCTCCTTGTCAAGGACATATTCTTTGTCCTCATAGCGGGTAATCATCCTGATGTTTCTGATCCATTTATTGAAGTTGGATCCATCAAAGGTGACTTTCCCACACAAACTCATAAGAGTAAAGGAGCCATTAGGATTCGAGCTAGAAGCATTATTTGAAGAATTCTGAAAGAGAAGAACGAGTTTAGTTTAGATTTAAGAGAGTCCTTAATAAAACACCCAAATGTAATATTAAGGCTAGGATCCAATCACAATATAATATAACTTAGAAGAGGTATGCCGTAATCTAAGCTATACCATATTTGAAAGGTAGGTGAATGACGATTCACCAATTTCCACCACGAAAACCAAAATATTAAATATTTAGCTTTTATTGGTTTTAGAAATTCCTAGATTCAATGAACTTTTCAAAGGCATGTTTCAATCTCGAGAGTGCCCTCCAGGTTTTGTGACTGGGATGCCGAGGATCACAAAACGAGGTGTGAAGTAACCATGCAAATCACTTGGTACCGTTAAAGTTTATCACTCAATCGATGTGCCGGTAAACCACACACGCTCCACCGATACTATAATAAACCTTAAGTCACCCTTTACCTACCTTGTTAAGTCCAAGTTAGTGTGCCGGTTAACCACACACGCTCCACCAATGACTTAGACAAAGTGTAAAGTGTAATTTCATGGATTAGCACCTTATTCACATTTTTCCTAAAGTAACTAAGATTGGGAATTTAATAAACATTTAGTTACTTTATTATATTCATCATACTTTGAATGAGAATTTATAAGTCCTTGTCTTACCCGTTCGGCTAACGACCCTCCACCAGTCAAGCAAGCGGTGGGTGAGAATATACACCCATTAAGTCACCATTTTATAGGCAACAACCTTATACCCACCTTATAGACCGGCTTCATGAATGAGGCGTACTAGCGGTAAGACGACTTTATTCTTATACATATATATATAATTATTAAATTATCATAATATAAGTATAAGGGTTGAATTTTAACTTTTAAAATTCTAGGGGTTGGAACTTAAAGTTTTAACTTAACTTTACTTGTTCCAAAACTTGAGGGCAAGTTTTGTAACTTTCAAAACTTTTCATTTCTTGTAACTTATGAGTTTAATAGAGTAATAAAATGAAGACTCTTCATTTTTCTAACTCTTGTGTTTTCTTAATGGTTTTAACTCAAGTGTGACTCTTGGTTTTCCATAACTTAAGGATAAGTTATGGACTCCATTAAAACACATTATGATCAAGAATTAAACTACCAAATAGGTTACAAATAATTCCTATGATCATCTAAAACATCATAAGAACAAGAACATGAATATGAACACAATAAAAAATTACATAAAACTTTGTAATTTTGATAACTAGTTGTTGTAAATGAATTAGCAAAGACATTACACCACCAAAAACAAGTTTTCAATTACCAAAACAGTTTAGGGTAATGTTTCTAATTCATTTTCCAGCAGCTGAATCGAAATTCTGCACTTATTCGACCCTACTCGCCGAGTGCATAAACTGACTCACCGAGTTGGTTGAAGATACTCATGGACTCGACGAGTCCCCCCTATAGACTCGACGAGTCCATTCGCAGACAGCAAAATTTCCGATTCTGTTTTCAACTTTTAAGCACAAATAAGAGCAAACAAGCCTAGGCTCTGATACCACTGATGGGTTTTGAGCATTCTAACACTTCCTAAGTGTACATGCAACCCTAATAACCTTGGATCTATGTTTGTCTAATTTGTCATGCAAAGTTGAATTCCAAGGTTATATTCCTATCTAGCATACATGGGGAACAATTTTAACATAAAGTATAGATAGAATAACTTACCTTGTTGTTGTTTGTGTTCCTTGAAACCTTGTGAGCCTAGCATCCCAAGTGTGATGCCTCAAATGCTTCACACAACACCAAATGCTCTTGGAAGAACTTATGAGAGATACTCACTTCTCAAAATCGGCCAAGCCCTCTTGATTCTTAGTGTAGCCGATTTTGGGTGGAGAACATGTTACTTATATAGTGTTGACACATCTAGGGTTAAACCCTAATGTGTCATGACTCTTCATTTCCATGACCCATGGGTTTGTAACTCCCATGGAGCATCCATGGAGCATCCTATGGGTGGAACCCAACTTGATAGTCCATGGAGCCTTTTAGCCCACTATACAAGATATGGATGATTTACATAATCAACCCATATATTTAATTAGTTATCTTTTGATCACTTAATTAATTCTAAATTAATTCTTGATCAAACTAATCAAATAATATTATTAATATATTAGAACTTATAATATATTAATAATCTCCAAGTGTTATTTCTCTCATTTAGTCTATCCAATTTCATGGTGCCATGCAACCCAAATGGACCATGCCGGGTCGGGTCAAGTACATACCAGAAATAGTTATGGACTTAGACACCTTATCCAACAATTCCATGAAACCGAATTTGGACCCCAAAGTTTGTTGAAATCAGGAGTCTAGTCTTATATGAATCTCGCAAGATGATATATTCGATATAACCTGGATCAGATAGGATGTATCTTGCTCCTAAAAAGTTGGATTGGTGGCCCAACAATGAAGGTAGACATTGCTAACTATAATAGTAAGTTCTTGACTTGCTCCATAGTCAAGGTAGAGTACTAGAAGCCTTTTGGTTTACCACAACAACCATCAATCCAAGAACCAAAACTGGAACAAAAAACATGGACTTCGTAATGAAGTTTCCAAGAACTTTAAGCGGTCATGACACCGTCTGGGTAGTGGTTGACCATTCGATTAAGTCTGTCCATTTCCTAGCCATCAAAGAAACTAACAAGATGAAGAAACTCACTAGGTTGCTCTCTCAAGGAGATAGTCAGGATACATAGTATGCTAATATTAATCATCTCGGACCGAGATAACAATTGTGGAAAACCCGGACCCGTTTAACAATATTTTTAGAACCGGAAATCGGACCGGTATATAGGAACCGGGTCCGGTTCGGTTCCGGGTTCGTTTCCGGGTAAAGTGGGTCAAGAACCGAAAAACCTGGAAATAGGAAAGTGGGTAAGGTAGAATCGGTTCAAATGGGTTTAGAACCGGAAAACCCGGATTTTTTTTATTACCTCAATCGTATAATCTTTCAACCGTTATAAAAAAATTTACAAACAAAAAATTACATTTAGGTTATTAGGTTATTAGGTTATTGACGACATTGATTTCTTTTAAAAAAAATAACTAGATATAACAAAGTTGGTTTAAAGAAATTACATTTAGGCACTACAATAGTCCAATATAAACTAATATCACAGTGACTATTGGATAAGGCACTTCATAGTTCATGATTTTGGAGAAGACACTGTACACGATTGATACTATTATTATTATTATTTTGAAGAAAATATGTATTTGACTATTGGATAATTTATTTTGGGTTGTGTGTTTTAATTGAAGATATGTGGAAATTCTAAATTGTTAGTTACTTATTTATTTGCAACCACACTAACTTATCTTTTTGTATCTTTGACCTCGAATGCTTCAATTTTGAAAATTTGAACATAAAAGCAAGAGACAATTTTTATTGACATTAGCAATCTTTTAATTTTCATGTTTTTTCAACATCTCACATTTTCTCATTATAAATAAGCCTTTACACGTCTACATTTTCACTTAACTTATTATTCTCTAAGTTGAAGGTTTTGAGTTGTTTTTTCTTTTCAAGAACATTCATAGAAGCTAACCGCCCAATTCAAGTATGTTTCTTTTTAATTTTATGCAAATATGCATTTAAAGTAATTGACTAATTTACGTCTTTATACTTCAATTAGGTTCCGTTTTAAATATATTAGTTTTATGTCTTTGATACTTAATTTTTTTACATGCTTTAAATCTACCTAGATTTTTTTTACTTAATTTGTTTAGCATTTGAATTTGAAGGAGAGGTCCACATGTTGGCAACATTTTGATATGTTGTGGGTAGTAGAAGATGATGGGGTTGAACGAAGGCAAACAAGGTGTAAGTATTGTTTCGCTACACTTAAAGTTGATCCATCAAGACACGGTACAAGTAGTCTTAATAGACATTGTCGTACGTGTGCCAAAAATCCGAAGAATATAGCTAGGTAATAAGTTTTGTGCTTTTAATTTATTTGAAAACATTTTTTTAATACTAAATATGTTTATTTTTGTTTTATGTATAAAGATTGAAGATGCGTTAACTCGACAAGATGGTCAAGGAATAAGTGTTGTTTTGTTCTTAATTGTTTAAGAATTTTGATTTGAATTGTTTTGAATATTAGACTTTGATTTTGAATTGTTCAATAGGTACCATGAACTCCGTAACCATTGTCCCTTTCTTCGCTTGTGTTATGTTCTTTTCATTGTTATTTTAGCACAATTTGGATAAAATGAAAGATTCATTGAAATAATTATTGAAATGACGATCTGTATTTTTTATTTTTTTTAAATTAACCTGTACTTTGTTTTTGGTGGTGACATTGGGAAGCAAAAAAATAAAAAATAAATAAATAATAAAAAATAAAAAACTACAATGGTTAGAAAAGTGGAAAGATAAATGTGTCAGCTTGGCACCAAATTCTTCCAAACAATTATGTATCATCTACTTTTACATGTGCAATGTAATTTTAATGAGAGTTAGCAACAATGAATCTGGAAAATAAGGATTCCTTTTGATTCAATCATTCGATTTCCAAATAATAAAAGAAATATTAATGTTCAACACCCACATGCAAAATACCAAACAAACAAATTTTGATTCAAGTTCAAAAACATTAATGTGAAAGTGAGCATATCAACCAAAACAAACACTTACAAACCAATAATCATTTATTAAAAAAAAAGTATAACTACTCGTCAATATCTATCGGCCTTTTTCCATTTCCATTTTTGGGTGCGTATGACGTCTTCCAACTCTAATACATATCAGAAAAAAATGTGAAAGTTAGCATATAACCAATGTTTTGTTATTAGATAATAAAATGAATTTGTTTGCTACCTTTAGCTATGTCATCATCTTTAAGAACGTCATCGATGTTATGCATTATATGTTTCGGGCTTCGGTCCGATGTCGGGGATAGCTCGATTAATGTTTATATGTTTATGTTATATGCTTTTTGATATGTTATATGTATACCGGACTTCAGTCTGATGTCGGGTGGGGCCCGATGCCGGACTTCGGTCTGATGTCGGGCGGAGCCCGATGCTGGATTCGTCCAATGTCGTGCGAATCCCGATGTAGTGGAAAAGACCCAATGTATGCTATTATTATGTGATTATGTGTATCGTATGCGGTAGTTTGGGGAGACTCGCTAAACTTCATGCTTGCAGTTTTCAGTTTTGTTTCAGCTACTTCCGTTAGCAATGGGAAGAGCTCGGGAAGACTCCATAGCACACACCATAACTTTTAACCTGCGATGATTTACTTTGATGTTTTGACGTATGATTTTTATATATTAACAGTTATTTATAACATTTATGAGATACACGATTTATCATTTTTATATGATGAATGATACTTATGGTTTTTCTTTATGATTTAGACTGAAATTTTTGGATCGTATATTTGGGATGTTTCACATACTAAGTATACTTATATATGAAACATGTATTGATATTATGTAGTGGAAATTTGGTATGTGGTAAACCTCGTAAATTGACAAAATCAATTGTTGCCAAAACTAGTAAACTCTATTATTAGTTATGAAGGACACGAATAAATAATTATAAGAAATGGATTAATAGAAGTTGAGAAAACTTTAACCTTTAAGTATATTACTATATAAAGTCGAATCAATTTGATATTTTGTGAATTTATATACATATTAGATGGTCATATAAAATATAAATAAAAAACTTTACTTGTAAATCAATAAAGGCAAGACCGTTTCTAAGAAGCTCAAACTGTATAATACTGATTTTCTTAAAACCAATAAAATCTTATCTAACCGTTAAGGATTTGCACACCTCAAAAGGAAATTTCGAAAGCATTTTTGGACTCAAGCTATAGCCAAATAGTATTTGAAATATTTTTAGTAAAAATATTTTTAAAATTTGAAAAATCAGACGTTCTCAGATTTATTAATCGCGAAACATCAAACTATTGGTTTTCGACATCATTCCTATTATTTCAGATTTTATATTTTGGGAAGACTACATGTTGTATGTTAACTTTTTTTAGATTGATAAATAAATTTCCTGCACAAAATGGAATAGCTCCATAGTAAGTATACTTACATGAATATTATGTAATGAAAATTTGGTATGTGGTAAACCTAGTAAATTGACAAAAACCATTGTTGACAAAACTAGTAAAGTGTATTACTAGTTATGCAGAACACAATTAAATTATTATAAGAAATGGATTATTCGAAGTTGAGGAAACTTTAACATTTATGTATATTACTATACAAAGTCAAATAAATTTGATGATTTTTGAATTTATGTACAAATATGATGGTCAAATAAAATATAAACAGGAAAATATATTTGTAAATCAATACAGGCAATTTTACATCGGAAGAGAGTACATTGCTATAACGGACCACAGAAAACTCAAACCGGTTGAAAATTATTAAAAAAAGATTTACTATTATTATAAACAATAAACGCATATTACATAATATTATTTAAAAAGGAAATTATGAACAATTTTCTATATTTTTAAAAATACATACATAATTAAATCATATACACACATTAGGACATATTGAAACAAATACGTTATACAAAATATTAATATAAAACTTATGATCTTACTCTTAAAATGATTGCCAGAATTTAATGTTACTTCTAAGCCTTCTTTTATACAACCGAACACTCAAAGACGAAGAAGACGACCTGTGACAACCCATCCCTGCCAGACACGTCAACACCACCTCCCACCACTGTTTACAACCTCCACCACCATTCACCACATTCCCTCTCTCTCCATCGTCCGTTCTTCTTTCTTGTCAAGAACAAAAACCAAGCATCCACTTAAGCCTATCGATTTTCTGTCAAACGCAAACCCAAATATTTATTTTGGTCATTCCACAGATTCATGTTAGAACAAACAAAAACCCAAAATAAAACTTCTTACCTACTGTTGATCGGAACTGTCAAAACGAGGGGGGAAACATCCCGATTGCCTACCAAACAACACCGAGACCTCCTTTGTCCTCGCCTTCTTCCTCTTCTATCCCCAACAACTCCAGACCCCGAAGGTCTCACCTCGTCACTGCTGCTGCTCGCGACAACCATGGACCGTTCCTGTTCTTCGGTCTAGACGACCACCGGAGCATGCCACACGCATGCGCTGAGTCTGCAATCACCGGACGAGAAAGAGAGAACCTCGCTACTTTCGTCTCTTCTCCTCCTTCAGTTCGGCCAAGCACCGAAGCCGTCTCCCTCTTCGTGATTGGCCAAGACGTCCGGAGTAGCAGCCGCGCGCCTGCGAGCTTCCTTCTCGCCATCTGATTTCGCTGCTCCCGTATCCCATTTTCCTTCGTTGTCCAATCGCCTTTCCCCTTCACACCTCACTGCCTTCGTTTATACTGCCGTTCCTTCTTCTATTATCCCGATAAACAAAAAGTGAACGGAACTTAAAAGCCCTAATTTTGATAAGTTTGGACCACTTAGACACAATCAGTCCCTCCATGGGATTCCTTTTCATAAAAAAGCCCTAGTTTTATTCAACTTTGATGAAATAACCAGTACGGAACCCATTTATTCAGAAAAGACCCCTCCTTTGGTTATTTTTAACATAATAAATCTCAATTTTGAAACTTGGAATAAAAATAACCATTTTAGTCCCATTATTTTAACGAAAAAGCAGCCATACTTTGGTTAATTAAATTACCAAACAACCCCAATAGTTTGTATTTGTTACGAAATAGTCTCGAGAGTATTTCAAAGTTCAAGATTGGTGGATTTGTAGTTTCTCACATCAAGCTTCCCAAAAATTAACAAACTTTGAACAATTCGAATTCACGCTAGAAATGCGAGTGCTTACGGCCCATTTTTAATATTTTAATTATTTCCATTGGGGTGTTAGAAATCTATAGGAATTAAATCGTTCACTCTCTATAACTTCGAACCCTACCATGAAAGGATCAGAGGCGAATGCACACACCTCCCGATTTAATAACCTCACAAACCTTTTCCCGGGAATGGTGAACCTGAAATACAAAAATACCCTTCAGGGTACCATAACCCTACAAACCGAAAAGAACCAAGTTAGGAGTACAAAAAGGATGTTTCATGGCAAGTCAAAGGGAAACTTCAAGCACCACAAACCCAATCAAGAAAACTGTGGTTATGAAGTTCGCAATCACAAACACTCACCCCCTCCATCAAAGCCTTACCTTAGTACTTTACCTCACTGTACCAAGTGCAATTTTCACCACATCGAAAATTTCATGATCTACAACATCTATAACTCCGGAGGTTACACCTCTAAGTTTTGCAGAAAGACCCAAAATAATACAAGCTCAACCATTGCAGTAGGAGGAAGCTGAAGGTTCTTCGAGTGCAATCAACCAAGGAATTATAAGAAGGACTCCGCGAAACTAGAGAATCAGGTTGGCCCAGGAAGAGCATTTATGATAGGTGCTTGAGAATGCTCGCCAGGAACCAACTATGGTTACTAGTACGTTTCCTACCAACAATATTTATGCTTTCGTATTATTTGATACCGGTGTTGATAGAAGCTTTATTTCCCATAATTTTAGTAGCATGATTAACCATAAATCATGCAAACTTAATGAAGCTTACATGATGGAAGTAGAAAACAACCAGTTAGAAACCACATTAAAATATTCACTAATTGCCTCTCACCCTAAATAAGCATGTCTTTCACGTCAATCTAATACCTATAACCCTTGGAAGTTTCAATGTGATCATCAAAATTGATTGTTTATCACTTCATCTAGCAAAGATCTTATGTTACAAAATATCCATGGGACTACCCCTCCCCAATGAAAAGCCCTAGTGATTTATAGAGACAAATCAGGAAAGAATCTAAGAATCGTCTCTTGCATGAAGGCGAGAAAGTATTTATAGAAGAGACTCTTCGCTTTCTTGGCTCATGTGGTGGATATGCAAGATAAGGGTAAGGAAATCAAAGGCATACTGCAAGTGTGCTACTACCCGGACATATTCCTAGAGGATATACTAGTAGTACCTCCATTCAGACAGGTCGAATTCTAAATCGACCTAATCCTGGGTACAACACCAGTAACAAGATCTCCTTATCATCAGGCTCCAATGGAAATACAAGAACTATCCAGTCAACTTCAAAAACTTCTTGACAAAGGCTTTATCTGGGCAAGCTTCTCTCAATAAGGAGCTCCAGTATTGTTGTCAAATAGAAGGATGGATCGTTCAGGATATGCATTGATTATCAAGAGTTGAACAAGCATGCCAACAATAACCGATATCCACTCTCGATTATCGATGACCTGTTCGACCAACAACAAGGATCTTATTACTACTCAAAGATCGATATGAGATCCAACTACCATCAACTTATAGTGCAAGAAGCAGGCATTCCATAGACAACAATCAGCACTCGGTCCAGTCACTACGAGTTTCTAGTTATGCTATAAGAACTTAACAATAACACTAACCAAAGTACGCCAACTCTTAGGGCTTTCATACTATTAGCAAAGATTCATCGAGAACTTCTCTAAGATAGCCAAACCTCTCATTGAACTAACCTACAAAAGACAAATAGTTTGACTGCGGAGACAGACAGGAGTTTTCCTTCAATAAATTGAAACGATTGTTGTGCATTGCACCAAATTTGTATCTTCCATAGAGAACGGAAGACTTTGTAGTATTTTGAGATGCCTCTTATCAATGGTTAGGATGCATACTAATGAAAAAGAGTAAAGTCATTGCATACACATCCAGACAACATAAGCCAAACAAGACCAACTACACTACGTATGACTTAGAATTGAGAGTTGTAGTGTTTTCCTTAATGATTTGGAGACACTACATCTATGGAAGGATGTGTGTCGTGTTCACTGACCACAAAAGCTTTCAACACATCTTCGACCAGAAGGAGCTCAACATAAGACAATGAAAGCGTGTATAAATGCTAAATGATTACATATGTGAATTTCGCTATCATCCTCGTAAAGAAAATGTCATAGCAGATGCTTCAAGCAGGAAAGAGAGAGCAAAGCGTTTTCATGTGGATGCTCTAACCCTAACCACCCATTCCAATCTGACCACCCAAATTTGAGATGATCAGCTGGAAGCACTCAAACCTGAGAATATCATGGAAGAAAACCTGTGAGGTATTGACAAACAGTTCGACCTCGAGGAAGATGGGACATGATATTCCATGAAACTGAATTTGGACCCCAAAGTTTGTTGAAATCAGGAGTCTAGTCTTATATGAATCTCGCAAGATGATATATTCGATATAACCTGGATCAGATAGGATGTATCTTGCTCCTAAAAAGTTGGATTGGTGGCCCAACAATGAAGGTAGAGATTGCCAACTATAATTGTAAGTTCTTGACTTGCTCCATAGTCAAGGTAGAGTACTAGAAGCCTTTTGGTTTACCACAACAACCATCAATCCAAGAACCAAAACTGGAACAAAAAACATGGACTTCGTAATGAAGTTTCCAAGAACTTTAAGCGGTCATGACACCGTCTGGGTAGTGGTTGACCATTCAATTAAATCCGTCCATTTCCTAGCCATCAAAGAAACTAACAAGATGAAGAAACTCACTAGGTTGCTCTCTCAAGGAGATAGTCAGTATACATAGTATGCTAATATTAATCATCTCGGACCGAGATAGCAATTGCGGAAAACCCGGACCCGTTTAACAATATTTTTAGAACCGGAAACCGGACCGGTATATAGGAACCGGGTCCGGTTCGGTTCCGGGTTCGGTTCCGGGTAAAGTGGGTTAAGAACCGAAAAACTTGGAAATAGGAAAGTGGGTAAGGTAGAATCGGTTCAAATGGGTTTAGAACTGGAAAACCCGGATTTTTTTTTGTTACCTCAATCGCATAATCTTTCAACCGTTATAAAAATAATTAACAAACAAAAAATTACATTTAGGTTATTAGGTTATTAGGTTATTGACGAAATTGATTTCTTTTAGAAAAAATAACTACATATAACAAAGTTGGTTTAAAGAAATTACATTTTGGCACTACAATAGTCCAATATAAACTAATATCATAGTGACTATTGGATAAGGCACTTCATAGTTCATGATTTTGGAGAAGACACTGTACACGATTGATACTATTATTATTATTATTTTGAAGAAAATATGTATTTGACTATTGGATAATTTATTTTGGGTTGTGTGTTTTAATTTAAGATATGTGGAAATTCTAAATTGTTAGTTATTTATTTATTTGCAACCACACTAACTTATATTTTTGTATCTTTGATCTTGAATGCTTCAATTTTGAAAATTTGAACATAAAAGCAAGAGACAATTTTTATTGACATTAGTAATCTTTTAATTTTCATGTTTTTTCAACATCTCACATCTTCTCATTATAAATAAGCCTTTACACGTCTACATTTTCACTTAACTTATTATTCTTTAAGTTGAAGGTTTTGAGTTGCTTTTTCTTTTCTAGAACATTCATGGAAGCTAACCGCCCAATTCAAGTATGTTTCTTTTTAATTTTATGCAAATATGCATTTAAAGTAATTGACTAATTTACGTCTTTATACTTCAATTAGGTTCCGTTTTAAATATATTAGTTTTATATCTTTGATACTTCATTTTTTTTACATGCTTTAAATCTACCTAGATTTTTTTTACTTAATTTGTTTAGCATTTGAATTTGAAGGAGAGGTCCACATGTTGGCAACATTTTGATATGTTGTGGGTAGTAGAAGATGATGGGGTTGAACGAAGGCAAGCAAGGTGTAAGTATTGTTTGTACCATCAAGACATGGTACAAGTAGTCTTAATAGACATTGTCGTACGTGTGCCAAAAATCCGAATAATATAGCTAGGTAATAAGTTTTGTGCTTTTAATTTATTTGATAACATTTTTTAATACTAAATATGTTTATTTTTGTTTTATGTATAGAGATTGAAGATGTGTTAACTCGACAAGATGGTCAAGGAATAAGTGTTGTTTTGTTCTTAATTGTTTAAGAATTTTGATTTGAATTGTTTTGAATATTAGACTTTGATTTTGGATTGTTCAATAGGTACCTTGAACTTGGCCCTAACCATTGTCCATTTCTTCGCTTGTGTTATGTTCTTTTCTTTGTTATTTTACCACAACTTGGATAAAAAGAAACATTCATTGAAATTATTATTAAAATGACGATCTGTATTTTAAAAAAAATAATAAAAATAAATAAATAACCTGTAATTTGTTTTTGGTGGTGATATTGTGAAGCAAAAAAATAAAAAATAAAAAAATACAATGGATCGGAAAATAAAAAATAAAAAATAAAAAACTACAGTGGTTAGAAAAGTGGAAAGATAAATGTATCTATTTGGCACCAAATTCTTCCAAACAATTATGTATCATCTACTTTTACATGTGGAATGTAATTTAAATGAGAGTTAGCAACAATGAATATGGAAAATAAGGATTCCTTTTGATTCAATAATTCGATTTCCAAATAATGAAGGAAACATTAATGTTCAACACTGTAACAGCCCGAAATTTTCAGGTATTTATTTTAGATTTATTTATGGAAATTGTGAGTGGACTCGGTGAGTTGGAGCTCAAACTCGCCGAGTAGGATCGCGGATTTGGGCATGGGTTCGCGTCCGGACTCAACGAGTCCAAGGGTGGACTCGGCGAGTCCACGCTGTGTGGTGAAACCCTAATTTCCAGGGATTGAGACCTATTTAAAGGGTCTTATGGCCGTCATTTGTGCTCACCCAACCCTTAGAGAGAAACCCTTGAGTGCTTGAACGTTTTGAGAGAGAAAGGAAGCATTCTTGACCCTTGTGTGTGTCATTTAGCAAAGAAGGAGAAGATTCTAGGCAAGAGGAAGCAAAGGAGGTTTCTATTCTGTGGATTTGAAGCTTAGATCATCAATCTAGAGGTATGATTTCAGATTACTTTCTGTTTTGTGAAGTATAATGGGATCTAGGGATTCTTATGGACATTTATGGGATGATTTGATGCCAAATAGTTCCCTTCTTGTGTTGAGGCTCTGGATCTGGATCCATAGAGGTCCAGAGAGCCTCACTCATCAAGCTTTATGTATAGCAATGGAGTTTATGACCTTGAGTTGTAGTATTTGAGACAAAAACATCATTTATGGACATATAGAGATTGTATGTGCATCAAGATAGTGACTTTACGTGCTAAATAAGCTTGGAAGGACTGGATCTATGGGTTATTGGACTGGATCTGACCTTATGAGCAAGTTTGAGTCATTGCATGGCACGGACTCGCCGAGTCCGAAGAACAGACTCGGCGAGTAGTATGAATGTTGCCTGACCACACAGCGAGTGGTCTTGCCGAGTTGGGGAGGGTTGACTCAGTGAGTCAGGGGGAAGTCAGAGTGGACAGGGGGACTGAGTCAAGCTGGACTCGCCGAGTTGTTCTTGAGACTCGGCGAGTTGAGTCGTGGTGGCCCCACAACTCATGTCAGGTGGAAGTCGTCGCATTAGGAGGATACTCGACGTGTCAAGGGAGGATTTTAGGGAAATCAGTGTATACGCTCAGACTTGCTGAGTCGCTATAGTGCACTCGCCGAGTCCGGTCAAAGTTGACCGTTGACCATTGACCAGCGTTGACCTAAGTTGACTTGTTAAGAGTAGTCAACCTTAGTTGTGAAAGTGTTAATTAGAGATGTATTGTGATTTAGGAGGACTATAGCTCGGGAGATCGAGCACTAGTGATTTCAGGATTCACGACATACCGAGACACGCGAGGTGAGTCTTCTCACTATACTTTACCTTGAGTAGGTAACCAGAGTTATGTGATAGAGTATTTGTATGCTATGTATTTTATGTTTTGTACTGCATTATTTCTATGTGATTTATGTTGTGCATGTTTACAGAGTTAGAACCTGAGGGTTCACAGAGTTTGGGTGCACGGACCCAAAGAGTTATAGCCTCGAGTGGCTAATATGTGTTATATATGGTATTTTGGGGAACTCACTAATCTTTGTGCTTACAGTGTTTGATGTTATTGTTTCAGGTACTAGTGACGACCGCGGGAAGACGCTGGCTTGATCCGTACACACACACACGGAGTTTATACATTTGTGATATTGGGATTTTGTATTTACTTGAATTGGATAATTAAATATGGTTGTTTTATGAATATTAAATGAATTATGTTTTATGAAAATTTGAAAATTTTGTTTTGAAATTTACGGTGTTACAATTTGGTATCAGAGTCTTGGTTTGAGGGATTCGGGTACACCTTCAGGAGTATTTGAACTCAAACTGAGGATTTGGAAAAATATTTTCAAAAGAAAATTTAACTTTTCTAAGAGTAAAAGATTTTTAGAGAAATTCAAGGAAGAAACGTGTGTACGATCAGTCAGCGCCCGAACGGTGATTTCCCAAAATACCCTTATATTATATGTTTATGATGTATTCTCTTGCTAGAGTAGGCTAGGTATTCTTATTAGGACTGGAGTGCCCTGATTTGTGATGCCTTAGCCTAGGGAGATGTGAGGTGCTATGAGATGCTTGAGAGCAAATAGGTAGCAGCGAGGAGCTTATGAGAGATCTGTTAGAGAGTGATAGAGTACTTGGAATTTGGGATCCGGAGAGGAGGATTTGGGGTGTGTACTGAGACGGTGTGGACAGTAGTATTGGGCCCGTACTACTAAAAGCACCGGGGCGGTGCACGGTCCAAATAAGAATCTTCGGAATACCAAGAATCAAGGAGGGATGGGTTGTCGAGTGTGAGTATGCTCGAGCGGATTCTAATTTATCGTATGTTGTATTTCAGAGGTTGATCATGGTGAGGACACGTCATATGCCGGAGGGTGTCGGGGATAGTGATGAGGAGATCCGACAGATCATTCATGAGGAGGTGCCTGCGGTCATCAGGGCAGAGATACCAGAGATGTTCGGGTCTATTAAGATCGCACTGATCGAGACCTTCAACGTGCGTTATGCCGCTCTTTCTAAGGCTGTGGTTGCGGAGACCACTGCAGCTGTTGCTGCTGCTAGGCCGCAGGGTGGTGATGCGTTGCTGTTCCGGGAGTTCAGGAACACGAAACCACCGGAGTTTGATGGGACCCAGGACCCGGTGGTGGACATGAGATGGATTTCTGACATAGAGGGGTGTTTCTTCACTTGCTCATCTCCTGAGCATTTGAGAGTATGGTTCGCGCTGAACCAGCTTCGCTTGGGAGCGAAGGACTGGTGGAAGTTTGTCACAGCACACTTTTTGCCTGCTGAGCTTGCGGCAGTGACCTGGGAAAGGATCACTACCATGTTCCGAGATGAGTACGTTCCCCAGGTGGAAAGGGAGCGTTTGGCTTAGGAGTTTCTGACCCTCAAGCAGGGCACTGAGTCTGTTACAGTGATCACCAGGACGTTTCACGAGAGGGCGATGTTCTGCCCTGAGCACGTGTCCACTAAGCAGGCACGTATGAGTCGATATTTGAGTATTTTGAGACGGGACATTCGGGAGTTCGTGGCGAACTCCTCATAGCGGACATTTGCTGAGCTTCAGGCAAATACCCTGAAGAGGAAGATCGAGCTAGAGACCCGGGCTAGGGAGGAGGCTGAGTCTTATGGGAGGGATCGACGACCAGCACAATTCCAGCCGGCAGCCAAGCGGGCCAAGCCCGCTGATCCCAAATCAGGCATCCAGAAGGGCCGCACTTGTGGAAAGTGCGGCAAGGGTCATGATGGAGTGTGTAGAGCGGGATCTTGCTACAAATGTGACAAGGAGGGGCATATAGCCAAGGACTGCCCCAAGGGGTTTGCAGTATGTTTTCACTACAACCAGACCGGACACCGGAAGGTGGAGTGTCCGCAGTTGCGGAGATCAGCTCAGGGATATGCCCCTGCCTCCATCAGAGCTACCGGGAGTGGGCCAGTGAAGGCCGAGGCGCCGAGGGCACGTGGGAGAGCATTTCAGTTGACCGCGGAGGAGGTCCGTGCAGTGCCCGATGTCGTGGCTGGTATGTATTCTTTCGTGTATTTATTATAATGTTGAAATATTATGCTTATATTATGTTATGCGTAGGTACTTTTCTTGTGAATTTTGTATCTGCCTTGGTATTATTTGACTCGGGTGCGAGTCGGTACTTTGTATCTTTGGCTTTTAGTCAGCACATCAGTATTAGTCGCGAGGCGTTGAGTCGGCCTCTGAGAGTTTCTATAGCTGACGAGAAGGCGATATATGCCACGGAGGTGATCCGTGGGTGCATACTCGAGATTTTCGGTGTTGAGTTCCCGATTGATTTGGTTCCTATTTCCATGGGGGATGTTTGTGTCATCGTGGGCATGGACTGGTTGAGCTAGTTCGGTGCGGTTATCAACTGCGAGCGATAGCTAGTGACCATACGAGACCCTAGTGGGGGAGTTCTTACAGTGTACGGCGAGGGTACTCATTCTGGATCAACATTTTGTTCGGCCGCTAGGGTAAGGAACTGTTTACAGCAGGGCTGTAGGGGTTTTTTGGCGTACGTGTCAGATACGCAGGTTGATTCCAGGAGGCCAAGGTCAGTGGAGGAGGTTCCTATAGTGCGTGAGTTTCCGGATGTTTTTCCAGAGGAGTTGCTGGGGGTGCCTCCCGTGAGGTAAGTAGAGTTCGGTATTGATTTGGTCCCGGGGGCCGCGCCAATCGCTAAGGTGCCTTATCGTCTTGCACCTCCAGAGATGCAAGAGCTATCCTCGCAGCTTCAGGAGCTGTTGGGGAAAGGGATTATTCGGCCGAGTAGCTCGCCGTAGGGAGTGCCCATTCTGTTTGTAAAGAAGAAGGATGGTTCACACCGGATGTTTATTGATTACCGAGAGTTGAACAAGCTGACGGTCAAGAACCGTTACCCGTTGTCGAGGATCGACGATTTGTTCGACCAGTTGCAGGGAGCATCTTGGTTCTCCAAGATCGATTTGAGGTCTGGATACCATCAGGTGAGGGTACGAGATAAGGACGTCCAGAAGACAGCGTTTAGGATGCGTTATGGGCATTATGAGTTTGTGGTGATGCCTTTCGGGCTCACCAATGCTCCGGCAGTGTTCATGGATCTCATGAACCGGGTATGCAGGCTGATGTTGGATTGGTCGGTGATCGTATTTATTGATGACATTTTGGTATATTCGAGATCTAGGAAGCAGCATGAGGAGCATTTGAGGGAGATCCTCGGAGTTCTGATATCGGAGAGGCTTTATGCCAAATTCTCCAAGTGTGATTTCTGGTTGCGAGAGGTCCAGTTCCTAAGACATCTTGTTAACCAGGATGGGATATTGGTCGATCCGGCCAAAGTGGAGGCAGTGATGAGTTGGGAGGTGCCAAGGTCACCTTCGGAGATCAGGACATTTCTAGGGTTGGCCGGTTATTATCGGAGATTTATCAGGGAGTTCTCTAAGATCGTAGTGCCACTCACTAAGTTGACCCGGAAGGATGTTTCTTTTTCATGGGGTCCCGAGCAGCAGGCTTCCTTTGAGACGCTTCGCCAAAGGTTATGCGAGGCCCCGGTGTTAGCCCCCCGGAGGGAATGGAGGACTTTGTTGTATACTGCGATACATCGATTTTGGGGTTGGGAGCGGTACTGATGTAGAGAGGGCATGTGATAACGTATGAATCGAGGAAGTTGAAGCCTCATGAGTCGAGGTATCCCACCCATGAGCTAGACTTGGGGGCAGTGGTGTTCTCCCTCAAGATTTGGCGCCATTATTTGTATGGGGTTCAGTGTACAATATACACGGACCATAAGAGTCTGAAGTATTTGATGGATCAGACCAACCTAAATATGCGGCAGAGGAGGTGGTTGGATGTGGTTAAGGATTATGATTGTGAGATCCTGTACCATCCGGGAAAGGCTAATGTGGTAGCCGACGCCCTGAGTCGTCCGGCGGAGAGTGCCCCATTGCGAGGTGTATGTTTGCGTTTGACCGTGATGACTCTGGTGTTGGACACCATTCGAGGAGCACAAGTTGATGCAGTGAGGTCGGAAAACCAGAAGAAAGAGCGAGTTGTTGGATTGGTATCGGAGTTCGTTACTGATGGTCGGGAGCTTATAACTTTTCAGGGGTGTATTTGGGTACCGTTCGTGGGAGGTACGCGTGCCATTTTGATGGAAGAGGCTCAGCGGTTGAAATTCTCGATCCATCCCGGGGCCACTAAGATGTATTTGGATTTGAGGAAGGAGTATTGGTGGCCCTGTATGAAGAGAGATGTTGTGTGGTTCGTCGAGAGGTGCTTAACCTGCCGTAAGGTTAAGGCCGAACATCAGAGGCCGCATGATAAGTTGCAGCCATTGGAGGTTCCCGAATGGAAGTGGGAACAGATCACCATGGATTTTATCACTAAATTGCCAAGGACTGCTCGGGGAGTTGATGCAATTTGGGTGATTGTGGATAGGTTGACGAAGAGCGCTCACTTCCTTGCCATCAGTGAGAGTTCTTCCGTAGAGAAGTTAGCACAGATATATGTGAGGGAAGTGGTATCTCGGCATGGGGTGTCGATCTCGATTGTCTCCGACCGGGACGAGCGTTTCACTTCCAGGTTCTGGAAGAAGTTCCACGAGGAGTTGGGTACTAGGCTGCATTTTAGTACCGCATATCACCCCCAGACAGACGGACAGAGTGAGCGGACGATTCAGACCCTCGAGGACATGCTCCGAGCATGTGTTTTGGATTTCGGGGGAAGTTGGGATACGTATTTGCCGTTGGCCGAGTTTTCTTACAACAACAGCCATCATTCGAGCATCGGTATGCCACCCTTTGAGTTGTTGTACGGGAGGAAGTGTCGGAACCCCATTTGCTGGGGAGAAGTCGAGCAGCGTGTTATGGCAATACAGAGATAGTGCTTCAGACGACAGAGCAGATCCATCAGGTCAGACAGAGGTTACTGACTGCTCAGAGTCGACAGAAGAGTTATGCGGACAGATGCCGGTCCGAACTTGAGTTCCAGGTCAGTGATTTTCTGCTCCTGAAGGTCTCTCCTTGGAAGGGAGTGATCCGATTCAGGAAGAGGGGCAAGTTGGGGCCCTGATATATCGGACCATTTCGGGTAGTCGCGAGGGTAGCAAGGTAGCCTATCGCTTGGATTTGCCAACAGAGTTGGGGTAGATTCACGACACTTTCCATGTGTCGCAATTGCGGAAGTGTATAGCCGATGAGTCGGCAGTGGTTCCATTAGATGATATTCAGGTGGATGTGAGCCTGAATTATGCTGAGAGACTAGTGGCCATCAGAGATTGGAAAATCAAAGTTCTGAGGAACAAGGAGGTACCTTTGGTCTTGGTTCAGTGGCATCATCGGAAGGGGTCCGAGATGACGTGGGAACCGGAGCGTGAGATGCGAGAGCAGCATCCGGAGTTATTTGCAGAGTGAGACTTCGAGGGAGAAGTCTAGTTCTAGTGGGGGACAATTGTAATAGCCCGGAATTTTCAGGTATTTATTTTAGATTTATTTATGGAAATTGTGAGTGGACTCGGCGAGTTGGAGCTCAAACTCGCCGAGTAGGATCGCGGAATTGGGCACGGGTTCGCGTCTGGACTCGATGAGTCCAAAGGTGGACTCGGCGAGTCCACGCTGTGTGGTGAAACCCTAATTTCCGGGGATTGAGACCTATTTAAAGGGCCTTATGGCCGTCATTTGTGCTCACCCAACCCTTAGAGAGAAACCCTTGAGTGCTTGAATGTTTTGAGAGAGAAAGGAAGCATTCTTGACCCTTATGTGTGTCATTTAGCAAAGAAGGAGAAGATTCTAGGAAAGAGGAAGCAAAGGAGGTTTCTATTCTGTGGATTTGAAGCTTAGATCATCAATCTAGAGGTATGATTTCGGATTACTTTCTGTTTTGTGAAGTATAATGGGATCTAGGGCTTCTTATGGACATTTATGGGATAATTTGATGCCAAATAGTTCCCTTCTTGTGTTGAGGCTCTGGATCTGGATCCATAGAGGTCCAGAGAGCCTCACTCATCAAGCTTTATGTATAGCAATGGAGTTTATGACCTTGAGTTGTAGTATTTGAGACAAAAACATCATTTATGGTCATATAGAGATTGTATGTGCATCAAGATAGTGACTTTACGTGCTAAATAAGCTTGGAAGGACTGTATCTATGGGTTATTGGACTGGATCTGACCTTATGAGAAAGTTTGAGTCACTGCATGGCACGGACTCACCGAGTCCGAAGAACAGACTCGGCGAGTAGTATGAATGTTGCCTGACCACACAGCGAGTGGTCTTGCCGAGTTAGGGAGGGTTGACTCAGTGAGTCAGGGGGAAGTCAGAGTGGACAGGTGGATTGAGTCAAGCTGGACTCGCCGAGTTGTTCTTGAGACTCGGCGAGTTGAGTCGTGGTGGCCCCACAACTCATGTCAAGTGGAACTCGTCGAGTTAGGAGGATACTCGACGTGTCAAGGGAGGATTTCAGAGAAATCAGTGTATATGCTCAGACTCGCCGAGTCGCTATAGTGCACTCGCCGAGTCCGGTCAAAGTTGACCCTTGACCATTGACCAGCGTTGACCTAAGTTGACTTGTTAAGAGTAGTCAACCTTAGTTGGGAAAGTGTTAATTAGAGATGTATTGTGATTTAGGAGGACTATAGCTCGGGAGATCGAGCACTAGTGATTTCAGGATTCACAACTTACCAAGACACGCGAGGTGAGTCTTCTCACTATACTTTACCTTGAGTAGGTAACCAGAGTTATGTGATAGAGTATTTGTATGCTATGTATGTTATGTGTTGTACTGCATTATTTCTATGTGATTTATGTTGTGCATATTTACAGAGTTAGAACCTGAGGGTTCACAGAGTTTGGGTGCACGGACCCACAGAGTTATAGCCTCGAGTGGCTAATATGTGTTATATATGGTATTTTGGGGAACTTGCTAAGCTTTGTGCTTACAGTGTTTGATGTTATTGTTTCAGGTACTAGTGACGACTGCGGGAAGGCGCCGACTTGATCCGTACACACACACGAAGTTTATATATTTGTGATCTTGGGATTTTGTATTTACTTGAATTGGATAATTAAATATGGTTGTTTTATGAATATTAAATGAATTATGTTTTAGGAAAATTTGAAAAATTTGTTTTGAAATTTACGGTGTTACAAACACCCACATGCAAAATACCAAACAAACAAATTTTGATTCAAGTTCAAAAACATTAATGTGAAAGTGAGCATATCAACCAAAACAAACACTTACAAACCAATAATCATTTATTAAAAAAAAAGTATAACTCCTCGTCAATATCTATCGGCCTTTTTCCATTTCCATTTTTGGGTGCGTATGGCATCTTCCAACTCTAATACATATCAGAAAAAAATGTGAAAGTTAGCATATTACCAATGTTTTGTTATTATTAAAAAAAGATTTACTATTATTATAAAAAATAAAGGCATATTACATAATATTATTTAAAAAGGAAATTATGAACAATTTTCTATATTTATAAAAATACATACATAATCATATACACACATTACGACATACTCAAACAAATATGTTATACAAAATATTAATATAAAACTTATGATCTTACTCTTAAAGTGATTGCCAGAATTTAATGTTACTTCTAAGCCTTCTTTTATACAACCGAATTTAATGTTACTTCTAAGCCTTCTTTTATACAACCGAACACTTAAAAGAGGAAATGGATTCTTACACTTCACTATACTTTTTTTCCCACGTTTTTTTTTCACCTGCACAGACAGCTCACACAGCTATGTGGATTCTAAACCTATTCATTAAACATTTTCATTCAAAATAAGAAGACGAAGAAGACGACCTGTGACATCCCATCCCTGCCAGACCCGTCACACAACACCACCTCCCACCACTGTTTACAACCTCCACCACCATTCACCACATTCCCTCTCTCTCCATCGTCCGTTCTTCTTTCTTGTCAAGAACAAAAACCAAGCATCCACTTAAGCCTATCGATTTTCTGTCAAACGCAAACCCAAATATCTATTTTGGTCATTCCACAGATTCATGTTAAAACAAACAAAATCCCAAAATAAAACTTCTTACCTATTGTTGATCGGAACTGTCCAAACGAGGGGGGAAACATCCTGATTGCCAACCAAACAACACCGAGACCTCCTTTGCCCTCGCCTTCTTCCTCTTCTATCCCCAACAACTCCAGACCCCGAAGGTCTCACCTCGTCACTTCTGCTGCTCGCGACAACCATGCCACTTTCGGTCTAGACGACCACAGGAGCATGCGACTCGGATGCGATGAGTCTGCAATCACCGAACGAGAAAGAGAAAACCTCGCTACTTTCGTCTCTTCTCCTCATTCAATTCGGTCAAGCACCGGAGCCGTCTCCCTCTTCGTGATTGGCCAAGACGTCCGGAGTAGCAATCGCGCGCCTGCGGGCTTCCTTCTCGCCATCTGATTTCGCTGCTCCCGTATCCCATTTTCCTTCGTTGTCCGATCGCCTTTCCCCTTCACACCTCACGTTGCCTTCGTTTATACTGCCGTTCCTTCTTCTATTATCCCGATAAACAAAAAGGGAACGGAACTTAAAAGCCCTAATTTTGATAAGTTTGGACCACTTAGACACAATCAGTCCCTCCATGAGGATTCCCTTTCATAAAAAAGCCCTAGTTTTCTTCAACTTTGATGAAATAACCAGATTACCCACTTATTGAAATATTAATTCGAAAGCAGACCCAATCCACATATACGGAACCCATTTATTCACAAAAGGCCTCTCCTTTGGTTATTTTTAACATAATAAATCCCAATTTTGAAACTTGGAATAAAAATAACCATTTCAGTCCCATTATGTTAACAAAAAAGCAGCCCTACTTTGGTTAATTAAATTACCAAACAACCCCAATACCTTGTATTTGTTACGAAATAGTCTCGAGAGTATTTCAAAGTTCAAGATTGGTGGATTTTTAGTTTCTCACATCAAGCTTCCCAAAAATTAACAAACTTTGAACAATTCGAATTCACGCTACAATTGCGAGTGCTTACGGCCCATTTTAAATATTTCAATTATTTCCGCCGGGGAGTTACAAATATGTAGGATTGAAATCGTTCACTCTCTATAACTTCGAACCCTACCATGAAAGGATCAGAGGCGACTGCATACACCTCCAGATTTAATAACCTCACAAACCTTTTCCCGGGAATGGTGTACCTGAAATACAAAAATACCCTTCAGGGTACCATAACCCTACAAACCTAAAACAACCAAGTTAGGAGTACAAAAGGAAGTTTCATGGCAAGTCAAAGGGAAACTTCAAGCACCACAAACCCAATCAAGAAAACCGTGGTTATGAAGTTCGCAATCACAAACACTCACCCCCTCCATCAAAGCCTTACATTAGGACTTTACCTCACTGTACCAAGTGCAATTTTCACCATGTCGAAAATTTCATGATCTACAACATCTATAACTCAGGAGGTTACACCTCTAAGTTTTGCAGAAAGACCCCAAACAATACAAGCTCAACCATTACAGTAGGAGGAAGCTGAAGGTTCTTCAAGTGTAATCAACCAAGGAATTATAAGAAGGACTCCACGAAACTAGAGAATCAGGTTATCCCAGGAAGAGCATTTGTGATAGGTGCTTGAGAATGCTCACCAGGAACCAACTATGGTTACTAGTACGTTTCCTACCAACAATATTTATGCTTTCGTATTATTTGATACCGGTGTTGATAGAAGCTTTATTTCCCATAAATTTAGTAGCATGATTAACCATAAATCATGCAAACTTAATGAAGCTTACATGATGGAAGTAGAAAACAACGAGTAAGAAACCACATTAGAAATATTCACTAATTGCCTCTCACCCTGAATAAGCACGTCTTTCACGTCAATCTAATACCTACAACCATTGCAAGTTTCGATGTGATCATCGGAATTAATAGTTTATCACTTCATCTAGCAGAGATCTTATGTTACAAAAAATACATTTGACTACCCCTCCCCAATGAAAAAGCCCTTGTGATTTATAGAAAAAATCAGGAAAGAATCTAAGAATCATCTCTTGCATGAAGGCGAGAAAGTATTTATAGAAGAGACTCTTCGCTTTCTTGGCCCATGTGGTGGATATGCAAGACAAGGGTTAGGAAATCAAAGGTATACTGCAAGTGTGCTACTACCCAGACATATTCCTAGAGGATATACTTGTAGTACCTCCATTCAGACAGGTCGAATTCTAAATCGACCTAATCCTGGGTACAACACCAGTGACAAGATCTCCTTATCGTCTAGCTCCTATGGAAATACAAGAACTATCCAGTCAACTTCAAAAACTTCTTGACAAAGGCTTTATCCGGGAAAGCTTCTCTCTATAAGGAGCTCCATTATTGTTGTCAAATAGAAGGATGGATCGTTCAGGATATGCATTGATTATCAAGAGGTTAACAAGCATGCCAACAATAACCGATATCCACTCTCAATTATCGATGACCTATCCGACCAACAACAAGGATCCTATTACTACTCAAAGATCGATATGAGATTCAGCTACCATCAACTTATAGTGCAAGAAGCAGGCATTCCAAATACAACAATCAGCACTCGGTCCAGTCACTACGAGTTTCTAGTTATGCTATAAGAACTTAACGATAACACTAACCAAAGTACACCAATTCTTAGGGCTTTCAGACGATTAGCAAATATTCATCCAGAACTTCTCCAAGATAGCCAAACCTCTCATTGAAATAACCTAGAAAGACAAATAGTTTGACTAGGGAGACAGACAAGAGTTTGCCTTCAATAAATTGAAACGATTGTTGTGCATTGCACCAAATTTGTATCTTCCAGAGAGAACGGAAGACTTTGTAGTATTTTGAGATGCCTCTTATCAATGGTTAGGATGCATACTAATGAAAAAGAGTAAAGTCATTGCATACACATCCAGACAACATAAGCCAAACAAGACCAACTACACTACGTATGACTTAGAATTGAGAGTTGTAGTGTTTTCCTTAATGATTTGGAGACACTACATCTATGGAAGGATGTGTGTCGTGTTCACTGACCACAAAAGCTTTCAACACATCTTCGACCAGAAGGAGCTCAACATAAGACAATGAAAGCATGTATAAATGCTAAATGATTACATATGTGAATTTCGCTATCATCCTCGTAAAGAAAATGTCATAGCAGATGCTTCAAGCAGGAAAGAGAGAGCAAAGCGTTTTCATGTGGATGCTCTAACCCTAACCACCCATTCCAATCTCACCACCCAAATTTGAGATGATCAGCTGGAAGCACTCAAACCTGAGAATATCATGGAAGAAAACCTGTGAGGTATTGACAAACAGTTCGGCCTCGAGGAAGATGGGACATGATATTCCATGAAACTGAATTTGGACCCCAAAGTTTGTTGAAATCAGGAGTCTAGTCTTATATGAATCTCGCAAGATGATATATTCGATATAACCTGGATCAGATAGGATGTATCTTGCTCCTAAAAAGTTGGATTGGTGGCCCAACAATGAAGGTAGAGATTGCCACCTATAATAGTAAGTTCTTGACTTGCTCCAAAGTCAAAGTAGAGTACTAGAAGCCTTTTGGTATACCATAACTACCATCAATCCAAGAATGAGAATTGGAACAAAAACCATGGACTTCATAATGAAGTTTCCAAGAACTTTAAGCGGTCATGAAACCGTCTGGGTAGTGGTTGACCGTTCGATTAAGTCCGTCCATTTCCTAGCCATCAAAGAAACTAACAAGATGAAGAAACTCACTAGGTTGCTCTCTCAAGGAGATAGTCAGGATACATATGTTGGAATAGTGTCTAAGGCTATAACTATATTCGGTGGTGCATGGTCCTTTTGGGTTGCCTTCACCATAGCAACTTGAAGGATGATTTGTTAAGAGAGAGTAAATATTATAAGGAATAATATTTAGCTATTTGATTAATATAAGTCATAGATTAATTGGTATTAATTTGGTGACTTAAAGAGATTAATTAAATAAGAGGGTATAAACTGTCAATTGTTTGATAGTTAGACTTTAGACTATAAATCCATTAGGATGGACTTTGGACGGTTTCTAAGAGCTTTAGGATAGCTCAAAATAGTCCATAAGGATATCTATGGAATGGATTTGGATAGCCTTAAGTGAAGATTATCCAATTAGGGTTTAGGGTGAAACCCTTAAGGAGTCTAAAGGTATAAATAGGCCCTTGGGGTGTGGAATTCGTGGACAATCTTTAAGAACCTAAAGCAAGGAACCTCTGGCCGAATTCCATCCCCTCTCCTCTCTCCTAAATCATCTTGCTTGCTATTGGTGTTTGTAAGCCATTAGAGGAGTGACAATTGTGACTCTAGAAGCTCCAAGGTAAGAAGATCAACAAGGAACTCAAAGGTATGATTCTAGATCTGTATTAATGTTATTGTTTAACCTAATTAGCCATTAGAAGTCTTGGATTCAAAAGCATGTTTGATAGAAAGCCTAGATCCAAGCAATAGGGTTTTGCATGCGCACATAGGAAAGTTCTTATGGCTAAAACCCAACAGTGGTATCAGAGCCTAGATTGGTTTTCTACAAATTGTTGCTTGAATAACTGAAACAAACCTGCAAAATTCGATTTTTTGGGTTTTGAGTCACTGACTCGTCGAGTCCATGGTGGACTCGGCGAGTAGGCCTGACTCGGCGAGTCCCCTTGTGCACTCGGCGAGTCCAAGCGTCAGGAAGGGCCAGATTCGGGATTTCTTTGTGTTTATCTTATCCAATCTTACCATAAACTAGTTAGATCAATATGAATCCGTTTTTTTGATAAATATAAGTGTTATCTTGATCTAGTTAAAGGTAATTATCAACTAATTAAATATTTAGTTTCTTTATATGATAATTAATTAATTGTTTTAATTATTTTTGGTAATTATCCTCAAAGAAATCAAAGATAAATCAAATAAAAAATAATTAAGATATTAAATTGTTAATTGAAATTTTTTGTTATTTGATCCTCCATGTTTTTAAATGTTTAAAACCTACCCTATAGTTTTGAAATTTAAATTTGTGATTAAAAGCTTTAATTTAGACAACTTAAATTTCAAACCCTAGATTTTGAAAAGTTTAAAATACAACCCTATACTTATATGACATTATTAGAATAATATATATATGTATAACTAAATGCTAGTCTTACCGCTAGTAGGCCTCATTCACGAAGCCGATCTATAAGGTGGGTATAAGGTTGCGGCCTATAAAATGGCGCTTAATGGGTGTACACTCACACCCACCGCTTGCTTGATTGGTGGAGGGTCGTTAGCCGAACGGGTAGGATAGGGCAACCTCATCCTCTCATTAAAAGTATAATAAGAAATACGAAGTAACTAAATCTTTTTCAAATTTCCCAATCTTAGTTACTTTAGGAAAAGTGAATTGATGCAATTCCATGAAATGACACTTTGCACCTTGCTAAGATGTTAGTGGAGCGTGTGTGGTTTACCGGCACACTAATTGGTTCTAAGCGAAGGTGGCGAAGGGTGATTCATTGTTTATCATAGTTCGATGGAGCGTGTGTGGTTTACCGGCACATCGAATAGGTGATCGTAACAATGAAGGCACCATGTAAATTTGCATGGTAATTCACACCCGCTTTGTGATCCTCGGCATCCCAGTCACAAACAAGAGGGGCATATCGAGATTTAAACATGCCATTGAATAGTTCAATGAATCTCATCCGAACCTAGGAATTCTCAAAAACACTTAGGACTAAAAGTTTAAGTTTGTGATGGAGAATTAGTGAATCGTCATTCACTTACCTTCAATTTATTTGCATGTTGGATTACGGCATCCCTTTTCTAGTATGTAAATGTTATTGTTGGATCCTAGCCCTAATTTTTCTTATTGGGTGATAATTAGGGATTCTTGTTCTAATCTATCTTTGTCCTTTCTATAGATGTCAAACGCAAACAACGCTGCTGCTAGTTCTTTCACGTTGATGAGCCTTTGCCAAAAGGTCACCTTCGATGGAACGAACTTTGGCGAATGGATAAGATACATTCGCACCATTGCTCGCTATGAGGATAAAGAGTATGTCCTCGACGAGAAGCTCGAGAAAATCAACCCCGAAGTTGCTACTCCCGCCGAAATCACCGCCTTTGAAACCCATGAGCGAGATGCAACGAAAGTACATTGCATCATGATCGCCACCATGAACTCCGAATTCCAAAAGTCCTACGAGGACATGTATCCATACGAGATGCATCAAGACTTGTTGGAGAGGTACCACCAAAACGCGAGACAAGAGCGTTACGAGATGGTGCTTGCAAAAGATGCAAAGGTATGTCGACCGCCTTCGCAAGTTAAACGTTGACTTCGGCGAAGACTTGGCGATCGACATGGTGCTTCACTCTTTGCCTCCGATGTATAATCAATTTAGGATGACCTACCACATGAACAAAGAGGAGGTCACTCTAAGTAAGCTCCAAGGTCTCTTGAGGGTTGCTGAGAGCAATTTCAAGGACAAGTCTGTTGCACCAACTCCCAATCCGTCTGCTGCTCCTGTCTTGGCTATTGGTCAAGGGAAGGGAAAGAAGAGGAAAGCTTCTTCAAATAACTATCGAAAGGTGAAAGCCCGAGATGGTTCCTCTTCTAGTGGGACAAAAGTTGATCCCTCTAAGCCCTGCTCTAACCCGAAGGAGGCAGAGTGCCACCACTGCCACAAGATAGGACATTGGAAGCGAAGCTGCCCGGACTACCTGCAAGCCATCAAGGAAGGAAAGATCAAGCCATCTTTCGCAGGTATATATGCAATAAAATCTAACGATTATAATCATGCTATTTCTTGGGTTCTTGACACCGGTTGTGGTTATCACATTTGTTCTAATGTGCAGGGACTAAAAGGAAGTAGGGATGTGGAGCAAGGAAGGATCAATCTAATCATGGGGAACAGAAGATCGTCGCCTGTGACCAAGATTGGAGTGTATTCTTTGGTGCTTAAGAATAGTTTAGTTTTAAATTTGAACAATTGTTGCTATTCGCCAGAAATGGCTAGAAACATCATTTCATTTCATGGTTTATATAGACAAGGTTTTAGATTTTCTTTTAATAATGAGAATGGTTCTATTTTGGCTTATCTAAATGGTGTCTTTTATTTTGAAGCTATACCATGTAATGGAATATATGAAACTGTTATGATTGTTGATAACTTAGGAAATGATGTTTTGAATATTGATTCTTCCACTAGTTTGGATAAAGCATCCTTGTGGCATTGTCGTCTTGGACATGTCAACAAGAAACGCATAGCCCAACTCCAAAAGGATGGAGTGTTGGAGTCATTCGACCTTAGGGAAGATGACACATGCGAGTCTTGTTTACTTGGAAAGATGACTAAGTCACCCTTCACGAGTACTTGTGAAAGGGGTGAGGGACTATTAGACCTAATACATACCGATGTATGTGGACCTTTTAGATCAACCACAAAGGATGGGAACCGCTTCTATGTGACCTTTACCGACGATTATAGTAGATATGGGTATATCTATTTAATCAAGCAAAAGTCAGAAACCTTTGAAAAGTTCAAGGAGTTCAAGAATGAAGTGGAGAATCAATTGGGCAGGAAAATCAAGATGCTTCGATCCGATCGAGGAGGAGAGTACCTAAGTCTTGAATTCCACGATTATCTCAAGGAGTGTGGAATAGTTTCGCAATTGACGCCTCCTAGGACACCGCAATTGAATGGTGTGGCAGAAAGGCGTAATCGAACCTTATTGGATATGGTTCGCTCTATGATGAGTCGTGCTTCACTACCTATCTTCTTTTGGGGGTATGCCTTAGAGACTGCCGCCCATATCCTTAACCGAGTCCCTACTAAGAAGGTTGCCAAAACACCTCACGAGATCTGGACGGGGAAAGCTCCCTCGTTGGCACATATCAAGGTTTGGGGTTGCGAGGCTTTCGTAAGACGAGATACTCACGACAAGCTTGAACCTCGAAGTGAGCGATGTATTTTCATCGGCTACCCGCAAACTTCCTTTGGATATCTCTTCTATAGACCGAAAGATAATGTTATCTTTGTTGCGAGGAGAGGAGTTTTCCGAGAGCGAGAACTCATAAGCCAAGGAGACAGTGGGAGGCAAATCAAACTTGAAGAGATTCAAGAATCGATAGATGAAGGAACCTCTACCGCTGGCGTTCAACCTGAGGAGGAAACTCCGGTTGAACCGATTGACGAATCCTTACCTCTTAGACGTTCCGATAGATTTAGAGTTCAACCCCAGTTTTATGGTTTTCATATTACTACCGAAGGGGACACGTATATTAGTGATGGTACACTAATAAATCTTGATGAACCTAATAGCTATAAGGAAGCCATGGCAGGCCCGGAGTCTGCGAAATGGAAAGAGGCGATGGATAGCGAGATCCAATCCATGTACGATAACCAAGTTTGGAATTTGGTTGATTACGTGCCCGAACGTAAGACCGTAGGGTGCAAGTGGATCTTCAAGAAGAAGACCGACGTGGATGGGAACGTACACACATACAAAGCGCGATTGGTTGCGAAGGGCTTTACTCAAACTCCCGGAGTTGACTATGATGAGACCTTCTCACCAGTTGCGAAGATTAAATCTATTAGAGTGATGCTAGCAATTGCCGCATTTCATGATTATGAGATTTGGCAAATGGATGTCAAGACCGCTTTCCTTAACGGAAAGTTGGCTGAGGATGTTTACATGGCTCAGCCAGAGGGGTTTGTGGATCCGAAGCATCCGAATAGAGTGTGTAAGCTTGAGAAGTCCATTTATGGACTTAAGCAAGCGTCTCGCAGATGGAATCTTTGCTTCGATGAGAAAGTCAAAGAGTTTGGATTTGTACGAAGCGAAGACGAATCTTGTGTATATGTCAAAGCCAGTGGGAGTGTAGTAAGCTTCCTCGTTCTATATGTCGATGACATATTACTCATAGGAAACGACATCCCGACTCTGCAGGAGGTTAAGTCCTGGCTCGGGAAGTGCTTCGCTATGAAGGACCTCGGAGAGGCTTCTTACATATTGGGAATAAGGATAGTAAGAGAAAGAAGTAAGAGACTAATTGGACTTAGTCAGAATACTTACTTGGAGAAGGTACTAAAACGTTTTAGTATGGAAAACTCAAAGAAGGGAGAACTACCGATACAAGGAAATGCCAAGTTGAGTAAGACTCAAAGTCCGAGTACCGAAGCCGAGATAGCAGAAATGAGCCGAGTACCATACGCTTCCGCAGTTGGCTCAATCATGTACGCTATGACTTGTACTCGCCCTGATGTAGCCTTCGCTTTGAGCATGGTTAGCAGATATCAAGGGAACCCTGGCAAAGCACATTGGATTGCGGTGAAGAACATCCTTAAGTACCTTCGGAGGACGAAAGAATGGTTCTTAGTCCTTGGAGGGAGTGATGACTTGAAGGTGCGAGGGTATAGTGACGCCAGCTTTCAAACCGACAGGGACAACTATCGTTCGCAGTCGGGCTGGGTCTTTACCCTAAATGGAGGAGCAGTGACATGGAAAAGTTCCAAGCAGGAAACCGTAGCTGATTCAACGTGCGAATCAGAGTACATCGCAGCGAGCGAAGCGTCGAAGGAGGCAATATGGCTAAAGAACTTCATTGGTGATCTTGGAGTTGTGCCGGCCATAAAGGAGCCCGTGGAGATTTTCTGTGATAACGAAGGTGCGGTTGCCTTGACCAAGGAACCGAGGGATCATGGTAGATCTCGACATATCGACAGAAAATATCACTTCATTAGACATCGTGTAGAAGAAGGACAACTCGTAGTGAAGAGGATATCATCAGAAGATAACCCAGCAGATCCGCTTACGAAGGGACTAAGTAGGGTTAAGCACTTACAGCATGCTAGGAGTATTGGGCTGAAGGATGATATTAGCATAGATTAGATTGTATTAGAAACGTATAATAGATAAATGTAATTAACATTTGATGATTAAATAAAGAAGTTTTATTTATGAGTAAAGTTACTATCACATGTTAGTTGTTTAACTATTGTTTCACTTTGCATGTTTTGACTTCCAGAATAATTGAGTTTATTAGGAATAATCGAATTATTCAAATGGTCCACAATCGTTCATATGTTGGGAGTAGATATGAATGAAGATTGTCGTGAATTGGTGTGTAGAGTGTCTAAATGGTGTTAGACATAGCAAGAGTTGCTGCAACGTTCATGAGTGCTTACGAACTGGTTTTGAGCATTGGAATAAACCCGCGCTTGCTGGAATCACTTTATGGAATACGATATAAAAGGTGATCGCAAGACGATAATATCATATGGTCTTAAAACCTAGATATATGGTTTATTATTTGTTATTTGATTGTGCATTGATAATGCGAAAACGCATCAGTAACTTGATGTTATAAAACGCATTGTTGTGTATAGTTGGTTAATGAATAAGTAAATGCATATAAGTCGAAGTTTATCTGTAAATTTTATCCTAAGAGGGTAGAAGAGATATCTTGGCCACTCGATGATTTGATTTGACTTATGTGCCGGGCCCGGTCAGAACTGAATTGATGTGTTCGATTAAGTTCTATGTCAAATAAATCGAAGATCGAGAAATCTAAATGCTAGACTAACCATTCCATAGGATTGTCAGCATGATATCTAACAGAGGACTGTACGATCCCTTATCTAAAGGACAATATTGATTAGATCAGAGTTGACAGCGTCTTTGAGAGCTACGATTGCAAACCGTATTATACTTGTATAGTTACTAGACTTATCCAAGTGGGAGACTGTTGGAATAGTGTCTAAGGCTATAACTATATTCGGTGGTGCATGGTCCTTTTGGGTTGCCTTCACCATAGCAACTTGAAGGATGATTTGTTAAGAGAGAGTAAATATTATAAGGAATAATATTTAGCTATTTGATTAATATAAGTCATAGATTAATTGGTATTAATTTGGTGACTTAAAGAGATTAATTAAATAAGAGGGTATAAACTGTCAATTGTTTGATAGTTAGACTTTAGACTATAAATCCATTAGGATGGACTTTGGACGGTTTCTAAGAGCTTTAGGATAGCTCAAAATAGTCCATAAGGATATCTATGGAATGGATTTGGATAGCCTTAAGTGAAGATTATCCAATTAGGGTTTAGGGTGAAACCCTTAAGGAGTCTAAAGGTATAAATAGGCCCTTGGGGTGTGGAATTCGTGGACAATCTTTAAGAACCTAAAGCAAGGAACCTCTGGCCGAATTCCATCCCCTCTCCTCTCTCCTAAATCATCTTGCTTGCTATTGGTGTTTGTAAGCCATTAGAGGAGTGACAATTGTGACTCTAGAAGCTCCAAGGCAAGAAGATCAACAAGGAACTCAAAGGTATGATTCTAGATCTGTATTAATGTTATTGTTTAACCTAATTAGCCATTAGAAGTCTTGTATTCAAAAGCATGTTTGATAGAAAGCCTAGATCCAAGCAATAGGGTTTTGCATGCGCACATAGGAAAGTTCTTATGGCTAAAACCCAACAACATAGTATGCTAATATTAATCATCTCGGACCGAGATAGCAATTGCGGAAAACCCGGACACGTTTAACGATATTTTTTAGAACCGGAAACCAGATCGGCATATAGGAACCAGGTCCGGTTCGGTTCCGGGTTCGGTTCCGAGTAAAGTGGGTCTAGAACCGAAATACCTGGAAATAGAAAAGTGGGTAAGGTAGAACCGGGTCAAATGGGTTTAGAAAAAAATTAACAAACAAAAAATTACATTTAGGTTATTAGGTTAGTGACGACATTGATTTATTTTAAAAAAAACTAGGTATAACAAAGTTGGTTTAAAGAAATTACATTTAGGCACTATAATAGTCCAATATGAACTAATATCACAGTGACTATTAGATAAGGCACTTCATAGTTCATGATTTTGGAGAAGGCACTGTACACGATTGATACTATTATTATTATTATTATTATTATTATTATTATTATTATTATTATTATTTTAAAGATATTATGTATTTGACTATTGGATAACTTATTTTGGGTTGTGTGTTTTAATTTAAGATATGTGGAAATTCTAAATTGTTAGTTATTTATTTATTTGCAACCACACTAACTTGTCCTTTTGTATCTTTGACCTTAAAGGCTTCAAGTTTGAAAATTTGAACATAAAAGCAAGAGACATTTTTTTTGACATTAGCAATCTTTTAATTTTCATGTTTTGTCAACATCTCACATCTTCTCATTATAAATAGGCCCTTCCACCTCTACATTTTCACTTAACTTATTATTCTCTAAGTTGAAGGTTTTGAGTTGTTTTTTTTTTCAAGAACATTCATGGAAGCTAACCGTCCAATTCAAGTATGTTTCTTTTTAATTTTATGCAAATATGCATTTAAAGTAATTGACTAATTTACGTCTTTATACTTCAATTAGGTTCCGTTTTAAATATATTAGTTTTATGTCTTTGATACTTCATTTTTTTACATGCTTTAAATCTACCTAGATTTTTTTTACTTAATTTATTTAGCATTTGAATTTGAAGGAGAGGTCCACTTGTTGGCAACATTTTGATATTTTGTGGGTAGTAGAAGATGATGGGGTTGAACGAAGGCAAGCAAGGTGTAAGTATTGTTTCGCTACACTTAAAGTCGATCCAGCAAGACATGGTACAAGTAGTCTTAATAGACATTGTCGTACGTGTAACAAAAATCCAAATAATATAGCTATGTAATAAGTTTTGTGCTTTTAATTTATTTGATAACATTTTTTTAATACTAAATATGTTTATTTTTGTTTTATGTATAGAGATTGAAGAGGCGTTAACTCGACAAGATGGTCAAGGAATAAGTGTTGTTTTGTTCTTAATTGTTTAAGAATTTTGATTTGAATTGTTTTGAATATTAGACTTTGATTTTGAATTTTTCAATAGGTACCATGAACTTGGCCCTAACCATTGTCCCTTTCTTCACTTGTGGTATGTTCTTTTCATTGTTATTTTACCACAACATGGATAAAAAGAAACATTCATTGAAATGATTATTAAAATGACGATCTGTATTTTTTTTTTAAAAAATAATAACTTGTACTTTGTTTTTGGTGGTGACATTGTGAAGAAAAAAAATAAAAAATAAAAAGAATGTTTAAGAAATTCTGTCTTCATTCGCGGATCCAAGATAGTCGCAAAGTACATGTAGTCATTCAAAATTTCAAAATCTCCCCAATACTTCTCATATTTATCTATCATATCTTTCCCAATTGAATAAAATCGTTTGTTTTTCGACCAAACCCGTATATGCTTGTAAATGCCACACACTTCTCCAAAAAACCAATTTGCTAATGGTTTTGAAGTCGTCGACACCAATTCTGTTTTAACCTTAAACTTCTCAAGAAAGGAGACCATTGCTCGACAAGTTACAAAATCTTCACTCACGGGGGTTACCACATCTCGTGCAAAGGAACGATCTATGAAAACAAATTCAAAACAGCTTTGACATGTCATTATTGGAGGGCTGTAAGTGACTCAATACACATGCAAATTAGGTGTTTCTAGAGTCTATAACTATTTTCAAACAGTGAACTACAATTTGAAAAAAAATCAACCCAAACGGACTCATAGTGAAGCAGATATGACAGTTTAAAGTTAACTAAAATTCTACAATAATGTTGTAACAGATCCAAAACAGCTTTGATATGTCATTTTTGGAGGGCTGTAAGTGACTCAATACACATGCAAATTAGGTGTTTCCAGAGTCTATAACAATTGCCAAACAGTGAGCTACAATTTAAAAAAATCAGCCCAAACGGACTCCGAATGAAGCAGATATGACAATTTAAAGAGGGCTAAAAATTCAGTACCAATGCCTAAAAAAAAAACTACCTTCCATTTCATACTCGTAGAAAGCTTTTTCTAAATCCACCGTGATCTTCAATAAGTCGTAAGTTGAGTTCCAACAAGTGGGATAATCGTTGCAAAAAAATTTGGTTGATTCCTCCCCGACGACTTTCATTCACTTTTGAAATAGAGCAATCCGTTGTGTGGACTTTCTAATAGATCTTACGGTGTCTTGCAAACATTTAACACTCTCGTCATTTTTATTCATCCCGTCTCTCACAATTAGATTGATAATGTGTGCCATACACCTAATGTGAAAGTGTTTTCCTTCATTGTACAAGTTTGGTAATTTGTTTTTTAGAAACTTTATTGCTTTATCATTAGAACTTGCATTATCAACCGTACAAGTCATGACATTCTTAATACCCCACCATTGAATACATTTCAACATTTCTTTTCCGATATCTTCCCCCCGTTGACTATCTAATTCTTTAAAGTTGATTATCCATTTGTGCATCTCCTAATTATCATCAACAAAGTGTACGGTAATGACAATATAATGCACCCTTTTACTCGGACTTGTCCAACAATCGGTGGTAAAATGAACCATGTTAAGGGGATTACATAAGAATGTTACCAACTTATTTCTTTCTTCTTGATAATAAAGTGACACTCTTTTTGAAATTGTTGTTCGACAAGGTACAACCACCTTCCCATTTAGTGCATTTGTGTATTCAATAAAGAACTCATTTTCTACAAATTTAAAAGGTAGACCACCCACTACAAACAAATTCAACATAGCTTTTTTAATTCGTTTTTCGTCATGTTTCCAAGTGCTAACACTACCCTCCCCAGTTGGTTCTTTTTTAAATTGTAATGTTTGTTGGTTTTTCAAATTCTCGGGGTTTTGCTTATAATTCTTTGCATGCTTATTTAAGCTAGACTTACCGGTATTATTCCCATTGGCTTTAAGAACCCTCTCGCACCATTTGCACTTTCCATGCCGAACTCCATCAATAACAATCTTCTCAAATGATTTCCAACAATCGGACCTTGTTTTCCATACTCTTTTTCTCTTTTGTGTTGGTTCCTCATTGATTTCTTGTTGAGTGTTGTCAACAAACACCTCGTCATCATCCATCTACAATAGATAACAATAAAAACACAATTAAAATACAATAACACAACTTAATAACAAGTATCTTAATATGCTAATATATTTGTTTCAAAATTGTTCTTATGCTAATATGTTTGTCTAGCAACAGGTAACACATAACAAATTAAAATAACACAACAAGTAATTAAAGCTATAGTCTAGCTACACATTTGACTAAAGCTATAGAAGTGGTATTCATAAAAGCTTTTATTAAATCTATCAAATTTTAATGATTTCTTGGTTTAACTGATAAAAGATTCTATGGAAAATTTATGATTCCATTATGTGTCAAGGGGCCAAGATGGGGTAACAAAGAGCCAAATTATTTTAATTATGAAGGCAGCTCACATACAACTAAAAATTCTAACTACTTTAGTAGACATCTTGACCATCTGCACTTTGTGTAATCATATATTTGAGTGCCTACCGCCGGTTTTTATTATGAAAATAAACATAAAACAAAATAGGTTTATAGTGGATGAATTATCATATTTATGTATTAAAACAACATCTATGCATTCTGCACAAAAACCAGTGGAGAAAGTTGTTGAAAATATGAAAGTAAGTTGTATACATTTTACGAATTTAGTCCCTCAACTTTTGAGTTAATATGGTTCTTTTGTGAGTTTTAGGGTGTGAGATGCAAACGAGTGGCAAGGAGCATGTCTTCTTTTGGACTTTAAGTTCCAGGAGGCACATCAGTTTTACCCTCAATAGCTCTCATGCTTTCCATTGTAGGAAATACTATAATAGTTATCTCCATTGTTAATTTATTATGTCTAAAGAAAGTCGTTGTAATTTGACTTTTAGCTTTTATTATGTCCGCCAGCCAGATCATCTTAACTTGATGATGATTTATAAATCAACTGTAACAACGTAAAATTTCCAATTTAATTTTTCATTTTTAAATCACAAAATGTATATCATATCATAATCTCAAAACCATAACAACAATGCTTTCAAACAAATCCCAAGATCTCTCTAACATAAACTCCATCGGTGTGGGTGTGTACAAGTCAAGCCTTCGCCTTCCCACGGTCCTCGCTAGTACCTGAGACATCAAACACAACAACTGTAATCATAAATGCTTAGTGAGTTCCCCAAAATACCACATATCACAAATACGCCACTCAAGGCTAAACCCGACCCTCCGGTCAAGATGTCTCATCGGGACCCTCCAGTCCCGCAGCTCATCAGACCCTCCGGTCCAGTCATAGCTCGTTGGGCCCTCCGGCCCGGTCAGTATCGTTGGGCCCTATGGCCCGGTCTATATAATCATGCAACATACAAATAGCAAATAGCACGAAATCTCTAAGACAACACATAAACTCATACATAGCACATGAGACCCTCTGGTCAACTCGAAACACCTACTCAAGGTAATGTATAGTGAGAAGACTCACCTCGCGTATCTCGGTAACTCGTAAATTTTGTAACTACTAGTGCTAGATCTCCCGAGCTATCGTCCTCCTACAACACAAGCATAACTCTACTTAATACCACCTTGACTCTGGCTGACTAACACTATAAAGTCAAACTAGTCAACCCTAGTCAACAGTCAACGGTCAACGGTTGACCCGACTCGCCGAGTCTGGCGTGGACTCGCCGAGTCCCTACGGGAACCCGATCCCTCTGAATCTCTTCCGACTCACCGAGTCACTCACCCGACTCGGTTACTCAGTCCCTGGTTCGCAATCCCTGAACAACCCTCACCAACCTCAAACGACCTTCTAAGGTCAGATCCACTCTAGTAACTCATAGATCCAGTCCCCTTAAGCTTATTGACCTTGTAAAGTCCAAGTCTTGGTGCTCATTAAGCATCAAATAGCTCATTGGTGGTGTTTTAGCCTCAAATACATTGATCCCAACCCAAAACCTCCATGGATGCACATAAAGCTTGGGCAAGGAGGTGCTCTGGACCTCTATGGGTCCAGATTCAGAGCCATAACTCGCCAAGGGACCATGAGGATACTAGATCTAGCCATAAATGGGTTCAAAAACCCTAAATCTATATGAACATCACAATAAAAAGGAAGAATTCGAAATGGTACCTCAGTTGTGATGTCCTGGACCTTAGTTCTTCAAGAATCCACCCCTCTCTTGCTTCCTCTTGGCTAGATCTCCTCTTCCCTTGCTAGACAATAACTCCAAGATCAACCATGGATCCTTCCCTCACTTGAATCACTCAAATGCTCTAGGGTTTCACTCAGGGGGCTAATGAGTGCAAATGACGGCCATAAGGCCCTTTAAATAGGCCTTAAACCCGAGAAATTAGGGTTTTGATTAAACAGCGCAGACTCGACGAGTCCACCAAGGCGACTCGCCGAGTCCGGGCATCAATCCGGGTGAAAAACCGCGTCTCAACTCGGCGAGTCTACGCACCAACTCGCCGAGTCCTTCCACAAAACTCAAAATGAAAAGAATAATTAATATACCTGAAATCCCGGATGTTACAATTCTCCGCCACTAGAATCCGACTTCGCTCTCGAAGTCTCATTCCTGAAATAACTCTGGATGCTGCTCCCGCATCTCCCGCTCCAGTTCCCAGGTCAACTCGGATCCCTTCCGATGCTGCCACTGAACCTGTACCAGAGGCACTTCCTTGTTCCTCAGAACCTTGATCTTCCGATCCACAATCGCAACTGGTCTCTCGGCGTAGTTCAGGCTCGCATCCACCTGAATGTCCTCTAACGGCACCACTACCGAATTGTCGGCAATACATTTCCTCAACTGTGAGACATGAAAGGTATCGTGGATCTGCCCCAACTCAGCACGTAGATTCAACTGGTAGGCTACCCTGCCTACCCTAGCAATTACCCTGAAGGGTCCAATATACCGAGGTCCCAACTTGCCCCTCTTCCTGAATCGTATCACTCCTTTCCAAGGAGAGACCTTTAGGAACACAAGGTCACCAACCTGAAACTCGAGCTTGGACCGACGCTTGTCCACATAACTCTTCTGGCGACTCTGCGCGGTCAACAACCTCTGCCCGACCTGCTGAATCTACTCGGTCGTCTGGAGTACAATCTCCGTGCTACCCATCACCCGCTGCCCCGCCTCTCCCCAGCAGATGGGGGTGCGACACCTCCGCCCATACAACAGCTCAAAGGGTGGCATACCAATGCTCGAATGATGGCTGTTGTTGTACGAAAACTCTACTAAAGGTAGATAGCTGTCCCAACTTCCTCCAAAATCCAAAACACATGCTCAGAGCATATCCTCAAGCGTCTGAATCGTCCGCTCGCTCTGTCCGTCCGTCTGCGGGTGGTATGCGGTACTGAAATGCAATCTCGTACCCAACTCCCCATGAAACTTCTTCCAAAACCTGGAAGTAAAACGCACATCCTGATCTGAAACAATCGACATCGGAACCCCATGCCGCGATACCACCTCTCTCACATATAATTCCGCCAACTTCTCCGCAGAAGAGCTCTCGCTGATGGCTAGAAAATGAGCGCTCTTCGTCAGTCTATCCATGATCACCCAAATCGCATCAACTCCCCTTGCAGTCCGTGGCAATTTGGTGATAAAGTCCATGGTAATATGTGCCCACTTCCATTCGAAATCTCCAGCGGCTGCAATTTGCCGTGCGGATGCTTCTGCTCAGCCTTAACCTGACGACAAGTCAGGCACCTCTCGACGAACCATGCAACATCCCTCTTCATACAAGGCCACCAATACTCTTTCCTTAGGTCCAAATACATCTTAGTAGCCCCGGGATGAATCGAGAATTTCGATCGATGCGCTTCCTCCATCAAGATAGTATGCGCACCGCCCACAAACGGTACCCAAATCCGACCCTGAAAAGTCATAAGTCCCCGACCATCCGTAACGAATTCCGATACTTGACCGACCACCCGCTCCCTTTTCTAATTTTCTGATCTCGCAGCCTCAGCCTGAGCCCCTTGGATGGTGTCCAAAATCGGGGTCATCACAGTCAACCTCAAACAAATATCTCGCATCGGGGCACCCTGTGCCCTATGACTCAGGGCGTCGGCCACCACATTAGCCTTGCCCGGGTGCTACAGGATCTCACAATCATAATCCTTTACCACATCTAACCATATCCTCTGATGCATATTCAGATTTGACTGATCCATCAAGTACTTCAAGCTCTTGTGGTCCGTGTATATCGTACACCGAACCCCATACAAATAGTGATGCTAGATCTTGAGGGCGAAAACCACAGCCTTCAACTCCAGATCATGGGTGGGATATCTCGTCTCATGAGGCTTTAACTGCCTCGACGCATGCACGATCACATGCCCTCTCTGCATCAATACCGCTCCCAACCCCGATATCAATGCATTACAATACACCACGAAATCCTCCATCCCTTCCGGTAGTGCAAGCACGGGAGCTTCGCACAATCTCTGGCGAAGGGTCTCAAATGAGGTATGCTACTCCGGACCCCACGAGAAAGTAACACCCTTCCGGGTTAACTTGGTAAGTGGCACAACAATTTTGGAGAAGTCCCTGATAAATCTCCGATAGTAGCCTGCCAGCCCTAAGAAGCTCCGGATCTCCGCAGGTGACCTCGGCACTTCCCAACTCATCACAGCCTCGATCTTGTCCGGGTCAACCAATATCCCATTCTGGTTAACGAGATGCCCTAAGAACTGGACCTCCCGTAACCAAAAATCGCACTTGGAGAATTTGGCAAATAGCCTCTCCGATCTCAGAACTCCGAGGAGCTCCCTCAAATGCTCCTCATGCTGCTCTCTGGTCCTCGAATACACCAGGATGTCATCAATGAATACAATTACCGATCGATCCAACATCGGCCTACATACCCTGTTCATGAGGTCCATGAATGTCACGGGTGCATTGGTGAGCCCGAATGGCATCACCACGAACTCGTAATGCCCGTAACGAGTCCTAAACGCCGTTTTCTAGATATCCTCATCCCAAACTCTCATCTGGTGATATCCCGACCTCAGGTCTATCTTGGAGAACCAAGATGCACCCTGCAACTGATCGAATAGATCATCGATCCTCGGTAGTGGATAACGGTTCTTGACCGTCAACTTGTTCAGCTCCCGGTAATCAATGCACATTCGGTGTGAACCATCCTTTTTATTGACAAAAAGGATCGGCGCTCCTCAGGGAGAGCTACTGGGATGGATGAACCCTTTCCCCAACAACTCCTGCAGATGTGAGGATAACTCCTGTATCTCTGGCGGCGCTAGGCAATATGGCGCCTTAGCGATAGGCGCGGCCCCGGGAATCAAAACGATACGAAACTCCACTTGTCTCTCGGGAGGTACGCCCGACAACTCCTCGGGGAACACGTCCCAGAACTCACGCACTATCGGCACATCATCCACTGAACTTGGCCTCTAAACAGCCTCTCGTACATCCGTCACATAGGCCACGAATCCCTTGCAGCCCTGCTGCAAGCTCCGCCTCGCTCTGGTAGCCGAACAGAATACCAAACCACCACGATTCCCCTCACCATAAACCATCAGCACTCCCCCACTAGGATCTCGGATCATCACCAACTGACGCTCGCAATCTATGACAGCCCCGAAACGGCTCAACCAATCCATACCCACTATAACACAAACATCCCTCATGGCAATCGGTGTCAAGTCAATCGGAAACTCCACTCCGAAGATCTCTAGTACGCATCCACATATCACCTCGGTAGCACATTCCTCACGCTCATCGGCTATGGAAACCTGTAGAGGCCGACTCAACGCCTCCCTCGGAATACTAATGTTCCGACTAAAAGTCACAGATACGAACGACCGACTCGCACCCGAGTCAAACAACACTAATGTAGGTACATAATTCACAAGAAAAGTACCTACGCATAACATATAATCATCACAATATAAAGTCAGCATAAATAAATAAAGAATATGTACCTGCCACGACGTCAGGTGCTGTGCGGACCTCTTCCGCTGTCAACTGAAAGGCTCTCCCCCTAGCCTTCGGTGCTTCGCCTTTGCCGGCTGGGTCTCAGTAGCTCGAACTGCAGGTACAGATCCCTGCACTATCCTCTGAAGCTGGGGGCACTCGGCCTTCCGATGGCCGGTTTGGTTGCAATAGAAGCAAACCGAGAACCCCTTAGGACAATCCCTTGCGAAATGCCCTTCCTTCCCACACTTGTAGCATACCCCAGACTTGCATGACCCATCATGGCTCTTGCCGCACTTCCCACAAGTACGGCCCCTCGAACTACTCATCCTCGAATCAGCGGGCAAAGCCCGCTTGGCGGCTGGCTGCGACTGTGCCGGTCGCCGATCACCCCTCTGAGACTCGGCTTCCTCCCTCGCCTGCGTCTCACTCAATCTCCCTCTTTCGGGCATTTGCCTGGAGCTCGGCAAATGTCTGGTAAGTCGAGTTCGCCACGAACTCACGAATGTCCCTCCTCAATATACTCAGATATCGACTCATGCGAGCCTGCTCAGTGGACACCTGTTCTGGGCAGAACAATGCCCGCTCATGAGACATCCTCGTAATCACTGTCACCGACTCAGTCCCCTGCTTGAGGGTCAGAAACTCCTGGGCTAAACGTTCCCTCTCCACCTGGGGAACATACTCGTCACGAAACATCGCAATAAACCTCTCCTAGGTCACTGCAGTCAGCTCAGTTGTTGAATAGCTCGCGGTCACAAACTTCCACCAGTCCTTCGCACCCAAGCCAAGCTGGTTGAGGGCAAACCGCACCCTCAAATGCTCCGGACATGAGCATGTATAGAAATACCCCTTTATGTCTGAGATCCACCTCATGGCGGCGATCGGATCCTGTGCACCATCGAACTCTGGTGGTTTTGTGTTGCTGAACTCTCGGTACAGCAATGAATCACCACCCTGGGGTCTCGCAGCAGCAACAACTGATGTGGCTGCGGCAACAGCAGCATCGGTCAAAGCAGCGTAACGCTCGTCAAACGTCTCGATCAGTGTGGTCTTAATAGATCCAAACATCTTCGGAATCTCTACTCTGATGGCATCAGCCACCTCTTCATGGATGATCTGAAGGATCTCCTCATCACTCATCCCACTGCCCTCGATGGTATGGCGTGTCCTGACTATGATCAATCTCTGAAAACAACGTAAGAACTATTAGGGACACTTTCGAGCATACTCACACTCGAAAAATTAATCACCCTTAACTTCTGGTACCCCAAGGATTCTTACTTGGACTGCGCACCAATCCAGTGTCTCCAATAGTACGGGCCTAATACTATCGTCCACACCAAATCAATATACAACCCAAGTCCTCCTCCTAGGATCCCAAGTAGACCTCTCACGAGCTCCTCACTACTACCTACTCACTCTCAAAGTATCTCATAGCAGCAGCAATCTCCTAGGCTAAAGCATCACAAATCAGGCCACTCTAGTCCTAATAGGAATACCTAGCCTCTCTAGCATGCACAACATAATATCTCATAACTCATAACATATAATGTAAGGGTATTTTAGGGATTCACCGTTCGGGCGCTGGCTGACCGTACACACCTTCCACTCTACTTGGTTCCAAAACCTCTTTTTCTTTTTAGAAAATTTTAGTTTTGTTTGAAAATTTCTCAAATCCTCGGTTTGAGTTCAAATACGCCCGAAGGTGTATCCGAATCCCTCAAACCAAGGCTCTGATACCAACTTGTAACAAAGTAAAATTTCCAATTAAAATTTTCATTTTTAAATCACAAAATGCATATCATATCATAATCTCAAAACCATAACAACAGTGTTTTCAAACAAATCCCAAGATCTCTCTAACATAAACTCCATCGGTGTAGGTGTGTACAAGTCAAGCCTTCGCCTTCCCACGGTCCTCGCTAGTACCTCAGACATTAAACACAACAACTGTAAGCATAAATGATTAGTGAGTTCCCCAAAATACCACATATCACAAATACGCCACTCAAGACTAAACCCGACCCTCCGGTCAAGATGTCTCACCGGGACCCTCCAGTCCCACAGCTCGTCGGACCTTCCGGTCCAGTCATAGCTCGTTGGGCCCTCCGGGCCGGTCTATATAATCATGCAGCATACAAATAACACATAGCACGAAATCTCTAAGACAACACATAAACTAATACATAGCACATGAGACCCTCTGGTAAACTCGAAACACCTACTCAAGGTAATGTATAGTGAGAAGACTCACCTCGCGTATCTCGGTAACTCGTAAATCTTGTAACTACTAGTGCTCGATCTCCCGAGCTATCGTCCTCCTACAACACAAGCATAACTCTACTTAATACCACCTTGACTCTGGCTGAATAACACTATAAAGTCAAACTAGTCAACCCTGGTCAACGGTCAACGGTCAATGTTGACCCGACTCGCTGAGTTTGGCGTGGACTCGCCGAGTCCCTACGGGAACCCGATCCCTCTGAATCTCTTCCGACTCACCGAGTCACTCACCTGACTCGGTTACTCAGTCCCTGGTTCGCAATCCCTGAACAACCCGCACCAACTCGCCGAGTTTGGGATTGGACTCGGCGAGTGCATTCCATGCACAACCTCAAACGACCTTCTAAGGTCAGATCCAGTCCCCTTAAGCTTATTGACCATGTAAAGTCCAAGTCTTGGTGCTCATTAAGCATCAAATAGCTCATTAATGGTGTTTTAGCCTCAAATACATTGATCCCAACCCAAAACCTCCATGGATGCACATAAAGCTTGGGCGAGGAGGTGCTCTGGACCTCTATGGGTCCAGATTCAGAGCCATAACTCGCCAAGGGACCATGAGGATACTAGATCTAGCCATAAATGGGTTCAAAAACCCTAAATCTATATGAACATCACAATAACAAGGAAGAATTCGAAATGGTACCTCAGTTGTGATGTCATGGACCTTAGTTCTTCAAGAATCCACCCCTCTCTTGCTTCCTCTTGGCTAGATCTCCTCTTCCCTTGCTAAACAATAACTCCAAGAGTGCAAATGACGGCCATAAGGCCATTTAAATAGGCCTTATACCCGAGAAATTAAGGTTTCATTAAAAAACGCAGACTTGCCGAGTCCACCAAGGCGACTCGCCGAGTCCGAGCATCAATTCGGGTGAAAAACCGCGTCTCAACTCGGCGAGTCTACGCACCAACTCGCCGAGTCCTTCCACAAAACTCAAAATAAAAAGAATAAATAATATACCTGAAATCCCGGATGTTACATCAACGGTGACTCTACATTAACTTATATAGCATACATCTTAAGAAAAAAAAAAGCAAATCGACTGAGGCTTAGAAAACAGCTTAACAGTTAACACTTTAACACTACAACATACTTGTGTAGCTTCATTGTTATCTACCTAATTGTCCACCATTGGTCTTTAATTGATTGTAGGAGATTGATTTGAAGTTCAATTGGGAATGATTGTAGGAGATTGATTTGATGGTTGTCGAACTGAACTGAGGCTTAGTATCGGCGTAAATTGACTGAGGCTTGGGCTTCAATATCGGTGCAAATCGAGTGAGGAACTGAGGATTGTGTAGGCGGCGACAACATATTCCTCTCTGTGATCGATGGATTTTTTTATCTTTTCTCCTATCGACGAACATTGAGGGCACGGGGAAAAGAGAATAATCATATTCTGGTTCCCATATTTCCTATACCCTATACCGGTTCCACATCTATACCGGTTCTAATACCCACTAAACCTGGTTCCGATTTTTTAAACAAATCCGGTTAAAAAACCCGGATTAACCGGACCCGTTAGACCCATACCCGAAATACCCGGAACCCAGATAAGAGTAATTTTGAAACCCAATACCCGGACCGTTTAAGCAATTTCCGGGTATACCGGTTCCGGTCCGGTTTTCCGGTTCTAAATCTCATCCCTAAGTGGTAATTTGGTATGTGGTAAACCTAGTAAATTGACAAAAACAATTGTTGACAAAACTAGTACACTCTATTATTAGTTATGAAGGACACGATTAAATAATTATAAGAAATAGATTAATAGAAGTTGAGGAAACTTTAACCTTTAAGTATATTACTATATAAAGTCGAATAAATTTGATGTTTTGTGAATTTATATACATATATGATGGTCATATAAAATATAAACAGAAAACTTTACATGTAAATCAATAAAGGCAAGAACGTTTTAAGAACCCAAAATCGGTATAATACTGATTTTCTTAAAACCAATAAAATCGTTTCTAACTGTTAACGGACTTGCACACCTCAAAAGGAAATTTCGAAAGCATTTTTGGACTCAAGCTATAGCAAAATAGTATTTGAAATATTTTTAGTAAAAATATTTTTAAAAGTTGAAAAATCAGACGTTTTCAGATTTATTAATCACGAAACATCAAACTATTGGTTTTCGACATTATTCCTATTATTTAAGATGCTATATTTTGGGAAGACTACATGTTGTATGTTAACTTTTTTTAGATTGATAAATAAATTTCCTAGTAAGTATACTTATATGAATATTATGTAATGGAAATTTGGTATGTGGTAAACCTAGTAAATTGACAAAAACAACTGTTAACAAAACTAGTAAACTGTATTATTAGTTATGCAGAACACGATTAAATAATTCTAAGAAATGGATTATTCAAAGTTGAGGAAACCTTAACATTTAAGTATATTACTATATAAAGTCAAATAAATTTGATGATTTGTGAATTTATGTACAAATATGATGGTCATATAAAATATAAACAGGAAAATATATTTGTAAATCAATAAAGGCAATTTTACATTTAAGTATATTACTATATAAAATATATTTGAATAAACTGTATTATTAGTTGAGGAAACCTTAACATTTAAGTATATTACTATATAAAATATATTTGTAAATCAATAAAGGCAATTTTACATCGGAAGAGAGTACATTGCAATAACGGACGACCGAAAACTCAAACCCATGGAAAATTATTAAAAAAGATTTACTATTATTATAAAAAATAAAGACATATTACATAATATTATTTAAAAAGGAAAGTATGAACAATTTTCTATATTTATAAAAATACATACATAAGCATATACACACATTACGACATACTCAAACAAATATGTTATGCAAAATATTAATATAAAACTTATGATCTTACTCTTAAAATGATTGCCAGAATTTAATGTTACTTCTAAGCCTTCTTTTATACAACCGAACACTCATAGAGGAAATGGATTCTTACACTTCACTGTACTTTTTATTCCCACGTTTTTTTTTCACCTGCACAGACAGCTCACACACCGCTATGTGGATTCTAAACCTATTCATTAAACATTTTCATTCAAAATAAGAAGACGAAGAAGACGCCCTGTGACATCCCATCCCTGCCAGACCCGTCACACAACACCACCTCCCACCACTGTTTACAACCTCCACCACCATTCACCACATTCCCTCTCTCTCCATCGTCCGTTCTTCTTTCTTGTCAAGAACAAAAACCAAGCATCCACTTAAGCCTATCGATTTTCTGTCAAACGCAAACCGAACTATTTATTTTGGTCATTCCACAAATTCATGTTAAAACAAACAAAATCCCAAAATAAAACTTCTTACCTATTGTTGATCGGAACTGTCAAAACGAGGGGGGAAACATCCCGATTGCCGACCAAACAACACCGAGACCTCCTTTGCCCTCGCCTTCTTCCTCTTCTATCCCCAACAACTCCAGACCCCGAAGGTCTCACCTCGTCACTGCTGCTGCTCGCGACAACCATGGACCGTTCCTGTTCTCCGGTCTAGACGACCACCGGAGCATGCCACACGGATGCGATGAGTCTGCAATCACCTGACGAGAAAGAGAGAACCTCGCTACTTTCGTCTCTTCTCCTGCTTCAGTTCGGCAAAGCACCGAAGCCGTCTCCCTCTTCGTGATTGGCCAAGACGTCCGGAGTAGCAGCCGCGCGCCTGCGAGCTTCCTTCTCGCCATCTGATTTCGCTGCTCCCATATCCCATTTTCCTTCGTTGTCCAATCGCCTTTCCCATTCACACCTCACTGCCTTCGTTGATACTGCCGTTCCTGCTTCTATTATCCCGATAAACAAAAAGTGAACGGAACTTAAAAGCCCTAATTTTGATAAGTTTGGACCACTTAGACACAATCAGTCCCTCCATGGGATTCCTTTTCATAAAAAAACCCTAGTTTTATTCAACTTTGATGAAATAACTGGTACGGAACCCATTTATTCAGAAAAGGCCCCTCCTTTGGTTATTTTTAACATAATAAATCTCAATTTTGAAACTTGGAATAAAAATAACCATTTCAATCCGATTATTTTAACAAAAAAGCAGCCCTACTTTGGTTAATTAAATTACCAAACAACCCCAATAGTTTGTATTTGTTACGAAATAGTCTCGAGAGTATTTCAAAGTTCAAGATTGGTGGATTTGTAGTTTCTCACATTAAGCTTCCCAAAAATTAACAAACTTTGAACAATTCGAATTCACGCTACAAATGCGAGTGCTTACAACCCATTTTTAATATTTTAATTATTTCCATCGCGGAGTTAGAAATCTGTAGGAATTAAATCGTTCACTCTCTATAACTTCAAACCCTACCATGAAAGGATCAGAGGCGACTGCTTACACCTACCGATTTAATAACCTCACAAACCTTTTCCCGGGAATGGTGAACCTGAAATACAAAAATACCCTTCAGGGTACAATAACCCTACAAACCGAAAAGAACCAAGTTAGGAGTACAAAAAGGAAGTTTCATGGCAAGTCAAAGGGAAACTTCAAGCACCACAAACCCAATCAAGAAAACTGTGGTTATGAAGTTCGCAATCACAAACACTCACCCCCTCCATCAAAGCCTTGCCTTAGGACTTTACCTCACTGTACCAAGTGCAATTTTCACCATGTCGAAAATTTCATGATCTACAACATCTATAACTCAGGAGGTTACACCTCTAAGTTTTGCAGAAAGACCCCAAATAATACAAGCTCAACCATTGCAGTAGGAGGAAGCTGAAGGTTCTTCAAGTGTAATCAACCAAGGAATTATAAGAAGGACTCCACGAAACTAGAGAATCAGGTTATCCCAGGAAGAGCATTTGTGATAGGTGCTTGAGAATGCTCACCAGGAACCAACTATGGTTACTAGTACGTTTCCTACCAACAATATTTATGCTTTCGTATTATTTGATACCGGTGTTGATAGAAGCTTTATTTCCCATAATTTTAGTAGCATGATATCATGCAAACTTAATGAAGCTTACATGATGGAAGTAGAAAACAACCAGTTAGAAACCACATTAAAATATTCACTAATTGCCTCTCACCCTAAATAAGCACGTCTTTCACGTCAATCTAATACCTACAACCATTGGAAGTTTCGATGTGATCATCAAAATTGATTGTTTATCACTTCATCTAGCAAAGATCTTATGTTACAAAATATCCATGGGACTACCCCTCCCCAATGAAAAGCCCTTGTGATTTATAGAGACAAATCAGGAAAGAATCTAAGAATCATCTCTTGCATGACGGCGAGAAAGTGTTTATAGAAGAGACTCTTCGCTTTCTTGGCCCATGTGGTGGATATGCAAGATAAGGGTAAGGAAATCAAAGGCATACTGTAAGCATGCTACTACCCGGACATATTCCTAGAGGATATACCTATAGTACCTCCATTCAGACAGGTCGAATTCTAAATCGACCTAATCCTGGGTACAACACCAGTGACAAGATCTCCTTATCATCTGGCTCCAATGGAAATACAAGAACTATCCAGTCAACTTCAAGAACTTCTTGACAAAGGCTTTATCCGGGCAAGATTCTCTCTATAAGGAGCTCCAGTATTGTTGTCAAATAGAAGGATGGATCGTTCAGGATATGCATTGATTATCAATAGTTGAACAAGCATGCCATCAATAACCGATATCCACTATCAATTATCGATGACCTGTTCGACCAACAACAAGGATCCTATTACTACTCAAAGATCGATATGAGATCCAGCTACCATTAACTTATAGTGCAAGAAGCAGGCATTCCAAAGACAACAATCAGCACTCGGTCCAGTCACTATGAGTTTCTAGTTATGCTATAAGAACCTAACGACAACACTAACCAAAGTACGCCAATTCTTAGGGATTTCAGACTATTAGCAAAGATTCATCGAGAACTTCTCCAAGATAGCCAAACCTCTCATTGAACGAACCTAGAAAGGAAAATGGTTTGACTGGGGAGACAGACAGGAGTTTGCCTTCCATAAATTGAAACGATTTTTGTTCATTGCTCCAAATTTGTATCTTCCAGAGAGAACGGAACACTTTGTAATATTTTGAGACGCCTCTTATCAAGGGTTAGGATGCGTACTAATGAAAAAGAGTAAAGTTATTGCATACACATCCAGACAACATAAGCCAAACAAGACCAACTACACTACGTCCGACTTAGAATTGAGAGTTGTAGTGTTTTCCTTAATGATTTGGAGACACTACATCTATGGAATGATGTGTGTCGTGTTCACTGTCCACAAAATCTTTCAACACATCTTCGACCAGAAGTAGCTCAACATGAGACAATGAAAGTGTGTATAAATGCTAAATGATTACAAATGTGAATTTCGCTATCATCCTCGTAAAGAAAATGTCATAGCAGATGCTTTAAGCAGGAATGAGAGAGCAAAGCGTTTTTCATGTGGATGCTCTATCCCTAACCACCCATTCCAATCTGACCACCCAAATTTGAGATGATCAGCTGGAAGCACTCAAACCTGAGAATATCATGGAAGAAAACCTGTGAGGTATGGACAAACAGTTCGACCTCAAGGAAGACGAGACATGATATTCCATGAACCGAATTTGGACCCCAAAGTTTGTTGAAGTCAGGAGTCTAGTTTTATATGAATCTCGCAAGATGATATATTCGATATAACTGATGGGTTTTGAGCATTCTAACACTTCCTAAGTGTACATGCAACCCTAATAACCTTGGATCTATGTTTGTCTAATTATCATGCAAAGTTGAATTCCAAGGTTATATTCCTATCTAGCATACATGGGGAACAATTTTAACTTAAAGTATAGATAGAATAACTTACCTTGTTGTTGTTTGTGTTCCTTGAAACCTTGTGAGCCTAGCACCCTAAGTGTGATACCTCAAATGCTTCACACAACACCAAATGCTCTTGGAAGAACTTATGAGAGAACACACACTTCTCAAAAATCGGCCAAGCCCTCTTGTTTCTTAGTGTAGCCGATTTTGGTGGAGAACATGTTTCTTATATAGTGTTGACACATCTAGGGTTAAACCCTAATGTGTCATGACTCTTCATTTCCATGACCCATGGGTTTGTAACTCCCATGGAGCATCCATGGAGCATCCTATGGGTGGAACCCAACTTGATAATCCATGGAGCCTCTTAGCCCACTATACAAGATATGGATGATTTACATAATCAACCCATATATTTAATTAGTTATCTTTTATTCACATAATTAATCCTAAATTAATTCTTGACCAAACTAATCAAATAATATTATTAATATATTAGAACTTATAATATATTAATAATCTCCAAGTGTTATTTCTCTCATTTAGTCTATCCAATTGTATGGTGCCATGCAACCCAAATGGACCATGCCGGGTCGGGTCAAGTACATACCAGAAATAGTTATGGACTTAGACACCTTATCCAACAGTCTCCCACTTGGATAAGTCTAATAACTATTACTGCAAGTATGACTTCAGGAACCGATCGGCAATCGTAGCTCTTTTCACGGTTTCTCGGAACTGAGAAGATGATGATACGCCATTTAAGATAAGTGATCATATAATCCTCTGTTCTAGATATCAGTCGGACAAATACATGGAACAATATCTTACTTATTGTCCAACAGTTTGTTTCCCGATTTCCGATTTGTTTGACAAAGAACTTCATTGAACACATCAACTTAGTTCTGACCGGGCCCGACACATAGGTCAAAACAAAATCATCGAGGGGCCCAGATATCAACTTCTAATCCAAGAAGGAACAGATAAACTTCGACTCATATGTTTGTTCTACCACTCATTGAATTACACACAAGAGCGCGATTTATAACATCGAGTTACCAATGCGTTTTTCGTACAATCAATGCATAACCAACTTGTAAGTAGCACATCATATCTCTAGGTTTGAAGACTTATACGATATTACCGTCTCACGATCACTCGAGATAGAATTCCATGAAGTGATTCCAGTGAGCGTGGGTTGAGTCCAATGCTCAGAACTTATGAGCACTCATGATTGCTGTAGCCTTGTCCAAGACCTCTACAACCAAACATGACAGTCTTGATTCATACCTACTTCCGACATATGACCGACTGTGGAGGTTTGAATAATATGTTATACCAAACAAAAATTATTCTGGAATTCAAAACATGCAAAAGAAGTATAGTAAACGATCGACAAGAGATAGAAACACTTTACTCATAAATAAAATACCTTTTATTCATCATCTAATGTCAATTACACTTTACAAATTTCGAGGTTATCTAACTACTAAATCTAATATCATCCTTCAGCGCTATGCTCCGAGCATGCTGAAGTTGCTTAACCCGAGTCAGTCCCTTCGTGAGGGGATCTGCTGGATTCTCATCTGATGATACCCTCTTTGCCACGAGGAGTCCTTCTTCGATCTGATGTCTGATGAAATGGTATTTTCTGTCGATGTGTCTGTATCTCCCGTGATCCCTTGGTTCCTTGGCTAAGACAATAGCACTTTCACTGTCACAGAAAAATTCCATTGGCTCTTTAATAGCTGGTACAACTCCAAGGTCTCCAATGAAGTTCCTCAGCCATAACGCCTCCTTTGCCGCCTCGCTAGCTGCAATATACTCTGATTCACAAGTAGAATCTGCCACTGTTTCTTGCTTGGAACTCTTCCAAGAAATTGCTCCTCCATTTAGGGTAAAGACCCAGCCCGACTGAGAGCGGAAGTTATCCCTATCAGTCTGGAAGCTAGCATCACTATACCCTACAACTCTCAAGTCATCACTCCCACTGAGGGTAAGGACCCAGTCCTTAGTCCTTCGTAGGTACTTGAGAATATTCTTTACCGCAGTCCAGTGTGCCTTGCCAGGGTTCCCCTGAAACCTGCTAACCATGCTTAGGGCAAAAGCTACATCAGGTCGAGTACATGTCATAGCATACATGATCGATCCTACAGCCGAAGCATAAGGTACTCGACTCATTTGTGCTATCTTAGCCTCAGTACTAGGGATTTGTGTCTTACTCAGTTTGGCGTTACTCTGGATGGGCAATTCTCCTTTCTTGGAGTCCTGCATGCTGAATCTCTTCAGCACCTTATCCAAGTAGGTACTTTGACTAAGTCCAATTAGTCTTTTACTCCGATCTCTCAAGATCCTTATCCCTAAAATATAGGCAGCTTCACCAAGGTCCTTCATAGCGAAACACTTTCCAAGCCAGGACTTTACTTCCTGCAGGGTTGGAATGTCGTTTCCTATGAGTAGTATGTCATCCACATACAATACCAAGAAGCTAACTATACTCCCACTAGCCTTGACATACACACAAGATTCATCTTCACTCCTAGAAAAACCAAATTCCTTGACCTTTTCATCAAAGCAAAGATTCCATCTGCGAGGTGCTTGCTTTAATCCATAAATGGATTTCTCAAGCTTACACACTCTATTAGGGTACTCGTTGCTGACAAAACCCTCTGGCTGACTCATGTAAACATCTTCAGCCAACTTTCCATTAAGGAAAGCGGTTTTGACATCCATTTGCCAAATTTCATAGTCATGAAATGCGGCTATGGCTAACAAAACCCGAATAGACTTAATCTTGGCTACCGGAGAAAAGGTCTCATCATAATCCATTCCAGGAATTTAAGAGAAGCCCTTTGCAACCAGTCTAGCCTTATAAGTGTGTACTTTACCATCCATGTCGGTCTTCTTCTTGAAGACCCATTTGCACCCCACTGTCTTACGACCTGGTACATTTTCAACCAAGTTCCAAACTTGATTGTCATGCATGGATTGTATCTCGCTATCCATAGCCTCTTTCCATTTAGCAGACTCGGGGCCTGCCATGGCTTCCTCATAGCTGTTAGGGTCATCTTGACTTACTAGTGTTCCATCACTAATAAGTGTCTCACCTTCTGCAGTAATATGAAATCCATAGTAATGCTCAGGTGCACTCCTAACTCTCGTGGAACGCCTCAGAGGTACAGATTCGTCAATTGGCTCAATAGGAGTTTCCTCCTCAAGTTGAGGGCTAGAGTTTGAAGTTCCTTCACCACTTGACTCTTGAATTTCTTCAAGATCAATTTGCCTCCCACTGTCTCCTTGGCTTATAAACTCTCTTTCTCGAAAGACTCCTCTTCTTGCTACAAAGACCACATTGTCACTAGGTCTGTAGAAGAGGTAACCAAAGGATTGCTGTGGGTAGCCGATGAAAATACACCTCTCGCTTCGGGGTTCGAGCTTATCATGAGTCTCGCGTCTCACGAAAGCCTCGCAACCCCAAATCTTGATGTGGTCCAGTTTAGGTACTTTACCAGTCCACATCTCGTGAGGAGTTTTGGCAGCTTTCTTTGTATGGACTAGATTAAGGATATGGGCGGCAGTCTCTAAGGCATATCCCCAGAATGAGATTGGTAGCGAAGCTCGACCCATCATGGAACGAACCATGTCCAACAAGGTTCGATTACGCCTCTCAGCCACACCATTCAACTGCGGTGTCCTGGGAGGTGTCAATTGTGAGACAATCCCACATTCCCTTAGATAGTCGAGGAACTCTGAACTAAGATACTCACCACCTTGATCGGATCGAAGCATCTTAATGTTCCTGCCCAATTGATTCTCGACTTCCTGTTTAAATTCCTTAAACTTCTCGAAAGTCTCTGACTTATGCTTGATTAAGTAGACATATCCATATCTACTGTAATCATCAGTAAAAGTCAAATAATAACGATTAGCATCCCTTGTGGCATGTTTGAATGGTCCACACACATCCGTGTGTATAAGGTCCAACAAACCTTCACCCCTTTCACACGAGCCTGTGAAGGGTGACTTTGTCATTTTTCCAAGTAAGCATGATTCGCAATTATCATCTGACTTTAGGTCAAACGACTCCAAGACTCCATCCTTTTGGAGTTGGCCTATGCATTTCTTGCTTATATGTCCAAGACGACAATGCCATAATGATGTTTTATCCAAGTTATTATTATTAGTAGAATCAATACACAAAACATTATTTCCTAAGTTATCTACAACAGACACAGCTTCATACACACCATCACAAGGTAATGCTTTAAAATAAAGAACATTATTAAAGAAAGCATTAATCGAACCAACTTCATTATCAAATGAAAAGGTGAAACCTTGTTTGTACAATGCATGAAAGGAAATAATATTTCTTGCCATTCCTGGCGAGTAACAACACTTATTCAAATCTAAGCTAAACCCACTACTTAGCGATAAAGTATAAACTCTAATCTTGGTGACAGGTGAAGCTTTCCTGTTCCCCATGATCAAGTTTATTCTTCCTTGCTCCACATTCTCACTTCTTCTTAGTCCCTGCAAGTCACAACAAATATGAATACCACAACCGGTATCAAGGACCCAAGAATTAGAATGGGGTGAGTTATTAGAAATGATAGTGTAAATACCTGCATGGTTGGGTTTGACTTTCCCATCCTTCACATCCTGCTGGTACTTTGGGCAGTTCCGCTTCCAATGAGCTTTTTCATGGCAATAGAAGCATTCAGCCTCTTTTGGGTCAGAAGAAGGAGTAATGAAACCTTTCTTGGTTCCACTTGAAGAAGAGCCATCAAGGGTCCGAGCCTTGGTACCCTTCGAAGATCTCTTTCTCTTCCTCCCTCGACTTTTCCCGATTGCCAAAACCGGAGTTGAGTTTGGAGTAGAAGTGATAGCAACCGACTTCCCCTTAAGACTTGTTTCTGTAGTCTTGAGAAGTCCCTGAGGTTTGCTGAGAGTGACCTCTTCCTTATTCATGTGATATGTCATGCGGAATTGATCATAGCACGATGGTAAGGAGCGCAAAATTATATCTATTGCAAGCTCCTCAGGGAGGTTCACATTAAGCTTCAGCAATCGATCCACATATCTTTGCATTTTCTACATGTGGCTCGTGACGGAATCCCCGTCCTTCATCATGGTTGTTATCATGGAGCAGATGATTTCGTACCTCTCTTGTCGTGCAATTTGATGGTATCTTTCCATCAAATCTTGGTGCATTTCATAAGGGTAGAAATCCTCATAGGACTTTTGGAGTTCTGCTGTCATTGTGGCCATCATGATGCATGCTACTTTCGTAGCATCCCTTTCATGTGCCTGAAAGTCAGCGATCTCCTAAGGAGTTGCAGTGGTCTCATCAATCTCCTTGAGCTCCTTGTCAAGGACATATTCTTTGTCCTCGTAGCGGGTAATCATCCTGATGTTTCTGATCCATTCATTGAAGTTGGATCCATCAAAGGTGACTTTCCCACACAAACTCATAAGAGTAAAGGAGCCATTAGGATTCGAGCCAGAAGCATTATTTGAAGACATCTGAAAGAGGAGAACAAGTTTAGTATAGATTTAAGAGAGTACTTAATAAAACACCCAAATGTAATATTAAGGCTAGGATCCAATCACAATATAATATAACTTAGAAGAGGTATGCCGTAATCTAAGCTATACCATATTTGAAAGGTAGGTGAATGACGATTCACCAATTTCCACCACGAAAACCGAAATATTAGATATTAGGTTTTATAATTGGTTCTTAGAAATTACAAGATTCTTTGAGATTCAATGAACTTTTTCAAAGGCATGTTTCAATCTCGAGAGTGCCCTCCTAGTTTTGTGACTGGGATACCGAGGATCACAAAACGAGGTGTGAAGTAACCATGCAAATCACTTGGTACCCTTAAAGTTTATCACTCAATCGATGTGCCGGTAAACCACACACGCTCCACCGATACTATAATAAACCTTAAGTGACCCTTTACCTACCTTGTTAAGTCCAAGTTAGTGTGCCGGTTAACCACACACGCTCCACCAATGACTTAGACAAAGTGTAAAGTGTAATTTCATGAATTAGCACCTTATTCACATTTTCCTAAAGTAACTAAGATTGGGAATTTAATAAAACATTTAGTTACTTTATAATATTCATCATACTTTGAATGAGAGTTTATAAGTCCTTGTCTTACCCGTTCGACTAACGACCCTCCACCAGTCAAGCAAGCGGTGGGTGAGAGTAGACACCCATTAAGTCACCATTTTATAGGCAACAACCTTATACCCACCTTATAGACCGACTTCTTGAATGAGGCGTAGTAGCGGTAAGACTACTTTATTCTTATACATATATATATATATATATATATATATATATATATATATATATATATATATATATATATAATTATTAAATCATCATAATATAAGTATAAGGGTTGAATTTTAACTTTTAAAATTCTAGGGGTTGGAACTTAAAGTTTTAACTTAACTTTACTTGTTCCAAAACTTGAGGGCAAGTTTTGTAACTTTCAAAACTTTTCATTTCTTGTAACTTATGAGTTTAATAGTGTAATAAAATGAAGACTCTTCATTTTTCTAACTCTTGTGTTTGTTTTAATGGTTTTAATTCAAGTGTGACTCTTGGTTTTCCATAATTTGAGGACAAGTTATGGACTCCATTAAAACACATTATGATCAAGAATTAATCTACCACATAGGTTACAAATAATTCCTATGATCATCTAAAACATCATAAGAACAAGAACATGAATATGAACACATTCATAAATTACACTTAAAACTTTGTAATTTTGATAACTAGTTGTTGTAAATGAATTAGCGAAGACATTACACCACCAAAAACAAGTTTTCAATTACCAAAGCAGTTTAGGGTAATGTTTCTAATTCATTTCCAGCAACTAAATCGAAATTCTGCAATCAGTCGACCCTACTCGCCGAGTGCATGAACTCACTCGCCGAGTTGGTTGAAGATACACATGAACTCGACGAGTCCCCCCTATAGACTCGACGAGTCCACTCGCAGACAGCAAGATTTTCGACTTTTTTTTAAGCACAAATAAAAAAACAAACAAGCCTAGGCTCTGATACCACTGATGGGTTTTGAGCATTCTAACACTTCCTAAGTGTACATGCAACCCTAATAACCTTGGATCTATGTTTGTCTAAGTATCATGCAAAGTTGGATTCCAAGGTTATATTCCTTTCTAGCATACATGGGGAACAATTTTAACTTAAAGTATAGATAGAATAACTTACCTTGTTGTTGTTTGTGTTCCTTGAAACCTTGTGAGCTAGCACCCCAAGTGTGATGCCTCAAATGCTTCACACAACACCAAATGCTCTTGGAAGAACTTATGAGAGAACACACACTTCTCAAAAATCGGCCAAGCCCTCTTGTTTCTTAGTGTAGCCGATTTTGGTGGAGAATATGTTTTTTATATAGTGTTGACACATCTAGGGTTAAACCCTAATGTGTCATGACTCTTCATTTCCATGACCCATGGGTTTGTAACTCCCATGGAGCATCCATGGAGCATCCTATGGGTGGAACCCAACTTGATAATCCATGGAGCCTCTTAGCCCACTATACAAGATATGGATGATTTACATAATCAACCCATATATTTAATTAGTTATCTTTTGATCACATAATTAATTCTAAATTAATTCTTGATCAAACTAATCAAATAATATTATTAATATATTAGAACTTATAATATATTAATAATCTCCAAGTGTTATTTCTCTCATTTAGTCTATCCAATTGCATGGTGCCATGCAACACAAATGGACCATGCCGGGTCAGGTCAAGTACATACCAGAAATAGTTATGGACTTAGAAACCTTATCCAACAATAACCTGGATCAGATAGGATGTATCTTGCTCCTAAAAAGTTGGATTAGTGGCCCAACAATGAAGGTAGAGATTGCCACCTATAATAGTAAGTTCTTGACTTGCTCCATAGTCAAAGTAGATTACTAGAAGCATTTTGGTCTACAACAACAACCATCAATCCAAGAACCAAAATTGGAACAAAAACCATGGACTTCATAATGAAGTTCCCAAGAACTTTAAGCGGTCATGAAACCGTCTGGGTAGTGGTTGACCGTTCGATTAAGTCCGTCCATTTCCTAGTCATCAAAGAAACTAACAAGATGAAGAAACTCACTAGGTTGCTCTCTCAAGGAGATAGTCAGGATACATAGTATGCTAATATTAATCGTCTCGGACCGAGATAGCAATTGCGGAAAACCCGGACCTGTTTAATGATATTTTTTAGAACCGGAAATCGGACCGGTATATAGGAACCGGATCCGGTTCGGTTCCGAGTAAAGTGGGTCTACAACCAAAAAACCTGGAAATACGAAAGTGGGTAAGGTAGAACCTGGTCAAATGGGTTTAGAACCGGAAAACCCGGATTTTTTTTTGTTACCTCAATCGCAGAATCTTTCAACCGTTATAAAAAAAAATTAACAAACAAAGAATTACATTTAGGTTATTAGGTTATTGACGACATTAATTTATTTAAAAAAAAACTAGGTATAACAAAGTTGGTTTAAAGGAATTACATTTAGGCACTACAATAGTCCAATATGAACTAATATCACAATGATTATTGGATAAGGCACTTCATAGTTCATGATTTTGGAGAAGGCACTGTACACGATTGATACTAATATTATTATTATTATTATTATTATTATTATTATTTTAAAGAAATTATGTATTTGACTATTGGATAATTTATTTTGGGTTGTGTGTTTTAATTTAAGATATGTGGAAATTCTAAATTGTTAGTTATTTATTTATTTGCAACCACACTAACTTGTCTTTTTATATCTTTGACCTTGAAGGCTTCAACTTTGAAAATTTGAACATAAAAGCAAGAAACAATTTTTTTGACATTAGCAATCTTTTAATTTTCATGTTTTGTCAACATCTCACATCTTCTCATTATAAATAGGCCCTTCCACCTCTACATTTTCACTTAACTTATTATTCTCTAAGTTGAAGGTTTTGAGTTGTTTTTTCTTTTCAAGAACATTCATGGAAGCTAATCGCCCAATTCAAGTATGTTTCTTTTTAATTTTATGCAAATATGCATTTTAAGTAATTGACTAATTTACGTATTTATACTTCAACCAGGTTCCGTTTTAAATATATTAGTTTTATGTCTTTGATACTTCATTTTTTTTTACATGCTTTAAATCTACCTAGATTTTTTTACTTAATTTGTTTAGCATTTGAATTTGAAGTAGAGGTCCACATGTTGGCAACATTTTGATATGTTCTGGGTAGTAGAAGATGATGGGGTTAAACGATGGCAAGCAAGGTGTAAGTATTGTTTCGATACTCTTAAAGTTGATCCATCAAGACACGGTACAAGTAGTCTTAATAGACATTGTCGTACGTGTGCCAAAAATCCGAATAATATAGCTATGTAATAAGTTTTGAGCTTTTAATTTATTTGATAACATTTTTTTAATACTAAATATGTTTATTTTTGTTTTATGTATAGAGATTGAAGATGCGTTAACTCGACAAGATGGTCAAGGAATAAGTGTTGTTTTGTTCTTAATTGTTTAAGAATTTTGATTTGAATTGTTTTGAATATTAGACTTTGATTTTGAATTGTTCAATAGGTACCATGAACTTGGCCCTAACCATTGTCCCATTCTTCACTTGTATTATGTTCTTTTCATTGTTATTTTACCACAACATGGATAAACAAAACATGCATTGACATGATTATTAAAATGATGATCTGTATTTTTTTTTTAAAATAACCTGTACTTTGTTTTTGGTGGTGACATTGTGAAGAAAAAAAATAAAAAATAAAAAGCATGTTTAAGAAATTATGTCTTCATTCGCGGATCCAAGATAGTCGCAAAGTACATGTAGTCGTTCAAAATTTCAAAATCTCCCCAATAATTCTCATATTTATCTATCATATCTTTCCCAATTGAATAAAATCGTTTGTTTTTCGACCAAACCCGTATATGCTTGTAAATGCCACACACTTCTCCAAAAAACCGATTTGCCAATGGTTTTGAAGTCGTCGACACCAATTCTGTTTTAACCTTAAACTTCTCAAGAAAGGAGACCATTGCTCGACAAGTTACAAAATCATCACTCACGGGGGTTACCACATCTCCTGCAAAGGAACAATCTATGACAACAAATTCAAAACAGCTTTGACATGTCATTTTTGGAGGGTTGTAAGTGACTCAATACACATGCAAATTAGGTGTTTCTAGAGTCTAACTATTGTCAAACAGTGAACTACAATTTTAAAAAAAAAAATCAGCCCAAACGGACTCATAATGAAGCAGATATGACAGTTTAAAGTTAACTAAAATTCAACAATAATGTTGTAACAGATTCAAAACAGCTTTGATATGTCATTTTTGGAGGGCTGTAAGTGACTCAATACACATGCAAATTAGGTGTTTCCAGAGTCTATAACTATTGCCAAACAGTGAGCTACAATTTAAAAAAAATCAGCCCAAACGGACTCCGAATGAAGCAGTTATGACAGTTTAAAGAGGGCTAAAAATTCAGCAACAATGCAGAAAAAAAACTACCTTCCATTTTATACTCGTAGAAAGCTTTTTCTAAATCCACCGCGATCTTCAATAAGTCGTAGGTTGAGTTCCAATGAGTGGGACAATCGTTGCACAAAAATTTGGTTGATTCCACCCCGATGGCTTTCATGCACTTTTTAAATAGAGCAATCTGTTGTGTGGACTTTCTAATATATCTTACGGTGTGTTGCAAACATTTAACACCCTCGTCATTTTTATTCATCCCGTCTCTCACAATTAGATTGATAATGTGTGCCATACACCTAATGTGAAAGTGTTTTCCTTCATTGTACAAGTTTGGTAATTTGTTTTTTAGAAACTCTATTGCTTTATCATTAGAACTTGCATTATCAACCGTACAAGTCATGACATTCTTAATACCCCACCATTGAATACATTTCAACACTTCTTTTCCGATATCTTCCCCCCGTTGACTATCTAATTCTTTATAGTTGATTATCCGTTTGTGCATCTCCCAATTATCATCAATAAAGTGTACGGTAATGACAATATAATGCACCCTTTTACCCGGACTTGTCCAACAATCGGTGGTCAAATGAACCATGTTAAGGGGATTACATAAGAATGTTACCAACTTATTTCTTTCTTCTTGATAATAAAGTGACACTCTTTTTGAAATTGTTGTTCGACAAGATACAACCACCTGCCCATTTAGTGCATTTGTGTATTCAATAAACAACTCATTTTCTACAAATTTAAAAGGTAGACCACCCACTACAAACAAATTCAACATAGCCTTTTTAATTCGTTTGTCGTCATGTTTCCAAGTGCTAACACTACCCTCCCCGGTTGGTTCTTTTTTAAATTGTAATGTTTGTTGGTTTTTCAAATTCTCGGGGTTTTGCTTACAATTCTTTGCATGCTTATTTAAGCTAGACGTACCGGTATTATTCCCGTCGGCTTTGAGAACCCTCTCGCACCATTTGCACTTTCCATGCCGAACTCCATCAATAACAATCTTCTCAAATGATTTCCAACAATCGGACCTTGTTTTCCATACTCTTTTTCTCTTTTGTGTTGGTTCCTCATTGATTTCTTGTTGAGTGTTGTCAACAAACAACTCGTCATCATCAATCTACAATATATAACAATAAAAACACAATTAAAATACAATAACACAACTTAATAAAAAGTATCTTAATATGCTAATATGTTTGTTTCAAAATTGTTCTTATGCTAATATATTTGTCTAGCAACAGTTAACACATAACAAATTAAAATAACACAAAAAGTAATTAAAGCTATAGTCTAGCAACACATTTGACTAAAGTTATAGAAGTGGTATTCGGAAAAGGTTTTATTAAATCTATCAAATTTTAATGATTTCTTGGTTTAACTGATACAAGATTCTATGGAAAATTTATGATTCCATTATGTGTCAAGGGGCCAAGATGGGGTAACAGAGAGCCAAATTATTTTAATTATGAAGACAGCTCACATACAACTAAAAATTCAAACTACTTGAGTAGACATGTTGACCATTGCACTTTGTGTAATAATATATTTGAGTGCCTACCACCGGTTTTTATAATAAAAATAAACATAAAACAAAATAGGTTTATATTGGATGAATTATCATATTTATGTATTAAAACAACATCTATGCATTCCATGCTGCACAAAAACCAGTGGAGAAAGTTGTTGAAAATATGAAAGTATGTTGTATACATTTTACGAATTTCGTCCCTCAACTTTTGAGTTAATATGGTTCTTTTGTGAGTTTTAGGGTGTGAGATGCAAACGAGTGTGTAACAGTCCGAATCCAGGTATTCTTCTATTTGGGATTAAGTTGTTAATTTAGGTTTTCCATGGTAGGCGAGTATGTTGGGCGTACTAGGTGTATGTTGCGCCTACTCGCGCGCCTCATTTGGACGCGTTCCCCCTCAGGTACGCGGGGCGTACCCAAGGTTACGCCCAACGTAACTCATTCAGTCCCAAACCCTAATTTCCTTTGAAGGGGCTATAAAAGGAATGTGTGGCTGGACTTCTCAGCCACCATCCCTCAGAGTGAAACCCTAAAAATAGTGTACCTTCATTCTTTAGCCATTGTGTGTGTATTCTAAGCTTGGTGGTGCCATTCCAAGGTTGCAAAGGAGAAGAAGAGGTTGTTGGAGAGACTAGAAGTGGTGCTCAAGTGTAGATCTGAGCTTTGCAAGGGCTAAAGCTTCATTTTCAGGTATAAAGTTTGGATCTTGTCACTTGGTTCATGTTGTATGCTTTAGATGTCATTTTCTAGGGTTTAAGTCCCAAAGGTGGAGACTTTTGTGCAAATGGCCTCCATAAGCTTAGATACTTCGTATTTCTGATCTTTTGGAGTTGTAGACTCATAAAAATGGCATCTTGGACGTGGGTATTGCACCATGCATGTGATCTAGGTCCTTGAGTTTGAATAAAAGGTTGTTATGTGATGTTGGAGCCTTTACAGCCATGCCAAGGCTTAAAGGTCTCGACTTTATGGATTTAGACACACTAAAGGAGTTGGATCTGGAAGTTGGAGTAATGACTTAACCGATTAAGAGCAGAAATGAAGAGTGGCTGATTCTGATGGTTACGCTGGGCGTAACTTCCAGTACGCTGCGCGTACTGGGTGGAGACCCCGATCCAGGGGGTTGGCGATGTACGCCCCGCGTACTCTCATGGTTGACTTTTGTTGACTTTTAGGGTTTTGGTCAACATGGGGACTTTAGGTCAAGGAAGGGTAAAATAGTCTTATACCCTTTGAAGAATGATGATAAAGGATAAAGTTTAAGTGGTGGAAGTCTTTCCGTATTAAATAATAATATTTTTATGTTTATGTGAGGTAGAATCGTCGTTGAGATTCGGTGATAGCGAGGACACGAGATCTTAGACTTTCCACGAGGTGAGTTTTCTCACTATACTGTACCCGGAAGGGTTTGACTGTGTGACTGGAAGGTCGAATATGATATGAGATATATGTATTATATGTGATAAGTTATTCGTGACGGAAGTCCCCTGAGACACATGGACCGGAAGGTCAGGGCCTGGAAAGGCATATGTGCGTAAGTTGTATTTTGGGAAACTCACTAAGCATTTATGCTTACAGTTGTTGTGTTATGTGTTTCAGGTACTAGCGAGGACCGTGGGAAGGCGCCGGCGTGATAGTACACATTATCGGGGGAAAACTATTTTTATGATCTTTGTGATGTATTCGGTTGTGACAATATTGTTTACGTTTGAATTTGAAATATTAATCGATGTTTGATGTTTGCAAAAATGAAAAATTAGTTTTAAAATTTACGTCGTTACAAGTTGGTATCAGAGCCTTGGTTTACATTTCTTTTGCCCCTTCAAAAAAGAAAATAGTTACATACAAGTCTCTAGAACATAGAAAAGCAGGATGTCCATGATGTGTACGTGTCGGATGAACCAAATCCTCGTTGAATTTTATTTTTCCATTAGAAGGGGCTCGCACATGTTCTGCAGTACCCCCTGTAAATACTCCGCCGGTATGAAAAGTTCTTAATGTTAATTGAGTGCCCGGTTCTCCAATAGATTGACCTACAATAATGTTGGAATAGTGTCTAAGGCTATAACTATATTCGGTGGTGCATGGTCCTTTTGGGTTGCCTTCACCATAGCAACTTGAAGGATGATTTGTTAAGAGAGAGTAAATATTATAAGGAATAATATTTAGCTATTTGATTAATATAAGTCATAAATCAATTGGTATTAATTTGGTGACTTAAAGAGATTAATTGAATAAGAGGGTATAAACTGTCAATTGTTTGATAGTTAGACTTTAGACTATACATCCATTAGGATGGACTTTGGACGGATTCTAAGAGATTTAGGATAGCTCAAAATCGTCCATAAGGATATCTATGAATGGATTTGGATAGCCTTAAGAGAAGATTATCCAATTAGGGTTTAGGGTGAAACCCTTAAGGAGTCTAAAGGTATAAATAGGCCCTTGGGATGTGGAATTCGTGTACAATCTTTCAGAACCTAAAGCAAGGAACCTCTGGTCGAATTCCATCCCCTCTCCTCTCTCCTAAATCATCTTGCTTGCTATTGGTGTTTGTAAGCCATTAGAGGAGTGACAAGGGGCCAAGATGGGGTAACAGAGAGCCAAATTATTTTAATTATGAAGACAGCTCACATACAACTAAAAATTCTAACTACTTGAGTAGACATCTTGACCATCTGCACTTTGTGTAATAATATATTTGAGTGCCTACCACCGGTTTTATTATGAAAATAAACATAAAACAAAATAGGTTTATATTGGATGAATTATCATATTTATGTACTAAAAAAACATCTATGCATTCCATGCTGCACAAAAACCAGTGGAGAAAGTTGTTGAAAATATGAAAGTAAGTTGTATACATTTTACGAATTTAGTCCCTCAACTTTTGAGTTAATATGGTTCTTTTGTGAGTTTTAGGGTGTGAGATGCAAACGAGTGGCAAGGAGCATGTCTTCTTTTGGACTTTATGTTCCAGGAGGCACTGCAGTTTTACCCTCAACAGCTCTCATGCTTTCCATTGTAAGAAATACTATAATAGTTATCTCCATTATTAATTTATTATGTTTAAAGAAAATCGTTGTAATTTGACTTTTAGCTTTTATTAAGTCCGCCAGCCAGATCATCTTAACTTGATGATGATTTATAAATCAACGGTTAGTGTACATTAACTTATGTAGCATACATCTTAAGAAAAAAAAGCAAATCGACTAAGGCTTAGAAAACATCTTAACAGTTAACACTTTAACACTACAACTTACTTGTGTAGCTTCATTGTTATCTACCTAATTGTCCACCATTGGTCTTTAATTGATTGTAGGAGATTGATTTGAAGTTCAATTGGGAATGATTGTAGGAGATTGATTTGATGGTCGTCGATCTGAACTGAGGCTTAGTATCAGCGTACATCGACTGAGGCTTGGGCTTCAATATCGGTGCAAATCGAGTGAGGAACCGAGGATTGTGTAGGCGACGACAACATATTCCTCCTCTCTGTGATCGATGGATTGTTTTTTATCTTTTCTCTTATCGACGAACATTGAGGGCACGGGGAAAAGAGACTAATCTTATTCTGGTTCCCATATTTCCTATACCATATACCGGTTCCACATCTATACCGGTTCTAATACCCACTAAACCTGGTCCGGTTTTTTAAACAAATCCGGTTAAAAAACCCGGATTAACCAGACCCGTTAGACCCATACCCGAAATACCTGGAACCCGGATAAGAGTAATTTTGAAACCCAATACCCGGACCGTTTAAGCAATTTCCGGGTATACCGGTTCCGATCCGGTTTTCCGGTTCTTAATCTCATCCCTAAGTGGAAATTTGGTATGGGGTAAACCTAGTAAATTGACAAAAACAATTGTTGACAAAACAAGTACACTCTATTATTAGTTATGAAGGACACGATTAAGTAATTATAAGAAATGGATTAATAGAAGTTGAGGAAACTTTAACCTTTAAGTATATTACTAGATAAAGTCGAATCAATTTGATGTTTTGTGAATTTATATACATATATGATGGTCATATAAAATATAAACAGAAAACTTTACTTGTAAATCAATAAAGGCAAGAACGTTTTAAGAACCCAAAACCGGTATAATACTGATTTTCTTACAACCAATAAAATCGTTTCTAACCGTTAAGGGACTTGCACACCTCACAAGGAAATTTCGAAAGCATTTTTGGACTCAAGCTATAGCCAAATAGTATTTGAAATATTTTTAGTAAAAATATTTTTAAAAGTTGAAAAATCAGATGTTTTCAGATTTATTAATCACGAAGCATCAAACTATTGGTTTTCGACATTATTCCTATTATTTCAGATTTTATATTTTGGAAAGACTACATGTTGTATGTTAACTTTTTTTAGATTGATAAATAAATTTCCTGCACAAATTGGAATAGCTCCATAGTAAGTATACTTATATGAATATTATGTAATGAAAATTTGGTATGTGGTAAACCTAGTAAATTGACAAAAACAACTGTTGACAAAACTAGTAAATTATATTATTAGTTATGCAGAACACGATTAAATAATTATAAGAAATGGATTATTCGAAGTTGAGGAAACTTTAACATTTAAGTATATTACTATATAAAGTCAAATAAATTTGATGATTTGTGAATTTATGTACAAATATGATGGTCATATAAAATATAAAAAGGAAAATATACTTGTAAATCAATAAAGGCAATTTTACATCGGAAGAGAGTATATTGCTATAACGGACAACAGAAAACTCAAACCCGTGGAAAATTATTAAAAAAAGATTTACTATTATTATAAAAAATAAAGGCATATTACATAATATTATTTAAAAAGGAAATTATGAACAATTTTCTATATTTATAAAAATACATACATAATCATATACACACATTCCGACATACTCAAACAAATATGTTATACAAAATATTAATATAAAACTTATGATCTTACTCTTAAAATGATTGCCAGAATTTAATGTTACTTCAAAGCCTTCTTTTATACAACCGAATTTAATGTTACTTCTAAGCCTTCTTTTATACAACCGAACATTTAAAAGAGGAAATGGATTCTTACACTTCACTATACTTTTTTTCACACGTTTTTTTTTTCACCTGCACAGACAGCTCACACAGCTATGTGGATTCTAAACCTATTCATTAAACATTTTCATTCAAAATAAGAAGACGAAGAAGACGACCTGTGACATCCCATCCCTGCCAGACCCGTCACACAACACCACCTCCCACCACTGTTTACAACCTCCGCCACCATTCACCACATTCCCTCTCTCTCCATCGTCCGTTCTTCTTTCTTGTCAAGAACAAAAACCAAGCATCCACTTAAGCCTATCGATTTTCTGTCAAACGCAAACCCAAATATCTATTTTGGTCATTCCACAGATTCATGTTAAAACAAACAAAATCCCAAAATAAAACTTCTTACCTATTGTTGATCGGAACTGTCAAAACGAGGGGGGAAACATCCCGATTGCCGACCAAACAACACCGAGACCTCCTTTGCCCTCGCCTTCTTCCTCTTCTATCCCCAACAACTCCAGACCCCGAAGGTCTCACCTCGTCACTGCTGCTGCTCGCGACAACCATGGACCGTTCCTGTTCTTCGGTCTAGACGACCACCGGAGCATGCCACTCGGATGCGATGAGTCTGCAATCACCGGCCAAGCACCGGAGCCGTCTCCCTCTTCGTGATTGGCCAAGACGTCCGGAGTAGCAGCCGCGCGCCTGCGAGCTTCCTTCTCGCCATCTGATTTCGCTGCTCCCGTATCCCATTTTCCTTCGTTGTCCGATCGCTTTTCGCCTTCACACCTCACGTTGCCTTCGTTTATACTGCCGTTCCTTCTTCTATTATCCCGATAAACAAAAAGGGAACGGAACTTAAAAGCCCTAATTTTGATAAGTTTCGACCACTTAGACGCAATCAGTCCCTCCATGGGATTCCTTTTCATAAAAAAACCCTAGTTTTATTCAACTTTGATGAAATAACCGGAACCCATTTATTCAGAAAAGGCCCCTCCTTTGGTTATTTTTAACATAATAAATCTCAATTTTGAAACTTGGAATAAAAATAACCATTTCAGTCCCATTATTTTAACGAAAAAGCAGCCCTACTTTGGTTAATTAAATTACCAAACAACCCCAATAGTTTGTATTTGTTACGAAATAGTCCCGAGAGTATTTCAAAGTTCAAGATTGGTGGATTTGTAGTTTCTCACATCAAGCTTCCCAAAAATTAACAAACTTTGAACAATTCGAATTCACGCTACAAATGCGAGTGCTTACTTTTTAATATTTTAATTATTTCCATCGTGGAGTTAGAAATCTGTAGGAATTAAATCGTTCACTCTCTATAACTTCGAACCGTACCATGAAAGGATCATAGGTGACTGCTTACACCTCCCGATTTAATAACCTCACAAACCTTTTCCCGGGAACGGTGAACCTGAAATACAAAAATACCCTTCAGGGTACCATAACCCTACAAACCGAAAAGAACCAAGTTAGGAGTACAAAAAGGAAGTTTCATGGCAAGTCAAAGGGAAACTTCAAGCACCACAAACCCAATCAAGAAAATTGTGGTTATGAAGTTCGCAATCACAAACACTCACCCCCTCCATCAAAGCCTTACCTTAGGACTTTACTTCACTGTACCAAGTGCAATTTTCACCATGTCGAAAATTTCATGATCTACAACATCTATAACTCAGGAGGTTACAACTCTAAGTTTTGCAGAAAGACTCGAAATAATACAACCTCAACCATTGCAGAAGGAGGAAACTGAAGTTGCTTCGAGTGCAATCAACCAAGGAATTATAAGAAGGACTGCCCGAAACTAGAGAAACAGGTTGGCCCTGGAAGAGCATTTGTGATAGGTGCTTGAGAATGCTCGCCAAGAACGAACTATGGTTACTAGTACGTTTCCTACCAACAATATTTATGCTTTCGTATTATTTGATACCGGTGTTGATAGAAGCTTTATTTCCCATAATTTTAGTAGCATGATTAACCATAAATCATGCAAACTTAATGAAGCTTACATGATGGAAGTAGAAAACAACCAGTTAAAAACCACATTAAAATATTCACTAATTCCCTCTCACCCTAAATAAGCACGTCTTTCACGTCAATCTAATACCTACAACCATTGGAAGTTTCGATGTGATCATCAAAATTGATTGTTTATCACTTCATCTAGCAAAGATCTTATGTTACAAAATATCCATGGGACTACCCCTCCCCATTGAAAAGCCCTTGTGATTTATAGAGACAAATCAGGAAAGAATCTAAGAATCATCTCTTGCATGAAGGCGAGAAAGTGTTTATAGAATAGACTCTTCGCTTTCTTGGCCCATGTGGTGGATATGCAAGATAAGGGTAAGGAAATCAAAGGCATACTGTAAGCGTGCTACTTCCCGGACATATTCCTAGAGGATATACCTATAGTACCTCCATTCAGACAAGTTGAATTCTAAATCGACCTAATCCTGGGTACAACACCAGTGACAAGATCTCCTTATCATCTGGCTCTAATGGAAATACAAGAACTATCCAGTCAACTTCAAGAACTTCTTGACAAAGGCTTTATCCGGGCAAGCTTCTCTCTATAAGGAGCTCCATTATTGTTGTCAAATAGAAGGATTGATCGTTCAGGATATGCATTGATTATCAAGAGTTGAAAAAGCATGCCATCAATAACCGATATCCACTCTCGATTATCGATGACCTGTTCGACCAACAACAAGGATCCTATTACTACTCAAAGATCGATATGAGATCCAACTACCATTAACTTATAGTGCAAGAAGCAGGCATTCCAAAGACAACAATGAGCACTCGATCCAGTCACTATGAGTTTCTAGTTATGCTATAAGAACTTAACGACAACACTAACCAAAGTACGCTAATTTTTAGGGCTTTCAGACTATTAGCAAAGATTCATCGAGAACTCCTCCAAGATAGCCAAACCTCTCATTGAACTAACCTAGAAAAGTAGATAGTTTGACTGGGGAGACAGACAGGAGTTTGCCTTCCATAAATTGAAACGATTTTTGTTCATTGCACCAAATTTGTATCTTCCAGAGAGAACGGAACACTTTGTAATATTTTGAGACGCCTCTTATCAAGGGTTAGGATGCGTACTAATGCAAAAGAGTAAAGTTATTGCATACACATCCAGACAACATAAGCCAAACAAGACCAACTACACTACGTCCGACTTAGAATTGAGAGTTGTAGTGTTTTCCTTAATGATTTGGAGACACTACATCTATGGAATGATGTGTGTTGTGTTCACTGTCCACAAAATCTTTCAACACATCTTCGACCAGAAGTAGCTCAACATGAGACAATGAAAGCGTGTATAAATGCTAAATGATTACAAATGTGAATTTTGCTATCATCCTCGTAAAGAAAATGTCATAGCAGATGCTTTAAGCAGGAAAGAGACAGCAAAGCGTTTTCATGTGGATGCTCTAACCCTAACCACCCATTCCAATCTGACCACCCAAATTTGAGATGATCAGCTGGTAGCACTCAAACCTGAGAATATCATGGAAGAAAACCTGTGAGGTATGGACAAACAGTTCGACCTCAAGGAAGACGAGACATGATATTCCATGAACCGAATTTGGACCCCAAAGTTTGTTGAAGTCAGGAGTCTAGTCTTATATGAATCACGCAAGATGATATATTCGATATAACCTGGATCAGATAGGATGTATCTTGCTCCTAAAAAGTTGTATTAGTGGCCCAACAATGAAGGTAGAGATTGCCACCTATAATAGTAAGTTCTTGACTTGCTCCATTGTCAAAATAGAGTACTAGAAGCCTTTTCGTCTACTACAACAACCATCAATCCATGAACCAAAATTGGATCAAAAACCATGGACTTGATAATGAAGTTTCCAAGAACTTTAAGCGGTCATGAAACCATCTGGGTAGTGGTTGACCGTTCGATTAAGTCCATCCATTTACTAGCCATCAAAGAAACTAACAAGATGAAGAAACTCACTAGGTTGCTCTCTCAAGGAGATAGTCAGGATACATAGTATGCTAATATTAATCATCTCGGAACGAGATAGCAATTGCGGAAAACCCAGACCCGTTTAACGATATTTTTTAGAACCGGAAACCGGACCGGTATATAGCAACCGGGTCCGGTTCGGTTCCGGCTAAAGTGAGTCTAGAACCGAAAAACCTGGAAATAGGAAAGTTGGTAAGGTAGAATCGGGTCAAATGGGTTTAGAACCGGAAAACCCGGATTTTTTTTTTGTTACCTCAATCGCATAATCTTTCAACCGCTATAAAAAAAATTAACAAACAAAGAATTACATTTAGGTTATTAGGTTATTGACGACATTGATTTATTTAAAAAAAAAACTAGGTATAACAAAGTTAGTTTAAAGAAATTACATTTAGGCACTACAATAGTCCAATATGAACTAATATCACAGTGACTATTGGATAAGGCACTTCATAGTTCATGATTTTGGAGAAGGCACTGTACACGATTGATACTAATATTATTATTATTATTATTATTATTATTATTATTGTTATTATTTTAAAGAAATTATGTATTTGACTGTTGGATAATTTATTTTGGGTTGTGTGTTTTAATTTAAGATATGTGGAAATTCTAAATTGTTAGTTATTTATTTATTTGCAACCACACTAACTTGTCTTTTTGTATCTTTGACCTTGAAGGTTTCAACTTTGAAAACTTGAACATAAAAGCAAGAGACAATTTTTTTGACATTAGCAATCTTTTAATTTTCATGTTTTGTCAACATCTCACATCTTCTCATTATAAATAGGCCCTTCCACCTTTACATTTTCACTTAACTTATTATTCTCTAAGTTGAAGGTTTTGAGTTATTTTTCTTTTCAAGAACATTCATGGAAGCTAACCACCCAATTCAAGTATGTTTCTTTTTAATTTTTTGCAAATATGCATTTAAAGTAATTGACTAATATATGTCTTTATACTTCAACTAGGTTCCGTTTTAAATATATTAGTTTTATGTCTTTGATACTTCATTTTTTTACATGCTTTAAATCTACCTAGATTTTTTTTTACTTAATTTGTTTAGCATTTGAATTTGAAGGAGAGGTCCACATGTTGGCAACATTTTGATATGTTCCGGGTAGTAGAAGATGATGGGGTTGAACGAAGGCAAGCAAGGTGTAAGTATTGTTTCGTTACACTTAAAGTCGATCCATCAAGACACGGTACAAGTAGTCTTAATAGACATTGTTGTACGTGTGCCAAAAATCCGACTAATATAGCTATGTAATAAGTTTTGTGCTTTTAATTTATTTGATAACATTTTTTTTAATACTAAATATGTTTATTTTTGTTTTATGTATAGAGATTGAAGATGCGTTAACTCGACAAGATGGTCAAGGAATAAGTGTTGTTTTGTTCTTAATTGTTTAAGAATTTTGATTTGAATTGTTTTGAATATTAGACTTTGATTTTGAATTGTTCAATAGGTACCATGAACTTGGCCCTAACCATTGTCCCTTTCTTCACTTGTATTATGTTCTTTTCATTGTTATTTTACCACAACATGGATCAAAAAAACATTCATTGAAATGATTATTAAAATGATGATCTGTATTTTTTTTTTTTTAAAATAACCTGTACTTTGTTTTTGGTGGTGACATTGTGAAGAAAAAAAATAAAAAATAAAAAGCATGTTTAAGAAATTACGTCTTCATTCGCGGATCCAAGATAGTCGCAAAGTACATGTAGTCGTTCAAAATTTCAAAATCTCCCCAATAATTCTCATATTTATCTATCATATCTTTCCCAATTGAATAAAATCGTTTGTTTTTCGACCAAACCCGTATATGCTTGTAAATGCCACACACTTCTCCAAAAAACCGATTTGCCAATGGTTTTAAAGTCGTCGACACCAATTCTGTTTTAACCTTAAACTTCTCAAGAAAGGAGATCATTGCTCGACAAGTCACAAAATCTTCACTCACGGGGGTTACCACATCTCGTGCAAAGGAACGATCTATGAAAACAAATTCAAAACAGCTTTGACATGTCATTTCTGGAGGGCTATAAGTGACTCAATACACATGAAAATTAGGTGTTTCTAGAGTCTATACCAATTGTCAAACAGTGAACTACAATTGAAAAAAAAATCATCCCAAACAGACTCATAATGAAGCAGATATGACAGTTTAAAAGTTAACTAAAATTGTACAATAATGTTGTAACAGATTCAAAATAGCTTTGATATCTCATTTTTGGAGGGCTGTAAGTGACTCAATACACATGCAAATTAGGTGTTTCCAGAGTCTATAACTATTGCCAAACAGTGAGCTACAATTTAAAAAAAATCAGCCCAAACGGACTCCGAATGAAGCAGTTATGACAGTTTAAAGAGGGCTAAAAATTCAGCAACAATGCAGAAAAAAAACTACCTTCCATTTTATACTCGTAGAAAGCTTTTTCTAAATCCACCGCGATCTTCAATAAGTCGTAGGTTGAGTTCCAATGAGTGGGACAATCGTTGCACAAAAATTTGGTTGATTCTACCCCGATGGCTTTCATGCACTTTTTAAATAGAGCAATCTGTTGTGTGGACTTTCTAATATATCTTACGGTGTGTTGCAAACATTTAACACCCTCGTCATTTTTATTCATCCCGTCTCTCACAATTAGATTGATAATGTGTGCCATACACCTAATGTGAAAGTGTTTTCCTTCATTGTACAAGTTTGGTAATTTGTTTTTTAGAAACTCTATTGCTTTATCATTAGAACTTGCATTATCAACCGTACAAGTCATGACATTCTTAATACCCCACCATTGAATACATTTCAACACTTCTTTTCCGATATCTTCCCCCCGTTGACTATCTAATTCTTTATAGTTGATTATCCGTTTGTGCATCTCCCAATTATCATCAATAAAGTGTACGGTAATGACAATATAATGCACCCTTTTACCCGGACTTGTCCAACAATCGGTGGTCAAATGAACCATGTTAAGGGGATTACATAAGAATGTTACCAACTTATTTCTTTCTTCTTGATAATAAAGTGACACTCTTTTTGAAATTGTTGTTCGACAAGATACAACCACCTACCCATTTAGTGCATTTGTGTATTCAATAAACAACTCATTTTCTACAAATTTAAAAGGTAGACCACCCACTACAAACAAATTCAACATAGCCTTTTTAATTCGTTTGTCGTCATGTTTCCAAGTGCTAACACTACCCTCCCCGGTTGGTTCTTTTTTAAATTGTAATGTTTGTTGGTTTTTCAAATTCTCGGGGTTTTGCTTACAATTCTTTGCATGCTTATTTAAGCTAGACGTACCGGTATTATTCCCGTCGGCTTTGAGAACCCTCTCGCACCATTTGCACTTTCCATGCCGAACTCCATCAATAACAATCTTCTCAAATGATTTCCAACAATCGGACCTTGTTTTCCATACTCTTTTTCTCTTTTGTGTTGGTTCCTCATTGATTTCTTGTTGAGTGTTGTCAACAAACAACTCGTCATCATCAATCTACAATATATAACAATAAAAACACAATTAAAATACAATAACACAACTTAATAAAAAGTATCTTAATATGCTAATATGTTTGTTTCAAAATTGTTCTTATGCTAATATGTTTGTCTAGCAACAATTAACACATAACAAATTAAAATAACACAAAAAGTAATTAAAGCTATAGTCTAGCAACACATTTGACTAAAGTTATAGAAGTGGTATTCGGAAAAGGTTTTATTAAATCTATCAAATTTTAATGATTTCTTGGTTTAACTGATACAAGATTCTATGGAAAATTTATGATTCCATTATGTGTCAAGGGGCCAAGATGGGGTAACAGAGAGCCAAATTATTTTAATTATGAAGACAGCTCACATACAACTAAAAATTCAAACTACTTGAGTAGACATGTTGACCATTGCACTTTGTGTAATAATATATTTGAGTGCCTACCACCGGTTTTTATAATAAAAATAAACATAAAACAAAATAGGTTTATATTGGATGAATTATCATATTTATGTATTAAAACAACATCTATGCATTCCATGCTGCACAAAAACCAGTGGAGAAAGTTGTTGAAAATATGAAAGTATGTTGTATACATTTTACGAATTTCGTCCCTCAACTTTTGAGTTAATATGGTTCTTTTGTGAGTTTTAGGGTGTGAGATGCAAACGAGTGTGTAACAGTCCGAATCCAGGTATTCTTCTATTTGGGATTAAGTTGTTAATTTAGGTTTTCCATGGTAGGCGAGTATGTTGGGCGTACTAGGTGTATGTTGCGCCTACTCGCGCGCCTCATTTGGACGCGTTCCCCCTCAGGTACGCGGGGCGTACCCAAGGTTACGCCCAACGTAACTCATTCAGTCCCAAACCCTAATTTCCTTTGAAGGGGCTATAAAAGGAATGTGTGGCTGGACTTCTCAGCCACCATCCCTCAGAGTGAAACCCTAAAAATAGTGTACCTTCATTCTTTAGCCATTGTGTGTGTATTCTAAGCTTGGTGGTGCCATTCCAAGGTTGCAAAGGAGAAGAAGAGGTTGTTGGAGAGACTAGAAGTGGTGCTCAAGTGTAGATCTGAGCTTTGCAAGGGCTAAAGCTTCATTTTCAGGTATAAAGTTTGGATCTTGTCACTTGGTTCATGTTGTATGCTTTAGATGTCATTTTCTAGGGTTTAAGTCCCAAAGGTGGAGACTTTTGTGCAAATGGCCTCCATAAGCTTAGATACTTCGTATTTCTGATCTTTTGGAGTTGTAGACTCATAAAAATGGCATCTTGGACGTGGGTATTGCACCATGCATGTGATCTAGGTCCTTGAGTTTGAATAAAAGGTTGTTATGTGATGTTGGAGCCTTTACAGCCATGCCAAGGCTTAAAGGTCTCGACTTTATGGATTTAGACACACTAAAGGAGTTGGATCTGGAAGTTGGAGTAATGACTTAACCGATTAAGAGCAGAAATGAAGAGTGGCTGATTCTGATGGTTACGCTGGGCGTAACTTCCAGTACGCTGCGCGTACTGGGTGGAGACCCCGATCCAGGGGGTTGGCGATGTACGCCCCGCGTACATCTAGCAGTACGCCCCGCGTACTCTTATGGTTGACTTTTGTTGACTTTTAGGGTTTTGGTCAACATGGGGACTTTAGGTCAAGGAAGGGTAAAATAGTCTTATACCCTTTGAAGAATGATGATAAAGGATAAAGTTTAAGTGGTGGAAGTCTTTCCGTATTAAATAATAATATTTTTATGTTTATGTGAGGTAGAATCGTCGTTGAGATTCGGTGATAGCGAGGACACGAGATCTTAGACTTTCCATGAGGTGAGTTTTCTCACTATACTGTACCCGGAAGGGTTTGACTGTGTGACTGGAAGGTCGAATATGATATGAGATATATGTATTATATGTGATAAGTTATTCGTGACGGAAGTCCCCTGAGACACATGGACCGGAAGGTCAGGGCCTGGAAAGGCATATGTGCGTAAGTTGTATTTTGGGAAACTCACTAAGCATTTATGCTTACAGTTGTTGTGTTATGTGTTTCAGGTACTAGCGAGGACCGTGGGAAGGCGCCGGCGTGATAGTACACATTATCGGGGGAAAACTATTTTTATGATCTTTGTGATGTATTCGGTTGTGACAATATTGTTTACGTTTGAATTTGAAATATTAATCGATGTTTGATGTTTGCAAAAATGAAAAATTAGTTTTAAAATTTACGTCGTTACAAGTTGGTATCAGAGCCTTGGTTTACATTTCTTTTGCCCCTTCAAAAAAGAAAATAGTTACATACAAGTCTCTAGAACATAGAAAAGCAGGATGTCCATGATGTGTACGTGTCGGATGAACCAAATCCTCGTTGAATTTTATTTTTCCATTAGAAGGGGCTCGCACATGTTCTGCAGTACCCCCTGTAAATACTCCGCCGGTATGAAAAGTTCTTAATGTTAATTGAGTGCCCGGTTCTCCAATAGATTGACCTACAATAATGTTGGAATAGTGTCTAAGGCTATAACTATATTCGGTGGTGCATGGTCCTTTTGGGTTGCCTTCACCATAGCAACTTGAAGGATGATTTGTTAAGAGAGAGTAAATATTATAAGGAATAATATTTAGCTATTTGATTAATATAAGTCATAAATCAATTGGTATTAATTTGGTGACTTAAAGAGATTAATTGAATAAGAGGGTATAAACTGTCAATTGTTTGATAGTTAGACTTTAGACTATACATCCATTAGGATGGACTTTGGACGGATTCTAAGAGATTTAGGATAGCTCAAAATCGTCCATAAGGATATCTATGAATGGATTTGGATAGCCTTAAGAGAAGATTATCCAATTAGGGTTTAGGGTGAAACCCTTAAGGAGTCTAAAGGTATAAATAGGCCCTTGGGATGTGGAATTCGTGTACAATCTTTCAGAACCTAAAGCAAGGAACCTCTGGTCGAATTCCATCCCCTCTCCTCTCTCCTAAATCATCTTGCTTGCTATTGGTGTTTGTAAACCATTAGAGGAGTGACAAGGGGCCAAGATGGGGTAACAGAGAGCCAAATTATTTTAATTATGAAGACAGCTCACATACAACTAAAAATTCTAACTACTTGAGTAGACATCTTGACCATCTGCACTTTGTGTAATAATATATTTGAGTGCCTACCACCGGTTTTATTATGAAAATAAACATAAAACAAAATAGGTTTATATTGGATGAATTATCATATTTATGTACTAAAAAAACATCTATGCATTCCATGCTGCACAAAAACCAGTGGAGAAAGTTGTTGAAAATATGAAAGTAAGTTGTATACATTTTACGAATTTAGTCCCTCAACTTTTGAGTTAATATGGTTCTTTTGTGAGTTTTAGGGTGTGAGATGCAAACGAGTGGCAAGGAGCATGTCTTCTTTTGGACTTTATGTTCCAGGAGGCACTGCAGTTTTACCCTCAACAGCTCTCATGCTTTCCATTGTAAGAAATACTATAATAGTTATCTCCATTATTAATTTATTATGTTTAAAGAAAATCGTTGTAATTTGACTTTTAGCTTTTATTAAGTCCGCCAGCCAGATCATCTTAACTTGATGATGATTTATAAATCAACGGTTAGTCTACATTAACTTATGTAGCATACATCTTAAGAAAAAAAAGCAAATCGACTAAGGCTTAGAAAACATCTTAACAGTTAACACTTTAACACTACAACTTACTTGTGTAGCTTCATTGTTATCTACCTAATTGTCCACCATTGGTCTTTAATTGATTGTAGGAGATTGATTTGAAGTTCAATTGGGAATGATTGTAGGAGATTGATTTGATGGTCGTCGATCTGAACTGAGGCTTAGTATCAGCGTACATCGACTGAGGCTTGGGCTTCAATATCGGTGCAAATCGAGTGAGGAACCGAGGATTGTGTAGGCGACGACAACATATTCCTCCTCTCTGTGATCGATGGATTGTTTTTTATCTTTTCTCTTATCGACGAACATTGAGGGCACGGGGAAAAGAGACTAATCTTATTCTGGTTCCCATATTTCCTATACCATATACCGGTTCCACATCTATACCGGTTCTAATACCCACTAAACCTGGTCCGGTTTTTTAAACAAATCCGGTTAAAAAACCCGGATTAACCAGACCCGTTAGACCCATACCCGAAATACCTGGAACCCGGATAAGAGTAATTTTGAAACCCAATACCCGGACCGTTTAAGCAATTTCCGGGTATACCGGTTCCGATCCGGTTTTCCGGTTCTTAATCTCATCCCTAAGTGGAAATTTGGTATGGGGTAAACCTAGTAAATTGACAAAAACAATTGTTGACAAAACAAGTACACTCTATTATTAGTTATGAAGGACACGATTAAGTAATTATAAGAAATGGATTAATAGAAGTTGAGGAAACTTTAACCTTTAAGTATATTACTAGATAAAGTCGAATCAATTTGATGTTTTGTGAATTTATATACATATATGATGGTCATATAAAATATAAACAGAAAACTTTACTTGTAAATCAATAAAGGCAAGAACGTTTTAAGAACCCAAAACCGGTATAATACTGATTTTCTTACAACCAATAAAATCGTTTCTAACCGTTAAGGGACTTGCACACCTCACAAGGAAATTTCGAAAGCATTTTTGGACTCAAGCTATAGCCAAATAGTATTTGAAATATTTTTAGTAAAAATATTTTTAAAAGTTGAAAAATCAGATGTTTTCAGATTTATTAATCACGAAGCATCAAACTATTGGTTTTCGACATTATTCCTATTATTTCAGATTTTATATTTTGGAAAGACTACATGTTGTATGTTAACTTTTTTTAGATTGATAAATAAATTTCCTGCACAAATTGGAATAGCTCCATAGTAAGTATACTTATATGAATATTATGTAATGAAAATTTGGTATGTGGTAAACCTAGTAAATTGACAAAAACAACTGTTGACAAAACTAGTAAATTATATTATTAGTTATGCAGAACACGATTAAATAATTATAAGAAATGGATTATTCGAAGTTGAGGAAACTTTAACATTTAAGTATATTACTATATAAAGTCAAATAAATTTGATGATTTGTGAATTTATGTACAAATATGATGGTCATATAAAATATAAAAAGGAAAATATACTTGTAAATCAATAAAGGCAATTTTACATCGGAAGAGAGTACATTGTTATAACGGACGACAGAAAACTCAAACCCGTGGAAAATTATTAAAAAAAGATTTACTATTATTATAAAAAATAAAGGCATATTACATAATATTATTTAAAAAGGAAATTATGAACAATTTTCTATATTTATAAAAATACATACATAATCATATACACACATTCCGACATACTCAAACAAATATGTTATACAAAATATTAATATAAAACTTATGATCTTACTCTTAAAATGATTGCCAGAATTTAATGTTACTTCAAAGCCTTCTTTTATACAACCGAATTTAATGTTACTTCTAAGCCTTCTTTTATACAACCGAACATTTAAAAGAGGAAATGGATTCTTACACTTCACTATACTTTTTTTCACACGTTTTTTTTTTCACCTGCACAGACAGCTCACACAGCTATGTGGATTCTAAACCTATTCATTAAACATTTTCATTCAAAATAAGAAGACGAAGAAGACGACCTGTGACATCCCATCCCTGCCAGACCCGTCACACAACACCACCTCCCACCACTGTTTACAACCTCCGCCACCATTCACCACATTCCCTCTCTCTCCATCGTCCGTTCTTCTTTCTTGTCAAGAACAAAAACCAAGCGTCCACTTAAGCCTATCGATTTTCTGTCAAACGCAAACCCAAATATCTATTTTGGTCATTCCACAGATTCATGTTAAAACAAACAAAATCCCAAAATAAAACTTCTTACCTATTGTTGATCGGAACTGTCAAAACGAGGGGGGAAACATCCCGATTGCCGACCAAACAACACCGAGACCTCCTTTGCCCTCGCCTTCTTCCTCTTCTATCCCCAACAACTCCAGACCCCGAAGGTCTCACCTCGTCACTGCTGCTGCTCGCGACAACCATGGACCGTTCCTGTTCTTCGGTCTAGACGACCACCGGAGCATGCCACTCGGATGCGATGAGTCTGCAATCACCGGCCAAGCACCGGAGCCGTCTCCCTCTTCGTGATTGGCCAAGACGTCCGGAGTAGCAGCCGCGCGCCTGCGAGCTTCCTTCTCGCCATCTGATTTCGCTGCTCCCGTATCCCATTTTCCTTCGTTGTCCGATCGCTTTTCGCCTTCACACCTCACGTTGCCTTCGTTTATACTGCCGTTCCTTCTTCTATTATCCCGATAAACAAAAAGGGAACGGAACTTAAAAGCCCTAATTTTGATAAGTTTCGACCACTTAGACGCAATCAGTCCCTCCATGGGATTCCTTTTCATAAAAAAACCCTAGTTTTATTCAACTTTGATGAAATAACCGGAACCCATTTATTCAGAAAAGGCCCCTCCTTTGGTTATTTTTAACATAATAAATCTCAATTTTGAAACTTGGAATAAAAATAACCATTTCAGTCCCATTATTTTAACGAAAAAGCAGCCCTACTTTGGTTAATTAAATTACCAAACAACCCCAATAGTTTGTATTTGTTACGAAATAGTCCCGAGAGTATTTCAAAGTTCAAGATTGGTGGATTTGTAGTTTCTCACATCAAGCTTCCCAAAAATTAACAAACTTTGAACAATTCGAATTCACGCTACAAATGCGAGTGCTTACTTTTTAATATTTTAATTATTTCCATCGTGGAGTTAGAAATCTGTAGGAATTAAATCGTTCACTCTCTATAACTTCGAACCGTACCATGAAAGGATCATAGGTGATTGCTTACACCTCCCGATTTAATAACCTCACAAACCTTTTCCCGGGAACGGTGAACCTGAAATACAAAAATACCCTTCAGGGTACCATAACCCTACAAACCGAAAAGAACCAAGTTAGGAGTACAAAAAGGAAGTTTCATGGCAAGTCAAAGGGAAACTTCAAGCACCACAAACCCAATCAAGAAAATTGTGGTTATGAAGTTCGCAATCACAAACACTCACTCCCTCCATCAAAGCCTTACCTTAGGACTTTAGCTCACTGTACCAAGTGCAATTTTCACCATGTCGAAAATTTCATGATCTACAACATCTATAACTCAGGAGGTTACACCTCTAAGTTTTGCAGAAAGACCCCAAAATAATACAAGCTCAACCATTGCAGTAGGAGGAAGCTGAAGGTTCTTCGAGTGCAATCAACCAAGGAATTATAAGAAGGACTCCGCGAAACTAGAGAATCAGGTTGTCCCAGGAAGAGCATTTGTGATAGGTGCTTGAGAATGCTCGCCAGGAACCAACTATGGTTACTAGTTCGTTTCCTACCAACAATATTTATGCTTTTGTATTATTTGATACCGGTGTTGATAGAAGCTTTATTTCCCATAATTTTAGTAGCATGATTAACCATAAATCATGCAAACTTAATGAAGCTTACATGATGGAAGTAGAAAACAACCAGTTAAAAACCACATTAAAATATTCACTAATTCCCTCTCACCCTAAATAAGCACGTCTTTCACGTCAATCTAATACCTACAACCATTGGAAGTTTCGATGTGATCATCAAAATTGATTGTTTATCACTTCATCTAGCAAAGATCTTATGTTACAAAATATCCATGGGACTACCCCTCCCCATTGAAAAGCCCTTGTGATTTATAGAGACAAATCAGGAAAGAATCTAAGAATCATCTCTTGCATGAAGGCGAGAAAGTGTTTATAGAATAGACTCTTCGCTTTCTTGGCCCATGTGGTGGATATGCAAGATAAGGGTAAGGAAATCAAAGGCATACTGTAAGCGTGCTACTTCCCGGACATATTCCTAGAGGATATACCTATAGTACCTCCATTCAGACAAGTTGAATTCTAAATCGACCTAATCCTGGGTACAACACCAGTGACAAGATCTCCTTATCATCTGGCTCTAATGGAAATACAAGAACTATCCAGTCAACTTCAAGAACTTCTTGACAAAGGCTTTATCCGGGCAAGCTTCTCTCTATAAGGAGCTCCATTATTGTTGTCAAATAGAAGGATTGATCGTTCAGGATATGCATTGATTATCAAGAGTTGAAAAAGCATGCCATCAATAACCGATATCCACTCTCGATTATCGATGACCTGTTCGACCAACAACAAGGATCCTATTACTACTCAAAGATCGATATGAGATCCAACTACCATTAACTTATAGTGCAAGAAGCAGGCATTCCAAAGACAACAATGAGCACTCGATCCAGTCACTATGAGTTTCTAGTTATGCTATAAGAACTTAACGACAACACTAACCAAAGTACGCTAATTTTTAGGGCTTTCAGACTGTTAGCAAAGATTCATCGAGAACTCCTCCAAGATAGCCAAACCTCTCATTGAACTAACCTAGAAAAGTAGATAGTTTGACTGGGGAGACAGACAGGAGTTTGCCTTCCATAAATTGAAACGATTTTTGTTCATTGCACCAAATTTGTATCTTCCAGAGAGAACGGAACACTTTGTAATATTTTGAGACGCCTCTTATCAAGGGTTAGGATGCGTACTAATGCAAAAGAGTAAAGTTATTGCATACACATCCAGACAACATAAGCCAAACAAGACCAACTACACTACGTCCGACTTAGAATTGAGAGTTGTAGTGTTTTCCTTAATGATTTGGAGACACTACATCTATGGAATGATGTGTGTTGTGTTCACTGTCCACAAAATCTTTCAACACATCTTCGACCAGAAGTAGCTCAACATGAGACAATGAAAGCGTGTATAAATGCTAAATGATTACAAATGTGAATTTTGCTATCATCCTCGTAAAGAAAATGTCATAGCAGATGCTTTAAGCAGGAAAGAGACAGCAAAGCGTTTTCATGTGGATGCTCTAACCCTAACCACCCATTCCAATCTGACCACCCAAATTTGAGATGATCAGCTGGTAGCACTCAAACCTGAGAATATCATGGAAGAAAACCTGTGAGGTATGGACAAACAGTTCGACCTCAAGGAAGACGAGACATGATATTCCATGAACCGAATTTGGACCCCAAAGTTTGTTGAAGTCAGGAGTCTAGTCTTATATGAATCACGCAAGATGATATATTCGATATAACCTGGATCAGATAGGATGTATCTTGCTCCTAAAAAGTTGTATTAGTGGCCCAACAATGAAGGTAGAGATTGCCACCTATAATAGTAAGTTCTTGACTTGCTCCATTGTCAAAATAGAGTACTAGAAGCCTTTTCGTCTACTACAACAACCATCAATCCATGAACCAAAATTGGATCAAAAACCATGGACTTGATAATGAAGTTTCCAAGAACTTTAAGCGGTCATGAAACCATCTGGGTAGTGGTTGACCGTTCGATTAAGTCCATCCATTTACTAGCCATCAAAGAAACTAACAAGATGAAGAAACTCACTAGGTTGCTCTCTCAAGGAGATAGTCAGGATACATAGTATGCTAATATTAATCATCTCGGAACGAGATAGCAATTGCGGAAAACCCAGACCCGTTTAACGATATTTTTTAGAACCGGAAACCGGACCGGTATATAGCAACCGGGTCCGGTTCGGTTCCGGCTAAAGTGAGTCTAGAACCGAAAAACCTGGAAATAGGAAAGTTGGTAAGGTAGAATCGGGTCAAATGGGTTTAGAACCGGAAAACCCGGATTTTTTTTTTGTTACCTCAATCGCATAATCTTTCAACCGCTATAAAAAAAATTAACAAACAAAGAATTACATTTAGGTTATTAGGTTATTGACGACATTGATTTATTTAAAAAAAAACTAGGTATAACAAAGTTAGTTTAAAGAAATTACATTTAGGCACTACAATAGTCCAATATGAACTAATATCACAGTGACTATTGGATAAGGCACTTCATAGTTCATGATTTTGGAGAAGGCACTGTACACGATTGATACTAATATTATTATTATTATTATTATTATTATTATTATTATTATTATTATTTTAAAGAAATTATGTATTTGACTGTTGGATAATTTATTTTGGGTTGTGTGTTTTAATTTAAGATATGTGGAAATTCTAAATTGTTAGTTATTTATTTATTTGCAACCACACTAACTTGTCTTTTTGTATCTTTGACCTTGAAGGTTTCAACTTTGAAAACTTGAACATAAAAGCAAGAGACAATTTTTTTGACATTAGCAATCTTTTAATTTTCATGTTTTGTCAACATCTCACATCTTCTCATTATAAATAGGCCCTTCCACCTTTACATTTTCACTTAACTTATTATTCTCTAAGTTGAAGGTTTTGAGTTATTTTTCTTTTCAAGAACATTCATGGAAGCTAACCGCCCAATTCAAGTATGTTTCTTTTTAATTTTTTGCAAATATGCATTTAAAGTAATTGACTAATATATGTCTTTATACTTCAACTAGGTTCCGTTTTAAATATATTAGTTTTATGTCTTTGATACTTCATTTTTTTACATGCTTTAAATCTACCTAGATTTTTTTTTACTTAATTTGTTTAGCATTTGAATTTGAAGGAGAGGTCCACATGTTGGCAACATTTTGATATGTTCTGGGTAGTAGAAGATGATGGGGTTGAACGAAGGCAAGCAAGGTGTAAGTATTGTTTCGTTACACTTAAAGTCGATCCATCAAGACACGGTACAAGTAGTCTTAATAGACATTGTTGTACGTGTGCCAAAAATCCGACTAATATAGCTATGTAATAAGTTTTGTGCTTTTAATTTATTTGATAACATTTTTTTTAATACTAAATATGTTTATTTTTGTTTTATGTATAGAGATTGAAGATGCGTTAACTCGACAAGATGGTCAAGGAATAAGTGTTGTTTTGTTCTTAATTGTTTAAGAATTTTGATTTGAATTGTTTTGAATATTAGACTTTGATTTTGAATTGTTCAATAGGTACCATGAACTTGGCCCTAACCATTGTCCCTTTCTTCACTTGTATTATGTTCTTTTCATTGTTATTTTACCACAACATGGATAAAAAAAACATTCATTGAAATGATTATTAAAATGATGATCTGTATTTTTTTTTTTTAAAAATAACCTGTACTTTGTTTTTGGTGGTGACATTGTGAAGAAAAAAAATAAAAAATAAAAAGCATGTTTAAGAAATTACGTCTTCATTCGCGGATCCAAGATAGTCGCAAAGTACATGTAGTCGTTCAAAATTTCAAAATCTCCCCAATAATTCTCATATTTATCTATCATATCTTTCCCAATTGAATAAAATCGTTTGTTTTTCGACCAAACCCGTATATGCTTGTAAATGCCACACACTTCTCCAAAAAACCGATTTGCCAATGGTTTTAAAGTCGTCGACACCAATTCTGTTTTAACCTTAAACTTCTCAAGAAAGGAGATCATTGCTCGACAAGTCACAAAATCTTCACTCACGGGGGTTACCACATCTCGTGCAAAGGAACGATCTATGAAAACAAATTCAAAACAGCTTTGACATGTCATTTCTGGAGGGCTATAAGTGACTCAATACACATGAAAATTAGGTGTTTCTAGAGTCTATACCAATTGTCAAACAGTGAACTACAATTGAAAAAAAAATCATCCCAAACAGACTCATAATGAAGCAGATATGACAGTTTAAAAGTTAACTAAAATTGTACAATAATGTTGTAACAGATTCAAAATAGCTTTGATATCTCATTTTTGGAGGGCTGTAAGTGACTCAATACACATGCAAATTAGGTGTTTCCAGAGTCTATAACTATTGCCAAACAGTGAGCTACAATTTAAAAAAAATCAGCCCAAACGGACTCCGAATGAAGCAGTTATGACAGTTTAAAGAGGGCTAAAAATTCAGCAACAATGCAGAAAAAAAACTACCTTCCATTTTATACTCGTAGAAAGCTTTTTCTAAATCCACCGCGATCTTCAATAAGTCGTAGGTTGAGTTCCAATGAGTGGGACAATCGTTGCACAAAAATTTGGTTGATTCCACCCCGATGGCTTTCATGCACTTTTTAAATAGAGCAATCTGTTGTGTGGACTTTCTAATATATCTTACGGTGTGTTGCAAACATTTAACACCCTCGTCATTTTTATTCATCCCGTCTCTCACAATTAGATTGATAATGTGTGCCATACACCTAATGTGAAAGTGTTTTCCTTCATTGTACAAGTTTGGTAATTTGTTTTTTAGAAACTCTATTGCTTTATCATTAGAACTTGCATTATCAACCGTACAAGTCATGACATTCTTAATACCCCACCATTGAATACATTTCAACACTTCTTTTCCGATATCTTCCCCCCGTTGACTATCTAATTCTTTATAGTTGATTATCCGTTTGTGCATCTCCCAATTATCATCAATAAAGTGTACGGTAATGACAATATAATGCACCCTTTTACCCGGACTTGTCCAACAATCGGTGGTCAAATGAACCATGTTAAGGGGATTACATAAGAATGTTACCAACTTATTTCTTTCTTCTTGATAATAAAGTGACACTCTTTTTGAAATTGTTGTTCGACAAGATACAACCACCTACCCATTTAGTGCATTTGTGTATTCAATAAACAACTCATTTTCTACAAATTTAAAAGGTAGACCACCCACTACAAACAAATTCAACATAGCCTTTTTAATTCGTTTGTCGTCATGTTTCCAAGTGCTAACACTACCCTCCCCGGTTGGTTCTTTTTTAAATTGTAATGTTTGTTGGTTTTTCAAATTCTCGGGGTTTTGCTTACAATTCTTTGCATGCTTATTTAAGCTAGACGTACCGGTATTATTCCCGTCGGCTTTGAGAACCCTCTCGCACCATTTGCACTTTCCATGCCGAACTCCATCAATAACAATCTTCTCAAATGATTTCCAACAATCGGACCTTGTTTTCCATACTCTTTTTCTCTTTTGTGTTGGTTCCTCATTGATTTCTTGTTGAGTGTTGTCAACAAACAACTCGTCATCATCAATCTACAATATATAACAATAAAAACACAATTAAAATACAATAACACAACTTAATAAAAAGTATCTTAATATGCTAATATGTTTGTTTCAAAATTGTTCTTATGCTAATATATTTGTCTAGCAACAGTTAACACATAACAAATTAAAATAACACAAAAAGTAATTAAAGCTATAGTCTAGCAACACATTTGACTAAAGTTATAGAAGTGGTATTCGGAAAAGGTTTTATTAAATCTATCAAATTTTAATGATTTCTTGGTTTAACTGATACAAGATTCTATGGAAAATTTATGATTCCATTATGTGTCAAGGGGCCAAGATGGGGTAACAGAGAGCCAAATTATTTTAATTATGAAGACAGCTCACATACAACTAAAAATTCAAACTACTTGAGTAGACATGTTGACCATTGCACTTTGTGTAATAATATATTTGAGTGCCTACCACCGGTTTTTATAATAAAAATAAACATAAAACAAAATAGGTTTATATTGGATGAATTATCATATTTATGTATTAAAACAACATCTATGCATTCCATGCTGCACAAAAACCAGTGGAGAAAGTTGTTGAAAATATGAAAGTATGTTGTATACATTTTACGAATTTCGTCCCTCAACTTTTGAGTTAATATGGTTCTTTTGTGAGTTTTAGGGTGTGAGATGCAAACGAGTGTGTAACAGTCCGAATCCAGGTATTCTTCTATTTGGGATTAAGTTGTTAATTTAGGTTTTCCATGGTAGGCGAGTATGTTGGGCGTACTAGGTGTATGTTGCGCCTACTCGCGCGCCTCATTTGGACGCGTTCCCCCTCAGGTACGCGGGGCGTACCCAAGGTTACGCCCAACGTAACTCATTCAGTCCCAAACCCTAATTTCCTTTGAAGGGGCTATAAAAGGAATGTGTGGCTGGACTTCTCAGCCACCATCCCTCAGAGTGAAACCCTAAAAATAGTGTACCTTCATTCTTTAGCCATTGTGTGTGTATTCTAAGCTTGGTGGTGCCATTCCAAGGTTGCAAAGGAGAAGAAGAGGTTGTTGGAGAGACTAGAAGTGGTGCTCAAGTGTAGATCTGAGCTTTGCAAGGGCTAAAGCTTCATTTTCAGGTATAAAGTTTGGATCTTGTCACTTGGTTCATGTTGTATGCTTTAGATGTCATTTTCTAGGGTTTAAGTCCCAAAGGTGGAGACTTTTGTGCAAATGGCCTCCATAAGCTTAGATACTTCGTATTTCTGATCTTTTGGAGTTGTAGACTCATAAAAATGGCATCTTGGACGTGGGTATTGCACCATGCATGTGATCTAGGTCCTTGAGTTTGAATAAAAGGTTGTTATGTGATGTTGGAGCCTTTACAGCCATGCCAAGGCTTAAAGGTCTCGACTTTATGGATTTAGACACACTAAAGGAGTTGGATCTGGAAGTTGGAGTAATGACTTAACCGATTAAGAGCAGAAATGAAGAGTGGCTGATTCTGATGGTTACGCTGGGCGTAACTTCCAGTACGCTGCGCGTACTGGGTGGAGACCCCGATCCAGGGGGTTGGCGATGTACGCCCCGCGTACATCTAGCAGTACGCCCCGCGTACTCTTATGGTTGACTTTTGTTGACTTTTAGGGTTTTGGTCAACATGGGGACTTTAGGTCAAGGAAGGGTAAAATAGTCTTATACCCTTTGAAGAATGATGATAAAGGATAAAGTTTAAGTGGTGGAAGTCTTTCCGTATTAAATAATAATATTTTTATGTTTATGTGAGGTAGAATCGTCGTTGAGATTCGGTGATAGCGAGGACACGAGATCTTAGACTTTCCACGAGGTGAGTTTTCTCACTATACTCTACCCGGAAGGGTTTGACTGTGTGACTGGAAGGTCGAATATGATATGAGATATATGTATTATATGTGATAAGTTATTCGTGACGGAAGTCCCCTGAGACACATGGACCGGAAGGTCAGGGCCTGGAAAGGCATATGTGCGTAAGTTGTATTTTGGGAAACTCACTAAGCATTTATGCTTACAGTTGTTGTGTTATGTGTTTCAGGTACTAGCGAGGACCGTGGGAAGGCGCCGGCGTGATAGTACACATTATCGGGGGAAAACTATTTTTATGATCTTTGTGATGTATTCGGTTGTGACAATATTGTTTACGTTTGAATTTGAAATATTAATCGATGTTTGATGTTTGCAAAAATGAAAAATTAGTTTTAAAATTTACGTCGTTACAAGTTGGTATCAGAGCCTTGGTTTACATTTCTTTTGCCCCTTCAAAAAAGAAAATAGTTACATACAAGTCTCTAGAACATAGAAAAGCAGGATGTCCATGATGTGTACGTGTCGGATGAACCAAATCCTCGTTGAATTTTATTTTTCCATTAGAAGGGGCTCGCACATGTTCTGCAGTACCCCCTGTAAATACTCCGCCGGTATGAAAAGTTCTTAATGTTAATTGAGTGCCCGGTTCTCCAATAGATTGACCTACAATAATGTTGGAATAGTGTCTAAGGCTATAACTATATTCGGTGGTGCATGGTCCTTTTGGGTTGCCTTCACCATAGCAACTTGAAGGATGATTTGTTAAGAGAGAGTAAATATTATAAGGAATAATATTTAGCTATTTGATTAATATAAGTTATAAATCAATTGGTATTAATTTGGTGACTTAAAGAGATTAATTGAATAAGAGGGAATAAACTGTCAATTGTTTGATAGTTAGACTTTAGACTATAAATCCATTAGGATGGACTTTGGACGGATTCTAAGAGATTTAGGATAGCTCAAAATCGTCCATAAGGATATCTATGAATGGATTTGGATAGCCTTAAGAGAAGATTATCCAATTAGGGTTTAGGGTGAAACCCTTAAGGAGTCTAAAGGTATAAATAGGCCCTTGGGATGTGGAATTCGTGTACAATCTTTCAGAACCTAAAGCAAGGAACCTCTGGTCGAATTCCATCCCCTCTCCTCTCTCCTAAATCATCTTGCTTGCTATTGGTGTTTGTAAGCCATTAGAGGAGTGACAATTGTGACTCTAGAAGCTCCAAGACAACAAGATCAACAAGGAACTCAAAGGTATGATTCTAGATCTGTTTTAATGTTGTTGTTTAACCTAATTAGCCATTAGAAGTCTTGGATTCAAAAGCATGTTTATTAGAAAGCCTAGATCCAAGCAATAGGGTTTTGCATGCGCACATAGGAAAGTTCTTATGGCTAAAACCCAACAGTGGTATCAGAGCCTAGATTGGTTTTCTTTAAATTGTTGCTTGAATAACTGAAACAAACCTGCAAAATTCGATTTTTTTTGGTTTTGAGTCACTGACTCGTCGAGTTCCAAGGTGGACTCGTCGAGTAGGCCTGACTCGTCGAGTCCCCTTGTGCACTCGGCGAGTCCAAGCGTCAGGAATGGCCAGATTCGGGATTATTTCATAGTTATCTTATGGAAACTTACCTTAATCATATTAGATCAATGTAAATCCGATTTTTTGATAAATATGACTGTTATCTTGATCTAATTAAAGATATTTATCATCTAATAAAATATTTAATTTACTTATATGATAATAATTAATTATTTTTGGTAATTATCTTCAAAGAAATCAAGATAAATCAAATAAAGATAATTAGAATATTAAATTGTTAATTGGAATTATTTGTTATTTGATCCTCCATGTTTTTAAATGTTTAAAACCTACCCTATAGTTTTGAAATTTATATTTGTGATTAAAAGCTTTAATTTAGACAACTTAAATTTCAAACCCTAGATTTTGAAAAGTTTAAAATGCAACCCTATACCTATATGATATTATTAGAATAATATATATATATATATGTATAACTAAATGCTAGTCTTACCGCTAGTAGGCCTCATTCACGAAGCCGATCTATAAGGTGGGTATAAGGTTGCGGCCTATAAAATGGCGCTTAATGGGTGTACACTCACACCCACCGCTTGCTTGATTGGTGGAGGGTCGTTAGCCGAACGGGTAGGATAGGGCAACCTCATCCTCTCATTAAAAGTATAATAAGAAATACGAAGTAACTAAAAACTTTTTTTAAAATTTCCCAATCTTAGTTACTTTAGGAAAAGTGAATTGATGCAATCCCATGAAACTACACTTTGCACCTTGCTAAGATGTTAGTGGAGCGTGTGTGGTTTACCGGCACACTAATTGGTTCTAAGCGAAGGTGGCAAAGGGTGATTCATTGTTTATCATAGTTCGATGGAGCGTGTGTGGTTTACCGGCACATCGAATAGGTGATCGTAACAATGAAGGCACCATGTAAATTTGCATGGTAATTCACACCCGCTTTGTGATCCTCGGCATCCCAGTCACAAACAAGAGGGGCATATCGAGATTTAAACATGCCATTGAATAGTTCAATGAATCTCATCCGAACCTAGGAATTCTCAAAACACTTAGGACCAAAAGTTTAAGTTTTGATGGAGAATTAGTGAATCGTCATTCACTTACCTTCAATTTATTTGCATGTTGGATTACGGCATCCCTTTTCTAGTATGTAAATGTTATTGTTGGATCCTAGCCCTAATTTTTCTTATTGGGTGACAATTAGGGATTCTTGTTCTAATCTATCTTTGTCCTTTCTATAGATGTCAAACGCAAACAACGTTGCTGCTAGTTCTTTCACGTTGATGAGCCTTTGCCAAAAGGTCACCTTCGATGGAACGAACTTTGGCGAATGGATAAGATACATTCGCACCATTGCTCGCTATGAGGATAAAGAGTATGTCCTCGACGAGAAGCTCGAGAAAATCAACCCCGAAGTTGCTACTCCCGCCGAAATCACCGCCTTTGAAACCCATGAGCGAGATGCGACGAAAGTACATTGCATCATGATCGCCACCATGAACTCCGAATTCCAAAAGTCCTACGAGGACATGTATCCATACGAGATGCATCAAGACTTATTGGAGAGGTACCACCAAAACGCGAGACAAGAGCGTTACGAGATCTTCACTAACATGATTTCCGCCAAGATGGGTCATGGAGAATCTCTTACCGTGCACTTGAAAAAGATGCAAAGGTATGTCGACCGCCTTCGCAAGTTAAATGTTGACTTCGGCGAAGACTTGGCGATCGACATGGTGCTTCACTCTTTGCCTCCGATGTATAATCAATTTAGGATGACCTACCACATGAACAAAGAGGAGGTCACTCTAAGTAAACTCCAAGGTCTCTTGAGGGTTGCTGAGAGCAATTTCAAGGACAAGTCTGTTGCACCAACTCCCAATCCGTCAGCTACTCCTGTCTTGGCTATTGGTCAAGGGAAGGGAAAGAAGAGGAAAGCTTCTTCAAATAAATATCGAAAGGTGAAAGCCCGAGATGGTTCCTCTTCTAGTGGGACCAAAGTTGATCCCTCTAAGCCCTGCTCTAACCCAAAGGAGGCAGAGTGCCACCACTGCCACAAGATAGGACATTGGAAGAGAAGCTGCCCGGATTACCTGCAAGCCATCAAGGAAGGAAAGATCAGGCCATCTTTCGCAGGTATATATGCAATAAAATCTAACGATTCTAATCATGCTATTTCTTGGGGTCTTGACACCGGTTGTGGTTATCACATTTGTTCTAATGTGCAGGGACTAAGAAGAAGTAGGGATGTGGAGCAAGGAAGGATCAATCTAATCATGGGGAACAGAAGATCGTCGCCTGTGACCAAGATTTGAGTGTATTCTTTGGTGCTTAAGAATAGTTTAGTTTTAGATTTGAACAATTGTTGCTATTCGCCAGAAATGGCTAGAAACATCATTTCATTTCATGGTTTGTATAGACAAGGTTTTAGATTTTCTTTTAATAATGAGAATGGTTCTATTTTGGCTTATCTAAATGGTGTCTTTTATTTTGAAGCTATACCATGTAATGGAATATATGAAACTGTTATGATTGTTGATAACTTAGGAAATGATGTTTTGAATATTGATTCTTCCACTAGTTTGGATAAAGCATCCTTGTGGCATTGTCGTCTTGGACATGTCAACAAGAAACGCATAGCCCAACTCCAAAAGGATGGAGTGTTGGAGTCATTCGACCTTAGGGAAGATGACACATGCGAGTCTTGTTTACTTGGAAAGATGACTAAGTCACCCTTCACGAGTACTTGTGAAAGGGGTGAGGGACTATTAGACCTAATACATACCGATGTATGTGGACCTTTTAGATCAACCACGAAGGATGGGAACCGCTTCTATGTGACCTTTACCGACGATTATAGTAGATATGGGTATATCTATTTAATCAAGCAAAAGTCAGAAACCTTTGAAAAGTTCAAGGAGTTCAAGAATGAAGTGGAGAATCAATTGGGCAGGAAAATCAAGATGCTTCGATCCGATCGAGGAGGAGAGTACCTAAGTCTTGAATTCCACGATTATCTCAAGGAGTGTGGAATAGTTTCGCAATTGACGCCTCCTAGGACACCGCAATTGAATGGTGTGGCAGAAAGGCGTAATCGAACCTTATTGGATATGGTTCGCTCTATGATGAGTCGTGCTACACTACCTATCTTCTTTTGGGGGTATGCCTTAGAGACTGCCGCCCATATCCTTAACCGAGTCCCTACTAAGAAAGTTGCCAAAACACCTCACGAGATCTGGATGGGGAAAGCTCCCTCGTTGGCACATATCAAGGTTTGGGGTTGCGAGGCTTTCGTAAGACGAGATACTCACGACAAGCTTGAACCTCGAAGTGAGCGATGTATTTTCATCGGCTACCCGCAAACTTCCTTTGGATATCTCTTCTATAGACCGAAAGATAATGTTATCTTTGTTGCGAGGAGAGGAGTTTTCCAAGAGCGAGAACTCATAAGCCAAGGAGACAGTGGGAGGCAAATCGAACTTGAAGAGATTCAAGAGTCGATAGATGAAGGAACCTCCACCGCTGGCGTTCAACCCGAGGAGGAAACTCCGGTTGAACCGATTGACGAATCCTTACCTCTTAGACGTTCCGATAGAGTTAGAGTTCAACCCCAGTTTTATGGTTTTCATATTACTACCGAAGGGGACACGTATATTAGTGATGGTACACTAGTAAATCTTGATGAACCTAATAGCTATAAGGAAGCCATGGCAGGCCCGGAGTCTGCGAAATGGAAAGAGGCGATGGATAGCGAGATCCAATCCATGTACGATAACCAAGTTTGGAATTTGGTTGATTACGTGCCCGAACGTAAGACCGTAGGGTGCAAGTGGATCTTCAAGAAGAAGACCGGCGTGGATGGGAACGTACACACGTATAAAGCGCGATTGGTTGCGAAGGGCTTTACTCAAACTCCCGGAGTTGACTATGATGAGACCTTCTCACCAGTTGCGAAGATTAAATCTATTAGAGTGATGCTAGTGATTGCCGCATTTCATGATTATGAGATTTGGCAAATGGATGTCAAGACCGCTTTCCTTAATGGAAAGTTGGCTGAGGATGTTTACATGGCTCAGCCAGAGGGGTTTGTGGATCCGAAGCATCCGAATAGAGTGTGTAAGCTTGAGAAGTCCATTTATGGACTTAAGCAAGCGTCTCGCAGATGGAATCTTTGCTTCGATGAGAAAGTCAAAGAGTTTGGATTTGTACGAAGCGAAGACGAATCTTGTGTATATGTCAAAGCCAGTGGGAGTATAGTAAGCTTCCTCGTTCTATATGTCGATGACATATTACTCATAGGAAACGACATCCCGACTCTGCAGGAGGTTAAGTCCTGGCTCGGGAAGTGCTTCGCTATGAAGGACCTCGGAGAGGCTTCTTACATTTTGGGAATAAGGATAGTAAGAGGAAGAAGTAAGAGACTAATTGGACTTAGTCAGAATACTTACTTGGAGAAGGTACTAAAACGTTTTAGTATGGAAAACTCAAAGAAGGGAGAACTACCGATACAAGGAAATGCCAAGTTGAGTAAGACTCAAAGTCCGAGTACCGAAGCTGAGATAGCAGAAATGAGCCGAGTACCATACGCTTCCGCAGTTGGCTCAATCATGTACGCTATGACTTGTACTCGCCCTGATGTAGCCTTCGCTTTAAGCATGGTTAGCAGATATCAAGGGAACCCTGGCAAAGCACATTGGATTGCGGTGAAGAACATCCTTAAGTACCTTCAGAGGACGAAAGAATGGTTCTTAGTCCTTGGAGGGAGTGATGACTTGAAGGTGCGAGGGTATAGTGACGCCAGCTTTCAAACCGACAGGGACAACTACCGTTCGCAGTCGGGCTGGGTCTTTACCCTAAATGGAGGAGCAGTGACATGGAAAAGTTCCAAGCAGGAAACCGTAGCTGATTCAACGTGCGAATCAGAGTACATCGCAGCGAGCGAAGCGTCGAAGGAGGCAATATGGCTGAAGAACTTCATCGGTGATCTTGGAGTTGTGCCGGCCATAAAGGAGCCCATGGAGATTTTCTGTGATAACGAAGGTGCGGTTGCCTTGACCAAGGAACCGAGGGATCATGGTAGATCTCGACATATCGACAGAAAATATCACTTCATTAGACATCGTGTAGAAGAAGGACAACTCGTAGTGAAGAGGATATCATCAGAAGATAACCCAGCAGATCCGCTTACGAAGGGACTGAGTAGGGTTAAGCACTTACAGCATGCTAGGAGTATTGGGCTGAAGGATGATATTAGCATAGATTAGATAGTATTAGAAACGTATAATAGATAAATGTAATTAACATTTGATGATTAAATAAAGAAGTTTTATTTATGAGTAAAGTTACTATCACATGTTAGTTGTTTAACTATTGTTTCACTTTGCATGTTTTGACTTCCAGAATAATTGAGTTTATTAGGAATAATCGAATTATTCAAATGATCCACAATCGTTCATATGTTGGGAGTAGATATGAATGAAGATTGTCGTGAATTGGTGTGTAGAGTGTCTAAATGGTGTTAGACATAGCAAGAGTTGCTGCAACGTTCATGAGTGCTTATGAACTGGTTTTGAGCATTGGAATAAACCCGCGCTTGCTGGCATCACCTTATGGAATACGATATAAAAGGTGATCGCGAGACGATAATATCATATGGTCTTAAAACCTAGATATATGGTTTATTATTTGTTAATTGATTGTGCATTGATAATGCGAAAACGCATCAGTAACTTGATGTTATAAAACGCATTGTTGTGTATAGTTGGTTAATGAATAAGTAAATGCATATAAGTCGAAGTTTATCTGTAAATTTTATCCTAAGAGGGTAGAAGAGATATCTTGGCCACTCGATGATTTGATTTGACTTATGTGTCGGGCCCGGTCAGAACTGAATTGATGTGTTCAATTAAGTTCTATGTCAAATAAATCGGAGATCGAGAAATCAAATGCTAGACTAACCATTCCATAGGATTGTCAGCATGATATCTAACAGAGGACTGTACGATCCCTTATCTAAAGGACAAGATTGATTAGATCAGAGTTGACAGCGTCTTTGAGAGCTACGATTGCAAACCGTATTATACTTGTATAGTTACTAGACTTATCCAAGTGGGAGACTTTTGGAATAGTGTCTAAGGCTATAACTATATTCGGTGGTGCATGGTCCTTTTGGGTTGCCTTCACCATAGCAACTTGAAGGATGATTTGTTAAGAGAGAGTAAATATTATAAGGAATAATATTTAGCTATTTGATTAATATAAGTCATAAATCAATTGGTATTAATTTGGTGACTTAAAGAGATTAATTGAATAAGAGGGTATAAACTGTCAATTGTTTGATAGTTAGACTTTAGACTATAAATCCATTAGGATGGACTTTGGATGGATTCTAAGAGCTTTAGGATAGCTCAAAATCGTCCATAAGGATATCTATGAATGGATTTGGATAGCCTTAAGAGAAGATTATCCAATTAGGGTTTAGGGTGAAACCCTTAAGGAGTCTAAAGGTATAAATAGGCCCTTGGGATGTGGAATTCGTGTACAATCTTTCAGAACCTAAAGCAAGGAACCTCTGGTCGAATTCCATCCCCTTTCCTCTCTCCTAAATCATCTTGCTTGCTATTGGTGTTTGTAAGCCATTAGAGGAGTGACAATTGTGACTCTAGAAGCTCCAAGACAACAAGATCAACAAGGAACTCAAAGGTATGATTCTAGATCTGTTTTAATGTTGTTGTTTAACCTAATTAGCCATCAGAAGTCTTGGATTCAAAAGCATATTTATTAGAAAGCCTAGATCCAAGCAATAGGGTTTTGCATGCGCACATAGGAAAGTTCTTATGGCTAAAACCCAACAAATAATACCTACGACTTCTCCCAATTCGACCAGGTTATCATGAGCTGGACTCCGGCCATAACGTAATTGACAAATCCAAGATGTACTCCTACAAGTAAAGGGGGTTCGAATAGAGATTGGGTGTGCTCTAAAAGTTATGAATCTACTGACAAGTCCAACCTCAATATCTTGATTTCTAGTAGCAATACATCGCGAACCTATATATATATATATATATATATATATATATATATATATATATATATATATATATATATATATATATATATATATATATATCATCTGCTAATACACGGCCAATTAATGTTTGGATAAAAATCATGTCCGTCATCATTCCATTTCGAGGACTTACAGAAATACCTCGAACGGTGCCACGATCTGTTCGACGTACAACAATGTGTTGAACTACTTCAACAAGTCTGTGCGTGAGATATCCTGCATCTGATGTTCGGATAGCGGTATCCACAACCCCTTTACGGGCTTCGTAACAAGAAATAATGTATTCTGTTTTCAGATACACCTTCGGGAGTAACTGAACTCAAACCGGGGATTTGAGAAATTTTTAATTAATAAAATCAATAAAGATTTTATAAGAGATTTTGAAACAATCAAGGAAGAAGAAGTGTGTATGGTCAGCCAGCGCCCGAACGGTAAACTCCCCAAAATACTTTTACAATATTTGTTATGAGATATGATATGATATGATATGCATGCTAGTAAACTAGGTATTCATATTAGGACTAGAGTGGCCTGATTTGTGATGCCTTAGTCTAGGGAAATCTGCTGCTATGAGGTGCTTTGAGAGCGAGTGGGTAGCTAGTGCCTGGCAAGATTAGAGTACTCATGATCCGGGGTTTGGGGAGGAGGACTTGGGGTGAATGCTGATGCGGTGTAGTTGGTAGTATTGGGCCCGTACTACTGAAGACACAGGGTCAGTGGGCAACCCAAGTAAGAATCCCTGGGTATCGGAGACTGAGTAGGGTTGCGTTATCGAGTGTGATTATGCTCGATAGAGTCTCTGATATTTCTATGTTGTATTTTAGAGGCATCATGGTTGGACCACGCCACAGACCCGGTACGAGCAGTGTGAGTGATGAGGAGCTTCGTCAGATGATTCATGAGGAGGTGGCTGCAGCGATCCGGGCTGAGATTCCGGAGATGTTTGGGTCTATTAAGACCACACTGATGGAGACTTTTGATGAGCGGTACGCCGCATTGACTGAGGCCGCAACCGCTGCAGCTACCGCAGTTGTGGCCGCTGCCAGACCACAGGGAGGTGACTCGCTGCTGTTCCGGGAGTTCAGCAACACGAAGCCACCTGAGTTTGACGGGACACAGGATCCGATCGCTACGATGAGATGGATTGCTGATATAGAGGGATGCTTCTACACTTGTTCATGTCCGGATCATCTGAGGGTACGATTCGCCTTGAACCAGCTCCGTCTGGGAGCAAAGGATTGGTGGAAGTTCATGACGGCGAACTTCACTCTGGCAAAGGTTTCAGCTGTGACTTGGAAGAGATTTACTGCCATGTTCAGAGACGAGTATGTTCCCCCGGTGGAAAGGGAACGGTTGGTTCAGGAGTTCTTGACCCTCAAGCAGGGTAACAATTCCGTCACGGTGATCACGCGGAAGTTTCATGAGAGGGCGATGTTTTGCCCTGAGCAGGTGTCCACAGAGCAGGCTCGGATGAGCCGGTATTTGGGTGTGCTGAAGAGGGATATCCGGGAGTTCGTATCGAACTCGTCATACCAGACTTTTGCTGAGCTTCAGACGAATGTCAGGAAGCGTGAGATCGAGTTGGAGACCCAGGCTAGGGAGGAGGCCGAGTCTCAATGGGTGGATCGGCGGCCGACTCAGTCTCAGTTGGCAGCTAAGCGGACCAAGTCCGCCGATTCGAGATCGGGTAGTCAGAAGGGCCGCACTTGCAGAAAGTGCGGCAAGGGTCACGGGGGGGCATGTTGATCGGGTGCTTGCTACAAGTGTGGCAAGGAGGGGCACATTGCTAGGGATTACCCCAAGGGATTTATGGTTTGCTTTAATTGCAACCAGACCGGTCATCGGAAGGCCGAGTGCCCCAGCTTTGCCAGGGATCTACGCCTGCTGCCAGGGTTACCGAGACTCAGCCGGTGAAAGCCGAGGCTTCGAAGGCTCGTGGGAGAGCTTTTCAGTTGACTGCGGAGGAGGTCCGCATGACGCCTGATGTTGTAGCTAGTACTTTTCTTGTGAATTCTGTACCTGCTTTGGTATTATTTGACTCGGGTGTGAGTCGGTCTTTTGTATCGTTGGCTTTTAGCCAACACATCGGTATTGATCGGGAGGTGATGAGTCGACCCCTGCGAGTTTCTATAGCGGATGAGAAAGTGGTATACGCCACTGATGTGATTCGAGGATGTGTGCTCGAGATTTTTGGGGTCGAGTTCCCTATAGACTTGGTTCCTATAGCGATGGGGGATGTCTGCGTCATCGTGGGCATTGACTGGTTGAGTATGTTTGGGGCAGTCATTGACTGCGAGAGACAGCTGGTGACGATTCGAGACCCTAGTGGGGGAGTTCTTACGGTGTATGGCGAAGGGACCTGGTGTGGGTCGGCGTTTTATTCGGCTGCCAGGGCGAGGCAGAGTTTGCAGCAGGGCTGCAATGGATTCATAGCCTACGTGATGGATACTCGAGTGGCCGCAGGGTGGCCCAATTCGGTTGATGATGTTCCTGTAGTATGCAAGTTTTCGGATGTGTTCCCCGAAGAGTTACCAGGTGTGCCTCCGAAAAGGCAAGTGGAGTTCCGCATCAATTTGGTTTCGGGAGCGGCGCCCATCGCCAAGGCGCCTTATCGTCTCGCTCCACCGGAAATGCAGGAGTTATCCTCGCAGCTTCAGGAGCTGTTGGGGAAAGGGTTTATTCGACCGAGTAGCTCACCTTGGGGAGCGCCGCTTTTGTTCGTCAAGAAAAAGGATGGTTCACACCGGATGTGTATCGATTACCAGGAGTTGAACAAGTTGACGGTTAAGAACCGGTATCCGTTACCTAGGATCGGCGATCTGTTCGATTAGTTGCAGGGGGCATCTTGATTCTCCAAGATAGACTTGAGGTCGGGTTATCATCAGATGAGGGTTCGGGATGAAGTTATTCAGAAGACTGCATTTAGAACTCGTTATGGACATTATGAGTTTGTGGTGATGCCTTTTGGGCTCACCAATGCCCCGGCCGCGTTCATGGATCTTATGAACCGGGTGTGCAGGCCGATGTTGGATCGGTCGGTGATCGTATTCATTGATGATATTTTGGTATATTCGAGGTCTAGGGAGCAGCATGAGGAACATTTGAGGGAGATTCTTGGGGTATTGAGATCGGAGAGGCTGTATGCCAAATTCTCCAAGTGTGATTTCTGGTTACGAGAGGTCCAGTTCCTCGGGCATCTTGTTAACCAGAAAGGGATATTGGTCGACCCAGCTAAGATTGAGGCGGTGTTGAGGTGGGAGGTGCCGAGATCTCCCACTGAGATCAGGAGTTTTATGGGTTTGGCTGGATATTATCGCAAGTTTATCAAGGATTTCTCCAAGATTCCCGTGCCACTTACTAGGATGACCCGGAAGGGTGTTGCATTTTCGTGGGGACCGGAGCAGCAGTCCTCATTCGAGACCCTTCGTCAGAAATTATGCGAGGCCCCGGTGCTTGCACTTCCGGAAGGGATGGAGGATTTTGTGGTGTACTATGATTCATCTATATCGGGTTTAGGGGCGGTGCTTATGCAGAGGGGGCATGTGATAGCGTATGCTTCGAGGCAGTTGAAGCCTCAAGAGTCGAGATATCCCACCCACGACCTGAAATTGGGGGCTGTGGTGTTTGCCCTCAATATTTAGCGGCATTATCTTTATGGGGTTTGGTGTACCATCTACACGGACCACAAGAGTCTGAAGTACTTAATGGATCAGCCAAATCTGAATATGCGACAGAGGAGATGGTTGGATGTGGTGAAGCATTACGATTGTGAGATCCTGTACCACCCGGGCAAGGCTAATGTGGTAGCCGACGCGTTGAGCCGTAGGGCGGAAAGCATCCCGATCCGAGATATTTGTATGAGGTTGACGGTAATGACCCCGATTTTGGATACTATTCGAGGAGCTCAGGCTGAGGTTGCGAAACCAGAAAACCAGAAGAGGGAGCGGGTTGTAAGTCAGGTATCAGGATTCGTCACGGATGGTCGAGGGCTTTTGACTTTTCAGGGTCGGATTTGGGTACCGTTTGTGGGCGGTGCGCGTACTATTTTGACGGAGGAAGCGCATCGATCGAAATTCTCGATTCATCCCGGGGCTACGAAAATGTATTTGGATCTAAGGAAGGAGTATTGGTGGCCCTGTATGAAAAGGGATGTTGCATGGTTTGTTGAGAGATGCCTGACTTGTCGGCAGGTTATGGCCGAGCACCAGCATCCGCACGGTAAATTGCAGCCGCTAGAGAATCCCGAATGGAAGTGGGAACAGATTACCATGGATTTTATCACCAAATTGTCGCGGACTGTGAGAGGAGTCGATGCAATTTGGGTGATCGTGGATAGATTGACGAAGAGCGCTCATTTTCTAGCCATCAGCGAGAGCTCTTCTACAGAGAAGTTGGCGGAATTATACGTGAGGGAGGTGGTATCGAGGCATGGGGTTTCGATGTCGATTGTTTCAGATCGCGATGTGCGTTTTACTTCTAGGTTTTGGAAGAAGTTTCATGAGGAGTTGGGTACGAGAATGCATTTCAGTACCGCATACCACCCGCAGACAGACGGACTGAGCGAGCGGACGATTCAGATGCTTGTGGATATGCTCCGAGCATGTGTTTTGGATTTTGGAGGGAGATGGGACACCTATCTGTTGGAATAGTATCTAAGGCTATAACTATATTCGGTGGTGCATGGTCCTTTTGGGTTGCCTTCACCATAGCAACTTGAAGGATGATTTGTTAAGAGAGAGTAAATATTATAAGGAATAATATTTAGCTATTTGATTAATATAAGTCATAAATCAATTGGTATTAATTTGGTGACTTAAAGAGATTAATTGAATAAGAGGGTATAAACTGTCAATTGTTTGATAGTTAGACTTTAGACTATAAATCCATTAGGATGGACTTTGGACGGATTCTAAGAGCTTTAGGATAGCTCAAAATCGTCCATAAGGATATCTATGAATGGATTTGGATAGCCTTAAGAGAAGATTATCCAATTAGGGTTTAGGGTGAAACCCTTAAGGAGTCTAAAGGTATAAATAGGCCCTTGGGATGTGGAATTCGTGTACAATCTTTCAGAACCTAAAGCAAGGAACCTCTGGTCGAATTCCATCCCCTCTCCTCTCTCCTAAATCATCTTGCTTGCTATTGGTGTTTGTAAGCCATTAGAGGAGTGACAATTGTGACTCTAGAAGCTCCAAGACAACAAGATCAACAAGGAACTCAAAGGTATGATTCTAGATCTGTTTTAATGTTGTTGTTTAACCTAATTAGCCATTAGAAGTCTTGGATTCAAAAGCATGTTTATTAGAAAGCCTAGATCCAAGCAATAGGGTTTTGCATGCGCACATAGGAAAGTTCTTATGGCTAAAACCCAACAGTGGTATCAGAGCCTAGATTGGTTTTCTTTAAATTGTTGCTTGAATAACTGAAACAAACCTGCAAAATTCGATTTTTTTTGGTTTTGAGTCACTGACTCGTCGAGTTCCAAGGTGGACTCGTCGAGTCCCCTTGTGCACTCGACGAGTCCAAGCGTCAGGAATGGCCAGATTCGGGATTATTTCATAATTATCTTATGGAAACTTACCTTAATCATATTAGATCAATGTAAATCCGATTTTTTGATAAATATGACTGTTATCTTGATCTAATTAAAGATATTTATCATCTAATAAAATATTTAATTTACTTATATGATAATAATTAATTATTTTTGGTAATTATCTTCAAAGAAATCAAGATAAATCAAATAAAGATAATTAGAATATTAAATTGTTAATTGGAATTATTTGTTATTTGATCCTCCATGTTTTTAAATGTTTAAAACCTACCCTATAGTTTTGAAATTTATATTTGTGATTAAAAGCTTTAATTTAGACAACTTAAATTTCAAACCCTAGATTTTGAAAAGTTTAAAATGCAACCCTATACCTATATGATATTATTAGAATAATATATATATATATATATGTATAACTAAATGCTAGTCTTACCGCTAGTAGGCCTCATTCACGAAGCCGATCTATAAGGTGGGTATAAGGTTGCGGCCTATAAAATGGCGCTTAATGGGTGTACACTCACACCCACCGCTTGCTTGATTGGTGGAGGGTCGTTAGCCGAACGGGTAGGATAGGGCAACCTCATCCTCTCATTAAAAGTATAATAAGAAATACGAAGTAACTAAAAACTTTTTTTAAAATTTCCCAATCTTAGTTACTTTAGGAAAAGTGAATTGATGCAATCCCATGAAACTACACTTTGCACCTTGCTAAGATGTTAGTGGAGCGTGTGTGGTTTACCGGCACACTAATTGGTTCTAAGCGAAGGTGGCAAAGGGTGATTCATTGTTTATCATAGTTCGATGGAGCGTGTGTGGTTTACCGGCACATCGAATAGGTGATCGTAACAATGAAGGCACCATGTAAATTTGCATGGTAATTCACACCCGCTTTGTGATCCTCGGCATCCCAGTCACAAACAAGAGGGGCATATCGAGATTTAAACATGCCATTGAATAGTTCAATGAATCTCATCCGAACCTAGGAATTCTCAAAACACTTAGGACCAAAAGTTTAAGTTTTGATGGAGAATTAGTGAATCGTCATTCACTTACCTTCAATTTATTTGCATGTTGGATTACGGCATCCCTTTTCTAGTATGTAAATGTTATTGTTGGATCCTAGCCCTAATTTTTCTTATTGGGTGATAATTAGGGATTCTTGTTCTAATCTATCTTTGTCCTTTCTATAGATGTCAAACGCAAACAACGCTGCTGCTAGTTCTTTCACGTTGATTAGCCTTTGCCAAAAGGTCACCTTCGATGGAACGAACTTTGGCGAATGGATAAGATACATTCGCACCATTGCTCGCTATGAGGATAAAGAGTATGTCCTCGACGAGAAGCTCGAGAAAATCAACCCCGAAGTTGCTACTCCCGCCGAAATCACCGCCTTTGAAACCCATGAGCGAGATGCGACGAAAGTACATTGCATCATGATCGCCACCATGAACTCTGAATTCCAAAAGTCCTACGAGGACATGTATCCATACGAGATGCATCAAGACTTGTTGGAGAGGTACCACCAAAACGCGAGACAAGAGCGTTACGAGATCTTCACTAACATGATTTCCGCCAAGATGGGTCATGGAGAATCTCTTACCGTGCACTTGCAAAAGATGCAAAGGTATGTCGACCGCCTTCGCAAGTTAAATGTTGACTTCGGCGAAGACTTGGCGATCGACATGGTGCTTCACTCTTTGCCTCCGATGTATAATCAATTTAGGATGACCTACCACATGAACAAAGAGGAGGTCACTCTAAGTAAACTCCAAGGTCTCTTGAGGGTTGCTGAGAGCAATTTCAAGGACAAGTCTGTTGCACCAACTCCCAATCCGTCTGCTGCTCCTGTCTTGGCTATTGGTCAAGGGAAGGGAAAGAAGAGGAAAGCTTCTTCAAATAACTATCGAAAGGTGAAAGCCCGAGATGGTTCCTCTTCTAGTGGGACCAAAGTTGATCCCTCTAAACCCTGCTCTAACCCGAAGGAGGCAGAGTGCCACCACTGCCACAAGATAGGACATTGGAAGAGAAGCTGCCCGGATTACCTGCAAGCCATCAAGGAAGGAAAGATCAAGCCATCTTTCGCAGGTATATATGCGATAAAATCTAACGATTCTAATCATGCTATTTCTTGGGTTCTTGACACCGGTTGTGGTTATCACATTTGTTCTAATGTGCAGGGACTAAGAAGAAGTAGGGATGTGGAGCAAGGAAGGATCAATCTAATCATGGGGAACAGAAGATCGTCGCCTGTGACCAAGATTGGAGTGTATTCTTTGGTGCTTAAGAATAGTTTAGTTTTATATTTGAACAATTGTTGCTATTCGCCAGAAATGGCTAGAAACATCATTTCATTTCATGGTTTGTATAGACAAGGTTTTAGATTTTCTTTTAATAATGAGAATGGTTCTATTTTGGCTTATCTAAATGGTGTCTTTTATTTTGAAGCTATACCATGTAATGGAATATATGAAACTGTTATGATTGTTGATAACTTAGGAAATGATGTTTTGAATATTGATTCTTCCACTAGTATGGATAAAGCATCCTTGTGGCATTGTCGTCTTGGACATGTCAACAAGAAACGCATAGCCCAACTCCAAAAGGATGGAGTGTTGGAGTCATTCGACCTTAGGGAAGATGACACATGCGAGTCTTGTTTACTTGGAAAGATGACTAAGTCACCCTTCACGAGTACTTGTGAAAGGGGTGAGGGACTATTAGACCTAATACATAACGATGTATGTGGACCTTTTAGATCAACCACGAAGGATGGGAACCGCTTCTATGTGACCTTTACCGACGATTATAGTAGATATGGGTATATCTATTTAATCAAGCAAAAGTCAGAAACCTTTGAAAAGTTCAAGGAGTTCAAGAATGAAGTGGAGAATCAATTGGGCAGGAAAATCAAGATGCTTCGATCCGATCGAGGAGGAGAGTACCTAAGTCTTGAATTCCACGATTATCTCAAGGAGTGTGGAATAGTTTCGCAATTGACGCCTCCTAGGACACCGCAATTGAATGGTGTGGCAGAAAGGCGTAATCGAACCTTATTGGATATGGTTCGCTCTATGATGAGTCGTGCTTCACTACCTATCTTCTTTTGGGGGTATGCCTTAGAGACTGCCGCCCATATCCTTAACCGAGTCCCTACTAAGAAGGTTGCCAAAACACCTCACGAGATATGGACGGGGAAAGCTCCCTCGTTGGCACATATCAAGGTTTGGGGTTGCGAGGCTTTCGTAAGACGAGATACTCACGACAAGCTTGAACCTCGAAGTGAGCGATGTATTTTCATCGGCTACCCGCAAACTTCCTTTGGATATCTCTTCTATAGACCGAAAGATAATGTTATCTTTGTTGCGAGGAGAGGAGTTTTCCAAGAGCGAGAACTCATAAGCCAAGGAGACAGTGGGAGGCAAATCGAACTTGAAGAGATTCAAGAGTCGATAGATGAAGGAAGCTCCACCGCTGGCGTTCAACCCGAGGAGGAAACTCCGGTTGAACCAATTGACGAATCCTTACCTCTTAGACGTTCCGATAGAGTTAGAGTTCAACCCCAGTTTTATGGTTTTCATATTACTACCGAAGGGGACACGTATATTAGTGATGGTACACTAGTAAATCTTGATGAACCTAATAGCTATAAGGAAGCCATGGCAGGCCCGAAGTCTGCAAAATGGAAAGAGGCGATGGATACCGAGATCCAATCCATGTACGATAACCAAGTTTGGAATTTGGTTGATTACGTGCCCGAACGTAAGACCGTAGGGTGCAAGTGGATCTTCAAGAAGAAGACCGACGTGGATGGGAACGTACACACGTATAAAGCGCGATTGGTTGCGAAGGGCTTTACTCAAACTCCCGGAGTTGACTATGATGAGACCTTCTCACCAGTTGCGAAGATTAAATCTATTAGAGTGATGCTAGCGATTGCCGCATTTCATGATTATGAGATTTGGCAAATGGATGTCAAGACCGCTTTCCTTAGTGGAAAGTTGGCTGAGGATGTTTACATGGCTCAACCAGAGGGGTTTGTGGATCCGAAGCATCCGAATAGAGTGTGTAAGCTTGAGAAGTCCATTTATGGACTTAAGCAAGCGTCTCGCAGATGGAGTCTTTGCTTCGATGAGAAAGTCAAAGAGTTTGGATTTGTACGAAGCGAAGACGAATCTTGTGTATATGTCAAAGCCAGTGGGAGTATAGTAAGCTTCCTCGTTCTATATGTCGATGACATATTACTCATAGGAAACGACATCCCGACTCTGCAGGAGGTTAAGTCCTGGCTCGGGAAGTGCTTCGCTATGAAGGACCTCGGAGAGGCTTCTTACATTTTGGGAATAAGGATAGTAAGAGGAAGAAGTAAGAGACTAATTGGACTTAGTCAGAATACTTACTTGGAGAAGGTACTAAAACGTTTTAGTATGGAAAACTCAAAGAAGGGAGAACTACCGATACAAGGAAATGCCAAGTTGATTAAGACTCAAAGTCCGAGTACCGAAGCTGAGATAGCAGAAATGAGCCGAGTACCATACGCTTCCGCAGTTGGCTCAATTATGTACGCTATGACTTGTACTCGCCCTGATGTAGCCTTCGCTTTGAGCATGGTTAGCAGATATCAAGGGAACCCTGGCAAAGCACATTGGATTGCGGTGAAGAACATCCTTAAGTACCTTCGGAGGACGAAAGAATGGTTCTTAGTCCTTGGAGGGAGTGATGACTTGAAGGTGCGAGGGTATAGTGACGCCAGCTTTCAAACCGACAGGGACAACTACCATTCGCAGTCGGGCTGGGTCTTTACCCTAAATGGAGGAGCAGTGACATGGAAAAGTTCCAAGCAGGAAACCGTAGCTGATTCAACGTGCGAATCAGAGTACATCGCAGCGAGCGAAGCGTCGAAGGAGGCAATATGGCTGAAGAACTTCATCGGTGATCTTGGAGTTGTGCCGGCCATAAAGGAGCCCATGGAGATTTTCTGTGATAACGAAGGTGCGGTTGCCTTGACCAAGGAACCGAGGGATCATGGTAGATCTCGACATATCGACAGAAAATATCACTTCATTAGACATCGTGTAGAAGAAGGACAACTCGTAGTGAAGAGGATATCATCAGAAGATAACCCAGCAGATCCGCTTACGAAGGGACTGAGTAGGGTTAAGCACTTACAGCATGCTAGGAGTATTGGGCTGAAGGATGATATTAGCATAGATTAGATAGTATTAGAAACGTATAATAGATAAATGTAATTAACATTTGATGATTAAATAAAGAAGTTTTATTTATGAGTAAAGTTACTATCACATGTTAGTTGTTTAACTATTGTTTCACTTTGCATGTTTTGACTTCCAGAATAATTGAGTTTATTAGGAATAATCGAATTATTCAAATGATCCACAATCGTTCATATGTTGGGAGTAGATATGAATGAAGATTGTCGTGAATTGGTGTGTAGAGTGTCTAAATGGTGTTAGACATAGCAAGAGTTGCTGCAACGTTCATGAGTGCTTATGAACTGGTTTTGAGCATTGGAATAAACCCGCGCTTGCTGGAATCACCTTATGGAATACGATATAAAAGGTGATCGCGAGACGATAATATCATATGGTCTTAAAACCTAGATATATGGTTTATTATTTGTTAATTGATTGTGCATTGATAATGCGAAAACGCATCAGTAACTTGATGTTATAAAACGCATTGTTGTGTATAGTTGGTTAATGAATAAGTAAATGCATATAAGTCGAAGTTTATCTGTAAATTTTATCCTAAGAGGGTAGAAGAGATATCTTGGCCACTCGATGATTTGATTTGACTTATGTGCCGGGCCCGGTCAGAACTGAATTGATGTGTTCAATTAAGTTCTATGTCAAATAAATCGGAGATCGAGAAATCAAATGCTAGACTAACCATTCCATAGGATTGTCAGCATGATATCTAACAGAGGACTGTACGATCCCTTATCTAAAGGACAAGATTGATTAGATCAGAGTTGACAGCGTCTTTGAGAGCTACGATTGCAAACCGTATTATACTTGTATAGTTACTAGACTTATCCAAGTGGGAGACTTTTGGAATAGTGTCTAAGGCTATAACTATATTCGGTGGTGCATGGTCCTTTTGGGTTGCCTTCACCATAGCAACTTGAAGGATGATTTGTTAAGAGAGAGTAAATATTATAAGGAATAATATTTAGCTATTTGATTAATATAAGTCATAAATCAATTGGTATTAATTTGGTGACTTAAAGAGATTAATTGAATAAGAGGGTATAAACTATCAATTGTTTGATAGTTAGACTTTAGACTATAAATCCATTAGGATGGACTTTGGATGGATTCTAAGAGCTTTAGGATAGCTCAAAATCGTCCATAAGGATATCTATGAATGGATTTGGATAGCCTTAAGAGAAGATTATCCAATTAGGGTTTAGGGTGAAACCCTTAAGGAGTCTAAAGGTATAAATAGGCCCTTGGGATGTGGAATTCGTGTACAATCTTTCAGAACCTAAAGCAAGGAACCTCTGGTCGAATTCCATCCCCTCTCCTCTCTCCTAAATCATCTTGCTTGCTATTGGTGTTTGTAAGCCATTAGAGGAGTGACAATTGTGACTCTAGAAGCTCCAAGACAACAAGATCAACAAGGAACTCAAAGGTATGATTCTAGATCTGTTTTAATGTTGTTGTTTAACCTAATTAGCCATTAGAAGTCTTGGATTCAAAAGCATGTTTATTAGAAAGCCTAGATCCAAGCAATAGGGTTTTGCATGCGCACATAGGAAAGTTCTTATGGCTAAAACCCAACACTATCTACCTTTAGCAGAGTTTTCGTATAACAACAGCCATCATTCAAGCATTGGTATGCCACCCTTTGAGCTGTTGTATGGGCGGAGGTGTCGTACCCCCATCTGCTGGGGAGAGGTGGGGCAGCGGGTAATGGGTAGCATAGAGATTGTACTCCAGACGACCGAGCAGATTCAGTAGGTCAGGCAGAGGTAGTTGACCTCGCAGAGTCGCCAAAAGAGTTATGCGGATAGGCGACGGTCCGAGCTCGAGTTTCAGGTTGGTGACCTTGTGCTCCTAAAGGTCTCTCCTTGGAAAGGAGTGATACGATTCAGGAAGAGGGGCGAGTTAGGGCCCCGGTATATTGGACCCTTCAGGGTAATTGCTAGGGTAGGTCGGGTAGCCTACCGGTTGGATCTACCTGCTGAGTTGGGGCAGATCCATGATACCTTTCATGTCTCGCAATTGAGAAAATGTATTGCCGACGACTCGGCAGTGGTGCCATTGGAAGATATTCAGGTGGATGCAGGCCTGAACTATGTGGAGAGACCAGTAGCGATCAGGAATCGTAAAGTTAAGGTTCTGAGGAACAAGAAAGTACCCCTGGTACAAGTGCAGTGGCAGCATCGGAAGGGGTCCGAGCTGACATGGGAGTCCGAGTCTGAGATGCGGGATCAGTATCCAGAGTTGTTTTCAGTATGAGACATCGGGGGCGAAGTCTGATTCTAGTGGGGGAGAATTGTAACAGCCCGAATCCAGGTATTCTTCTATTTGGATTAAGTTGTTAATTTAGGGTTTCCATGGTAGGCGAGTACGCTGGGCGTACAAGGTGTACGCTGCGAGTACGCTGGGCGTACAAGGTGTACGTTGCAGGTACTCGCGCACCTCATTTGGATGCGTTCCCCCTCTGGTACGCGGGGCGTACCCAAGGTTACGCCTGGCGTAACTCATTCAGGCCCAAACCCTAATTTCCTTTGAAGGGGCTATAAAAGGAATGTGTGGCTGGACTTCTCAGCCACCATCCCTCAGAGTGAAACCCTAAAAAGAGTGTACCTTCGTTCTTTAGCCATTGTGAAACATCCAAAAAAACACAGTCTGAAAATTTCGTTTAATTTAATGATAAAACCATAGTCAATAAAGCTCATATAGAAATCATAAGCAATGTATCTCAGAATATTATAACAACTGTCAAATATATCAGAGTAAAAAACATCCCAGGCTGAACAAATGGTGTGTGCACTGCAATGTTCCCGAGCTCCTCTTTTGAAAACTGAATACCTGAAACCAAAACTGAAACTGTAAGCACGAAGCTTAGTGAGCTCCCCCAAACTACCACATACCATACAATAACATATAAACACATATTGGGCCTTGCCCACTGCATCGGGATGAAGCCCAGAAACTGCATCGGACCGGAGTCCGGAACTGACTGGGACCTTGTCCCCTGCATCGGGCCAAAGTCCGGAACTAACTGCATCGGACCGAAGTCCGGAACTGACTGGGATCCTGTCCCCTGCATCGGACCATGTCCGGAACTAACTGCATCGAACCGAAGTCCGGAACTGACTGGGACCCTGTCCCCTGCATCGGACCAAGTCCGGAACTAACTGCATCGGACCGAAGTCCGGAACTAACTGCATCGGACCGAAGTCCGGAACTGACTGAATCATAGCATAGCATAACATATCAACTAGTATGAACACATATACTGCATACTACATCGGGCCGTAGCCCGGAACACATAACACATAACCCATAGCACATAAATTTTGTCTGAGCCACGAAGGCATCAAACATACTAACTACTGCATCGGACCGAGGTTCGGAAACTACTGCCAACTGAACGGGCCGGCATTGTGGCCTTAGACCCGTCCCTACTGGAAGGAAACTCACCTGATGCTGCTGAACTGCTGCTACTAATCCTTGACTGCTACCTGACTTCTGACTTCGACTACTGCTCCACTAGCTCCTCAAGCTACCAATATCAATATGACACTTAGTCCAACTGACCTCCAAAGGTTACTAGGTCAAATCTGGTCAAGGTCAAAATCCTGGTCAAAGTCAACCTTCCGGGTCAACCCTACTCGCCGAGTCTATCTACTGACTCGCCGGGTTCATATGCCCTGAGTCTTTCTTGTTCGCGACTCGACTTGCCGAGTCCAACTAGGTCCAAGTCCTGTCCTGTCCAACTCGCTGAGTCACCACCCGACTCACTGATTCGGGTCTCGACTCGAAGGGTTTAGGGTTTCGCGATCTGACTCGCCGAGTCCAAGAACAGACTCGCCGAGTCCTAGACAATCTTAAACCAACTCGTCGAGTTGTTCATCCAACTCGCCGAGGCCATGCCTATCTTCATCCGACTCGACGAGTTGTTCATCCTACTCGTCGAGTTCCTCCTCACCTTCAAGCTACTCGCCGAGTCCACTCGAAGGACTCGCCGAGTCTATCCATTCCTCAATCCATGCAGTGGCTTTTCGAGCCAAACTGAACTTCCAACTCCTAGATCCATACTTCTAGGGCCTATTCCCCACGTAAAGTGGCAAACTTTACGTGTAGATTGAGAGATCTAAGCTCAAAACACACTAAATTCGGGTTTATGGCAAACATGCTTCTTCAACATATCAAAGGCTGATACTTTAGGGGATTCTAGACCAAAACCAACATGGATCTGAGGTAGCAACCTCAGATCTGAACCTCCAACTCGAATTGGTTACATATCATACCAACCATGGCCAAAACCCACACATAAGAGTAGATCTAGATGAAAAAGAGAGTCCAAGCAACAACTTATTACCTCCACTTGGTCTGAAATGACTCCACAATCCAGATCTACAATCCCTTCTTGCACCTCCAAGGTCTTTCTTCCTCCTCCAAGCGTAATGCATTCTACAAGGCAAGATCTAGCTCCAAAAACGGAAATGGCGGCTAGGGTTTGATGTTCTGGGGTAGAGAGGCAATAAATGAACCCTAGGAAGGAGAATGAGACACTTAAATAGGCTCCAAGTTCCCGGGTTTAGGGTTTTCCCCGTTCAGACCCAACTCGCCGAGTCTCCCTGGCCGACTCGCCGAGTCGGTCGCTTTCACCACAACCCGGATCCCGCTCGGACTCGCCGAGTCCCTCCATGGACTCGCCGAGTCTCCCCTAAACTTGAGGTTTTCTTTCTTTTCTTGGCTTTACAAACTTTGGGGTGTTACACATTGTGTGTGTATTCTAAGCTTAGTGGTGCCATTCCAAGGTTGCAAAGGAGAAGAAGAGCTTGTTGGAGAGACTAGAAGTGGTGCTCAAGTGTAGATATGAGCTTTGCAAGGGCTAAAGCTTCATTTTCAGGTAAAAAAGTTCGGATCTTGTCACTTAATTCATGTTGTATGCTTTAGATGTGATTTTCTAGGGTTTAAGTCCCAAAGGTGGAGACTTTTGTGCATATGGCCTCCATAAGCTTAGATACTTCGTATTTCTAATCTTTTGGAGTTGTAGACTCATAAAAATGGCATCTTGGACGTGGGTATTGCACCATGCATGAGATCTAGGTCCTTGAGTTTGAATAAAAGATTGTTATGTGATGTTGGAGCCTTTACAGTAATGCCAAGGCTTAAAGGTCTCGACTTTATGGATTTAGACACACTAAAGGAGTCGGATCTGGAAGTTGGAGTAATGACTTAATCGATTAAGACCAGAAATGAAGAGTGGCTGATTCTAATGGTTACGCTGGGCGTAACTTCCAGTATGCGCAGCGTACTGGGTGGAGACCCCGATCCAGGGGGGTTGGCGATGTACGCCCTGCGTACATCTAGCAGTACGCCCCGCGTACTCTTAGGGTTGACTTTTGTTGACTTTTAGGGTTTTGGTCAACATGAGGACTTTAGGTCAAGGAAGGGTAAAATAGTCTTTTACCCTTTGAAGAATGATGATAAGGGATAAAGTTTTAGTGGTGGAAGTCTTTGCGTATTAAATAATAATATTTTTATGTTTAGGCGAGGTAGAGTCGTCGTTGAGATTCGGTGATAGCGAGGACACAAGATCTTAGACTTTCCACGAGGTGAGTTTTCTCACTATACTGTACCCGGAAGGGTTTGACTGTGTGACCGGAAGGTCGAATATGATATGAGATATATGTATTATATGTGATAAGTTATTCGTGATATGTGCCATGTATGATATGCTTGATATGGGCCGGAAGGCATTATGTTATGGGCCGGAAGGCAAATATGTTATGGGCCGGAAGGCGTTGTGATGTGGATCGTAAGGTTGACGTAGGTAGGACCGGAAGGTTTACCTAGTCGGGACGAAAGTCCCCTGAGACACATGGATCGGAAGGTTAGGGCCTGGAAAGGCGTAGGTGCGTAAGTTGTATTTTGGGGAACTCACTAAGCATTTATGCTTACAGTTGTTGTGTTATGTGTTTCAGGTACTAGCGAGGACCGTGGAAAGGCACCGGCGTGATCGTACACATTATCGGGGGAAAACTATTTTTATGATCTTTGTGATGTATTCGGTTGTGACAATATTGTTTACGTTTGAATTTGAAATATTAATCGATGTTTGATGTTTGCAAAAATAAAAAATTGGTTTTAAAATTTACGTCGTTACAGAGTGGCAAGGAGCATGTCTTCTATTGGACTTTATGTTCCCGGAGGCACTGCAGTTTTACCCTCAACAGCTCTCATGCTTTCCATTGTAAGAAATACTATAATAGTTATCTCGATTATTAATTTATTATGTTTAAAGAAAATCGTTGTAATTTGACTTTTAGCTTTTATTATGTCCGCCAGCCAGATCAGCTTAACTTGATGATGATTTATAAATCAACGGTGAGTCTACATTAACTTCTGTAGCATATATCTTAAGAAAAAAAAAGCAAATCGACTGAGGCTTAGAAAACATCTTAACAGTTAACACTTTAACACTACAACTTGCTTGTGTAGCTTCATTGTTATCTACCTAATATTGGTCTTTAATTGATTGTAGGAGATTGATTTGAAGTTCAATTGGGAATGATTGTAGGAGATTGATTTGATGGTCGTCGATCTGAACTGAGGCTTAGTATCAGCGTACATCGACTGAGGCTTGGGCTTCAATATCGGCGCAAATCGAGTGAGGAACCGAGGATTGTGTAGGCGGCGACAACATATTCCTCCTCTCTGTGATCGATGGATTGTTTTTTTATCTTTTCTCCTATCGACGAACATTGAGGGCACGGGGAAAAGAGACTAATCTTATTCTGGTTCCCATATTTCCTATACCCTATACCGGTTCCACATCTATACCGGTTCTAATACCCACTAAACCTGGTTCCGGTTTTTTAAACAAATCCGGTTAAAAAACCCGGATTAACCAGACCCGTTAGACCCATACCCGAAATACCTGGAACCCGGATAAGAGTAATTTTGAAACCCAATACCCGGACCGTTTAATCAATTTCCGGGTATACCGGTTCCGATCCGGTTTTCCGGTTCTAAATGTCATCCCTAAGTGGAAATTTGGTATGTGGTAAACCTAGTAAATTGACAAAAAGAATTGTTGACAAAACTAGTACACACTATTATTAGTTATGAAGGACACGATTAAATAATTATAAGAAATGGATAACTAGAAGTTGAGAAAACTTTAACCTTTAAGTATATTACTATATAAAGTCGAATCAATTTGATGTTTTGTGAATTTATCTACATATATGATGGTCATATAAAATATAAACATAACACTTTACTTGTAAATCAATAAAGGCAAGAACGATTTAAGAATCCAAAACCGGTATACTATTGATTTTCTTAAAACCAATAAAATCGTTTCTAACCGTTAAGGGACTTGCACACCTCAAAATGAAATCTCGAAAGCATTTTTGGACTCAAGCTATAACCAAATAGTATTTGAAATATTTTTAGTAAAAGTATTTTTAAATGTTGAAAAATCAGACGTTTTCAGATTTATTAATCGCGAAACATCAAACTATTGGTTTCGACATTATTCCTATTATTTTAGATTTTATATTCTGGGAAGACTACATGTTGTATGTTAACTTTTTTTAGATTGATAAATAAATTTCCTGCACAAATTGGAATAGCTCCATAGTAAGTATACTTATATGAATATTATGTAATGGAAATTTGGTATGTGGTAAACTAGTAAGTTGACAAAAACAATTGCTGACAAAACTAGTAAACTGTATTATTAGTTATGCAGAACACGATTAAATAATTATAAGAAATGGATTATTCGAAGTTGAGGAAACTTTAACATTTAAGTATATTACCACATAAAGTCAAATAATTTGATGATTTGTGAATTTATGTACAAATATGATGGTCGTATAAAATATAAACAGGAAAATATATTTGTAGATCAATAAAGGCAATTTTACGTCGGAAGGGAGTACATTGTTATAACGATGACAGAAAACTCAAACCCGTGGAAAATTATTAAAAAACGATTTACGATTATTATAAAAAAAATAAAGGCATATTACATAATATTATTTAAAAAGGAAATTATGAACAATTTTCTATATTTATAAAAATACATACATAATCATATACAGACATTACGACATACTCAAACAAATATGTTATACAAAATATTAATATAAAACTTATGATCTTACTCTTAAAGTGATTGCCAGAATTTAATGTTACTTCTAAGCCTTCTTTTATACAACCGAATTTAATGTTACTTCTAAGCCTTCTTTTATACAACCGAACACTTAAAAGAGGAAATGGATTCTTACACTTCACTATACTTTTTTTCCCACGTTTTTTTTTCACCTGCACAGACCGCTCACACAGCTATGTGGATTCTAAACCTATTCATTAAACATTTTCATTCAAAATAAGAAGACGAAGAAGACGACCTGTGACATCCCATCCCTGCCAGACCCGTCACACAACACCACCTCCCACCACTGTTTACAACCTCCACCACCATTCACCACATTCCCTCTCTCTCCATCGTCCGTTCTTCTTTCTTGTCAAGAACAAAAACCAAGCATCCACTTAAGCCTATCGATTTTCTGTCAAACGCAAACCCAAATATCTATTTTGGTCATTCCACAGATTCATGTTAAAACAAACAAAATCCCAAAATAAAACTTCTTACCTATTGTTGATCGGAACTGTCAAAACGAGGGGGGAAACATCCCGATTGCCGACCAAACAACACCGAGACCTCCTTTGCCCTCGCCTTCTTCCTCTTCTATCCCCAACAACTCCAGACCCCGAAGATCTCACCTCGTCACTGCTGCTGCTCGCGACAACCATGGACCGTTCCTCTTCTTCGGTCTAGACGACCACCGGAGCATGCCACACAGATGCGATGAGTCTGCAATCACCGGACGAGAAAGAGAGAACCTCGCTACTTTCGTCTCTTCTCCTCCTTCAGTTCGGCCAAGCACCGGAGCCGTCTCCCTCTTCGTGATTGGCCAAGACGTCCGGAGTAGCAGCCGCGCGCCTGCGAGCTTCCTTCTCGCCATCTGATTTCGCTGCTCCCGTATCCCATTTTCCTTCGTTGTCCGATCGCCTTTCCCCTTCACACCTCACATTGCGTTCGTTTATACTGCCGTTCCTTCTTCTATTATCCCGATAAACAAAAAGGGAACGGAACTTAAAAGTCCTAATTTTGATAAGTTTGGACCACTTAGACACAATCAGTCCCTCCATGGGATTCCTTTTCATAAAAAGCCCTAGTTTTATTCAACTTTGATGAGATAACCGGTACGGAACCCATTTATTCAGAAAAGGCCCCTCCTTTGGTTATTTTTAACAAAATAAATCTCAATTTTGAAACTTGGAATAAAAATAACCATTTCAGTCCCATTATTTTAACGAAAAAGCAGCCCTACTTTGGTTAATTAAATTACCAAACAACCCCAATAGTTTGTATTTGTTACGAAATAGTCCCGAGAGTATTTCAAAGTTCAAGATTGGTGGATTTGTAGTTTCTCACATCAAGCTTCCCAAAAATTAACAAACTTTGAACAATTCGAATTCACGCTACAAATGAGAGTGCTTACGGCCCATTTTTAATATTTTAATTATTTCCATCGGGGAGTTAGAAATCTGTAGGAATTAAATCGCTCACTCGCTATAACTTCGAACCCTACCATGAAAGGATCAGAGGCAACTGCTTACACCTCCCGATTTAATAACCTCACAAACCTTTTCCCGGGAATGGTGAACCTGAAATACAAAAATACCCTTTAGGGTACCATAACCCTACAAACTGAAAAGAACCAAGTTAGGAGTACAAAAAGGAAGTTTTATGGCAAGTCAAAGGGAAACTTCAAGCACCACAAACCCAATCAAGAAAATTGTGGTTATGAAGTTCGCAATCACAAACACTCACTCCCTCCATCAAAGCCTTACCTTAGGACTTTAGCTCACTGTACCAAGTGCAATTTTCACCATGTCGAAAATTTCATGATCTACAACATCTATAACTCAGGAGGTTACACCTCTAAGTTTTGCAGAAAGACCCCAAAATAATACAAGCTCAACCATTGCAGTAGGAGGAAGCTGAAGGTTCTTCGAGTGCAATCAACCAAGGAATTATAAGAAGGACTCCGCGAAACTAGAGAATCAGGTTGTCCCAGGAAGAGCATTTGTGATAGGTGCTTGAGAATGCTCGCCAGGAACCAACTATGGTTACTAGTTCGTTTCCTACCAACAATATTTATGCTTTTGTATTATTTGATACCGGTGTTGATAGAAGCTTTATTTCCCATAATTTTAGTAGCATGATTAACCATAAATCATGCAAACTTAATGAAGCTTACATGATGGAAGTAGAAAACAACCAGTTACAAACCACATTAAAATATTCACTAATTGCCTCTCACCCTAAATAAGCACGTCTTTCACGTCAATCTAATACCTACAACCATTGGAAGTTTCGATGTGATCATCAAAATTGATTGTTTATCACTTCATCTAGCAAAGATCTTATGTTACAAAATATCCATGGGACTACCCCTCCCTAATGAAAAGCCCTTGTGATTTATAGAGACAAATCAGGAAAGAATCTAAGAATCATCTCTTGCATGAAGGCGAGAAAGTGTTTATAGAAGAGACTCTTTGCTTTCTTGGCCCATGTGGTGGATATGCAAGATAAGGGTAAGGAAATCAAAGGCATACTATAAGTGTGCTACTACCCGGACATATTCCTAGAGGATATACCTATAGTACCTCCATTCAGACAGGTCGAATTCTAAATCGACCTAATCCTGGGTGCAACACCAGATATAAGATCTCCTTATCATCTGGCTCCAATGGAAATACAAGAACTATCCAGTCAACTTCAAGAACTTCTTGACAAAGGCTTTATCCGGGCAAGCTTCTCTCTATAAGGAGCTCCAGTATTGTTGTCAAATAGAAGAATGGATCATTCAGGATATGCATTGATTATCAAGAGTTGAACAAGCATGCCATCAATAACCGATATCCACTCTCGATTATCGATGACCTATTCTACCAACAACAAGGATCCTATTACTACTCAAAGATCGATATGAGATCCAGCTACCATTAACTTATAGTGCAAGAAGCAGGCATTCCAAAGACAACAATCAGTAATCGGTCCAGTCACTATGAGTTTCTAGCTATGCTATAAGAACTTAATGACAACACTAACCAAAGTACGCCAATTTTTAGGGCTTTCAGACTATTAGCAAAGATTCATCGAGAACTTCTCCAAGATAGCCAAACCTCTCATTGAACTAACCTAGAAAGGAAAATAGTTTGACTGGGGAGACAGACAGGAGTTTGCATTCCATAAATTGAAACGATTGTTGTGCATTGCACAAAATTTGTATCTTCCAGAGAGAACGGAAGACTTAGTAGTATTTTGAGACGCCTCTTATCAAGGGTTAGGATGCGTACTAATGCAATAGAGTAAATCAATTGCATACACATCCAGACAACATAAGCCAAACAAGACCAACTACACTACATATGACTTAAAATTGAGAGTTGTAGTGGTTTCCTTAATGATTTGGAGACACTACATCTATGGAATGATGTGTGTCGTGTTCACTGACCACAAAATCTTTCAACACATCTGCGACCAGAAGGAGCTCAACATGAGACAATGAAAGCATGTATAAATGCTAAATGATTACAAATGTGAATTTCGCTATCATCCTCGTAAAGAAAATGTCATAGCAGATGCTTTAAGTAGGAATGAGAGAGCAAAGCGTTTTTCATGTGGATGCTCTATCCCTAACCACCCATTCCAATCTGACCACCCAAATTTGAGATGATCAGCTGGAAGCACTCAAACCCGAGAATATCATGGAAGAAAACCTGTGAGGTATGGACAAACAGTTCGACCTCAAGGAAGACGAGACATGATATTCCATGAACCGAATTTGGACGCTAAAGTTTGTTGAAGTCAGGAGTCTAGTCTTATATGAATCTCGCAAGATGATATATTCGATATAACCTGGATCAGATAGGATGTATCTTGCTCCTAAAAAGTTGGATTAGTGGCCCAACAATGAAGGTAGAGATTGCCACCTATAATAGTAAGTTCTTGACTTGATCCATAGTCAAAATACAGTACTAGAAGCCTTTTGGTCTACTACAACAACCATCAATCCAAGAACCAAAATTGGAACAAAAACCATGGACTTCATAATGAAGTTTCCAAGAACTTTAAGCGATAATGAAACCGTCTGGGTAGTGGTTGACCGTTCGATTAAGTCCGTCCATTTCCTAGCCATCAAAGAAACTAACAAGATGAAGAAACTCACTAGGTTTCTCTCTCAAGGAGATAGTCAGGATACATAGTATGATAATATTAATCATCTCGGAACGAGATAGCAATTGCGGAAAACCCGGACCCGTTTAACGATATTTTTTAGAACCGGAAACCGAACCGGTATATAGGAACCGGTCTGGTTCGGTTCGGGGTGAAGTGGGTCTAGAACCGAAAAACCTGGAAATAGGAAAGTGGGTAAGGTAGAACCGGGTCAAATGGGTTTAGAACCGGAAAACCCGGATTTTTTTTTGTTACCTCAATCGCATAATCTTTCAACCGTTATAAAAAAAATTAACAAACAAAGAATTACATTTAGGTTATTCGGTTATTGATGACATTAATTTATTTAAAAAAAAAAAACTAAGTATAACAAAGTTGGTTTAAGGAAATTACATTTAGGCACTACAATAGTCCAATATGAACTAATATCACAGTGACTATTGGATAAGGCACTTCATAGTTCATGATTTTGGAGAAGGCACTGTACACGATTTATACTATTATTATTATTATTATTATTATTATTATTATTATTATTTTAAAGAAATTATGTATTTGACTATTGGATAATTTATTTTGGGTTGTGTGTTTTAATTTAAGATATGTGGAAATTCTAAATTGTTAGTTATTTATTTATTTGCAACCACACTAACTTGTCTTTTTGTATCTTTGACCTTGAAGGCTTCAACTTTGAAAATTTGAACATAAAAGCAAGAGACAATTTTTTTGACATTAGCAATCTTTTAATTTTTCATGTTTTGTCAACATCTCACATCTTCTCATTATAAATAGGCCCTTCCACCTCTACATTTTCACTTAACTTATTATTCTCTAAGTTGAAGTTTTTGAGTTGTTTTTTCTTTTCAAGAACATTCATAGAAGCTAACCGCTCAATTCAAGTATGTTTCTTTTTAATTTTATGCAAATATGAATTTAAAGTAGTTGACTAATTTACGTCTGTATACTTCAACTAGGTTCCATTTTAAATATATTAGTTTCATGTCTTTGATACTTCATTTTTTTTACATGCTTTAAATCTACCTAGATTTTTTTATTTAATTTGTTTAGCATTTGAATTTGAAGGAGAGGTCCACATGTTGGCAACATTTTGATATGTTCTTGGTAGTAGAAGATGATGGGTTGAACGAAGGCAAGCAAGGTGTAAGTATTGTTTCGTTACACTTAAAGTCGATCCATCAAGACACGGTACAAGTAGTCTTAATAGACATTGTCGTACGTGTGCCAAAAATCCGAATAATATAGCTATGTAATAAGTTTTGTGCTTTTAATTTATTTGATAACAGTTTTTTAATACTAAATATGTTTATTTTTGTTTTATGTATAGAGATTGAAGATGCGTTAACTCCACAAGATGGTCAAGGAATAAGTGTTGTTTTGTTCTTAATTGTTTAAGAATTTTGATTTGAATTGTTTTGAATATTAGACTTTGATTTTGAATTGTTCAATAGGTACCATGAACTTGGCCCTAACCATTGTCCCTTTCTTCACTTGTGTTATGTTCTTTTCATTGTTATTTTACCACAACATGGATAAAAAGAAACATTCATTGAAATGATTATTAAAATGACGATCTGTATTTTTTTTTTAAAAAAAAAACCTGTACTTTGTTTTTGGTGGTGGCATTGTGAAGAAAAAAATTAAAAATAAAAAAAATACAATGGATCAAAAAATAAAAAACTACAATGATTAGAAAAGTGGAAAGTTAAACGTGTCTGCTTGGCACCAAATTCTTCCAAACAATTATGTATCATCTACTTTTACATGTGCAAAGTAATTTGAATGAGAGTTAGCAACAATGAATCTGAAAAATAAGGATTCCTTTTGATTCAATCATCCCATTTCCAAATAATGAAAGAAACATTAATGTTCAACACCCACAAGCAAAATACCAAACAAGCAAATTTGATTCAAGTTCAAAAACATTAATGTGAAAGTGAGCATATCAACTAAAACAAACACTTACAAACCAATAATCATTTATAAAAAAAAATAAAAAAAGAGCATAACTACTCGTCAATATCTATCGGCCTTTTTCCATTTCCATTTCCATTCTCCGCGAGAGAATTGGGTAACGAGATGCGTTATTTTTCCACCAAACTGTCACACCCCGAAAACCTAAGGCGGAAACGTTTCCAGGGCGGACTCCACGTTGAGTATCAAATCCAATGTACATAGTAAGCAAACTAAACAACCATTACATTACATATTCGAATTTACATTTGTTCAAAAGTAAAGTGTTACAAGTGTTATACATATATCATATGAACAAAAGTAGAGACGAGTCTTTTGTACGCTCCGTCTTCTCTAAAAGATTCGCTAGGTACCTATCTAATGTCGACCTGAGAATACAAGCAGTTTGAAAATCAGCATAAAGCTGGTGAGTTCATAAGATGTTTGTTTTGTGAAAAATGTACGAGTTTCCTTTGGTTCTTTCGAAAAGTTTGTATCCAAGAAAATCCCATATTTTCTTAAAAGAAATGTTAACTGTTTTAGGTTACGCGGTCCTGGTTATGATTAACTATGATCCTAGGAAAATCCTATATTTTCCTAAAAGTAAGTTTAGTTATTGGATTTCGATGTAATGATTAATTACCATTCGTACTTATTGTATTAACTAGGTATTCTGATATCCTAAAGGTATTACACTGGGGTGTACCTAGATACGTGTCTTCGTATCCATATTCCTATTCTTTATCGTATTCATAGTTTTTAATTTATATTTGTATTCGTAGTTATATTTGTAGTCCTGTTCATATTCGTATACGTATCCCTACTCCTAATCCTAATAGTATTCGTATTCGTATTCGTATTCGTATTCGCAGTCGTGTTCCTATCCCTAATCCTACTCCTAATACTATTCGTATTCGTATTCATATTCGTATTCGAAGTCGTGTTCTTATCCCTAATCCTACTCCTAATACTATTCGTATTCATATTATTATTTTAGTAGTCCTATTTGTTCCATTTCTAGTTATACTTCTGTATTCGTTCTATTCCTAGTTGTAGCTTTGTATTCGTTCTATTCCTAATTATAGCTTCGTATTCGTTCTATTCCTAGTTATAGTTTCGTATTCGTTCTATTCCTAGTTATAGTTTCGTATTCGTTCTATTCCTAGTTATAGTTTCGTATTCGTTCTATTCCTAGTTATAGTTTCGTATTCGTATTCGTATTCGAATTAGTTATAATTGGAAATTAGTATAGATTACTCGTAGATTATGAAACATAGTTTAGATTAGAACATTTTATCAAGAAATCTATGATTAGTTTGAAAGCTAAATTCGTAATTCGAACTATTTGATAAATACAGTTATTGATATTAGAACATACAAAATGAAAATGATTAAACTGAAAACAATAAGTTTGAGTACAAGATTTCCTTGTACTTTTGCTTGTATTCCCCCCTGAAAACAGTGAAAACAGTTGAAAAAGGGTAGGGGTATGAACTCACCGGTTGGAGAACGCGTTGGTTTGGATTCTAAACGTCGGTTCTGGGTTTGTAAACGCACAAGATTCCTATGGATTATCAAATGATACACATTTGCATCTAATTAGGACTTAAATTATTTATTTGTTAGGGACATATGCTTCTAATCACGAAAACGCTTCATTACAAGTGTTTGGAGGGACCCGGGTGGCGTTTAAGTACGTGTAACGATGCGAGGGACTTGGGAAATGAGTTTACTCCCCAAGAGTAAACTCCTTAATGGAGTTTTAAGCCTAAACACCCACTCCCCATGAGTTTACGGCCGTAAACTCATGGTGGGGTGATTTATGGTGTAAATTGAGTCACAAATGGATATGGACACTTGGAAATGCTTGGAATGATTTTACCTAAGGCTTGGAATGGATTAAAATCACCAAATATAACAGTTAAGGGAGTTTACGGCCTAAGCATGGGGTCTATGGCCGTAAACTCTCTTATCTCCTTGAATAAGTGTTTTTAAGGTCTCAAAATTAATCACATGTGATTCTAAAAATTCCCACAAGCCTAGAAATGAATTTTGGGCACCATTTGACACACTTTTAGGAGTTTACGGCCATGGGGCATGTTCTATGGCCGTAAACTCTCAAATGTGGGGTTTTGATGTGTTTAAGGTCCTTAAACTATTTTTGGTTGGTCCTATGATTTATTCCAAGGCTTTTGGTGGTGTTGGATGGCTTTCTAACACCTTAGAAGTGAGTTTACACCCAAGTTTAAGGAGTTTACAGCCCAAGCACATGCCTTGGCCGTAAACTCACACAAACCCCTCAAAAATTATGTTCAATGTGTTCTAGGTCCATTACCAATATTCTACAAGTCATATCTAAGTCTTGTTTGTGATTTGGAAGGGTTTAAGGTCATGAAAACCCCATTTACATGAGTTTATGGCCCAAGCTTGTGCCTTGGCCGTAAACTCCTTCAAATGACTCACAATCCAAGTTTAAAATGTTACAAGTCCATTCCATGATGCCATCTAGCCATATCTAAGGTCCAATTGTGTTTAGGAAGGGTTTTTTGTGCTCCAAAACCCATGTTATATGATTTTACGGCCTAGGATGGTTCCATGGCCATAAACTCATGAATATGGCCCTAATCCATGTGTTGGACTCGAATTTGAAGGCTAGGGATGTTACATAACAAGCTAGGGGAAGTACCTCAAAGATTTGGAGCCTAAAATTGATGATTTGGACCTTTAAACTTGGATTTAGGAGAGAGGCTAGAGAGAGAGTAGAGAGAGGAAGAAAAAGCTTCAAATGAGTGCTTAGATCACTTTAAATAGTGTCTAAGTTTTGGACATGGTGGAATTCTACCCGATACCGGCATTAAACGAGGCTTTTGGTTGCACCCGATTAAGTTACCGTCACCCGGCGGGAATGTTTCTAACTTTTTGAAATAAACACTTTTGGGTTAATTTCATGAGTTCCTTGATGGGTTTTAGCCATAAGAACTTTCCTATGTGCGCATGCAAAACCCTAATTCTTGGATCTAGGCTTTCTAATTAAACATGCTTTGAATCCAAGACTTCTAATGGCTAATTAGGTTAAATAACAACATTGAAATAGATCTAGAATCATACCTTTGGATTCCTTGTTGATCTTGTTGTGTTGGAGCTTCTAGAGTCACAAATATCACTCCTCTAATGGCTTACAAACACCAATAGCAAGCAAGATGATTTAGGAGAGAGGAGAAGGGAGGAATTCGGCCAGAGTATCTCTACTTTAGATGGTGTATTGTGATTGCTCGAATTCCCTCACCCCTAGAGCCTATTTATACTTGTAGACTCCTTAAGGATTACAGCTTTAACCCTAATTGGATAACTTAGACTTTAAGTTGATCCATATCCTATCCTTGATAACCCTATGGACTATTTTGGCTTATCCAAGCCCTAGAAATCGTCCATCCTATCTAGGATAAGGATTTATAGTCTAAAGTGTAACTATCAAACAATTGACAGTTTATACCCTCTTATTTAATTAATCTCTTTAAGTCACCAAATTAATTCCAATTAATTTATGACTTATATTAATCAAATAACCATATATTATTCCTTATAATATTTACTCTCTTTTAAAAAATCATCCATCAAGTTGCTATGGTGAAGGCAACCCAAAAGGACCATGCACAACCGGATCAAATACTTGCCTATTATAGTTACAGCCTTAGACACTATTCCAACAGTCTCCCACTTGGATAAGTCTAGTAACTATACAAGTACAATTCGGTTTGCAATCGTAGCTCTCAAAGACGCTGTCAACTCTGATCTAATCAATCTTGTCCTTTAGATAAGGGATCGTACAGTCCTCTGTTAGATATCATGCTGACAATCCTATGGAATGGTTAGTCTAGCATTTGATTTCTCGATCTCCGATTTATTCGACATAGAACTTAATCAAACACATCAATTCAGTTCTAACCGGGCCCGGCACATAAGTCAAATCAAATCATCGAGTGGCCAAGATATCTCTTCTACCCTCTTAGGATAAAATTTACAGATAAACTTCGACTCATATGCATTTACTTATTCATTAACTAACTATACACAACAATACGTTTTATAACACCATGTTACTGATGCGTTTTCGTATTATCAATGTACAATCAATTAACAAATAATAAATCATATATCTAGCTTTTAAGACTATATGATATTATCGTCTTGCGATCACCTTTTATATCGTATTCCATAAAGTGATTCCAGCAAGCGCGGGTTTATTCCAATGCTCAAAACCATTTCATAAGCACTCATGAACGTTGCAGCAACCCTTGCTATGTCTAACACCATTTAGACATTCTACACACCAATTCATGACAATCTTCATTCATATCTACTCCCAACATATGAACGATTGTGGACCATTTGAACAATTTCTATTATTCTTAATAACCTTAATTATTCTGGAAGTCAAAACATGCAAAGTGAAACAATAGTTAAACAATTAACATATGACAGTAACTTTACTTATAAATAAAACTCCTTTATTTAATCATCAAATGTTAATTACATTTATCTATTATATGTTTCTAATACTATCTAATCTATACTAATATCATCCTTCAGCCCAATACTCCTAGCATGCTGCAAGTGCTTAACCCTACTCACTCCCTTCATAAGCGGATCTGCTGGGTTATCTTCTGATGATATCCTCTTCACTACGAGTTTTCCTTCTTCTACACGATGTCTAATGAAGTGATATTTTCTGTCGATATGTCGAGATCTACCATGATCCCTCGGTTCCTTGGTCAAGGCAACCGCACCTTCGTTATCACAGAAAATCTCCATGGGCTCCTTTATGGCCGGCACAACTCCAAGATCACCAATGAAGTTCTTTAGCCATATTGCCTCCTTCGACGCTTCGCTCGCTGCAATGTACTCTGATTCGCACGTTGAATCAGCTACGGTTTCCTGCTTGGAACTCTTCCATGTCACTGCTCCTCCATTTAGGGTAAAGACCCAGCCCGACTGCGAACGGTAGTTGTCCCTATCGGTCTGAAAACTGGCATCACTATACCCTCGCACCTTCAAGTCATCACTCCCTCCAAGGACTAAGAACCATTCTTTCGTCCTCCGAAGGTACTTAAGGATGTTCTTCACCGCAATCCAATGTGCTTTGCCAGGATTCCCTTGATATCTGCTAACCATGCTCAAAGCGAAGGCTACATCAGGGCGAGTACAAGTCATAGCGTACATAATTGAGCCAACTGCGGAAGCGTATGGTACTCGGCTCATTTCTGCTATCTCAGCTTCGGTACTCGGACTTTGAGTCTTACTCAACTTGGCATTTCCTTGTATCGGTAGTTCTCCCTTCTTTGAGTTTTCCATACTAAAACGTTTTAGTACCTTCTATAAGTAAGTATTCTGACTAAGTCCAATTAGTCTCTTACTTCTTTCTCTTGCTATCCTTATTCCCAAAATGTAAGAAGCCTCTCCGAGGTCCTTCATAGCGAAACACTTCCCGAGCCAGGACTTGACTTCCTGCAAAGTCGGGATGTTGTTTCCTATGAGTAATATGTCATCGACATATAGAACGAGAAAGCTTACTATACTCCCACTGGTTTTGACATATACACAAGATTCGTCTTCGCTTCGTACAAATCCAAACTCTTTGACTTTCTCATCGAAGCAAAGATTCCATCTGCGAGATGCTTGCTTAAGTCCATAAATGGACTTCTCAAGCTTACGCACTCTATTCGGATGCTTCGGATCCACAAACCCCTCTGGCTGAGCCATGTAAACATCCTCAGCCAACTTTCCGTTAAGGAAATCGGTCTTGACATCCATTTGCCAAATCTCATAATCATGAAATGCGGCAATTGCTAGCATCACTCTAATAGATGTAATTTTCGCAACTAGTGAGAAGGTCTCATCATAGTCAACTCCGGTAGTTTGAGTAAAGCCCTTCGCGACCAATCGTGCTTTATATGTGTGTACGTTCCCATCCACGTTGGTCTTCTTTTTGAAGATCCATTTGCACCCAACGGTCTTACGTTCGGGCACATAATCAACCAAATTCCAAACTTGGTTATCGTACATGGATTGGATCTCGCTATCCATTGCCTCTTTCCATTTCGCAGACTCTGGGCCTGCCATGGCTTCCTTATAGCTATTAGGTTCATCAAGATTTACTAGTGTACCATCACTAATATACGTGTCCCCTTCGGTAGTAATATGAAAACCATAAAACTGGGGATGAACTCTAACTCTATCGGAATGTCTGAGAGGTAAGGATTCGTCAATCGGTTCAACCGGAGTTTCCTCCTCGGGTTGAATGCCAGCGGTAGAGGTTCCTTCATCTATCGACTCTTGAATCTCTTCAAGTTCGATTTGCCTCCCACTATCTCCTTGGCTTATGAGTTCTCGCTCTCGGAAAACTCCTCTCCTCGCAACAAAGACAACATTGTCTTTCGGTCTATAGAAGAGATATCCAAAGGAAGTTTGCGGGTAGCCGATGAAAATACATCGCTCACTTCGAGGTTCAAGCTTGTCGTGAGTATCTCGTCTTACGAAAGCCTCGCAACCCCAAACCTTGATATGTGCCAACGAGGGAGCTTTCCCTGTCCACATATCGTGAGGTGTTTTGGCAACCTTCTTAGTAGGGACTCGGTTAAGGATATGGGCGGCAGTCTCTAAGGCATACCCCCAAAAGAAGATAGGTAGTGAAGCACGACTCATCATAGAGAAAAACATATCCAATAAGGTTCGATTACGCCTTTCTGCCACACCATTCAAATGCGGTGTCCTAGGAGGCGTCAATTGCGAAACTATTCCACACTCCTTGAGATAATCGTGGAATTCAAGACTTAGGTAGTCTCCTCCTCGATCGGATCGAAGCATCTTGATTTTCCTGCCCAATTGATTCTCAACTTCATTCTTGAACTCTTTGAACTTTTCAAAGGTTTCTGACTTTTGCTTGATTAAATAGATATACCCATATCTACTATAATCATCGGTAAAAGTCACATAGAAGCAGTTCCCATCCTTCGTGGTTGATCTAAAGGGTCCACATACATCGGTATGTATTAGGTCCAATAGCCCCTCACGCCTTTCACAAGTATTCGTGAAGGGTGACTTAGTCAACTTTCCAAGTAAACAAGACTCGCATGTGTCATCTTCCCTAAGGTCGAATGACTCCAATACTCCATCCTTTAGGAGTTGAGCTATGCGTTTCTTGTTGACATGTCCAAGACGGAAATGCCACAAGGATGCTTTATCCAAACTAGTGGAAGAATCAATATTCAAAACATCATTTCCTAAGTTATCAACAATCATAACAGTTTCATATATTCCATTACATGGTATAGCTTCAAAGTAAAAGACACTATTTAGATAAGCCATAATAGAACCATTCTCATTATTAAAAGAAAATCTAAATCCTTGTCTATATAAACCATGAAATGAAATGATGTTTCTAGCCATTTATGGCGAATAGCAACAATTGTTCAAATCTAAACACAAATTATTCCTAAGCACTAAAGAATACACTCCAATCTTGGTAACAGGCGATGATCTTCTGTTCCCCATGATTAGATTGATCCTTCCTTGCTCCACATCCCTACTTCTTCTTAGTCCCTGCACATTAGAACAAATGTGATAACCACAACCGGTATCAAGAACCCAAGAAATAGCATGATTAGAATCGTTAGATTTGAGTGTGTATATACCTGCGAAAGATGGCTTGATCTTTCCTTCTTTGATCGCTTGCAGGTAATCCGGGCAGCTTCTCTTCCAATGTCCTATCTTGTGGTAGTGGTGGCACTCTGCCTCCTTTGGGTTGGAGCAGGGCTTAGCGGGATCAACTTTGGTCCCACTAGAAGAGGCACCATCTCGGGCTTTAACCTTGCGATAGTTCTTTGATTGAGCCTTCCTCTTCTTTACCTTTCCTTGACCAATTGCCAAGACAGGAGCAGTAGACGGATTGGGAGTAGGTGCAACAGACTTGTCTTTGAAGTTGCTCTCAGCGACTCTCAAAAGACCTTGGAGTTTGCTTAGGGTGACCTCTTCTTTGTTCATGTGGTAGGTCATCTTAAATTGGTTGTACATCGGAGGCAAAGAGTGAAGCACCATGTCGATCGCTAAGTCTTCCCCAAAGTCAACATTTAACTTGCGAAGGCGATCGACATACCTTTGCATCTTTTGCAGGTGCACGGTAAGAGACTCTCCATGACCCATCTTAGCGGAGATCATGTTAGTGAAAATCTCATAACGCTCTTGTCTCGCGTTTTGGTGATATCTCTCCAACAAGTCTTGATGCATCTCGTATGGATACATGTCCTCGTAGTACTTTTGGAATTCGGAGTTCATGGTGGCAATCATGATGCAATGTACCTTCGTTGCATCTCGCTCATGAGTCTCAAAAGTGGTGATTTCAGCCGGAGTAGCGATTTTGGGGTTGATCTTCTCAAGCTTTTCATCAAGGACATACTCCTTATCCTCATAGCGAGCAATGGTGCGAATGTATCTTATCCATTCGCTAAAGTTCGTTCCATCGAAGGTGACCTTTTGGCAAAGGCTCATCAACGTGAAAGAACTAGCAGCAGTGTTGTTTGTGTTCGACATCTTCAAAAGGACAAAGATAGATTAGAATAAGAATCCCTAATTATCACCCAATAAGAAAAATTAGGGCTAGGATCCAACAATGACATTTACATACTAGAAAAGGGATGCCGTAATCTAACATGCAAATAAATTGAAGGTAAGTGAATGACGATTCACTAATTCTCCATTACAAAACTTAAACTATTAGTCCTAAGTGTTTTTGAGAATTCCTAGGTTCGGATGAGATTCATTGAAACTATTCAATGGCATGTTTAAATCTCGATATGCCCCTCTCGTTTGTGACTGGGATGCCGAGGATCACAAAGCGGGTGTGAATTACCATGCAAATTCACATGGTGCCTTCATTGTAACGATCACCTATTCGATGTGCCGGTAAACCACACACGCTCCATCGAACTATGATAAACAATGAATCACCCCTTGCCACCTTCGCTTAGAACCAATTAGTGTGCTGGTAAACCACACACGCTCCACTAACTTCTTAGCAAGGTGCAAAGTGTAATTTCATGGGATTGCATCAATTTACTTTTCCTAAAGTAACTAGAATTGGGAAATTTTTAAAATGTGTGTAGTTACTTTATATTTCTTATTATACTTTTAATGAGAGGATGAGGTTGCCCTATCCTACCCGTTCGGCTAACGACCCTCCACCAATCAAGCAAGCGGTGGGTGTGAGTGTACACCCATTAAGCGCCATTTTATAGGCCGCAACCTTATACCCACCATATAGATCGGCTTCGTGAATGAGGCCTACTAACGGTAAGACTAGCATTTAGTTATACATATATATATATATATATATATATATATATATATATATATTATTCTAGTAATATCATATTAGTATAGGGTTGTATTTTAAAACTTTTTTAAAATCTAGGGTTTGAAATTTAAGTTGTCTAAATTAAAACTTTTAATCACAAATATAAATTTCAAAACTTTAGGGTAGGTTTTAAACATTTAAAACATGGAGGATCAAATAAAAAATAATTCCAATTAACAATTAATATCCTAATTATCTTTATTTGATTTATCCAAGATTTCTTTTAAGATAATTATCAAAATAATTAATCAATTATCATATAAGGAAATTAAATATTTTATTAGATGATAAATATCTTTAATTAGATCAAGATAATAGTCATATATATCAAAAAATCGGATTTAGATTGATCTATTATGATTAAGGTAAGTTTCCATAAGATAATTATGAAAAAATCCCGAATCTGGCCATTCCTGATGCCTGGACTCGCCGAGTGCTCAAGGGGACTCGCCGAGTCCACCTTGGGACTCGCCGAGTCAGTGACCCAAAAACCTAAAAATCGAATTTTGCAGGTTTGTTTCAGTTAATCAAGCAACAATTTAAAGAAAACCAAGCTAGGCTCTGATACCACTGATGGGTTTTAGCCATAAGAACTTTCCTATGTGCGCATGCAAAACCCTAATGCTTAGATCTAGGCTTTCTAATTAAACATGCTTTGAATCCAAGACTTCTAATGTCTAATTAGGTTAAATAACAACATTGAAATAGATCTAGAATCATACATTTGGATTCCTTGTTGATCTTATTGTCTTGGAGCTTCTAGAGTCACAAATGTCACTCCTCTAATGGCTTACAAACACCAATAGCAAGCAAGATGATTTAGGAGAGAGGAGAGGGGAGGAATTCGGCCAGAGTATCTCTACTTTAGATGGTGTATTGTGATTGCTCGAATTCCCTCACCCCTAGGGCCTATTTATACTTGTAGACTCCTTAAGGATTACAGCTTTAACCCTAATTGGATAACTTAGACTTTAAGTTGATCCATATCCTATCCTTGATAACCCTATGGACAATTTTGGCTTATCCAAGCCCTAGAAATCATCCATCCTATCTAGGATAAGGATTTATAGTCTAAAGTGTAACTATCAAACAATTGACAGTTTATACCCTCTTATTTAATTAATCTCTTTAAGTCACCAAATTAATTCCAATTAATTTATGACTTATATTAATCAAATAACCATATATTATTCCTTATAATATTTACTCTCTTTTAACAAATCATCCATCAAGTTGCTATGGTGAAGGCAACCCAAAAGGACCATGCACAACCGGATCAAATACTTGCCTATTATAGTTGCAACCTTAGACACTATTCCAACATTCCTAAGGGGTTTGGACACTCATTCAATTATAATATAAACATATAAGTTTAATTAGTTTAACCCAAAATGAGAACGAAACGAATCGACTAACTGCGAAATCTTATGGGTAGAACAAGTTTTCGACGATGGAAAAGTTCGGGTTGTTACACAAACCAATATATCAAAGTCTTTAACACCTTGGGTTTGTCCTTCTTTAAAGTATCGTGTTAATTCCGTTTCCTTTGAAGCCGATGAGTTCACCGATTGAGCAAAATAGTCACCCACAAAGTCGTCATCATCATCAATATGCACATCTTGACTACCACCAGTTTCAAATGGTACCTTAGAGTTGGTATTGTAACAATTAAAAAAGTTCTCAAATCTCGTTTCAACATCCTTGATTAAAGACTTAGCCTTCGCAGTAATATCTAATTTGGAAAGAGGTTTATTTTCCGGCATCTTGTACTTGATCAATGTTTCAAAAGCATGTCTAAGAAATTATGTCTTCATTTGCGGATCCAAGATAGTCGCAAAGTACATGTAGTCAATCAAAATTTCAAAATATCCCCCATACTTCTCATATTTATCTATCATATCTTTCCCAATTGAATAAAATCGTTTGTTTTTCGACCAAACCCGTATATGCTTGTAAATGCCACACACTTCTCCAAAAAACCGATTTGCCAATGGTTTTGAAGTCGTCGACACCAATTTTGTTTTAACCATAAACTTCTCAAGAAAGGAGACCATTGCTCGACAAGTTACAAAATCTTCACTCACGGGGGTTACCACATCTCGTGCAAAGGAACGATCTATGAAAACAAATTCAAAACAGCTTTGACATGTCATTATTGGAGGGCTGTAAGTGACTCAATACACATGCAAATTAGGTGTTTCTCGGGTCTATAACTATTGTCAAACAGTGAACTACAATTTTAAAAAAAATCAGCCCAAACGGACTCATAATGAAGCAGATATGATAGTTTAAAGTGAAGTAAAATTCTACAATAATGTTGTAACAGATTCAAAATAGCTTTGATATGTCATTTTGGAGGGCTGTAAGTGACTCAATACACATGCAAATTAGGTGTTTCCAGAGTCTATAGCTATTGCCAAACAGTGAGCTACAATTTTAAAAAAAAATCATCCCAAACGGACTCCGAATGAAGCAGATATGACAGTTTAAAGAGGGCTAAAAATTCATCAACAATGCAGAAAAAAAAAATACCTTCCATTTAATACTCGTAGAAAGCTTTTTCTAAATCCACCACGATCTTTAATAAGTCGTAAGTTGAGTTCCAACAAGTGGGACAATCGTTGCACAAAAATTTGGTTGATTCCACCCCGACGGCTTTCATGCACTTTTTAAATAGAGCAGTCCGTTGTGTGGACTTTCTAATATATCTTACGGTGTCTTGCAGACATTTAACACTCTCGTCATTTTTATTCATCCCATCTCTCACAATTAGATTGATAATTTGTGCCATACACCTAATGTGAAAGTGTTTTCCTTCATTGTACAAGTTTGGTAATTTGTTTTTTAGAAACTCTAATGTTTTATCATTAGAACTTGCATTATCAACTGTACAAGTCATGACATTCATAATACCCCACCATTGAATACATTTCAATACTTCTTTTCCGATATCTTCCCCCCGTTGACTATCTAATTCTTTAAAGTTGATTATCCGTTTGTGCATCACCCAATTATCATCAATAAAGTGTATGGTAATGACAATATAATGCACCCTTTTACTCGGACTTGTCCAACAATCGGTGGTCAAATGAACCATGTTAAGGGGATTACATAAGAATGTTACCAACTTATTTCTTTCTTCTTGATAATAAAGTGACACTCTTTTTGAAATTGTTGTTCGACAAGGTACAACCTGTTGGAATAGTGTCTAAGGCTATAACTATATCCGGTGGTGCATGGTCCTTTTGGGTTGCCTTCACCATAGCAACTTGAAGGATGATTTGTTAAGAGAGAGTAAATATTATAAGGAATAATATTTAGCTATTTGATTAATATAAGTCATAAATTAATTGGTATTAATTTGGTGACTTAAAGAGATTAACTAAATAAGAGGGTATAAACTGTCAATTGTTTGATAGTTAGACTTTGGACTGTAAATCCATTAAGATACACTTTGGACGGATTCTAAGAGCTTTAGGATAGCTCAAAATCGTCCATAGGGATATCTATGGAATGGATTTGGATAGCCTTAAGAGAAGATTATCCAATTAGGGTTTAGGGTGAAACCCTTAAGGAGTCTAAAGGTATAAATAGGCCCTTGGGATGTGGAATTCGTGTACAACCTTTCAGAACCTAAAGCAAGGAACTTCTGGTCGAATTCCATCCCCTCTCCTCTCTCCCAAATCATCTTGCTTGCTATTGGTGTTTGTAAGCCATTAGAGGAATGACAATTGTGACTCTAGAAGCTCCAAGACAAGAAGATCAACAAGGAACTCAAAGGTATGATTCTAGATCTGTTTTAATGCTGTTGTTTATCCTAATTAGCCATTAGAAGTCTTGGATTCAAAATCATGTTTATTAGAAAGCCTAGATCCAAGCAATAGGGTTTTGCATGCGCACATAGGAAAGTTCTTATGGCTAAAACCCAACAGTGGTATCAGAGCCTAGATTGGTTTTCTACAAATTGTTGCTTGAATAACTGAAACAAACTTGCAAAATTCGATTTTTTGGGTTTTGAGTCACTGACTCGTCGAGTTCCAAGGTGGACTCTTCGAGTAGGCCTGACTCGTCGAGTCCCCTTGTGCACTCGGCGAGTCCAAGCGTCAGGAATCGCCAGATTCGGGATTTTTTCATAATTATCTTATGGAAACTTACCTTAATCATATTAGATCAATGTAAATCCGATTTTTGATAAATATGACTGTTATCTTGATCTAATTAAAGATATTTATCATCTAATAAAATATTTAATTTCCTTATATGATAATAATTAATTATTTTGGTAATTATCTTCAAAGAAATCAAGATAAATCAAATAAAGATAATTAGAATATTAATTGTTAATTGGAATTATTTGTTATTTGATCCTCCATTTTTTTTAAATGTTTAAAACCTACCCTAAAGTTTTGAAATTTATATTTATGATTAAAAGTTTTAATTTAGACAACTTAAATTTCAAACCCTAGATTTTGAAAAGTTTAAAATGCAACCCTATACTTATATGATATTACTAGAATAATATATATATATATATATATATATATATATATATATATATATATATATATATGTATAACTAAATGCTAGTCTTACCGCTAGTAGGCCTCATTCACGAAGCCGATCTATAAGGTGGGTATAAGGTTGCGGCCTATAAAATGGCGCTTAATGGGTGTACACTCACACCCACCGCTTGCTTCATTGGTGGAGGGTCGTTAGCCGAACGGGTAGGATAGGGCAACCTCATCCCCTCATTAAAAGTATAATAAGAAATACGAAGTAACTAAACTTTCTTTTAAAATTTCCAAATCTTAGTTACTTTAGGAAAAGTGAAGTGATACAATCCCATGAAATTACACTTTGCACCTTGCTAAGATGTTAGTGGAGCGTGTGTGGTTTACCGGCACACTAATTGATTCTAAGCGAAGGTGGCAAAGGGTGATTCATTGTTTATCATAGTTCGATGGAGCGTGTGTGGTTTACCGGCACATCGAATAGGCGATCGTAACAATGAAGGCACCATGTAAATTTGCATGGTAATTCACACCCGCTTTGTGATCCTCGGCATCCCAGTCACAAACAAGAGGGGCATATCGAGATTTAAACATGCCATTGAATAGTTCAATGAATCTCATCCGAACCTAGGAATTCTCAAAACACTTAGGACCAAAAGTTTGAGTTTTGTGAATGGAGAATTAATGAATCGTCATTCACTTACCTTCAATTTATTTGCATGTTGGATTACGGCATCCCTTTTCTAGTATGTAAATGTTATTGTTGGATCCTAGCCCTAATTTTACTTATTGGGTGATAATTAGGGATTCTTGTTCTAATCTATCTTTGTCCTTTCTATAGATGTCAAACGCAAACAACGCTGCTACTAGTTCTTTCACGTTGATGAGCCTTTGCCAAAAGGTCACCTTCGATGGAACGAACTTTGGCGAATGGATAAGATACATTCGCACCATTGCTCACTATGAGGATAAAGAGTATGTCCGCGACGAGAAGCTCGAGAAAATCAACCCCGAAATTGCTACTCCCGCCGAAATCACCGCCTTTGAAACCCATGAGCGAGATGCGACGAAAGTACATTGCATCATGATCGCCACTATGAACTCCGAGTTCCAAAAGTCCTACGAGGACATGTATCCATACGAGATGCATCAAGACTTGTTGGAGAGGTACCACCAAAACGCGAGACAAGAGCGTTACGAGATCTTCACTAACATGATTTCCGCTAAGATGGGTCATGGAGAATCTCTTACCGTGCACTTGCAAAAGATGCAAAGGTATGTCGACCGCCTTCGCAAGTTAAATGTTGACTTCGGCGAAGACTTGGCGATCGACATGGTGCTTCACTCTTTGCCTCCAATGTATAATGAATTTAGGATGACCTACCACATGAAAAAAGAGGAGGTCACTCTAAGTAAACTCCAAGGTCTCTTGAGGGTTGCTGAGAGCAATTTCAAGGACAAGTCTGTTGCACCAACTCCCAATCCGTCTGCTGCTCCTGTCTTGGCTATTGGTCAAGGGAAGGGAAAGAAGAGGAAAGCTTCTTCAAATAACTATCGAAAGGTGAAAGCCCGAGATGGTTCCTCTTCTAGTGGGACCAAAGTTGATCCCTCTAAGCCCTGCTCTAACCCGAAGGAGGCAGAGTGCCACCACTGCCATAAGATAGGACATTGGAAGAGAAGCTGCCCGGATTACCTGCAAGCCATCAAGGAAGGAAAGATCAAGCCATCTTTCGCAGGTATATATGCAATAAAATCTAACGATTCTAATCATGCTATTTCTTGGGTTCTTGACACCGGTTGTGGTTATCACATTTGTTCTAATGTGCAGGGACTAAAAAGAAGTAGGGATGTGGAGCAAGGAAGGATCAATCTAATCATGGGGAACAGAAGATCGTCGCCTGTGACCAAGATTGGAGTATATTCTTTGGTGCTTAAGAATAGTTTAGTTTTAGATTTGAACAATTGTTGCTATTCGCCAGAAATGGCTAGAAACATCATTTCATTTCATGGTTTATATAGACAAGGTTTTAGATTTTCTTTTAATAATGAGAATGGTTCTATTTTGGCTTATCTAAATGGTGTCTTTTACTTTGAAGCTATACCATGTAATGGAATATATGAAACTGTTATGATTGTTGATAACTTAGGAAATGATGTTTTGAATATTGATTCTTCCACTAGTATGGATAAAGCATCCTTGTGGCATTGTCGTCTTGGACATGTCAACAAGAAACGCATAGCCCAACTCCAAAAGGATGGAGTGTTGGAGTCATTCGATCTTAGGGAAGATGACACATGCGAGTCTTGTTTGCTTGGAAAGATGACTAAGTCACCCTTCACGAGCACTTGTGAAAGGGGTGAGGGACTATTAGACCTAATACATACAGATGTATGTGGACCTTTTAGATCAACCACGAAGGATGGGAACCGCTTCTATGTGACCTTTACCGATGATTATAGTAGATATGGGTATATCTATTTAATCAAGCAAAAGTCAGAAACCTTTGAAAAGTTCAAAGAGTTCAAGAATGAAGTGGAGAATCAATTGGGCAGGAAAATCAAGATGCTTCGATCCGATCGAGGAGGAGAGTACCTAAGTCTTGAATTCCACGATTATCTCAAGGACTGTGGAATAGTTTCGCAATTGACGCCTCCTAGGACACCACAATTGAATGGTGTGGCAGAAAGGCGTAATCGAACCTTATTGGATATGGTTCGCTCTATGATGAGTCGTGCTTCACTACCTATCTTCTTTTGGGGGTATGCCTTAGAGACTGCCGTCCATATCCTTAACCGAGTCCCTACCAAGAAGGTTGCCAAAACACCTCACGAGATGTGGATGGGGAAAGCTCCCTTGTTGGCACATATCAAGGTTTGGGGTTGCGAGGCTTTCGTAAGACGAGATACTCACGACAAGCTTGAACCTCGAAGTGAGCGATGTATTTTCATCGGCTACCCGCAAACTTCCTTTGGATATCTCTTCTATAGACCGAAAGATAATGTTATCTTTGTTGCGAGGACAGGAGTTTTCCGAGAGCGAGAACTCATAAGCCAAGGAGATAGTGGGAGGCAAATCGAACTTGAAGAGATTCAAGAGTCGATAGATGAAGGAACCTCTACCGCTGGCTTTCAACCCGAGGAGGAAACTCCGGTTGAACCAATTGACGAATCCTTACCTCTTAGACGTTCCGATAGAGTTAGAGTTCAACCCCAGTTTTATGGTTTTCATATTACTACCGAAGGGGACACGTATATTAGTGATGGTACACTAGTAAATCTTGATGAACCTAATAGCTATAAGGAAGCCATGGCAGGCCCGGAGTCTGCAAAATGGAAAGAGGCAATGGATAGCGAGATCCAATCCATGTACGATAACCAAGTTTGGAATTTGGTTGATTACGTGCCCGAACGTAAGACCGTAGGGTGCAAGTGGATCTTCAAGAAAAGACCGACGTGGATGGGAACGTACACACATACAAAGCGCGATTGGTTGCGAAGGGCTTTACTCAAACTCCCGGAGTTGACTATGATGAGACCTTCTCACCAGTTGCGAAGATTAAATCTATTAGAGTAATGCTAGCGATTGCTGCATTTCATGATTATGAGATTTGGCAAATGGATGTCAAGACCGCTTTCCTTAACGGAAAGTTGGCTGAGGATGTTTACATGGCTCAGCCAGAGGGGTTTGTGGATCCGAAGCATCCGAATAGAGTGTGTAAGCTTGAGAAGTCCATTTATGGACTTAAGCAAGCGTCTCGCAGATGGAATCTTTGCTTCGATGAGAAAGTCAAAGAGTTTGGATTTGTACGAAGCGAAGACGAATCTTGTGTATATGTCAAAGCCAGTGGGAGTGTAGTAAGCTTCCTCGTTCTATATGTCGATGACATATTACTCATAGGAAACGACATCCCGACTCTGCAGGAGGTTAAGTCCTGGCTCGGGAAGTGCTTCGCTATGAAGGACCTCGGAGAGGCTTCTTACATTTTGGGAATAAGGATAGTAAGAGAAAGAAGTAAGAGACTAATTGGACTTAGTCAGAATACTTACTTAGAGAAGGTACTAAAACGTTTTAGTATGGAAAACTCAAAGAAGGGAGAACTACCGATACAAGGAAATGCCAAGTTGAGTAAGACTCAAAGTCCGAGTACCGAAGCTGAGATAGCAGAAATGAGCCGAGTACCATACGCTTCCGCAGTTGGCTCAATCATGTACGCTATGACTTGTACTCGCCCTGATGTAGCCTTCGCTTTGAGCATGGTTAGCAGATATCAAGGGAACCCTGGCAAAGCACATTGGATTGCGGTGAAGAACATCCTTGAGTACCTTCGGAGGACGAAAGAATGGTTCTTAGTCCTTGGAGGGAGTGATGACTTGAAGGTGCGAGGGTATAGTGACGCCAGCTTTCAAACCGACAGGGACAACTACCGTTCGCAGTCGGGCTGGGTCTTTACCCTAAATGGAGGAGCAGTGACATGGAAAAGTTCCAAGCAGGAAACTGTAGCTGATTCAACGTGCGAATCAGAGTACATCGCAGCGAGCGAAGCGTCGAAGGAGGCAATATGGCTGAAGAACTTCATCGGTGATCTTGGAGTTGTGCCGGCCATAAAGGAGCCCATGGAGATTTTCTGTGATAACGAAGGTGCGGTTGCCTTAACCAAGGAACCGAGGGATCATGGTAGATCTCGACATATCGACAGAAAATATCACTTCATTAGACATCGTGTAGAAGAAGGACAACTCGTAGTGAAGAGGATATCATCAGAAGATAACCCAGCAGATCCGCTTACGAAGGGACTGAGTAGGGTTGAGCACTTACAGCATGCTAGGAGTATTGGGCTGAAGGATGATATTAGCATCGATTAGATAGTATTAGAAACGTATAATAGATAAATGTAATTAACATTTGATGATTAAATAAAGGAGTTTTATTTATGAGTAAAGTTACTATCACATGCTAGTTGTTTAACTATTGTTTCACTTTGCATGTTTTGACTTCCAGAATAATTGAGTTTATTAGGAATAATCGAATTATTCAAATGGTCCACAATCGTTCATATATTGGGAGTAGATATGAATGAAGATTTTCATGAATTGGTGTGTAGAATGTCTAAATGGTGTTAGACATAGCAAGGGTTGCTGCAACGTTCATGAGTGCTTATGAACTGGTTTTGAGCATTGGAATAAACCCTGCGTTTGCTGGAATCACCTTATGGAATACGATATAAAAGGTGATCGCAAGACGATAATATCATATGGTCTTAAAACCTAGATATATGGTTTATTATTTGTTAATTGATTGTGCATTGATAATGTGAAAACGCATCAGTAACTTGATGTTATAAAACGCATTGTTGTGTATAGTTGGTTAATGAATAAGTAAATGCATATAAGTCGAAGTTTATCTGTAAATTTTATCCTAAGAGGGTAGAAGAGATATCTTGGCCACTCGATGATTTGATTTGACTTATGTGCCGGGCCCGGTCAGAACTAAATTGATGTGTTCGATTAAGTTCTATGTCAAATAAATCGAAGATCGAGAAATCTAAATGCTAGACTAACCATTCCATAGGATTGTCAGCATGATATCTAACAGAGGACTGTACGATCCCTTATCTAAAGGACAAGATTGATTAGATCAGAGTTGACAGCGTCTTTGAGAGCTACGATTGCAAACCGTATTATACTTGTATAGTTACTAGACTTATCCAAGTGGGAGACTGTTGGAATAGTGTCTAAGGCTATAACTATATTCGGTGGTGCATGGTCCTTTTGGGTTGCCTTCACCATAGCAGCTTGAAGGATGATTTATTAAGAGAGAGTAAATATTATAAGGAATAATATTTAGCTATTTGATTAATATAAGTCATAAATTAATTGGTATTAATTTGGTGACTTAAAGAGATTAATTAAATAAGAGGGTATAAACTGTCAAATGTTTGATAGTTAGACTTTGGACTGTAAATCCATTAAGATACACTTTGGACGGATTCTAAGAGCTTTAGGATAGCTCAAAATCGTCCATAGGGATATCTATGGAATGGATTTGGATAGCCTTAAGAGAAGATTATCCAATTAGGGTTTAGGGTGAAACCCTTAAGGAGTCTAAAGGTATAAATAGGCCCTTGGGATGTGGAATTCGTGTAAAACCTTTCAGAACCTAAAGCAAGGAACTTCTGGTCGAATTCCATCCCCTCTCCTCTCTCCCAAATCATCTTGCTTGCTATTGGTGTTTGTAAGCCATTAGAGGAGTGACAATTGTGACTCTAGAAGCTCCAAGACAAGAAGATCAACAAGGAACTCAAAGGTATGATTCTAGATCTGTTTTAATGCTGTTGTTTATCCTAATTAGCCATTAGAAGTCTTGGATTCAAAAGCATGTTTATTAGAAAGCCTAGATCCAAGCAATAGGGTTTTGCATGCGCACATAGGAAAGTTCTTATGGCTAAAACCCAACACAACCACCTTCCCATTTAATGCATTTGTGTATTCAATAAAGGACTCATTTTCTACAAATTTAAAAGGTAGACCACCCACTACAAACAAATTCAACATAACCTTTTTAATTCGTTTGTCGTCATGTTTCCAAGTGCTAAACTACCCTCCCCGGTTGGTTCTTTTTTAAATTGTAATGTTTGTTGGTTTTTCAAATTGTCGGGGTTTTGCTTACAATTCTTTGCATGCTTATTTAAGCTAGACGTACCGGTATTATTCCCGTCGGCTTTGAGAACCCTCTCGCACCATTTGCACTTTCCATGCCGAACTCCATCAATAACAATCTTCTCAAATGATTTCCAACAATCAGACCTTGTTTTCCCTACTCTTTTTCTCTTTTGTGTTGGTTCCTCATTGATTTCTTGTTGAGTGTTGTCAACAAACACCTCGTCATCATCAATCTACAATAGATAACAATAAAAACACAATTAAAATACAATAACACAACTTAATAACAAGTATCTTAATATGCTAATATGTTTGTTTCAAAATTGTTCTTATGCTAATATGTTTGTCTAACAACAGTTAACACATAACAAATTAAAATAACACAAAAAGTAATTAAAGCTATAGTCTAGCAACACATTTGACTAAAGCTATAGAAGTGGTATTCAGAAAAGCTTTTATTAAATCTATCAAATTTTAATGATTTCTTGGTTAAACTGATAAAAGATTCTATGGAAAATTTATGATTCCATTACGTGTCAAGGGGCCAAGATGGGATAACATGGAGCCAAATTATTTTAATTATGAAGACAGCTCACATACAACTAAAAATTTAAACTACTTGAATAGACACCTTGACCATCTGCACTTTATATTTGAGTGCCTACCACCGGTTTTTATTATGAAAATAAACATAAAACAAAATAGGTTTATATTGGATGAATTATCTTATTTATGTATTAAAACAACATCTATGCATTCCATGCTGCACAAAAACGAGTGGAGAAAGTTGTTGAAAATATGAAAGTAAGTTGTATACATTTTACGAATTTAGTCCCTCAACTTTTGAGTTATTATGGTTCTTTTGTGAGTTTTAGGGTGTGAGATGCAAACGAGTGGCAAGGAGCATTTCTTCTGTTGGACTTTATGTTCCAGGAGGCACTGCAGTTTTACCCTCAACAGCTCTCATGCTTGCCATTGTAAGAAATACTATAATAGTTATCTCTATTATTAATTTATCATGTTTAAAGAAAATTGTTGTAATTTGACTTTTAGCTTTTATTATGTCCGCCAACCAGATCATCTTAACTTGATGATGATTTAGAAATCAACGGTGAGTCTACATTAACTTATGTAGCATACATCTTAAGAAAAAAAAAAGCAAATCGTTTGAGGCTTAGAAAACATCTTAACAGTTAACATTATAGCTTCATTGTTATCTACCTAATTGTCCACCATTGATCTTTAATTGATTGTAGGAGATTGATTTGAAGTTCAATTGGGAATGATTGTAGGAGATTGATTTGATCAACTGAGGCTTGGGCTTCAATATCGGCACAAATCGAGTGAGGAACTGAGGATTGTGTAGGCGGCGACAATATATTCCTCTCTGTGATCGATGGCTTTTTTTTTTTTTATCTTTTCTCCTATCGACGAACATTGAGGGCATGGGGAAAAGAGAATAATCGTATTCTGGTTCCCATATCTCCTATACCCTATATCGGTTCCACATCTAAATCGGATCTAATGCCCACTAAACCTGGTTCTGTTTTTTCAAACAAATCCGGTTAAAAAACCCGGATTAATCGGACCCGTTAGACCCATACCCGAAATACCCAGAACCCAGATAAGAGTAATTTTTGAAACCCAATACCCGTACCGTTTAAGCAATTTCTAGGTATACCGGATCCGGTTTCAGGTCCGATCCGGTTTTCCGGTTCTAAATCTCATCCCTAAGTGGAAATTTGGTATGTGGTAAACCTAGTAAATTGAAAAAAACAGTTATTGACAAAACTAGTAAACTCTATTATTAGTTACGAAGGACACGATTAAATAATTATAAGAAATGGATTAATAGAAGTTGAGGAAACTTTAACCTTTAAGTATATTACTATATAGAGTCGAATTAATATGATGGTCATATAAAATATAAACAGAAAACTTTACTTGTAAATCAATAAAGGCAAGAACGTTTTAAGAACCCAAAACCGGTATAATACTGATTTTGTTAAAACTAATAAAATCGTTTCTAACCGTTAAGGGACTTGTACACCTCAAAAGGAAATTTCGAAAGCATTTTTGGACTCAAGATATAGCCAAATAGCATTTGAAATATTTTTAGTTAAAATATTTTTAAAAGTTGAAAAATCCAACTTTTTCAAATTTATTAATCACGAAACATTAAACTATTGGTTTTCGACATTATTCCTATTATTTCAGATTTTATATTTTGGGAAGACTACATGTTGTATGTTAACTTTTTTTAGATTGATAAATAAATTTCCTGCACAAATTGGAATAGCTCCATAGTAAGTATACTTATATGAATATTATGTAATGAAAATTTAGTATGTGGTAAACCTAGTAAATTGACAAAAACAATTGTTGACAAAACTAGTAAACTGTATTATTATTTATGCAACACACGAATAAATAATTATAAGAAATGGATTATTCGAAGAGGAAACTTTAACATTTAAGTATATTACTATATAAAGTCAAATAAATTTGATGATTTGTGAATTTATGTACAAATATGATGGTCATATAAAATATAAACAGGAAAATATATTTGTAAATCAATAAAGGCAATTTTACATCGGAAGAGAGTACATTGCTATAACGGACGACAGAAAAATCAAACCCTTGGAAAATTATTAAAAAAAGATTTACTATTATTATAAAAAATAAAAGCATATTACATAATATAATTTAAAAAGGAAATTATGAAAAATATTTTCTAAATTTATAAAAATATAACCATATACACACATTACGACATACTCAAACAAATATGTTATGCAAAATATTAATATAAAACTTATGATCTTACTCTTAAAATGATTGCCAGAATTTAATGTTACTTCAAAGCCTTCTTTTATACAACCGAATTTAATGTTACTTCTAAGCCTTCTTTTCTACAACCGAACACTCAAAGAGGAAATGGATTCTTACACTTCGCTATACTTTTCTACAACAGAATTTAATGGATTCTTATTTTCATTCAAAATAAGAAGACGAAGAAGACGACCTGTGACATCCCATCCCTGCCAGACCCGTCACACAACACCACCTCCCACCACTGTTTACAACCTCCACCACCATTCACCACATTCCCTCTCTCTCCATCGTCCGTTCTTCTTTCTTGTCAAGAACAAAAACCAAGCATCCACTTAAGCCTATCGATTTTCTGTCAAACGCAAACCCAAATATCTATTTTGGTCATTCCACAGATTCATGTTAAAACAAACAAAATCCCAAAATAAAACTTCTTACCTACTGTTGATCGGAACTGTCAAAACGAGGGGGGAAACATCCCGATTGCCCACCAAACAACACCGAGACCTCCTTTGCCCTCGCCTTCTTCCTCTTCTATCCCCAACAACTCCAGACCCCGAAGGTCTCACCTCGTCACTGGTGCTGCTCGCGACAACCATGGACCGTTCCTGTTCTTCGGTCTAGACGACCACCGGAGCATGCCACTCGGATGCGATGAGTCTGCAATCACCTGACGAGAAAGAGAGAACCTCGCTACTTTCGTCTCTTCTCCTCCTTCAGTTCGGCCAAGCACCGGAGCCATCTCCCTCTTCGTGATTGGCCAAGACGTCCGGAGTAGCAGCCGCGCGCCTGCGAGCTTCCTTCTCGCCATCTGATTTCGCTGCTCCCGTATCCCATTTTCCTTCGTTGTCCGATCGTCTTTCGCCTTCACACCTCACGTTGCCTTCGTTTATACTGCCGTTCCTTCTTCTATTATCCCGATAAACAAAAAGGGAACGGAACTTAAAAGCCCTAATTTTGATAAGTTTGGACCACTTAGACACAATCAGTCCCTCCATGGGATTCCTTTTCATAAAAAAGCCCTAGTTTTATTCAACTTTGATGAAATAACCGGTACGGAACCCATTTATTCAGATGAGGCCCCTCCTTTGGTTATCTTTAACATAATAAATCTCAATTTTGATACTTGGAATAAAAATAACCATTGCAGTCCCATTATTTTAACGAAAAAGCAGCCCTACTTTGGTTAATTAAATTACCAAACAACCCCAATAGTTTGTATTTTTTACGAAATAGTCCCGAGAGTATTTCAAAGTTCAAGATTGGTGGATTTGTAGTTTCTCACATCAAGCTTCCCAAAAATTAACAAACTTTGAACAATTCGAATTCACGCTACAAATGCGAGTGCTTACGGCCCATTTTAAATATTTTAATTATTTCCGTCGGGGAGTTAGAAATATGTAGGATTGAAATCGTTCACTCTCTATAACTTCGAACCCTACCATGAAAGGATCAGAGGCGACTGCATACACCTCCCGATTTAATAACCTCACAAACCTTTTTCCGGGAATGGTGAACCTGAAATACAAAAATACCCTTTAGGGTACCATAACCTAACAAACCAAAAAGAACCAAGTTAGGAGTACAAAAAGGAAGTTTCATGGCAAGTCAAAGGGAAACTTCAAGCGCCACAAACCCAATCAAGAAAATTGTGGTTATGAAGCTCGCAATCACAAACACTCACCCCATCCATCAGAGCCTTACCTTAGGACTTTACCTCATTCTACCAAGTGCAATTTTCACCATGTCGAAAACTTCATGATCTACAACATCTATAACTCGGGAGGTTACACCTCTAAGTTTTGTAGAAAGACCCAAAATAATACAAGCTCAACCATTGCAGTAGGTGGAAGCTGAAGTTGCTTCGAGTGCAATCAACCAAGGAATTATAAGAAGGCCTACCCGAAACTAGAGAATCAGGTTGGCCCAGGAAGCGCATCAGTGATAGGTGCTTGAGAATGCTCACCAGGAACCAACTATGGTTACTAGTACGTTTCCTACCAACAATATTTATGCTTTCATATTATTTGATACCGGTGTTGATAGAAGCTTTATTTCCCATAATTTTAGTAGCATGATTAACCATAAATCATGCAAACTTAATGAAGCTTACATGATGGGAGTAGAAAAAAACCAGTTAGAAACCACATTAGAATATTCACTAATTGCCTCTCACCATAAATAAGCACGTCTTTCACGTCAATCTAACACCTACAACCATTGGAAGTTTCGATGTGATCATCAAAATTGATTGTTTATCACTTCATCTAGCAAAGATCTTATGTTACAAAATATCCATTTGACTACCCCTCCCTAATGAAAAAGCCCTTGTGATTTATAGAGACAAATCAGGAAAGAATCTAAGAATCATCTCTTGCATGAAGGCGAGAAAGTGTTTATAGAAGAGACTCTTCGCTTTCTTGGCCCATGTGGTGGATATGCAAGACAAGGGTAAGGAAATTAAAGGAATACTGCAAGCGTGCTACTACCCGGACATATTGCTAGAGGATACACCTATAGTACCTCCATTCAGACTGGTCGAATTCTAAATCGACCTAATCCTAGGTACAACACCAGTGACAAGATCTCCTTATCATCTGGCTCCAATGGAAATACAAGAACTATCCAGTCAACTTCAAGAACTTCTTGACAAACGCTTTATCCGGGCAAGCTTATCTCTATAAGGAGCTCCAGTATTGTTGTCAAATAGAAGGATGGATCATTCTGGATATGCATTGATTATCAAGAGTTGAACAAGCATGCCATCAATAAACGATATCCACTCTCGATTATCGATGACCTGTTCGACCAACAACAAGGATCCTATTACTACTCAAAGATCGATATGAGATCCAGCTACCATTGACTTATAGTGAAAGAAGCAGGTATTCCAAAGACAACAATTAGCACTCGGTCCAGTCACTATGAGTTTCTAGTTATGCTATAAGAACTTGACGGCAACACTAACCAAAGTACGCCATTTCTTAGGGCTTTCAGACTATTAGCAAAGATTCATCAAGAACTTCTCCAAGATAGCCAAACCTCTCATTGAACTAACCTAGAAAGTCAAATAGTTTCACTAGGGAGACAGACAAGAGATTGCCTTCCATAAATTGAAATGATTGTTGTGCATTGCACCAAATTTGTATTTTCCAGAGAGAACGAAAGACTTTGTAGTATTTTGAGACGCCTCTTATCAAAGGTTCGGATGCGTACTAATGCAAAAGAGTAAAGTCATTGCATACACATCCAGACAACATAAGCCAAACAAGACCAACTACACTACGTATGACTTAGAATTGAGAGTTGTAGTGTTTTCCTTAATGATTTGGAGACACTACATCTATGGAATGATGTGTGTCGTGTTCACTGACCACAAAAGCTTTCAACACATCTTCGACCAGAAGGAGCTCAACATGAGACAATGAAAGCGTGTATAAATGCTAAATGATTACAAATGTGAATTTCGCTATCATCCTCGTAAAGAAAATGTCATAGCAGATGCTTTTAGTAGGAAAGAGAGAGCAAAGCGTTTTCATGTGGATGCTCTAACCCTAACCACCCATTCCAATCTGACCACCCAAATTTGAGATGATCAGCTGGAAGCACTCAAACCTGAGAATATCATGGAAGAAAACCTGTAAGGTATGGACAAACAGTTCGACGTCAAGTTAGACGGGACATGATATTCCATGAACCGAATTTGGACACCAAAGTTTGTTGAAGTCGGGAGTCTAGTCTTATATGAATCTCGCAAGATGATATTATTGGAATAGTGTCTAAGGCTGCAACTATATTAGGCAAGTATTTGATCCGGTTGTGCATGGTCCTTTTGGGTTGCCTTCACCATAGCAACTTGATGGATGATTTGTTAAAAGAGAGTAAATATTATATGGAATAATATATGGTTATTTGATTAATATAAGTCATAGATTAATTGGAATTAATTTGGTGACTTAAAGAGATTAATTAAATAAAGGGGTATAAACTGTCAATTGTTTGATAGTTAAACTTTAGACTATAAATCAATTGGGATATGCTTTGGACGAATTGTATGAGATATAGGATAGCTAAAATCGTCCAAAGGCTTATCTATGGAATGGATTTGGATAGCCTTAAGAGAAGATTATCTAATTAGGGTTTAGGTTGTAACCCTTAAGGAGTCTACAAGTATAAATAGACCCTAGGGGTGAGGGAATTCAACACACCATCAAAAGTAGAGATACTCTGGCCGAATTCCTCCCCTCTCCTCTCTCCTAAATCATCTTGCTTGCTATTGGTGTTTGTAAGTGACATTTGTGACTCTAGAAGCTCCAAGACAACAAGATCAACAAGGAACTCAAAGGTATGATTCTAGATCTGTTTCAATGTTGTTATTTAATCTAATTAGCCATTAGAAGTCTTGGATTCAAAGCATGTTTAATTAGAAAGCCTATATCCAAGCATTAGGGTTTTGCATGCGCACATAGGAAAGTTCTTATGGCTAAAACCCATCAGTGGTATCAGAGCCTAGCTTAGTTTTCTTTAAATTGTTGCTTGATTAACTGAAAAAAAACCTGCAAAATTCGATTTTTGGGTTTATGAGTCATGGACTCGGCGAGTTCTAAAGTGGACTCGGCGAGTAGGCCTGTACTCGGCGAGTCCGGGCGTCTGGATTAGGCAAAACCGGGATTTTTTCATGTTTATCTTATGGAAACTTACCTTAATCATATTAGATCAACCCTAATCCATTTTTTTTATATATATGACTATAATCTTGATCTAATTAAAGATATTTATCATCTAATAAAATATTTAATTTCCTTATGTGATAAATGATTAATTATTTTGATAATTATCTTAAAAGAAATCTTGGATAAATCAAATAAAGATAATTAGGATATTAATTGTTAATTGGAATTATTTGTTATTTGATCCTTCATGTTTTAAATGTTTAAAACCTACCCTAAAGTTTTGAAATTTATATTTGTGATTAAAAGTTTTAATTTAGACAACTTAAATTTCAAACCCTAGATTTTAAAAAGTTTTAAAATACAACCCTATACTAATATGATATTACTAGAATAATATATGTATAACTAAATGCTAGTCTTACCGTTAGTAGGCCCCATTCACGAAGTCGGTCTATAAGGTGGGTATAAGGTTGCGGCCTATAAAATGGCGCTTAATGGGTGTACACTCACACCCACCGCTTGCTTGATTGGTGGAGGGTCGTTAGCCGAACGGGTAGGATAGGGAAACCTCATCTTCGCATTAAAAGTATAATAAGAAATACAAAGTAACTACAGGTTTTAAAAATTTCCTAATCTTAGTTACTTTAGGAAAAGTGAATTGATGCAATCCCATGAAATTACACTTTGCACCTTGCTAAGAAGTTAGTGGAGCGTGTGTGGTTTACCGGCACACTAATTGGTTCTAAGCGAAGGTGGCAAAGGGTGATTCATTGTTTATCATAGTTCGATGGAGCGTGTGTGGTTTACCGGCACATCGAATAGGTGATCGTTACAATGAAGGCACCATGTGAGTTTGCATGGTAATTCACACCCGCTTTGTGATCCTCGGCATCCCAGTCACAAACGAGAGGGGCATATCGAGATTTAAACATGCCATTGAATAGTTTCAATGAATCTCATCCGAACCTAGGAATTCTCAAAAACACTTAGGACTAATAGTTTAAGTTTTGTAATGGAGAATTAGTGAATCGTCATTCACTTACCTTCAATTTATTTGCATCTTAGATTACGGCATCCCTTCTCTAGTATGTAAATGTTATTGTTGGATCCTAGCCCTAATTTTCTTATTGGGTGATAATTAGGGATTATTATTCTAATCTATCTTTGTCCTTTTTCTAATTGAAGATGTCGAACGCAAACAACACTGCTGCTAGTTCTTTCACGTTGATGAGCCTTTGCCAAAAGGTCACCTTCGATGGAACGAACTTTAGTGAATGGATAAGATACATTCGCACCATTGCTTGCTATGAGGATAAAGAGTATGTCCTCGATAAGAAGCTCGAGAAAATCAACCCCGAAGTTGCTACTCCCGAAGAAATCACCGCCTTTGAAACTCATGAGCGAGATGCAACGAAGGTACATTGCATCATGATCGCCACCATGAACTCCGAATTCCAAAAGTCCTACGAGGACATGTATCCATACGAGATGCATCAAGACTTGTTGGAGAGATACCACCAAAACGCGAGACAAGAGCGTTATGAGATTTTCACTAACATGATCTCCGCTAAGATGGGTCATGGAGAATCTCTTACCGTGCACCTGCAAAAGATGCAAAGGTATGTCGACCGCCTTCGCAAGTTAAATGTTGACTTCGGTGAAGACTTGGCGATCGATATGGTGCTTCACTCTTTTCCTCCGATGTACAACCAATTTAGGATGACCTAACACATGAACAAAGAAGAGGTCACCCTAAGCAAACTCCAAGGTCTCTTGAGGGTCGCTGAGAGCAACTTCAAGGACAAGTCTGTTGCACCTACTCCCAATCCGTCCGATGCTCCTTTCTTGGCTATTGGTCAAGGGAAGGGAAAGAAGAGGAAAGCTTCATCGAATAACTATCGCAAGGTGAAAGCCCGAGATGGTGCCTCTTCTAGTGGGACCAAAGTTGATCCCGCTAAGCCCTGATCCAACCCAAAGGAGGCAGAGTGCCACCACTGCCACAAGATAGGACATTGGAAGAGAAGCTGCCCGGATTACCTGCAAGCGATCAAAGAAGGAAAGATCAAGCCATCTTTCGCAGGTATATACACAATCAAATCTAACGATTCTAATCATGCTATTTCTTGGGTTCTTGATACCGGTTGTGGTTATCACATTTGTTCTAATGTGCAGGGACTAAGAAGAAGTAGGGATGTAGAGCAAGGAAGGATCAATCTAATCATGGGGAACAGAAGATCGTCGCCTGTGACCAAGATTGGAGTGTATTCTTTAGTGCTTAGGAATAGTTTGGTTTTAGATTTGAACAATTGTTGCTATTCGCCATAAATGGCTAGAAACATCATTTCATTTCATGGTTTATATAGACAAGGATTTAGATTTTCTTTTAATAATGAGAATGGTTCTATTTTGGCTTATCTAAATGGTGTCTTTTACTTTGAAGCTATACCATGTAATGGAATATATGAAACTGTTATGATTGTTGATAACTTAGGAAATGATGTTTTGAATATTGATTCTTCCACTAGTATGGATAAAGCATCCTTGTGGCATTGTCGTCTTGGACATGTCAACAAGAAACGCATAGCACAACTCCAAAAGGATGGAGTCTTGTTTACTTTGAAAGATGACTAAGTCACCCTTCACGAGTACTTGTGAAAGGGGTGAGGGGCTATTGGACCTAATACATACCGATGTATGTGGACCCTTTAGATCAACCACGAAGGATGGGAACCGCTTCTATGTGACTTTTACCGATGACTATAGTAGATATGGGTATATCTACTTAATCAAGCAAAAGTCAGACACCTTTGAAAAGTTCAAAGAGTTCAAGAATGAAGTGGAGAATCAATTGGGCAGGAAAATCAAGATGCTTCGATCCGAACGAGGAGGAGAGTACCTAAGTCTTGAATTCCACGATTATCTCAAGGACTGTGGAATAGTTTCGCAATTGACGCCTCCTAGGACACCGCAGTTGAATGGTGTGGCAGAAAGGCGTAATCGAACCTTATTGGATATGGTTCGCTCTATGATGAGTCGTGCTTCACTACCTATCTTCTTTTGGGGGTATGCCTTAGAGACTGCCGCCCATATCCTTAACTGAGTCCCTACTAAGAAGGTTGCCAAAACACCTCACGAGATGTGGACAGGAAAAGCTCCCTCGTTGGCACATATCAAGGTTTGGGGTTGCGAGGTTTTCGTAAGACGAGATACTAACGACAAGCTTGAACCTCGAAGTGAGCGATGTATTTTCATCGGCTACCCGCAAACATTCTTTGGATATCTCTTCTATAGACCGAAAGACAATGTTGTCTTTGTTGCGAGGAGAGGAGTTTTCCGAGAGCGAGAACTCATAAGCCAAGGAGACAGTGGGAGGCAAATCGAACTTGAAGAGATTCAAGAATCGATAGATGAAGGAACCTCTACCGCTGGCATTTAACCTGAGGAGGAAACTCCGGTTGAACCGATTGACGAATCCTTACCTCTTAGACGTTCCGATAGAGTTAGAGTTCATCCCCAGTTTTATGGTTTTCATATTACTACCGAAGGGGACACGTATATTAGTGATGGTACACTAGTAAATCTTGATGAACCTAATAGCTATAAGGAAGCCATGGCAGGCCCGGAGTCTGCGAAATGGAAAGAGGCAATAGATAGCGAGATCCAATCCATGTACGATAACCAAGTTTGGAATTTGGTTGATTATGTGCCCGAACGTAAGACCGTTGGGTGCAAACGGATCTTCAAAAAGAAGACCGACGTGGATGGGAACGTACACACATATAAGGCGCGATTGGTCGCGAAGGGCTTTACTCAAACTCCCAGAGTTGACTATGATGAGACCTTCTCACCAGTTGAGAAGATTAAATCTATTAGAGTGATGCTAGCAATTGCCGCATTTCATGATTATGAGATTTGGCAAATGGATGTCAAGACTGCTTTCCTTAACGGAAAGTTGGCTGAGGATGTTTACATGGCTCAGCCAGAGGGGTTTGTGGATCCGAAGCATCCGAATAGAGTGTGTAAGCTTGAGAAGTCCATTTATGGACTTAAGCAAGCGTCTCGCAGATGGAATCTTTGCTTCGATGAGAAAGTCAAAGAGTTTGGATTTGTACGAAGCGAAGACGAATCTTGTGTATATGTCAAAGCTAGTGGGAGTATAGTAAGCTTTCTCGTTCTATATGTCGATGACATATTACTCATAGGAAACAACATCCCGACCTTGCAGGAAGTCAAGTCCTGGCTCGGGAAGTGTTTCGCTATGAAGGACCTCGGAGAGGCTTCTTACATTTTGGGAATAAGGATAGTAAGAGAAAGAGGTAAGAGACTAATTGGACTTAGTCAGAATACTTACTTAGACAAGGTACTAAAACGTTTTAGTATGGAAAACTCAAAGAAGGGAGAATTACCGATACAAGGAAATGCCAAGTTGAGTAAGACTCAAAGTCCGAGTACCGAAGCTGAGATAGCAGAAATGAGCCGAGTACCATACGCTTCTGCAGTTGGCTCAATCATGTACGCTATGACTTGTACTCGCCCTGATGTAGCCTTCGCTTTGAGCATGGTTAGCAGATACCAAGGGAACCCTGGCAAAGCACATTGGATTGTGGTGAAGAACATCCTTAAGTACCTTCGGAGGACGAAAGAATGGTTCTTAGTCCTTGGAGGGAGTGATGACTTGAAGGTGCGAGGGTATAGTGATGCCAGCTTTCAGACCGACAGGGACAACTACCGTTCGCAGTCGGGCTGGGTCTTTACCCTAAATGGAGGAGCAGTGACATGGAACCGAGGGAAGCGTCGAAGGAGGCAATATCGCTAAAGAACTTCATTGGTGATCTTGGAGTTGTGCCGGCCATAAAGGAGCCCATGGAGATTTTCTGTGATAACGAAGGTGCGGTTGCCTTGACCAAGGAACCGAGGGATCATGGTAGATCTCGACATATCGACATAAAATATCACTTCATTAGACATCATGTAGAAGAAGGACAACTCGTAGTGAAGAGGATATCATCAGAAGATAACCCAGCAGATCCGCTTACGAAGGGACTGAGTAGGGTTAAGCAGTTGCAGCATGCTAGGAGTATTGGGCTGAAGGATGATATTAGTATAGATTAGATAGTGTTAGAAACGTATAATAGATAAATGTAATTAACATTTGATGATTAAATAAAGGAGTTTTATTTATGAGTAAAGTTACTGTCACATGTTAATTGTTTAACTATTGTTTCACTTTGCATGTTTTGACTTCCAGAATAATTGAGTTTATTAGGAATAATCGAATTATTCAAATGGTCCACAATCGTTCATATGTTGGGAGTAGATATGAATGAAGATTGTCATGAATTGGTGTGTAGAATGTCTAAATGGTGTTAGACATAGCAAGGGTTGCTACAACGTTCATGAGTGCTTATGAACTGGTTTTGAGCATTGGAATAAACTCGCGCTTGCTTGAATCACCTTATGGAATACAATATAAAAGGTGATCGCAAGACGATAATATCATATAGTCTTAAAACCTAGATATATGGTTTATTATTTGTTAATTGATAATGCGAAAACGCATCAGTAACTTGGTGTTATAAAACGCATTGTTGTGTATAGTTGGTTAATGAATAAGTAAATGCATATAAGTCGAAGTTTATCTGTAACTTTTATCTAAGAAGGTAAAAGCGATATCTCGGTCGCTCGATGATTTGATTTGACTTATGTGTCGGGCCCGGTCAGAACTGAATTGATAAGTTTGATTAAGTTCTATGTCAAATAAATCAGAGATCGAGAAACCTAAATGCTTGACTAACCATTCCATAGGATTGTCGGCATGATATCTAACAGAGGACTGTACGATCTCTTATCTAAAGGACAAGATTGATTAGATCAAAGTTGAAAGCGTCTTTGAGAGCTACGATTGCAAACCGAATTGTACTTGTATAGTTACTAGACTTATCCAAGTGGGAGACTGTTGGAATAGTGTCTAAGGCTGCAACTATATTAGGCAAGTATTTGATCCGGTTGTGCATGGTCCTTTTGGGTTGCCTTCACCATAGCAACTTGATAGATGATTTGTTAAAAGAGAGTAAATATTATAAGGAATAATATATGGTTATTTGATTAATATAAGTCATAGATTAATTGGAATTAATTTGGTGACTTAAAGAGATTAATTAAATAAAGGGGTATAAACTGTCAATTGTTTGATAGTTAAACTTTAGACTATAAATCAATTGGGATATGCTTTGGACGAATTGTATGAGATATAGGATAGCTAAAATCGTCCAAAGGCTTATCTATGGAATGGATTTGGATAGCCTTAAGAGAAGATTATCTAATTAGGGTTTAGGTTGTAACCCTTAAGGAGTCTACAAGTATAAATAGACCCTAGGGGTGAGGGAATTCAACACACCATCAAAAGTAGAGATACTCTGGCCGAATTCCTCCCCTATCCTCTCTCCTAAATCATCTTGCTTGCTATTGGTGTTTGTAAGCCATTAGAGGAGTGACATTTGTGACTCTAGAAGCTCCAAGACAACAAGATCAACAAGGAACTCAAAGGTATGATTCTAGATCTGTTTCAATGTTGTTATTTAACCTAATTAGCCATTAGAAGTCTTGGATTCAAAGCATGTTTAATTAGAAAGCCTAGATCCAAGCATTAGGGTTTTGCATGCGCACATAGGAAAGTTCTTATGGCTAAAACCCATCAGATATATTCGATATAACCTAGATCAGATAGGATGTATCTTGCTCCTAAAATGTTGGATTGGTGGCCTAACAATGAAGGTAGAGATTGCCACCTATAATAGTAAGTTCTTGACTTGCTCCATAATCAAAGTAGAGTACTAGAAGCCTTTTGGTCTACCACAACAACCATCAATCCAATAACCAAAATTGGAACAAAAACCATGGACTTCATAATGAAGTTTCCAAGAACTATAAGCGGTCATGACAGCATCTGGGTAGTGGTTGACCGTTCGATTAAGTCCGTCCATTTCCTAGCCATCAAAGAAACTAACAAGATGAAGAAACTCACTAGGTTGCTCTCTCAAGGAGATAGTCGGGATACATAGTGTGCTAATATTAATCATCTCAGATCGAGATAGCAATTGCACTTTCAGATTTTGGGCAATCACTCTAAAGGTTCCTAGGAACCAAACTTGAGATAAGTACTACATATCATCCTGAAATGGATGGAAAAGTGAAGGAACTGTTGGAGATCGCGGATCATGAAATCAAAAGCCTCAAAAAAATATGCATCCCTATAGTGAACGCCAATGGAAATCTCGTAGAGAGCCAATGTTTACTTGGGAACGTAAGAATCAGATGAAACAAAAACATCTGCAACTTTTCAACTGTACTCTCTCCACTAACAGAACAAAATGATAGTGGAACAAAATAATCTAGAACATAATCGGGATGAAATTCCCTAAACGGGGAGATAATGTGACATCCTGGAATTTAGGTCAAAGACCATGAACGGTCAAGTTCACAGTAAATATTTTTGTAATTTGACGCATTGAGTTTTAGTGCATCTTATATGAAATAAATGAGTTCATTTGAGCTATTATAAGATACCACATGGTACCATACTTGTAAATGTTGAAGTTAAAAAACAAATCAAACTGCTCAAACTGCAACAATAGTTAATGCATTTGAAAAACTGAAATTTCGTATTAGGCGGTTGTGAGTAAAGCAAACATTCTAGTCTCGTAGTACATGTTTTCCTGATTTCGGAAATATAAAGAGCGTCCAAAAAAGAGTTCGTATGCAAAAGATACAACCGTTTTAAGAACCAAAAACTAGTATATTATTGATTTACTTAAAAGTGCTTCTAATCGTTGAGGGACGTGCACACCCCAAATGGAAATTTTGAAAACATTTTTGGACTCAGGCTATAACGTAATATTTAATTACATATTTGAAATATTTTTAGTAAAAAAATTTATAAAAGTTGAAAAATTAAACGTTTTCAGATTTGTTAATCGTGAAACATCAAACTATTGATTTTCGACAAGATTCCTATTATTGGTAACTAGGAGGTGATCCGTGCAAAAGCACGAGACGTTTTGTTTTTTTTTTTTTTTTTTTTTTTTTTTTTTTTTTTTTTTTTTTTTTTTTGTGGTACTATACTGAAATGTTTTATTGGGATTGGGATAAATTGGGTTTAATCAAGGTATGCATTTGTTTGGTGTAATATTCCGAGATGTTTGAAAGATAAGTACGTATAGAAGCAAACAACAATAATAGAAATAGAAAATGTATGGTTCGATCTAGATTAGTGACTACTTTTCCTCAACAAAAATTAATAAAGCAGACAGAAGAACAAATCCCAATGTTTAAGATCTTGGAATTTGCCAACACCAATTATAGATTATTAAACCTAAATGAGAAACTTACTTCTAATACATGGTCCATATACATTGTTGTTGCATAAACCCTCCAATACTATAATGAAGGCAGTGCTCCAATACATGTTCTATATACAACATAAATATAACTTGTGGATTTCATACGAGTCATAAGCAATAGGATGGAATATCGAAACCGGGAAACCATTCCAAATAACAAAATGAAGATTTTAAGAATGACATAGTCAGAGACCTTCAGGCTCTTATAATCGACCCCAAATAGAAATAAAAACAGTTAATCACAATATGAAAGTCGACATCTTTGCTGTCAACCCAATGTACAAGTTATATTGATGCTCGTATCAATTTTCAATACTATAATACACAATTAAATTAGAACATATTGTTAGTTCTTACCTTGAGGCCCAAACCAGTATGATAATCATCGATTTATTACCACAAAAAAGAAGAAACAAAAGAGAATAAAGAATTTAGCATACAATGCAATTCACAAAATTTGATGGCTAAGCCCAAATAAAAAAATAAATATGTATCATTTTCTTTCATTCCATAACCAAAAAAGAACTACATTGTATTTCTGCAAACATGTTTTCAGAGCTATAAAACCATCATTTATCCATGTATTTCATTTTCAGTGAAGGGAACTCTCGTCAAAGCATAATTTGTCTATTAATTCTTTAGTAGCTTCTTACACTTGTTTAGTGTCTTGTATTTGTCTATTATTTAGCACAAAGTAGTTCTAAATTACCATTTACCACATCTGTTATCCTCACCACAATCAATAGTTTTTGTTATAAAAACATCAAAGATACCGACTAATGTGAAGTTGACTTTCTGAGATAAATGTATATAGTAGAAGTCAATGATATCAGATATGAGATTAAATTATTTCATTTATTTTTGGCGAAACAAAGACAAGTATTACAATATGCGTCACAATTGGTTTGATTTCTAATAAAAAGAAAGAAAATAAAAGACTTATGACAACATGTACATGATATGGGCTTGCTTGCTTGCTTAAGCACAATATGCATCATCTGATGCCTTCAGTGAGGGTTTGATGGTGTTTTGGATTAGCAGTGGATTGCCAACATTGTAACAAATTTTGATGAATAGGACTGTATACAACCAATTAGATATTTGATGGTCAAATAAGAACAGATAGACACAAATAGACACAAATACCCCCACAAAAACATGCAAATACACTTACATATTGAAACAAATACACACACTAGCAATTTTTGAAGATGAACAGATGAGTAGGAAGATAATGAAACAATAAATTTAAACAACTTGTTTACTGGCGATACATACCAAAGGAGGATAAACCGCTTGATATCCAAAAAAACAATGAAGAAGGGAACCTACCTGGGATTCAAAAACAAAAACCCAATGATTCATTATTTGAGTTCTTCTTTGACTAAACCTCGTAAAGAGATTTTCAATAATCGATCATATACGACATACCTATTACCCTTTTTGGTTCATGATAGACCAATTGAAACCAAAGATTTCATTCCAGACGCTGTAATTCGAAATTGAAACAATTAGGAAGTAGAAAAAAGTCATAAATTCGAAAAATACTGAAATCATTTACAAACCCTAGATTTTGTCGTTGTATCCCTCTACAAATTCAATCATAATGTCCAGAGCGATGTCGCTGGCAAGGACCTATACGTTTTTGTCTATCTTAGGAGAAAACATAGATATAGATTGATCACCCGGCATAATGAAGATAAATTGAAACACAATAGATGTAATTTCTTAAATATGATGATTAGAAATTAGGCATTTTTGTGAAAATTTGAGAAACAGATTCACGTCGGCTACAAATGATGAATTGACATAAAAAAAATGTATGAAGATAAACTGAAACACAACAGAATAAATTTCGTAAAACGATTATTGGAAATTAGGCAACTCTGTGGAAATTTGAGAAATCGACTTACGTTAAATAGGAGAAGGTTGAAATTAACTCTGAGAAGTCTCTCTTTATCGAGTTCCTACGCGAATGGTGAAAGTGAAGAAGTAAGTCCATATGGTCGTCAATTTACATACGAAGAAACCAATTTTGTCGTTGTTTTTTTAAAATTCAGAGAAGAAAAAACAGCCCCCGATCAGAGGAACCAATTCTGTCAATTTATTTCAGAAGTATTGTTAGTGTATGCGTATGAGAGAGAGAGAGAGAGAGAGAGAGAGAGATACAGATTGTATTTGAGATACCTTATAAATGGAAGCAATGGAATTCAAACCCTAATTTCCTGGAGGAGAAGAAGTCGTTAGGTTCAAATGCAACAATCGGAAAGGAAAAAGGATGGAGTACAAAGATTTTGAAGAAACATTTGAAAACCATTAGGCAGTGGGAGTATATGATTGGGGAAGACGGCTGTTGGAATTTGAAGGACGAATTAGTCATTTGTACAAATTGATGTGGTAAAATTTTGAAATTGATAAAGTTTACTGTTTATAAACAGGATGGGTTTTAATATATGTATAATGTAGTACGATATATATATATATATATATATATATATATATATATATATATATATATATATATATATATATATATATATATGGGACGGTTCTCTTGAGATTATAAAAAGTAGAGATCTTAATATTCAACCTTAATTATATATTTTTCATTTGTTGCTCTAAAACTCCAGCGTACCGGTAAATGATTATATGGTAGAGAGGTATAATCATATAAGATTATACATGTTTATATGTATATCACTAATCATAAATGATTATACATGTATGTATGTTCATAGATTGAGTAATCATTAATGATTATGACAGTTGGTGGCAGAAAATGAGGTGACGACAAATGTTGTGGTGGTATAAGTAATGGAGGTGACAGTGGTGGGGCCGCCTGGCATCAGAGATTATGGTAGTGGTGGTGGCGGTAGCGGTTATGGTGGTGGGGATGGTGGTGGTGGAGAAAGGAATGGGCGGCGTTGTATAATAAATTATACCAGGCCTGCCGCACTGATACGCCGGAAGGTTAGAGCGGCAAATGTGAAATACGTGGCTGAGGTTAAATCTCAAGATCTCTATTTTACTTTTATTCTCAACGGAACCTCTATACAGAGCTGGCTTTATGTAGGTGTTTTTTAAGTTAGGGCTTAGGGCCCCCAATTCTAAGGGGCGCTATATTTTCTAAAATCTAAAAGTTTAGTCCACTAAAAAAACCAATCTGGTAACCACAAAATAAATGAAGCGAAAGAATAAATCAATGATCGTTGCATTTATGAAACTGAAACGACATTGTATTCTTCTACTGATTCTATTTTTTGCGACATATTCATTTCATCTGTTTTTTATTTCCGAGTATAATAAAGGCTAAAGGGCCCCAAATTTTTGCTTGCTTAGAGCCCCTAAAATGATTGAGCCGCCCATGCCTCTATATCTATATATATATATATATATATATATATATATATATATATATATATATATATATATATATATATATATATATATATATATACATACATACTAGGTTATAACCCGTAGGAACCACGGTTGATAAATTTAAATAGAATCATAAATTTGATTGTCTAATAAAATAAGATATCAAAGTTTAGAAATTTTAAAAGGATGACATGTGACGTTTTAGCATGAAATAAGAAGAAGCATAAATTCAAATAGAAGCATAAAATAGAATCATAAATTTGTCCAAGAACCATAATAAGGTAAACAATTTCAACAAAAAATAAGAAAAATGTTAAAAAGATGACATGTTACATTTTAGCATGAAATTTTTAATCATTTGCAAATGTATTTATTAGTGAATATATACAAATATGTTTTTTTATGGAAGTCCATGTTATTTTGTGCAATTGTTTAAAAGTTAGTTATTAAACTAAAAAAATATGGTATGTGTTTTAAAATGTCAATATAATAATATAATATACAAAAAATTGAAATACGTAGGTAATTCTTACATTTAGCAGTACCCTTTATGAATTTGTATTTGTATCTTTGTCGATTATAATGGTATGTTCATGGCATAATAAGATAATTTATTCATGTATTAAGGGGATGAAAATAGTTATAAGTGCTCCATAGGCTGGATTTGTTTTCTTCATGTACTAAGGTATATTACTTTGGACCTACTTTTAAAAGTTTACTGAAATGGTCTTTGTTTTTTCAAAATTAATAGAAACTGCCGGTATTCAGAAATTAAAAGTAAATAGCTATGTACTTTAACATAGCATCATTATTCAGTGAATTTAGAATAAAAATAATTGTAAGATGCTATATTTTACAGAGGTGATAGGGAATGAAGTTGTATAAAAAAATATATAAATTACATAAATGGTCCATATTTTAATATTAGGGAAATGTAAATACATGAATGGACCCTGTTTTACTAACTTTACAAAAAAGGTCCCTGTTTATTTTTAAAAATTATTTATCTATGAAAGTAGGATGTTATATGAGACATACAATTGAAAGAACATTGCTATTTAGAGGTATATAAACACAAAAAAGTAACAGAAACAATTAAATAACATTGTATTATCATATTCAATCTTTTGATGTCAATAACTTCAATTACAGTCCAACCAATCAAATTGACCATTATACCCCACCCCTATTTTGTTCCTGAATTTTATGTATGTATAGGTTCAATTTCAAAGTATAATGATATTTTATGCATTTACCTCATAAATAAGCCACAAAGCACAACTTGTGTTATAGACTTATCAAATAAATTACCATTACGCCCCCGTTTTATACAATTGATATAAAATGCTATAAATAGGCTCATATAGACATTGTTTGGTGGAAACAATGATGATATAATATGGTATTTATCATATATGCATAGAGGCCATAATATGGTACTTGTCACTTAAATACACACACTATATTTATCTATAAACCTTCTCCTATTTTCTGCTAATCCATAACAAACAACAATATCAATTAATAACACATGTGAATAGAGGTCTTACTATGGAAATCCATTAATGTGTGAATCCCTAAAGTAAATTGCATTGCTCCTCAAAGAAGTAGAAGCTTTTTCTAACTCTAATTTTAGCCCGTGAATAAGATAAGTCAACATAAGTCAGGGATAAATCATGATATCATGTAAATGACCTAATCAAATAATTACAATAATAAAAGTATAATTGACTTAATTTTTTTAATAGCGATGGGTGTTAGTTTTTTTGCTTAAGTCCTGCGGGCAAATGTTATTTACTACAATATGGTCAAATAAATGGGCCTGAGCTTTCTTGTATAAAAAATTACTTGGATTACAGATCTAGATCAAACATTTGAAAAAAATAATAAAAAAGCCAAACCAGAGAAATCATACCTAGCGTCTATACTCATTGAGGAATTTCGTGGAACACTTGGTATGTTTGTCAAGAAACAATGTTAACAGAAAAAAAAAAAAAAAAATAGTTGACAAATTAGTGAAAAATGAAACCCAACCATTAAAATCATCATTCCTTGAATAAATTGACAAACTAACATCAATAGAACCATAAACATTGAATCGAAAGAAATGAATAGGAAAAAGATACATGAAAATTTTCAATTTAAACGAAACCAAATATGAAATTTGATCGATGTTAGGGTTAAAAGAATCAAATAACTCACTACTTCTAGATCAAATAACTTCAGGGTTCAAAAACTTTCAACGATTGATCAGTAAAAAGGAATACGGTGGATTACAATTTATAGAGAGATTAAAAGTTGGAAGCGATTACCTTCATAATTTCGTTGAATCTTGCTAATCAACCCCAAAATATTGGTTATTAGTAACTCATTTCTCGGCTTGAAGATGGAAGGCCAGATTGTGAGATTTTATAGTACGGTTTGATAGATCAAAAGAGGTTTGGAGAGAAAAAGAGTTATGCTTAAACAAACGATTTGTGCATAAAATGGCGGTGAAGGTAGAGCAGCGACAAGAGGGTAGAGCCGGAGTTGCTCACGAATGTAAATTTATTTCTTTAGAGAGATTCAAGGTACCAGTAATTTTGGAGAAAGATATGGTTATTAGTTTTGAAGATTCCTGATTTTATGGGAGAATTGAAATACCCAAAAGAAAGAGAAAAATATATAAGCGGGAAACATTAGCTGAGGCTTTAAAAAAGTGTCATGTGGCAGAAGCATTGTGTAGAAAGGTGCCATGTGGCATTTTTAAGAGTGTTTTATTAGAAGATATATATATATATATATATATATATATATATATATATATATATATATATAATGCCGATTTATGTGAGTTCTTTAGCCTCGTCCTTTTTAGATTTTATATTTGGGGAGTACATGTATGTTAATTGTTTTGAGGTTGATAAATAAATTTCTTGTACAAATTGGAATAGCTTCATACTTAATATAGTTATATATAAAACACGTAATGATAATGATACTATGTAGTTGAAATTTGGTATGTGGTAAACCTAAGAAACTGACGAAAACAATTGTTGACAAACTAGTAAAGTGTATTATTAGCTATGCAGGAAATGATTAAATAATTTTAAGAAATAGATTAATAGAAGCTGAGGAAACTTTAACCTTTAAGTAGATTACTATATAAAGTTAAAGAAATTTGATGTAGTGTGAATTTATGTATATATAAAGTCAAAGAAATTTGATGTAGTGTGAATTTATGTATATATAAAGTCAAAGAAAGAAATTTGATATAGTGTGAATTATGTACATATATGACGGTCATATAAAACATAAACAAAAAATATATATTTGTAAATCAATAAATGCAATTTTACATTGGAAGAAAGTACGTTGCTATAATTGTCGATACAAAACTCAAATTGGATGTAAATTAATAATAACTAGTGTATTAACCAGTGGTGAACCACGAGTCACGTTATTGTCAGACGTTTGGTAGTAGTAATAGAGCACTATTGGGTGTTGATGACGAAAATTGAAATTCTAACTTTGGACGAGAAATGAGTTAAAAGACATTAGTCAAAATATAGATGGTGAATATTTATTGAGTTATATGGTGAAATTTTAGTAGTCATAAAGTTTAGTATTGTTAGTTGTGTTGGTTATGATAGATGTATATAGTTGAAGAAAAAAACGTTACCCATGCAAATGTTTAAATCGCGAAATAACTTGTTTATGACGTGAAATATTGAATGGATTCAAAATCGAATGATGTCGTAAGGTATTGCTTTTGCAACGTATAACAAACTTCTATTTTGTACAACATGAACAAAAATGGTTCAATATATAACAACACTTGTCACACAGACAACTATAAACATAACAATAAACACACTAAAAACCACAAATTGAAAAGATAATGTCATTAGATATCAAACAAATCTATAGAAACAATTCTTGTCAGAATATGACATAGTTTATTGAATATTTACAGATTATTGTATATAAACATAATTTGTGGATTGTAGTTTATAATATGGACATAAAGCTATATAAAGAGAGTTTAGGTTAACTCTAAGTATGTTATGATAAGATCAAATAGTTTCATTGCTTTTTGGCATGTGTTCCTTCGTCTGCTTCGCCGTGGTTTCTGTATTTTTCTCATCTGGGACGTGGTTTTTTTGGTGTATCTGTCAAATGTAAGATGTTCATTACATGTATGAATTAAATAAACTGCTATAAGTATTTTTACCTGTATCTTCCATTTGGAGGCGTTTTCCAGTTTCACGTGATTTAGTAGGGGTGAGGGACTCCATAGTTGTTGCGGTTTGTTGTTCCATTGGTGTTGAACGTGTAGTTTGTGTTTTTTGTGTTGATAAGATTGTTGGTTGTGGTGTTTTTATGTATTTGATTGTGGTGACTGTGAAACGGATATTTCTGATGGAAGAAAGTTTTGAACATTCTACATAGACATTCTTTGTCAACCCTTTACAACGTTCGAGTGGTTTAGGTAAAGTTTTTCTATCTTGACTGGGAAAGCCATCTATGATTTCTTATGCAGTCGCATTTAGTAGACTACAGGTTGCTTCATTAGACATGAAAATTGTTGTGGTATCTGTATTGTCTGTGAGTACTGCTGAGATTTTATATCTGTGGAAAAAGAAGTAATTTTAAGTGTGATTATATATATATATATATATATATATATATATATATATATATATATATATATATATATATATATATGGTAAACATGAGAGGGAGTACTTACAAAAGTTTTGGTTCATTTATGGGCCCATGGGAAACACAAAACCATCCATCACCTTTTTTGTGTGCTGATTTACCACATGTGGTACATGTAACGTGGTACCATACATCTTTGAATGTGAAATCAGATAGTATGGTCTTTATAACATATACATTGTCCTTGAACATGTTATAGATGTATGTTAGTGATTGTTATGTATGAAATAGTAGTATTATACATAAGAAACTAATTACCATTATTTGAGAGAAATCTGAGCTCTTTAATCGTTGTAATGTAGTATTTATCACATTTGGTGATGATTTTGAGTGAAATTGGGTACCAAATCTGTATTAATGGATACTTGTTAGTGAATATATGTTGTTTACTATGTAGTTTATAGTTTGGTTAAGTATGGTTAAGATTTGGTAGAAGCAGTATAACATACCTTGTAATGAGAGTGTCCGTTTCTGGTAAATTGGGATTGACGTACATGTGTGTTGCGCTGGTGCTTGTCAACGTTAATCGTCTTGTGTAGTAAGATGGTATTTTAGCATAGTACGAAGTGAGTATTATAATAAGGGTCTTTGTTATTACTTACCATTGTACATAGTGGATTTGAGATTGGTGAAAGCTAGTACCACTGTGTTAGAGTTTGATGTAAGGGCATTTCGATTGAATTTGTCTGGCGAATCTATGCATTCCTTCCATAAGAGTATGGTAATCTCCTCCGCACTTGAACCAATTTTGTCATTAATAATAATTAAAAGAAATATCTAGGTAATATTTTTTGTTATGAAGAATATGTACTTATTTTTCATCTGTTAAAGTCATAAGCATGAATGGTTCCTTGTCTTTTTTTTTTTCGATCTTTCATGTTGATGAGTACGCCTACGAAATCTGAATGCAATTGTAAGCATAATATTAGTGACAAATTAGACTATTACAAATTTTTTGCATTAAAGTAATGATATATGGGTTGATGTTATAAATGTACCTGGATGCTCTAAGATTTTGTCTGCTATCATTTGAAAGTGTGATCTTGGACTAAAGCAGAACCATGTTAGTGGAAGTGTATTGCGATTTGGTATTTCCTCAATTGTTGATGCTTCACCAATATTAATGTGTACTGGGTGATCTAAGACCTTCTGATATTTGTCTGGCTCAGTGCATGTATAGTCCTTAATACGATAACATCGAGTGACTAATAATGAAGTTTGTATCGATCCTTGTTTTGTCTTTCGAGCAAGTAGCTGAATTGTATCTCCCGGGTCAAATAAATGTGTTAGGGTGTTTTATATATGAATTACTTTGTATAAGAGTGAATTATAAATTATATATATATATATATATATATATATATATATATATATATATATATCCTTACATGCTCATCAATCACTATAAACCATGTCTCGTCCTTTCTGAATTGTAGTGTCCATTTTCGTAAAACACGGACTTCAAGTGAATTTCCTGGTGAGCCAAAGTGGAGGTTTGATATTCTATCCATGTTTGAGGAGATTGCTCTGCAATTATAAAAAAGCATTGTTATAATAGTTTAAAAAATATTATCATTATTTCCTACCATATATTTTAGGTATTAGATGTTTATAATAACTATAAGAGTAAATTACTGAAATTGTCCCTATGGTTTGGTTAAAGTTGCACGTTTGGTCTGTTACATTTTTTTACACTCAGATCATCCCTGTGGTTTTATTTGTCACGTTTTTGTCCCTGTGGTTTGATTTTGTTGCATTTTTCATCCCTTACATACATAAAGTTAGGGACCAAACATGAATTTTTTACCGAACCATAGGCACGAAAAACGCGACAAAATCAAACCACAGGGACGATCATAGTGCAAATAAAAAGTTAGGGACTAAACGTGCAATTTTGACCAAACCACAGGGACGATTTCAGTAATTTACTCCAAGTATAATTGCAAAACATGTAGAAAAGATGAGATTTTGGGTGATAGAATTATCTTAGCTATTAGATTGATTTGAAAACATAAATGTGGTGTAATAACCTCTTGCATATTAACTCTTGCTAACAAATCCTTGAAGACGACATTTATGGTACAATTGAATGGTAATGTATCTTCTTGTTGTAGTAGAATCTTTATCGAATCTGGTGAGGTAGCTCTTGACAAAGCCACATATAGTTGTCCGTGTGTGAAAACAGAGTTTGTGAGGTATAAACCTACCTTTTTAAGAGATTGGCCTTGACTTTTGTTTATAGTCATTGCATAACACACTTTAAGAGGAAATTGTTTTATGATAAATATAAAAGGTAGGTCAGAGGTATTATGTACAAATTTTATTCTTGGAATGTACACCCTTTTCCCAACAGATATTCATGTTATTATGGAAGCTTCAATCACAGATGGTAATAATTGTGTAACAATCAAACGTGTTCCATTACAAAGACCTTCTCGTTGATTGATATTCCTCGTTAGCATAACTGGGGTATTAACTTTCAAATTTAATGTATGTGAAGGAATACCAGAAAAGTGAAGATTGTTTAAATAATCTTAGGGATATAAGGTATCTAATTCTAAGCTATCATGGGTTTGTGACTTAATAGAATCACATCTGTTGTATACTACCCCTTGACTATTAGTTTTTGATAGAATTAAAGCATTGACTTGATCAGCTGTTTCATTTTTCGGACAAATAATGGCTCTAACAGATAACTCTTCAGGTGATGGATTGGAAATTATATCTTTGCCATATACAAAATGTATTAGTGATTCTAAATCGTTGTCTCCTGATTCGATAACGAAACAATGACGTATTTGTATAACGTTTGTGCTTTCTGGATCATTCTTGTCTGGTGTTCCGATATTTCCATTTCCAATATCGAGAAGCCATGAAGCAAACTGTGATATTTGATTAACATCCTTATTTGAATTGACTGGTTGGGATAAACGCATATTATGATGCAATTTGAATACCGTAAAATGTGACCATAGATAGGAATTGGGTAGAGTTAGGCCAATTATTTATGATTTTCTGCTTTTAGGTTGAACAGGAAGAGTTTGTCGAAAGTCACCTCCTAGGAGCATTGACATCCCACCAAAAAGATGGTTATCATCTTCAAGGACATCTTTTAGTGATTTATCAAGAAACTCAAAGCAATGACGATCACTCATTGGAGCTTCATCCCATATGATCATAGAAGTCCTCTTTAGGAGCTCTGCAAGCTGCGTTTTTTTTTTTTTTTTTAATATTACAGGAAGACTTGTCTGTAAAGTCAATTGGAATAACAAATCTAGAATGAGCAGTACGACCTGAAGGCAACAAAAGGGATGCAATGCCTGAGGTGGCAACAACAAGTATAATCTTTCCCTTAGATCTGTAATATGAAAGTATAGTTGTCCATAAAAAAGTTTTTCCTGTACCACCAGATCCATATACAAATAATAGCAGTTGCTTTTTGTTTTGTTCAGCATCCACAACTTTTTCATAAATTGTAAGTTGATCTGGATTCAATTGTGATACCATGGATGTATTTTGAGAAATTAAGAGATTTGTATCATAATTAGTCTCTTCAAGAATAAGACGATTTCTGAGAATGGAAAGAAGAGATGGAGATGGCATTGGCAATCCAAAGTCAGCAAGTGATTTGGAAGGTGTTGAAGCTAGTAGTGTCTTTTGAATTTCGAGAAGTATTTGTTGTTCTAGTGTATTAACATGTAGAACTACATTTGGATATGTAGAATTGGAAGTGAATGAATGGGTAATGTCATCGCCCATTTTAGGTTTTGCAGTTTCCCATAACAAAAGAGGGTTTCCTACTTCACAATACAAAAGTAGATGGCAGAATAGAGAACGAAGTTGAGATGAGGTTGCCCAAGTCGATGCTTCTTCAAATGCTGTTAGCCACTCCTTATCGTCACCGGTTAACCCTAATGCTTCACATGCATCACGAAAAGTTGAGTACGTGTATTCACGAACGGTTCTAATGTCATAGAATGATTTACATCCTCTTTGATGGAATACTAAAATTCGTAGATAGAATAACTCCCCAACTGTTGGATGTACATATGCAAGTCTGCCAATGGTGGTATTTGTTGTGGTAGTCCTATGAATCCATCTCTTATCTTTGGTGTCCCAACTATATTTAGAAGGGTAATCATTGTATGTCAAGTCAATTCCTCGACCATCCTGTTGATTATTGTTCAACCATTCCGTTAAAGTGGTAACACCAAAACCTGGGTTATCAATTAAGGAGCTTAATTGAATACTTTCTTTGAAAATAGTAGGTTGCATCCCATCCAAATGGACGGCCAAGACTTGTACAGGTGGATCTCGTTCATGAATGGGGAAATTGAGGATGCGCCATGCTGCTTCGTGTGGACATATGTACCGACCATCAAGAAACGACTTGATTTCATTTACTGTGACAGGTATGGTAGAGGAAGTAGTAGGAGTATTTGCCTCTGATGTTTGAAGAGTGAAACGAACGCGATCAACCCCGTTTGATATGTACTTAAATAAGTACTTAATCATCATATTCCAACCACAATATTCAACATTGATGTGAGCATCAAATCAACTACACAAACGTTTATTGTATGGCACTACACAAACGTTTCATAATGATGTTATATATGACATAAAGGAATAGAAGGCAATAAATAGGAATAATGAAATAAGAGTAGAAAAACTTACATGCACTAACATCTCCAAAAGTTTTGTCCTCTTTAAGGAAGTTAATGAAAGCATGAACTTTGATTTTAAAGATGCGTGCAATGATATCTAGTCTGTTTTGAATATCACGTTAACCAATAGCATCCATGTATCCTCTATACTCAGGCCATTTAACATTGCAAGTGAAAGTGATGAAATATTGTGGCTTACCATGAACCTTGCATACGGCAAGAGCGTCTTGATAGTGTTTATACATATACCTAGGTCCCCCAACGAAAGTTGCAGGTAGAAATACACGCTTTCCAATGACCTAAATGTCTGAATCACCTCTGGACAAAGCGTCATAAACACCGCTGATGTACTCTATTCGTAATTGTTGCTGATGGTGTTCAATAAAGTCAAGCCTAGATTGTTCAATGCAAGTATATGCATCTACTATGTAACGACCGAAAAATACAACCAATTTAAAATTTTCAAAAACAACCCGATTTCATTAAATTGTTTACAAAAAGGTTTTCAATACAAATCGTTTAGAGTATTTCCAGAATCGCATTGCTTCAAAATCATGAGGAGCGGTACGATCACGCCTTCGCCTTGCTACAGTTTCCTGAAGAACCTGAAAAAAAACATTAAACCACAACTGTAAGCCCGAAAGCTTAGTGAGATACCCCCAAAACACCAACCACATATACGCCCTTCCAGGCTATGACCTTCCGGTCCAAAACATATTGCTTTCCGGCCCATAACATATAAAACATACATAACATAACAGAACATAGAACAGCCATGCATATCGGGTCTACTGTGTGACTGGTCTGCCGTTTCGGGCCTTCAGTCCACCAGATCCATCCTCCAGGTCTAGTCATGTCCTTCGAGTCTACAGTGTGGTTGGTCCGCCTGCACTGGGCCTTCAACTCACCTGGTCCACTCTCTGAGTCTACAGTATGACTGATCCGCCCGCATCGGGCCTTCAGTCGGCCTGGTCCACTCTCCGAGCCTCGGCACGTCTGGTCCGCCCGCGTGGGGCCTACAGCATATCCAGACCGCTCGCTGGGCCTTCAGAACAACCGGTCCGCCCTGAGTATCTTGGCCTACAGCACAAAGCAGGACCGCCTCAACCCATCTCCAGTCCAAACAACCATGTACACATAAACATATAATCATATAACAGTTCACATTCAAACAAGCCGATCTAGCAGATCACATAGCATAACATACTCTAAGCAGGATACCGACCTAACAAGTCATTAGCATAGCATCTCCCTATCTCTCAGGATACCGATCTCAATCAGGTCTCTAACATATACCGTCCTAACTCTCAGGATGCAAGCATATCACAACAACAAAATAATAACAACTACCCGGATCTCAATCCGATAAGGGCCGGCCTTGGTGCCTTAGACCCTGTTGATATAGTGAGGATAACTCACCTCGAAACTGTCGGCTGAAAGGATAAGATCCCGCTGCTCCAACCCTGACACGAACTCCTCCACTGAACACCGAAACATTCAATTCAATAAATACCCTTAATTACCAAAATACCCCTGGAAGACAACTGGTCAACCTTGGACAAAGTCAAAGTCAACCCCTGACTGACCCTACTCGCCGAGTCCCTATGCTCAGAACTTCCTTCAATCAGCGACCCAACTCGCCAAGTCACCCCAAGACTCGTCGAGTCCAACAACTCTGAGTCCACTCGTACCCAACTCACCGAGTCATCCCTTGACTCACCGATTCTCGACTCAACCAGGAAATATTGGGACTCTTCGACAAGACTCGCCGAGTCCAAGAATAGACTCGCCGAGTCTAAGGCTATCTTCAACCTACTCGCCAAGTTGTTCTTCCAACTCGCCAAGTTCCAGGCCATCTTCAAGCAACTCGTCGAGTCCACCCATGTGACTCGCCGAGTCAACCTGATCTGAATCAATTCAGAAGCACTCCAGGCCATGCAATTTATCCAAAACATAGATCCAACCTCCTACAACCCATCCATCACGTAAAGTGGCAAACTTTGCGTGAATCTAAAGAGATCTAGGACTTATTCACTTTAGAACTAGGGTTTGGGACATGATAGCTCCATTACCAACACAAGAACAGGGGCTTTAATGTTCTTAAGATCTTCTCCACTCCAGATCTGAGGTAGCAACCTCAGATCCATCCTTCAAACTCAAGATGTCACACAACTAAGCTTCCTACACAACCCCAAAATGAGAATCTAGGAAAACACAGCCCAAGAACGAAAGTATTACCTCCAAAGAATGCCTCAACAGCAATGAAACTCAAATCCAAGCAAAGCCCTTTGATCCAAGCCTCTTCTCCTTCAAGATTTCTTCAACCCACACCTCTCCAAGCTCCAATTGCTCAATAATGGGGTTCCTCCATGGAATTAGGGTTTCTGGGACTCAAGGGGGGATCAAGGAGGCTGTGGAGGAACATAATGATCTTTATATAGGGCTCATTCCCCGGATTTAGGGTTTTTCTTCGCCCAGCACCTACTCGCCGAGTCCATCTTTGGACGCGCCGAGTAGGCCATTTGACACGCGACCAAAGTCGCGACCTGACTCGCCGAGTCCATCCATGTGACTCGCCGAGTTGCCCTCCAAAACTTACACTTTTAACCCATCAACTCTACTCTTGCGATTCCGGGATGTTATATACTAAATACTGGTGGAAAAGACAGTGTGCTCGTAAAATAAGAGAGTACGTGTGTCGATCATGAATTTGATAACTGTAATACATATTATTTGTTAACCTTTTGTTAGACTTAATATGTAGATGCAAGTTAGGAGACCATCCTTCTTCACCATACGGGATTAGTAATGGATACTGCAAAGGCATGTAAGTAGGATGAAGCTTACTGACACGTTGAGGTGACCCAGACTTTGAATAGACGACAATGTCATAGACAGCGTTAGTAACATCATCACCACAAACAATACACCCTAAAGTTCCAGGGGCTGGTGGCCCATATCTTCTGTCAAGTACAACATTAAATAAATGTACACCATATGAATCTAAATTCATTGACTGAGCTATTTCTTTCGCAGTCTTAAATGTACGAACATACTCATTATGTGTGCGTAACATATGACTTAAGGATTCTACAACTTCTACAGACAAAAGTACTTCCCCATCATGAAAAGAATGAAGTCTATTAGCGACCTCATTTTCAGTATCACACATGTACAATTGGAGAAAACGGGGTTGATGAATGTCTTGAGGATAAAAAGAGCCTATCCAATGGTAAATCTGAACACTAACCTTAAACACATATGGTGCACGACCTTTGTTGATTGAGTCGTCTTCGTTTGCACCAAAAGACGTCATAGAGAACATGGAATTATATGCTCTTATGTTACGCATGAAGTGATCATCTCCGTAGAATTACATAAGCACATCAGGTGGATGAAGAGGGTAAGGAAGAACTACATTACCCGACTTACAACATTTTGTATATTGTGGATGATTGGCTCTGGATAAATACAATACTCTTTCTTGATACCAAAAATAAGCTCCACAATACTCACATACACAGGTACAATTTCCACAGTCATAATAAAAAGGCAACGCTGGTATCTCCACTAAAAGTGAACTCCTGCGTGAATGACGTATTTGACGGGGGACTATTGTATTGGAAGTAGAAGCCATATGTCGCCGTTTTGGAGGCATGTGAAGAAGGCTTTACTGAAATGGAAATCAAAATTTATTGACGCTTACATACTTTATATGTAAATGAAATTGAAAATTAGACTCAAAAAAGGTATTTTTGAAACTAACTACTTTGTTTAGTTACCAATTGTTGGAGTATTTTTAACACACATTTAGAAGAGATTAATAGGCTATTGTATGATTGTATTAATCGATGGAATCTTTGTATAGCTACTAGGTAGAGGTGAATATGAAAAGGATATAAACAAAAATTTTACCATTCTATATTAACAGTTATAGTTGAATGCAAAGGCTCCATGTGTATTTGTTAGAAGTCATCTGAATCGATACTATTAGGTCTTGTGAATAAATTGACAAATAGACAAATTCCTGGTATCATATGGGGCTTGTTATCTAGGAAAAGGTTTTTGTTACATAGTTTTGTTTATTCATGACCAAATTTACCTTAGAACCTTATAAATATGTTGATCTGTTACTTGATTAGAGCTGTTGTATGGAATTATTTTAGATTTGTATCATATTTTTCATTTCTTTGTGTTATATAATATAATAACATGTTATGTTATTTTTTGTAGGTAAATTTTTTCTTCTAGCATTACTAAATACGCTTTAGTGCATTATTTGATATGTGAAAATGCAATATTAAATCATAGAATTTGATTAGGGTTTTCTTTAGTTGTTATTAGGTAAAATATTCAAAAAAAAAAAAAAAAGGTTAGTGGCATTATTGTCATTGCAGAAATGTATGTTAAATTGTCTAAAATTTAAAAATACTGTAATATAACTTGATTGTTAGAGGTATGTTGTATTTTTTAGAAATTATTTTTAGATTGAATGAACTTGGAAGGAGAGGATCCAAAAAATAGCAATATACTATATGTATATTATACATTACAGCTACGTAGTTTTTTTTATTGAGTAATGGTTATGGGTACTATAGAATGTAATGAGAAACATACCTTTTACATAAACTTTCTTTCATAAATTTACTAATGTGTATAATTTATGTTTAAGTTAAATAGTTTAAAAGGTATTGAAATTTTTTATTAGAAAATGTATTCGGTAAATTTTCTCAGTATTTGCAAATATGGTTAAGGGCATTATTCTCCTTTGGTCAAAATGGATTTTCCGTCTTGTATTTGCAAATTTGGTTAAGGGCTTTATTGTCCTTTGGTCAAAATGTAATATTCTTTTTTTTCATATAAACTACATGTAAACTCATTATTTTTGATTCATACTTGCTTTACATAGAATTTCATTTTAAAATGTTTACATATCCTTTCTCTTTTCTTCAACTGTCATATACAGTGTTCAATCCTATCTCTTTTCTTGCAATTGTCATTTACAATGATGAGACCTAAAACATTTGAATATTTTTATTTTTGTATTATTTAATTTTTTTGTAATCGGTAGAATCTTCATTTATTTTTTTGCATTAATTGTGTTAATTTCGAATCGTTTAGAACAAATGCACACACTCTTTGTAGATTGAAAAATTATTGCCTTTAAAATTCAGATTTTGATAAATTTAGAAATAGTGCCATGTCATCTTAATCTTAAATTTTATATTGTGAATTTTTTTAAAAAAACCTGAGATGTGGGAAGCATGATCGAAATACCTCTTGATATCTACATTGTAACATTTTATTGGCATAGCCAATTAACATGTGATATAAAAGAGAAAGCGTCATTTTTATGCAGTTGGTTTTATCTTTAAAAGTTTGATATCAATCTAATTGGCATAAGGGCTTTTCCAAAAAAAAAACATGGAACTTCATTATCATATTTTAAATGAGATGTTAATAGTGATGTCTCTTTTTTTGTCAGTTGTTATTTATAAAAGGTATTGTTGGATAATTTATATATGCGATAAAGAGTCCTGGGTATTTTGGGAAATTTTTAATTTTAATTGTTTATAGGAGGAACATTTGGTTTAAAAAAGATGCAATTAATATTCAAAGGATGTGAAGAACTTTTGCACCACAATGGAGAAGCTGACAAGTTTTTCTATGAATTTCATTAAAAGTTACAGGGCATTTTGGGAATTTTTAATGATGTGAATATATTTTCCAGGAAAATTGAGAACTTTGCAAGTTTTCTTTGAGTTGATAATGTTGGAATTGCAAAAAATGATTAAGAAAAAGGAATTGAAATGTAATAGCTTTATAGATTACAAACTTAGTTAACTCTTTTCTTCAGTTGTCATATATAATGCTGTCTCTTTTCTTGCAATTGTCATATACAGTGTTGAGACGTAAAACATTTTAATTTTTTTTTTTTTGGTAATCGGTAGAATCATCTTTTATTTTTTTTGCATTAACTGTGTTAATTTCCAATCGTTTAGAACTATTGAACAGACTCTTTGTAGATTGAAAAATTAATGGAATTATTATTATTGTCATTTCAGAAATTGCATGGTTAACATTATATACATATATTAGTTTTAATCCGTCTAAATAGTTTTAGATTGAATGAAGTTGGATACTATGGCTTAGGATAAGTTGGGAGGATTCGTTTTATTTAGATTGAATGAACTTGGAAACTATGGCTTAGGATAAGAATGGGAGGATTTGTTTAAGAAAAACAGAACCAACATCAATTATACAGAAATTCAAAACATACCTTTGTAAACAATAACGTAGAACAGGCTTATGGTGGCGGTAATTGATGGAAGATGTTGTTGGTGATAGAAACTTAATCTTGATTCTTGGACGGGTTGTTGATAGTCACACCCAAAAAGTCGTAGATGTCGCTCAAAAAGACAGAATGATTAGAAAGGTGCAAGTAAACCAAAATCCAAGGAAATTGAAAGAACGAAGCATATACCGAAATTTCTCACACAGGTTGTTGATGGTTGGTGGCGGAATTGACGGTAGTTGTTGACATAAATCGATTATTGCTTTGTGGATGGAAATCGTGGAGAAATCGAATCTTGATTCGTGAATGGAACCAAAATCCTAAGGAAATTGAAACATATCGATCATATACACAGATGGATCATTCGTAATTCAAAGAACCGAGCAATTGAACCAAAACCCTAAATTGAACGACATACCGAAATTTCTCAGACAGTCTGTTGATGTTGGTGGTGGTAATTGACGGTATTTGTTGATAGGCTGTCGATTGTTGGATGGAAACCGTCGAGATATCTAATCTTGATTCCTGAATGGATATCGTTGATTGTCAAACCCAATCCATCAAAGATATCGATCAAAAACGCAGAAAGATCAGACAGAGGATCAATCGATCAAAAATCCTTACGTAATTCAAAGAACTAACGACAACGACAAACCAGAATTTTTCACACAACAGTTGTTGGATGAAAATCGTGGAGATATGTAATCTTGATTCGTGAATGGAAATCGTTGATTGTCAAACACAATCCGTCAAAGATAACGATCAAAAACAGAGAAAAATCAGAAAGAGGATTAATCGATCAAAAATCATTACGTAATTCAAAGAACTAACGACAAACCAGAATTTTTCACACAACAGGGTAGATGCATCTGTTAGTCGATGGGAGATACAAACAACGGCAGTCACATTCGATTCACAAAGAAAGGGGCGTGGGAAGGAATTAAATTTTCAGATGTTGTAAAAGTAGAAGGGTGACATAGGAATTTTGTCCAAAGTGACGTGGTTAAAATCAAAAGTTTCAAATTTTACTGTTCCGAGAGTTGTTATAATTTAATATATGTATATAATAATAATAATAATAAGATCTACTATTATTATAAAAAACAAAGGCATATTACATAATATTATGTAAAAAAAAGGCATTATGAACAAATTTCCATATTTATACAAATGCACACATAATTAAATCAAATACACACATTAGATACATATTGAAATGGATTCTTGCACTTCGCTATACTTTTTTTCCCACGTTTTTTTTTTCACCTGCACACACAGCTCACACACAGCTATAAGGAAAATATTGCTTCTAGTCATCAACTGCTGATTCACAAACAATCAAACCCAAAACCCCATCTAAATTCTAAACCTATTCATTAAACATTTACATTCAAAATAAGAAAAGGAAGAAGACGACCTGTGACATCCCATCCCTCCCATCCTTGCCAGACCCATCACACAACACCCCCTCCCACCACTGTTTACAACCTCCACCACCATTCACCACATTCCCTCTCCCTCCCTCGTCCTTCCTTATCTCTTGTCAAGAACCAAAACCAAGCACCCACTTAAGCCTATCGATTTTCTGTCAAAAGCAAATATCTATTTTGGTCATTCCATAGATTCATGTTAAAACAAACAAAATCCCAAAAGAAACTTCTTACCTATTGTTGATCAGAACTGTCAATGAGGGCGAAACATTGCGATTGCCGACCAAACAACACTTTGCCCTCGCCTTATTCCTCTTCTGTCCTCGACAACCCCAGACCCCGAAGGTATAACCTCGTCGCTGCTGCTGCTCGCGACACCCATGGACCGTTCCTTTTCTTCGGTCTAGACCACCACCGGAGCATGCCACTCGGATGCGATGAGTCTGCAATCTCCGGACGAGAAAGAGAGTGCCTCGCTGCTTTCGTCTCTTATCCTCCTTCGGTTCGGCCAAGCACCGGAGCCGTCTCCCTCTTCGTGATCGGCCATGACGTCCGGAGTAGTAGCCGCGCGCCTGCGACCTTCCTTCTCGCCATCTGATTTCGTTGCTCCCGTATCCCCTTTTCCTTCGTTGCCGATCGTCTTTCCCCTTCACACCTCTCGTCGCCTTCGTTTATACTGCCATTCCTTTTTCTATTTTCCCGATCAACAAAAAGGGAACGGGACTTAAAAGCCCTAATTTTGATAAGTTTCGACCACTTAACACAATCAGTCCCTCCATTGATTCCTTTTCATAAAAGCCCTAGCTTTATTCAACATTGATAAAATAACCAAATTACCCTATTATTGAAACAATTATTCGAAACCAGTCCCAATACATGAATATCGGACCCATTTATTAAAAAAGGTCCCTCCTTTGATTCTTTTTAACAAAATAAATCCCAATATTAAAACTTGGAATCAAAATAGCCATTTCAGCCCCTTCTTTAAATTATTTTAACCAAAAGGAGTCCTATTTTGGATAATTAAATTACAAAACAACCCCCAATTGTTTGTATTTGTTACGAAACGGTCCTAAGAGTATTTCAAAGTTCAAGATTGGTGGATTTGTGGTTTCTCACGTCGAGCTTCCCAAAAATTAACAAACTCCGAACAACTCGAATCCACGCTACGAATGTGTGGGTGCTTACAGCCCCTTTTTAATATTTTAATTATTTCGCGTTAGGGGGGGGGGGGGGTGATACACGTGCTTATACAAATCAGTTTACTTTATATGCGAAAATACAATAAATCAAGCTTATATAATTATTATTTAACAATTTACCATATTGTTATAGATAAACTCATATAAACTTTTCTTATACATATTATGGCCATTTTATCGTGAAATAATTAGTTCACTCAACAAATACTAAATGATATTAAAAAATATGATATTTATGTGACATTGTATATTATAACAAGCACGTTATAAAATTTTGTAGTATTTCAAAGATTCAAATTATTACTATGCATACCTGTTTATATGTTTAAGTACACAATATTTATACATGTACATATGTTCATTAATTTGAATGATTCATTTTTATAAAGTGAGCACATCACACTTGTACATACATGTTAAACATATTCGGATTTTTATAAAACTTATACAATGATATTCATTATGTCTAGTGACTTAATCACAATTAAGTTAGGACTGAGAGTTATTCACAAACTTTTTAGTTAAGGGCTTTTTAGTTAGATGTTATTCATTAGCGGAGTCTAAACACTTAGCATACCCACAATATTGTAACCGTTAATCTTCGGAGCGAGGAACAAATGTACAGATCTATATGGGGTTGACATCACTACCCGCAGTTGCTAGCTACAAACCTCGACCAATCAATCAAAATGGGTGATAGGAGTCTTCAATTTTTACTGCAACGTCCAATGAAGCGTTGTAGGGGTAACACTCAAGTCATATAGCTCGGGTATAGGACTTAATATAAACATTAACCAGAACCTCTGTCTCTTTCTCACTCTCACTCACTCTCTCTCACTACTACCATAGGCTTGGTTGCTTTCAGAACTATTTTAAGTATGAAATTACTTATTTAACATGATAGTTTGGTTTTCAAGGATATTCAAACGTTTACTGCGAACACAGTTTAAAGTATGGATTTACTTATACAAAAGATACATTTTGTCTTTCAAGTATTTATTACAAACACACTTTAAAGTATGGATTGTAAAAACTATTTCAACTATTGTTATTCATATAAAGATAAGAATTCTTTATCTTATTAAAAGTATTACTCCTTTTAGCAGACAACCTGTAACACTTACCAGCCTTGTTTTGACCCTCAAAAGTACATGTATTCTTAGGAAATCTTTAAACAAACATTCAAGATGGATTGGATTACAGGTGAGCTAGTTTCCTTTCTATTGTATTATATGCCTATCTATTAAGGCAATTCATGTATCATTATTATTTGTAAAAAAAACTTTGCATTCAAATATCAAGATGGAATATGAATGCTATTTTTTTCATTGTTGTACTTGTGCGGTATATTTAGTTTACCTATGATCCATGAACTTAGTCGCACAACCCGACGTGTTCGATCGCCTCGGTTGGGGGTGTGAGAAGATGCATTGAGTTGTTAGTTGGTTGTATCTTCAGTTGGGGAGTTGTGAATGAGGATATCCATTGACTCCCCCCAGTGTTGGATGTGATCAGAGAGGCACATGCAGAGGCATTTAAAAAGGAGAACTTGAAACCGGAGAGGATTAAGGGTGGGTCGACACAGTTTTCAGTGATAGTTGACGACTGTTGACCTAGTGCGGACGTGTATGGGTTCCATTTTCTAGTGGGATCAGGCACACAATATTAGAGGAGGCTCATAAGTTTGGTTGTCTATACACCTGAGGGCCACCAAGATGTATCAGGATTTGATATTAAGTTATTGGTGGTCGTGTATTAATAGGGGGATAGCCTGGTACATGGAGTGGTGCTTAACCTACAGGATGGTCGTGGCCGAGCATCAGAGGTTGGATGGAAAGCTGTAGCCTTTGGAAGTTCCCATGTGGAAATGGGAACATGTCACCATAGATTTCATCACCAAATTGCCAAAGACTTGTTGAGTATTTGAGATATTGAAACTGATTTGGCATGTTTGGCTTTAGGGAAGCCTTTTAAGGTTAATCGTTTTATGATTCCCTACGGTGCCTTTACAGTAGAAGTTCTATATTGAGCTCTTCTAAGGTACTGGTTTTATATTTATGGTAAATATTTTATGTTCCCTATAAATAATCATTAGGTGAGATTTTGGTGTAAGCTTTTTCCTTATTAGAGTTTTCTTTGTACGTTCATATCATAATCAATATACACAAAAACCTTTATGAGATTACTTGCATATAATGGTGATTGATTCTTGATTGTTCTTGATATTCCACATTCGTCATCTCAAATTTATTCCTAACAAGTGGTATCAAAGCGGGTTTTTGTAGATCTCAACAATTATTACAAGAATCGATCTTGTTTATGGTGATATTTTATCATGAATCTCACCTTGTTCTTCAATTTTTTAAAGTTTTCTAAAAAGAAAAAGTTTAATATCTCGTTTTATTGCTAAATCCTGTTCAAATATGTTACCTTCTACTCATTATTTTATCTGATTTATTCTTTAATTGTGTTTTGGAAGAGAATTAGAAAAAAGTTTTCATATTTATTCGAATTTTTTAGTTTAGATCTACTTTATCTCTCGAAAAATCATCTCAGATCTGTTTTCTCTCTCTATAATTATTATCAGATCTACTTTATCTCTCTTCAAGTTTTGTCACTTGTTCAAGATCTAATGGATCTTTTATTCTGTAACTTCATTTTAGAACTTGGATTAAAGGTAACAAAACCAATGTATGGTGCCGACAAAGTGACGTTGCTTCATGTTCTTAGTGATTTTACATTGAGGGATGTTACTGAGTTATATAATTATTTTTCTTGATGAGAAAATAAATGAATACTCACGTGTTAATGAATGTGAATTACAAAAGAATGAGAGAATAGTAGAACAATTTCATATTATCTATGGACATTTAGATAGAGAAAATAAACAACAAATTTTGGAGATGAAAATAGCTGAAAAGAAAAAGGAACATGTTCTTAGTGAAGTTCATAATGTTCCTTGTGTTTCTGAAGAAAAAATGACTCAAGATGTTTTTATTGAGCGGGAGCCAAGTGGCTCATGTTTTTCAGAAGTTTTAGAATCCGAATCTAGATGTTCTGAAGATAGATCTCATTGAAAAAATTCATAATTCGTGAATGTAAAGACATTTTGTTCAGTTGGAACTCAAACAAATGGATTTTTATGTTCTGATGATGTTTTTGAAGGAATGATTCCTTACAGAAAGCCAAAACTTCAAGATGTTCAGATTTATCAAACTCCAAAATTTTGTGTAACAAAGGTTTCTAATGTTTAGATTCAGAAAGATGAAGAGGTTGTTCAGATCCAAAAAAAATTTTTGAAGCCAAGAAATCAGATGTACGACAAAATTTTATAAACGAAGATTTTCATTTTAGAATAATCAAACACAATTCCAACATTAAGAAAATCTAGTTATAATTGTTTTCAAAACATAAGTCAAATACAATTTTTATTCCAAACATTAGAGTGTCCCATGAAAAACGCCTGAGAGAGTGCACATTACGCCATAAAGCTTCTCCCTTGCCCTTGGGCTCCGTTGTACCTGAAACGAATCTGTAAATTGTAAGCTAACGCTTAGTCAGTTCCCCAGAGCATACTCCAACACACAAGTCACATAACACATATCATAATAGTTGTAAAAGCTTCCTCTACCACATATCACATATCATCTTAGCTATAAAGCTATCTTTACCATTAACCGTACAGGCTCTCTTTATCGTTAGCTATAAAAGCTATCGTTATCATTAGCCATAAAGACTAACTCTACCGTTAGCTATAAAGCTATCTCCACCATATCCATAAAGGCTATCTCTACCGCATATTACGACATAATCATGCCACATATCTCTACATAATGAGTACACCAACAATCATAAAATGGGCCGGCCTTGATGCCTTAGATCCAATGGTATGGTGAAAACACTCACCTTTTGTCTGACAAATCTGAAAGCTACTCTCCTGACAGTCTGTAACCTCCCGTGCTGAATAATAATATTAAATCATGTAAGGACATCATATGATCAAGGGAAACCCAAACCCATAGTTCTTCCATAAAGGCCCAAATATCCTTTCTTTGTTAATGGGCCCAAGTCTAGGTTCAAAAATCATTAATGGGCCTCTTGGCCCAATAAGGCCCTACCATATCACCAATAGACAAAAACAGATAAAATAGCCCACTATTCCTAAAATTCAAGAAGGTCCAATAACAAAATGAGGCCCAACAGTTTAAAGGCCTAAAAGAGATCCAAACCCATCTGTGGTGCGTACGCTTAGCATACCACCCTAGTACGCGCAACGTACTGGGTCTCTGGGACTTACGTGCAACGTACACTTCATTATCCCTATCATACTAACGGATTAAGCACCTTTTAAATTAAGTTCTTATTACTCGATTCCTTTACGTCCAAAAGTCAAATGTAGGCTTATTAAGACGACCTAGGGCATAAAGTTGGTAACTTTAGGCCTTTGCATGACTCATATGCTACCAACACCCCTATCAAGACCTTTTAAAGGTCCTTAACCCATGCATGAGGTCAAAATACCCACTAAGACTCCATTTTTATGTTGCAAACGGACCAAAGGACCTCATATATGTCACTTCCATCTTCTGGAGTTGCTCAACTCACAAAAGGAGGTCCAAAATCAACAATTAGGACAACGCTAGAAAACCCTAGCTAGATCTAATGATTTAAATGGAAAGGTGCACGCTTTATACCACCAGAAGCTCCTCAAGGTCGACTATATGCATATTCTTGAAGTCCAAGGCCACTCCAAGCTTGTTTGACAACCTCTTCTTCTTGAATGAACACTATAAGGACCACAAATGCACTCTTAAAGCTCAAAATGTACTTACAAATGGTATTATGGTTTCTAGAGACGTTTGAAGGTGAAAGGGGCTAATGAGGGTGAGGCTCAAATGAGTTAACGGTGTTTATATAAGTCATAAGTCCGAAAATTAGGGTTCAGACCTCCGACATGTACGCCCAACGTACTTCTGGTACGCCCAGCGTACGTGCTGCCCTTTCGCGCTCCTTTTTGCAATGTACACTAAGCGTACTCATAAGTACGCCTAGCATACTTAAGGGTTGCTTAAGCTATAATTGAAATACTTCAAGGGCTACAAGGACATACCTGATTTGGAGTGTTACAACTCTCCCCCACTTGAACTAGACTTCGTCCTCGAAGTCCATAGCTGTGAATAGATTGGAATAATGCTCTCACATCTCCTCCTCTGACTCCCAAGTCCATTTGGAGCCTTTTCGGTGCTGCCATTGCACCTTCACCAGCTTCACCTCCTTGTTCCGAAGACCCTTCGTCTTCCTATCTAAGATAGCAATCGACCTCACGATGTAGTTTAGGCTCCCATATACCTGAATATCATCTAACAAAATAACTACGGACTCGTTAGTGACACACATCTGAAGCTGAGACACATGGAAGGTGTTCTGAATCTGGCTAAGCTCCTCCAGTAGATCCAGGCAGTATGCTTCCTTGCTCACCCAAGTCATGATCCTGAACGGGTCTATGAATCGAGGCCCCAACTTGCCCCTCTTCTGAAACCTACTAATCCCCTTCTAGGGCGACACCTTCAGCAACACGAAATCCCCCCACCTGAAACTCAAGATTCGATCATCGTCGGTCAGCATAACTTTTCTAATGACTTTAGGCGACCCGCATCCGATCATGCACCAGCTGAATCAGCCCGGTAGTCTTGAGCACTACTTCCATGATCCCCATAACCCGATTCCCAATCTCGTGCCAACAAACCGGGATCCTACACCTCCGACCATATTGATGGGTTTTGGTCATAAGACATCCTATGTGCTCATACAAACCCTAATGCTTGGATCTAGGTTTCTCTATTGTACATGCTTTGAATCCAAGACTATAAACCCTAATTCTAGCATACAAGTAATCATATTAATATGTAATTAGGTTTAAGATCATACCTTGATTGTTATGTAGCAATAACAATCCCAATTCCTCCTTGAATTGACTTTGGAAGGCTTAGAGTCACAAGTGTCACTCCTCTAATGGCTCACAAACACCATAAGCAAGAGGATGAAGAGGAGAGAGGTTGGAGGCTAGCAAAAACGTGTGTAAACCCTTACAAGAATCTTAGCCACGTTTTTGAGCCTTAAGGGGTCTTTATATAGTTGGCCTATTAGGGTTATCTAACAAGGAAACCCTAATTTGGATGCTTAAGCCCTAAGCAACCCATAGACTCCTTAAATTAAGCCCATGGACGATTTCCTTGTGGGTTTCCCATTAGAATTCGTTCATCCCTTAATATAAGGCAATCCATGGCCCAAATTGCAATTATCTTATAATTACAGTTCCAGTCCCTTAAGTTTAATTAATCTCTTTTAGTCACAAAACTAATTACCAATTAATTATTAACTAATATTAATTAAACAATATGATTTCTCCTTTAATATATTATTCTCATAATACATTAATAAATCATATTTAATCCTTACTCTCCATAATTCATCCTATCAAGTTGCTTTGGTGAAGCAACCCAAAAGGACCATGCACCATCGGGTCAAGTACATACCAAAATAGTTATGGACTTAGACACTAATCCAACAGTCTCCCACTTGGATAAGTCTAACAACTATTCTGCGTATGACTTCAGATCCTGATCTGCAATCGTAGCTTTCCAAAGCCGCTGTCAACTCTGATCACATCAGATACGCGTGTCCTTAGATAAGGGATCATATATTCCTCCATTCTTGATATCGTCTGAGATATGATTTCTAATCATTCTCTTTGTACTACTTCTCAATTTCTGATTTATGACGACAGACTAGCTGAACAAATCAAATTAGCCCTAGCCCGGCCGAGCATTTACGTTTGTCATCACTAAACCATCGAGGGGCCCAAAGATATCGCTTTTATCCTACCTTGGATAAAAGGAACGGATAAACTTTGATACAATGCTTGCTTGCACTCACTAACCAAATCGCACACAACAATATGTTTTATAACACCAAGTTACTAGTGCGTTTACATATTATCAATGTGCAACCGATTAGCAAGATACAACTCACACATCTCGGTTTCAAGAATATAAGATGTTATCGTCTCACTAATTACTCGTGATACAATTCATGGAGTGATCCAAGTGATCGTGGGTTTAATCCAATGCTCAAATCATATTCATAAGCACTCATGAACGTTGCAGCAAACATTTGCTTATGTCTAATACTTTTCTAGACAATCCACACACTAATTCACGACAGTCTTCATTCATATCTACTTCCAACATATGAACAACTGTGGCCCGTTCGAATAATTCGATTATTCTTAATAAAATCAATTATTCTGGAAGTCAAAACATGCAAAGTGAAACACAAGAATAATACTAATCCCATATGGCCTCAACCCTTTGAGCATAAATAAAACACGTTTTATTTATCACCATATCGATTACTCATTATTTGTCGTTTCGGGTAATCAACTTCTTACTTGAATTATTACACTTGTCCCATGCTCCTAGCATGCACACAATGTTTACCTATGGTTCTTACTTTGTGAAATAGACAAATTGAACACATTTCCAATCATTCTCATTTTACAACTCCAAATCCATTTTCATAAGTGTAAGAATATCAAATTCTTGTTACTTATAGAATATATTAGATTCTAACACTTTATGCAACGATCCTTTTGTAATGTCACTGCACCAAAGTCTCAAAGACTATTGCCAATGATATTACAAAGTCCTCTAACGTAGATTGTTACAAGACAATTCCTTAGATATGATGTCTCTCACTCAAAGTACATTCTTTTGAACATCCTTTTGCATAAAGGTTTCTAATCTAGTCATAGATTTTCAATATTTACTTCCCAATATGGACACGCTTCCATATTTTCCATATGACAACTAATTTCTTAATAGAATTTTATCTATTCGTAATGATGTCGATATTTTCCATCCAATATGGAAACATTTTCATAATTTCCAATACTATACTTCCAACTACTCACAAGCGACCAATTCTCGTCGAACTTCGAATCGTCCTTTGATAGTTGTTTAATTATTTTAGTCAGAACCAATTCTAGTCCCTTTTCCCTCTAAATGCGTTGGATATTTGGAATATTTTAAAATGGTCAATCATTAAAGCATTTGCAATCGATCCTATACCCGAAGCGTATGGGACACGACGCACAATGTTTTATTTTCTATGTTCTCAAAATTCGAATTGTGAAGAGGAATGCCGTAATCATAATCGAAACTTTAAGAACACACTATGTACCTTTTACTAAATTTATTAACATTCCACAACCTAATCCTTTAGATTTGAAATGAAGCATAATATTCTCTCCCTTAATTATAGCAAAACAACTATACAACCCTTACGACTTTGCAAGTTATAACTCTTGTTTTTCTATAATTAATATTGCCAACTTGCAAAACTTTCCATAATAATCATACAATCATAACTTTTATGCTCCCACTATCATGATGATTATTATAAAGCATAACACTTATGCTCCCACTAGCTTCGACATGTATTCATAAACATCTTAACTTTCAGAAAAAACAATACTTATTGAATTTCTTAAGTTCATGTTTCTAATACTTAGTGCTTTGATAATCTTTTATCAAGGCTTCTTGAACTTATACACTTTTGCCTTAGATAGTTCATATGTGTGTCTTAACAATTAAGACTAATTGCCAAACCTCACAATTCAAATTATGGAAAGGGATGTCGTAACCATGATCGAATTCGAGAATGCAATTTTACAATCACTATCTTTTAAAATCTTTCTTAGTGAAAGCATTTTCTCACAATCATTTTCATGAAGGAGGAAATCTTATGACACTTAGATTTAAACGGTGTATGTGTTCCTATCCATGTGAATTTGTTAAAAACCAAAGTTTACGACAAATTCAAACTCATATGGATCGAACTTTCTTAATCTTGATTTCTTGCCTTATGGTAGCACAGCTGCCCACCAGGTCTTCCAAGTAGTTAAGCAACTCACCTTTTCCTATCAATGTACTTTCCATTGATCAAGGCCCTTGCCTTTTATGCATTCAAATGAGAACTCATATGACTCACATGCATAATTAACTCGATTGGATTGGCACAGAAACAAAATAATGTCTTCACGATAGGTTGTAAACCTCAACTCGTGTGCTAGTGATAATCGATAATGTTTATTTGATTTGTTCTTGAAACTTTTCAAGACTATTAAGACTCCCACTGACTCCTTGACATATACGATTCTCTTATCAAAACATTTCTTGACAAACAAATATTCAAGAGTTAGTGTAGCTTTTATCAAAACAAAACACTTCATAATTTTGGTCTTAGTTGGTCTTTGTCTTATCCAAGACATCACAACTTTCCACAATTGATGAATGTTATAAACCTTCTTAATACTATTCACTCAATGTCACAATCTTGACTTTAAGACTTGTTTTGGAACGAAGTATGATTGACTTCTTGATTTGACCATTTCTTCAATCTTTGATTCCTCTTCTTGGACATACAATTGTACCAAGACTCACTTAGAGGATCAATTGAGATATGGTTCTTAATCATTAAGACCTATCATAAAGCATAAAATCTACTCTCCCTTCTTCTTAGAATGGAGAAACTCTTATCTTTCTGCCTACTTGATTCTTCTTATTCGTTTTGCTATTGATCTAAACCCTTTAATCAATTCAAATTACACTTAATCTTGTAAGTGTAATCATATTTACTAAGCCTTTAGTAAATCATGACGAATATATTTGTTACTCTTATGGTGAACTTGATCAACACACAACTTTGTGTACTCGATCTCCTAATCTTTCACTTGACACTTTGTCAACGAATTTATCTAATTTCCAAATATGAAATTTCTCATTCATCATGCAACCAAGTTGCGTGATTCCAAATTTCAGTCCAATTGAAACTTTAGGCGATGAGAAACTCTCCCTATTTGGTAATTCTCGACATTTCCATAAATAACATAACTAAGAATCATATCCATTCGTTGTAAACATCAATTTTTCATAACGATTTCATTGCAAGGAAGTAAACAAATAAATAAATAAGTCAAACAAAATTTATTTTATTTAGAAAAGCAGCGGAAAAACATTTGTCCTTACAATGCAAAATCTATTGAAAACTATGTAAAAAGAAAATTTCTAACAACTCTATCATAACTATCTAAGCTCAAAATCCAATCTTCAAGTCCATGAGATCGAGATCCATCTCTTGTGATTAGATTCATCTTGCTCTCTTATCAAGCTTCCTTTCTTTTCACCGATCCTTCAAAACATTCAAATGCAATCGTATCACATCATGTATTAACAATCAATGAATAGGAACTTAATGGAGTTAGATAGTGGATTCTTACCTAAAGCGTAGTCATACTTTTGACTCTCCCATCTCTTAGATCTCTTAGGTAAATAGGGCAACTTCGTCACCAATGCCCCTTCTCTTGGCAATAAAAGCAAACTGACTCTTTTGGAACAACACATGGAACTACCTCAGACATCGCCTTTCTCTTATGATCAAACTTTTCGATCATTGCATGTCTTTCATTGCTATTGTCTATATCCATAGAGGTCTTGAAGGCAGATTCACCAATCAACTTTGCTTTTCTATTGCGCCAAACCATTGTTGATTCAACAGCAATAAGCATGTAGGTGAGATCTATAAGTGTCACGTCGTGGTTCATCATATAGTACTCTCTTACGAACTCACTATACGAGTTAGGAAGTGACTGAAGAACCCAATCAACAACCATCGCTTCACCGATAACGGATCCCATCATTCTTAATCTATCAATGTGTGACTTCATCCCTAAGACGTGTGCACACACCGACTTGCCCTCTTTATGTTTACTTGCCAAAAGGGCTTGAGTGATATTGAACCTTTCAATTTTACAATCTTGTGGGTTAGGGACAATAATTGGAGGAGGAGGAGGAAGTGAAGCATGATTTCTTGTTCCTCGATCGAATCGTGGAATATCATCTTCATGTGGAATGCTTGTTCCACGAGATTTGAGAAGACCATAGTTGTCGAACTTTGACATCGGGAGAAAAACGAATTCAAGTTAGTTGATTGATTGAGTCCTTAGTAAATCACCCAAATGAAATTCCAAGGCTAGGACCCAACACAATATTCTACAACTCGGGAGAGGGATGCCGTAACCCAAATTGAAGAACATTTGAAGGTAAGTGAATGACGATTCACTAATTTCCACCATGAAAAACGAAAAATAATTTTAAGTTTTAAATCTATGAAAACTCCTAGATCCTTTGAGATTCATTGAATATTTCAATGGCATGTTCAAATCTCGATATGCCCCTCTTGTTTGTGACTGGGATGCCGAGGATCACAAAGCGGGTGTGAATAACCATGCAAACTACATGGTGCCCTCACATGTTACAATCACCTATTCGATGTGCCGGTAAACCACACACGCTCCACCGAACTATGACAAACATTGAGTCACCCTTTGCTACCTTTGCTTAGAACCATTTAGTGTGCCGGTAAACCACACACGCTCCACTAACGTCTTCGCAAAGGCACAAAGTGTAATTTCATGGAATTGCATCAATTCACTTTTGCCTAAGTAACTAAGATTGGGAATTTGAAAAGCATTTAGTTACTTTGTATTTCATTATACTTATAATGGAAGGTTTCGTCCTATCCTACCCGTTCGGCTAACGACCCTCCACTAGTCAAGAGTGCAGTGGGTAAGAGTGGATACCCATTCAATCGCCATTTTATAGGCAATTTCCTTAAACACCCCTTATAGACCAGCTTCGTGAATGAGGCCTACTAACGGTAAGACTGACTTTTACTCATACATATATATAATGTTATACTTTTAATGTTATATATAGTATAGGGTGTATTTTATACTTTTAAAATACTATATGGTTAACTTTAACAATTATACTTTTAATTCAATTAAAAGGTTAACCTAAACTTTTATGGATTTATTAAACGTCTTTTAATTATACTCCTTAATTAATTAATAAAACCATAAGGGTGTGATTTGAACTTTTTCAAAACATTACTAGGGTTTTAGAATTTAACATTCCTAATTAAACTTTTAATCAACTTTTAAATTCCAAAACTTGAGGGCAAATTTTGAAACATTTCAAAACATTAGGGTTAGAATTTAAATATACATCAAAATTAAACTTTTTAATCAAAATTTAAATTCCAAAACTTGATGGCAAGTTTTGAAACATTTCAAAACATTAGGGTTTTAACTATTTAAATTTCAAAACTTCAAAACTTTTGGGTTCAAATTTAAACTATAAAACCTAAAGGGGAAAATATGAAACTTTTCATAACAACAAGGATCAAATAACAAATAATCTAAACTAACATTTAATTACATAATTATCCATATTTGATTTGTTTAATGATTTCTTGCAAAACAATTTATCAATTTACTCAAAATAATTAATCAATTATCTTATAAGGAAACAATTATCTTATTAATTGATAATTATCTTTAATTAGATCAAGAATATAGTCATATATATCATAAAATCGGATTTATATTGATCTAACATGATAAGGTAACTATCCATATGCAAAAACAGCAAGAAATCCCGAGATAAGCATTATCTAACGAGTTGACTCGTCGAGTCAGGCATGGACTCATCGAGTCTGCATGGACTCGGTGAGTTATACAATGCATCAATACAATTGAAACCAAGCTAGGCTCTGATACCACTGATGGGTTTTGGTCATAAGACATCCTATGTGCTCATACAAACCCTAATGCTTGGATCTAGGTTTCTCTATTGTACATGCTTTGAATCCAAGACTATAAACCCTAATTCTAGCATACAAGTAATCATATTAATATGTAATTAGGTTTAAGATCATACCTTGATTGTTATGTAGCAATAACAATCCCAAATCCTCCTTGAATTGACTTTGGAAGGCTTAAAGTCACAAGTATCACTCCTCTAATGGCTCACAAACACCATAAGCAAGAGGATGAAGAGGAGAGAGGTTGGAGGCTACCAAAAACGTGTGTAAACCCTTACAAGAAGCTTAGCCACGTTTTTGAGCCTTAAGGGGTCTTTATATAGTTGGGCTATTAGGGTTATCTAACAAGGAAACCCTAATTTGGATGCTTAATCCCTAAGCAACCCATAGACTCTTTAAATTAAGCCCATGGACGATTTCCTTGTGGGTTTCCCATTAGAATTCGTTCATCCCTTAATATAAGGCAATCCATGGCCCAAATTGCAATTATCTTATAATTACAGTTCCAGTCCCTTAAGTTTAATTAATCTCTTTTAGTCACAAAACTAATTACCAATTAATTATTGACTAATATTAATTAAACAATATGATTTCTCCTTTAATATATTATTCTCATAATACATTAATAAATCATATTTAATCCTTACTCTCCATAATTCATCCTATCAAGTTGCTTTGGTGAAGGCAACCCAAAAGGACCATGCACCATCGGGTCAAGTACATACCAAAATAGTTATGGACTTAGACACTAATCCAACACATATATCATCTCGAATGGAGCTCTGTCGATATGATAACTATTATTGTATGAAAACTCTGTCAGTAGGAGGTGCCTGCCCTAAATACCTCCAAAATCGAACACACATGCTCGAAGCATGTCCTCCAGTTTCTGGGTCGTCCTCTCGCTTTGGACATTAGTTTGGGGGTGGTACGTCGTGCTAAAAAGTACTTGAGTGCCCAGTTCCTCGTGGAACTTCTTCTAGAATCTGGATGTAAACCGGACATCCCGGTCAGAGACTACCGATACTGGCACCCTGTTCCTAGCTACTACCTCTCTTACATAAATATTCGCTAACTTTTCCGTGGATATACTCTTGGAAATCGGAATGAAGTGAGCACTCTTCGTCAGTCTGTCCACGATCACTTATATGGTGTCCACATCTCTCGCCGTCCTAGGTAACTTCGTGATGAAGTCCATAGTGATCTCTTCCCATTTCCGCATGGGAATAGGTAGTGGTTGTACCTTGCCATGAGGCCACTGATGCTTGGCCTTGAACTTCCTATAGGTCAAGCACCGCTCTATGAACCAAGTGATCTCCCGCTTCATGCATGGCCACCAATAACTCAGTCTCAAGCCTCCTCTAATATCCTCTGTTTCACTCCTCCAGTCACCGGTACCCACACCCGACCACTCTAGTCTCGTAGTAAGTGTTTCCCTTATTCTGAAAATATAAACAACGTCCAAAAAGGAGTTCGTATGCAAAAGATAAAACCGTTTTAAGAACCCAAAACTAGTATATTACCGATTTTCTTAAAAGTACTTCTAATCATTGAGGGACATGCACACCTCAAATGGAAATTCTGAAAGCATATTTTGGACTCAGGCTATAGCCTAATATTTAATTTCATATTTGAAATATTTTTAGTAACAATATTTTTAAAAGTTGAAAATTTAGACATTTTCAGATTTATTAATCGTGAAACATCAAACTATCGATTTTCGTCATGATTCCTATTATATGTAATGTAGCCGGAAATATATATATATATATATATATATATATATATATATATATATATATATATATATATATATATATATATAGGGACGGTTCACTTGAGATTAAAAAAAGTAGAAATCTTAAGATTCAACCTTAGTCATATACTTCTCAATTGCCGCTCTAATACTCCAGCGTACCGATAAATGATTATATGGCAGAGAGGTATAATCATATAAGATTATACATGTTCATATGTATATCCCTAATCATAAATGATTATACATATATTTCTATTCATAGATTGAGTAATCATAAATGATTATGACAATTGGTGGCAGAAAAGATGGTGACGACAAATGTGGTGGTGGTATAAGTAATGGAGGTGAAAGTGGTGGGTCGGCTGGTGTCAGATATGGTGGTAAAGGTGGTGGCGGTAGCGGTTATAGTAGTGGGGATGGTGGTGTTGGAGAAAGGAATAGGCGGTGCTGTATAATCAATTATACCAGGCTTGCCGGGCCGGTACGCCGGAAGGTTAGAGCGGTAGATGTGAAATACGTGGTTGAGGTTGAATCTCAAGATCTCTATTTTACTTTTAATGTCAACGGAACATATATATATATATATATATATATATATATATATATATATATATATATATATATATATATAGGGTTATGTTATAATGTGGATTGTAACTATTGTGTGGATGTAAGGATCCTTTGTGGTCCAAGCATTTTTCCCAAATTAAATTATATATAAAAATGGAAATTATCGGATTTCAATGGATAATTGATTTTTATATTTTTTAAATTATTATTGTTTTTTAGTTAATTCAAATCGAACATATTTTTTAATCATAAACGATCTGATTCTGTTAGAATGATATTCAGACAGAATATATATTCTGATTAAATGAACATTTTGAAAAATAACAAATATTTGAACCGATGAGTTGAAGAATAATAACAAAAATTACATTAATTCTTATAGAATTCGGGTAACAATTACTAAGAATTACATTTATTGTTAAAGAATAAAACTAAAAAAAAAACTTTCAAATTGGGAAAAAAAACATCAAAATCTAACAAAGAAACTAATATATTCTTTAAGAATAATGTTGCTTAGAATCACTTTAAATTTTCTGTTCCGTTCTTCAAGCATCAACTTTTGTGAAAACAAAACTAAATTGTAGTTTATAATACAATAATGCATTAGAAAATGAAAAATAAAAAACTAAATACATTTGGAAAAATATGCGTACTTATGAATTGCACCAAAATCAATAACCAAGAATTGTAGAACATGCATAAATCAGTGAGAAAAATATTCATATTACATTCCAACAGAATTAGAATTCGTGATTCCATTCCAATAGAATTCGAATTCAAGTTTCAATTACCATATGTATTATGTTGGGATTCAATCATAAGTTTTACTTCACCTGATCATTATGTATAACAAAATTCAAATATTTAATTACCTCACCTCACATTATTCATATTGTAGTATATATTCTACAATCAAATTCGTTATCACATTGCCAATTATCAATTAAGCTTGCAAAAGGTAGAAACCAATCAATCATATAACGTATTACTTAAAAAAAAACAATAAAGCTTCAAGTATATGAAGCTAAGAATTTCAACGAACAATTCAAATTGAATGAACATTTTGAAAAATAAAAAATATCAGTCACTTACTTTTGCACTCGTAAATGATACATCTTTTCAACATCAGTAAATTTCTTCAATTTCTCATAATAAACAGCATACACCTGGTAAAATAGTGACCTCTTGTTCCCAATGTGATTTGCCTTCATGTTCTCCAGAACAGCACCAGGGTCATCAATAAAATCCAACTTCACATACACAACAATAACATAAATATTAAATACGAATGAGTTTTCAATATAAGCATAGTTGCTACAAGAAAATAGATTTCAATTTGTGACAAGGAACTGCAGGAAAAATAGATTTAGGGTTTTGTGCTAACTGGAGCAATGGGAGAAAAGGATTTGTGCCATTGTAGGTTTTGATATCACAAATCAATGAAGAAGTGGGAACGTCTGTCAGGTAGGGAGAACTAAACAATTGAATTGAAAAAAAAAATCAAAAACACAGATTTAGATTAAGGGATCGAACAACATACTAATTTTGTTGAACCGAGAACTTACCCGGGAGAAATCGATGATGGCTAAGAGAATAGGGTCGGTTGTATCGATGAAGCACACAGTCAAATTGAGTCCCAATCTTGACAATAGCGATAATTAAATCCCTTCCTCCCACAACCATCGTCTCCACCAATGCCCGATTCTCGATTTCCTACCTTAAAGCCTAAATCCCTATGGCACCAATCTGGTGATGATTCAAAAAACAAATCACATTTTTTGCTCTTTTTTTGATTTAAACCAAATCCAATGAGAAAAAGAGTGTGTGTGTGTGTGTGAGAGAGAGAGAGAGAGAAAGAAAGAGAAAGAACGACAACAATCGTAGCTTGAAGATGTACGGTGGGTTGCAGTGCTTCAATTGTAACTTCACAGGAGAGAGGATGGAAACGGGAGGGATGCGAGTTTATGGGTGTCGATGGCAGAGTCAATAGGGTCTAAATAAACTAATTTGCCTAAATTAAAGGATAGATGATTTAATAAATTAGTTATTAAAATTAAATATTACTTGGCCCATATATATACATACATATATATATATATATATATATATATATATATATATATATATATATATATATATATATCCGGTAAGAAAATTTTTTTGGTAGGAAGGTAAGAAATTTTTTTTCGGCTTGTTTTTTTTGGCGAACAAAATAAATGAATCATTAGATGAATCAATAATAATATGATTCACAAAAAAAAATCCCGAAAAAACATTTCGATGATTCATTTTTACGATGATTTTGTTGATATTTACTAAAATTGTCATAAAAGTGAATTTTTTTCTTGATTTACCTAAAAATGAATCATAAAAGTGTTTTTTCCGGATTTTTTTCTTGATTTACCTAAAATTGACGAAGCATAAATATTAAAAAGGTTATTTTCAACCCCTAAATTCTTTTCAACATTATGATTTAATTAGATATAAAAGTAATTCGAATGTGTTGTGGATATAAAGGTTAAATAAGTCGAATGTTATATAAGAATAAGCTTTACAACATTATTTACCCTTTATATCTGAGATTGGACAATTTTACCCTTTATATCTTATTTGGAAATTATATCTTTTAACTTTTCTTAATAAAGAATAAGCTTTTCAATTTTACAATATTTTACGTTTTATTTATTCTCTACAGAACATATAAGTGCAGAAAAACAATTTATTTCCGTTAACTAATTTGGATTGATCTGCAAAGTTAAAACCAGAAATATGTCCCAAGTCCCCCCCCCCCCCCCCCCCCCCCGCCTAAAAGAAAAAAAGAAGAAGGGGGGGGGGGGGGGCTCGATATGCAGCTTCTACATAATATCGGACCATTTTGCCCTTGGTTTGCAATCTGTTTATTATATGATGGGCTGATTTCTCTACAAAAGGAAATTGTTTCCAACTTCTACATAATTATTTAGTCAGGTCTTTGAATTTACATATATTTTTCATCTAATTTATATAATTTTGTGTTTTTTTTAGTTCAATGGCTACTCCCAATATCACTTTGATTGCTGATGTGGATGTGCTAAGGGACGATTTGACTCTAAAAGTTCGTGTCATCAACTTGTGCAAACATATGTCATTCAATAACAAGGATGACATTTGGTCCATTGAATTAATTTTACTTGATGAACAGGTATCTTACACTCTACATATTAATGATTTTTTACAAAGACACATCTAATTCCAATTACTTATATAGTTCATCATATATTACTTTTTTTTATAGGGGACCAAGATTCAAGCTACTGTTTGGAAAAAATTTCTTTATCGATTCAAAAATATATTAAAGGATGGGTCGGCTTTTTATATCATAAGTCCAAGTTTTGCATCACAAAAGCCCGGTAGTTTCAAAATAACTCCTCAAGATCAGAAACTAACATTTGTCCAACAAACTGTTGTCAAAGAATGTATAGAATTTTCTGGATCTATATTTGGATTTTCATTTGTTGACTATCAAACTGTACTATCGTTGCAACATCCTGAAGATTTATCCGTTGGTTAGTTAATATTTGTTATTTTAATCATGAACAATAAATTTAAGTACTCTTAGTTATGTTTATTTGCTATATATATATATTATATATTATATCTTTAAATTTCAAACAACTCTTTACATCTTTATTTTTTTGACTTTTACAGATGTCATTGGATTGGTCGTTGCTATTACTGAGATGATGAAGGATAATCCCGATAGGTCGAGACACAGACTAACCATTCACATCCAAGATGCAAGGTTTGTTGTTGATATCTTTACGTTTGTATTATATATTAAGTTAAAACATGACTTTTAAAAAAAAAAATTGAATTTTCAGTGGTTTGCAAGTCCGTGTAAATTTGTGGGGTGATTATGCGTACAAGATGCAAGATTACATAGATAACAATCCACCAAATCAACGTGTCGTTATAATTCAGTTTGCAAAGATTACTGTTTGGAGAGGTATATTTTTTTTATTATCAACACACTTTATCATTTTTTATTATTAAACTCAATATTATTATCTTTGTTATAGATCGTCCGAGTGTTAACACCTACTTTACATCTTCAAAGCTATTCATTAACTTTGATATCGATGACAGTAATCTTTTCAAAAAAAGGTAACACATTTCCATGTACGTTTTAATTATACAAAAGTTCATTACAAGAAAACTAAAAGTTATTTCTTTTTGTAACTTACAGTTTAGACGGGGATGATCGTCCTGATTCGTCTTCGAATACGATTTCAGTCATTGAATCTAAACAACTTTCTGAATTAGATGATTTCATAGTTAAAACTAAGTTGAAGACTATTGCTGAGATTTTTGAACCCCTTTCGGTATTTATTTGAACTTTTTGTAACTTGTATATTTATATATATTTGTTGTATTTTTTAAAAATAATAAATGTTATAATTAATCATCATTCATGCAGAAAACCCACTTCGTTATAGTTGGCACTATAAAGGGAATCTTGCAGAATGAGAAATGGTGTTATCCCGCGTGTACAAACTGCAGTTACAGGGCCTTTCCGGATAATGGGGCAGATGACTGTATTGATTTTCATCTTTCAAATGCAAAACCAACTTCTTATGAATGTCGTAACCAAAATTGCACAAAAAAAACAGCTTCTGTTGTACCGAGGTTCTTACCTATACGTGTGCAAGATAATGGGGCAGATGACTGTATTGATTTTCATCATTCATCATTCAAATGCAAAACCAACTTTTTTATATTTTGTACCTTTTTTTTTAGATTTATGATCCCTATACGTGTGCAAGATAATACCGGGACTATTACATTGACAATGTTTGAAAAAGAAGGAAGGTATTTATTGAAGACATCAGCCAAAGAGTTGTTTAAAAAAGCAACAGAGGTTGTTTGAATATTATTATATGATCGTTTCATATTGTATATATGTTCAGTTTAACCGAACCTTATATTTACATTATTATTCAATGTAGATTGGGGACAATATTGATTTCTATCCGGGGGATATTAATGCATTGAAAGGTTTGAAATTGGCATTCAAGATTTCTATTTCAGATTTCAATGTGTTGAAAAAAACCAATCAATATGGTATTTCTAGAATCAGTGATAATGTTGATTTAATTGAACAACTTGAAAAAAAGTTTACAGAATCACAGGTAATTAAATTACTAATTGTTGTTTTTTGTTGTTAACTACACATCCTTATAGTATTTCTAAATCAATCTTTTTGTTATTTTATGTCTTATGCAGACCGATTTAACAGACTCTTTGGACGTTTGTTCTGGCGAATTCGAATCTCAAGATAACATGCATTTAAAGGTTACATACATGTTAGCTTACATAAATATGTTGTAAAATAATTGTTGGGTGTAAATAACAATGCTGTAAAATTAATTTCTTTAGGATGAAATTTCTGGGACGGATGACAACATAACTCCTTCCACTGTTGACAAGAACTCAGCAACAAGCCCAATGAAGTTTTTGAACACAACACCGGTTTTGAAACGAAATCTTGAAGAAGTCTTTGATTTGGACATTAATGAAAACTTATCGTCTTCAAAAACTCCAAAAGTGTCCGTAGATGGTCCAAGGAAAAAGTTGTTGGAGATAAAGTTGGAAAAAGTGGCTGAATTTGATTTGGTGTTGATTTTGAAGACAATGTCCATTTTGAATTTTCATGAACAATTTTAAGGTTTTTTTTTGCCATGCTTCTTTTTTAACTCTCTTGGTTTGATGTTTCAAGCATTCTGGTTTTTAAGGTTAAAACTTTTCCATTATTTTCTTTTTAAATGGTTTGTTATGCTATATTGTTATAGCATGTTATGAATTAATTTTTTCATATATTTGTGGTTTTATTTATGCTTTTCCATTCTTGGTAGAAAATGTCTTACTGCATACTAATATATTTATTGTTTTAATATTAAAAATGAAAAATTAATTCTATTTGCTTAACTTTTGCATATATTTGGTTATTTTTACATAATGATATCAACATATACTATATAGTTCAGAGATTATAATTTATGTGTTTGTTTTAATGTACTTTCAACAATCATTACTACAATTTGTGTGTTTTGGTTAACGTATTTTACTATAATGGCTTAATAAGAAAAACAAGTTTTTTTTCTAATTTTTGGGAAAAAAATCGATTTTTACCAGTTATAGCAATGTATTTTCAAAGCACATTGTTATAATTTGTGTGTTTGTGTTAATATTCCTATACTACAATTCCTTAATTAAGAGGAGGGGTATTAATGTAATTATAATTATCATTAAAAAAAACTCAAGTAAATTAGACCAAATCAGACCAACCAAAACAAAAACAACCAGAGACCAACACTCATTAAGGGAACCAGGAGCAAAAATGTCAACAACCCAAAAAAAATATACATGTTAATCTTATATGTATTTGGTTGTATGCATTTTTGCAAGTCTGAATGTGCGTGTGTGTGACTTTTAGTATAAAATATTGTTTTGGTGATTATACAATATACTTTCTATATGTAAATCTGACTTTTAGTATAAAATATTGTTTCTGCAAGTGTGAATGTGTGTGTACATTACTGCAAATGTGATATGTTTTATTTTCCAGCAAAATCTTAAAAATTTTACAAATTTGCCCTTACTTCTTTTCAACATTACGATTTAAATTAGATATAAAAGTAATTTGAATGTATTGTGGATATAAAGGTTAAATAATTTATGCTTTTTCATTCTTGGTAGAAAATGTCTTACTGCATACTAATATATTTATCGTTTTAATATTAAAAATGAAAAATTAATTCTATTTGCTTAACTTTTGCATATATTTGGTTATTTTTACTAAATGATATCAACATATACTATATAGATCAGGGACTATAATTTATGTGTTTTGGTTAATGTACTTTACTATAATGGCTTAATAAGAAAAACAAGTTTTTTTTTTCTAATTTTTGGGAAAAAAATGATTTTTACTAGTTATAGCAATGTATTTTCAAAGCACATTGTTATAATTTGTGTGTTTGTGTTAATATTCCTATACTGCAATTCCTTAATTAAGATGAGGGGTATTAATGTAATTATAACTATCATTAAAAAAATTCGAGTAAATTAGACCAAATCAGACCAACCAAAACAAAAACAACCGGAGACCAACACTCATTAAGGGAACCAGGAGTAAAAATGTCAACAACCCAAAAAATATATACATGTTAATCTTATATGTATCTGGTTGTATGCGTTTCTGTAAGTGTGAATGTGTGTGTGTGTGTGACTTTTAGTATAAAATAATGTTTTGGTGATTATACAATATACTTTCTAAACCACTTGGGTTGTGGTGACTTGGTAAGGCATGTGGAAGATATGATGGATAACCTATTGACCCATGTTCAAATCCTCGCACCACTCAGCCCTTGTGGCCATGGAGGTTCGCCTGCAGTGACTCCAGGGCATAAGGCAAAGTTTTATGTTTGCAGCGGGGGATTAGTCGGTGCGCGAAAGCTGGCTCGGAAACCCTCGTTAGGGAAGTTCCCTTTCCAAAAAAAACAATATACTTTCTATATGTAAACCTGACTTTTAGTATAAAATATTGTTTCTGCAAGTGTGAATGTGTGCGCGTTTCTGCAAATGTGATATGTTTTACTTTCCAGCAAAATCTTAAAAATTTTACAAATCTGCCCTTACTTCTTTTCAACATTACGATTTAAATTAGATATAAAAGTAATTTGAATGTATTGTGGATATAAAAGTTAAATAAGTCGAATGTTATATAAGATTAAGCTTTACAACATTATTTACCCTTTATCTTTGAGATTGGACAATTTTACCCTTTATATCTTATTGTCTACAAAATACCCTCGGTTGAAGATTTAACCGGTTGTTTAAAATCAGTCAATTTTTTAGAGTGAAAAACAAAGTTTTTTTTTTAATTGCTTTAGGGCTATAATTTCAAACTACTCACTAGGAACTAATATGAAATTGATCGCTTCATTTTGCACATATTTAACCCTGATATCTAGCTAATCATTATAAAACTCCCAATCTAATCTCGGAAGGTATATAAAATTCAATTAATAAATGATTTTTTTATTATAAAAGTTAAATAAGTTGAATGTTATATAAGATTAAGCTTTACAACATTATTTACCCTTTATCTCTGAGATTGGACAATTTTACCCTTTATATCTTATTGTCTTTAAAATACCCTCGGTTGAAGATTTAACCGGTTGTTTAAAATCAGTCAATTTTTTAGAGTGATAAACAAAGTTTTTTTTTTTATATAATTGCTTTAGATCTGTAATTTCAAACTACTCACTAGGAACTAATATGAAATTGATCGCTTCATTTTACACATATTTAACCCTGATATCTAGCTAATCATTATAAAACTCCCAATCTAATCTCGGAAGGTATATAAAATTCAATTAATAAATGATTTGCTAATATTAATCACATGCACAAATTTAACCCTAATATATAGCAAATTCAAAATTCAAAATTTCAAACTATTACGTACAAAATATGAAAACCATAATTTCAGCAAAATTGAAAGTTACCTGATTGTGTTTCCACCCTTGAAGTATTTCGAATTACTCCTTATACTATTTCATTTTTCGATAACTTCTTCAGAAAAATCAATTTTCTGCAAATCATAATCAGGTATAATATCTTCCAACGAATCTATGTTCTGTTAAAACAAATATCATTAAGAAAATTTTATATCTTACCTTCAGTTTTCACATCTTCAAACCCTATTCACTTCGTACCTTCAATTGTAACATCGGTATAACTACCCCCGTTCAATTTGATTCAATGATTATATATTCCTATCTGCCTTCATCGATAGCAATGGACAAACTTTGATATCTTTCTGAAATGAACGTGTTGGAGACGTTAATCTTGATTGCGAAGATATCAATTTCGAGTGCCGATTTTTCTAGGTCTTCTTTTCTATTACAACAAAAGTGACAAAGGGGGGTTATTACTAATTGATTTTCTTGTACGTGGGAGAAATGGGGGTTATTACTTATGTTAACCTTCAAATAATATTTTTTTTATAATTTTTTATATCAATAATATTTTAAATAATTTGTATTGCTATGTATCCCAATTTATTATTAAAACAACTATAATTTTAATAATCAACTAAAAATTTATATTGATATGTGGTATTTATTAAATTATAATTTAAATTGGCATAAACTATTTAAATTGTCATTTTATGTATTATGCTCAACAAAAAATAAGTAAATTTTATTATATAATTTTATGATTTAGAAATATCATTTATTTTCTATTTGGTTAGTATTCAATTCGTCAAATGAAGTTTATGCAAATTATATAACCTACCAATCCTTGTAACATCATCTATCAAATTATTAATTTTGTTTTTCACTGTACTTTTTTATTTTTATTCTATATCAAACAAGAACATGAATGCAACGGACGTTAGAGAGAGAAGAAAAAAAAAGAAAATTATATTTAGATAATGGAAAATCCAAAAAATGTTTTACTACATCATCATCTCACCATACACCTGTCGGACATGCTATTAATTTTAGCCAATACGGTAATCTTCTTGCTTTATTTTGCATTTATAATTATAATATGTTTTTATTTATATTTAAACTTAATATAAAAAAATGTCTTTAAGTTGTTTTATACTATTTTACAGGTTCAAATAATACTATAGAATCTACAAACGCTAAATAGAGGAGAAAAATTAGAAAGTTATATTTGGATAATAGAAAATCCAAAATACTACCAAACACATCAAGCCATCAAAATCCGTATATTACACACGCTTCTTACATGTTAAATAACGGTATTTATATTCGTTTATTTTATAATTTATTTACTGTTTATAATAATTAATATTTTTTTTATTATTACTAACCATTTTTTCTAATTATATAACAGATGTCTACAATCATCGTGATAGATTAATATCTACAGATAACTATACACACGTTAGCTTAGATAAGGAAAATATAAACTCAGCCAAATCATATGTACATCAACATACTTCAATTGGTACGGATTTCTATATACACAAATTCAAAAATATATGTTTCGCATTTATATAACTAATATCAATTTCTAACGTTTTAATTTGTATTTTAATATTATCAGGCAACTATATTTTCAACAATGAAGTTCAAACACCACTATATATTAATAAACATAACTCCGTGTTTGGCATTGGCTCGACATCCACCAATCGTTCCACAACAATTCATAATTCTTCTTCACCCAATATAAATGTTAGAACTCCATTTTCTAACATTTCAAACGGTACACATTTGTAAATACATAAATTTAAAAATATATGCTTTACATTTATATAAATCATAACAATTGCTAACGTTGTAATTTGTATTTTTATTTTATCAGGCAATTACATATTCAATAATAACCTTCAAACACCAATATCTATCAACAAACATAATTCAATGTTTGTTAATCCCACGACATCTGGTAGTCGTTCCACAATTGTCCAGAATTCTTCATCAATTAAGTTACCAAGAGGAAAGCATCAATTGAAAAAGAAGACTCCAGATATATCATCTATACATGTGTTTGACTTGACATTAGATGAAGAACGTAATGATGATCATATTGTCGAAGATAAATTTCACGGTATATCAAAAGGTGATCATAATTCTAATAGTTATAATGTTATTTAAATTTATTTAATAATCTATTTTTTATTTTTTTATATTTTTTTCATTCAATAGATTACTTAGATCATGGAGACAAGATTGTTATATGTCAGATTTGTCATGCAAAATTATGGGTAGATGAATCGCTTAGAGGGCAAAAAAAAAGGAAATACGTCTTATTCCTTATGTTGTGGCTACGGAAAAGTTGAGCTACCACCCTTAAAAGAAGCACCATCATCTTACAAAAATCTTTATCATTCCATCGATTCTAAAAGCAAACACTTCATGAAGAACATTCGACGTTACAATTCAATGTTTTCATTTACATCGATGGGAGGCAAAGTTGATTCATCCATCAACACAGGCAACGCACCATATGTATTCAGACTTAGCGGTCAAAATTATCATAGTATGGGAAGTCTTTTACCTACAAGTGGATCAAGACCAAAATTCTGTCAGTTATACATATATGACACGGAGAACGAGATTTCATAGATAGACAAGTATTGGGTATATTTTTATAATCTTCTTCTAAAAAATCATTTCAGTTCATTTAATTTTTTTTATTAACATTAAATAATTTATTATAATATTTTCAGTGGACCAACAAGCGCTTCTACATCAACTTCAAGATCATATGATCTCCAGATTATAGAATTTTTGAAAGTTATGTTAGATTCAAACAATGCGTTGGTCAAGTCTTATAGGATGGTAAGAGACAGTCTTCATGAAAATCCTGGTGCTAATTTGAAGTTAAGATTAATCGGAAAAAGAGAACACGATGGAAGTACGTATAACTTACCAACTTCTTCTGAAGTAGCCACTTTAATTATCGGTGACATTTATGATTCAATTGAAAAAAGAGACATCATTGTTGAAACCTCATCAGGATTACTAAAGTGTATCAGTGAATTACATCCTTCTTACCTTGCTCTTCAGTATCCATTACTATTTCCATATGGCGATGATGGTTACAGAGTTGACATCCTTCATAGAGGAATTACATCTTCAAGTAACAGCAAGCGCTCGACCTGTACAATGAGAGAATTTTTCGCTTACATAATTCAAGATAGAGATCATTCATTCTCACTTCTTCTCAACGCAAAAAGGTTGTTCCAATAATTTTTGGTTGATGGTTACACCATGATTGAAAGTGAGCGATTATTTTTCATACGTAAGCAACAAAAAATTCTTAGATGTGAGTCTTATGAGAATTTGCGTAATCACCAAGCAAGTGGGAATACATATATTTCGAACATTAGGCAGCGTGTGATCTTACCTTCTTCATTTACCGGTGGTGCACGTTATATGATGCAAAACTATTTGGATGCCATGTCGCTATGTAAATGGTTTGGATATCCTGATTTTTTCATAACCTTTACGTGTAATCCAAAATGGCCAGAAGTTCAAAGGTTTCTTAAGGACAGTTCGCTTCATCTAGAAGATTGATCGGATATATTATGTAGGTTATTTAAGATAAAGTTGGATGCATTTATTAAAGATTTAAGGGAAAATGAAATTGTTGGCAAGATTAAAGCAGGTATTTCAAAATTATACTTTAATATATATATATATATATATATATATATATATATATATATATATATATACCTTCTTTACTTTGTAACTTGTATCTTATGTGTATATTTTTCACATGCAGTGGTTTATACAATTGAATTTCAAAAACGAGGTCTGCCTCATAGTCATATATGTTTGTTTTTGCCTTCTGACTACAAGCTTCCTACAGTTGAATATATCGATCCCATTATTTATGCTGAGATTCCAAATATCGAAGAAGATCCATAATTATATTCACTTGTCATGGAGTTCATGATTCACGGTCCATGTGGAGCTGAAAATTTGAATTGCCCATGCATGGTGGACAGAAAGTGTTCTAAAAACTTTCCAAAGCAATTATGTAATCATACTTCAGTTGATTCAGATGGTTTTCCCTTATATAGGAGAAGAAATGATGGGAATTTTGTTGAAAAATCTGGTGTTCGGTTAGATAACAGAAATGTTGTTCCATACAACAAATATCTGTTAAAAAGATATCAGGCACACATTAATGTTGAATGGTGCAATCAGGGATCTTCTATAAAGTATTTATTTAAATATATAAACAAGGGTCCTGATAGAGCGACTGTTGCTATGGAGCCAAGCAATAATGATTTTGATAACAATGATGCAGTGGATGAAATAAAAGAGTACTATGATTGTAGATATATATCTGCATGTGAAGCATCATGGAGGATTTTTAAATATGATGTTCATTATAGGTATCATGCTGTGATTAGACTACCTTTTCATCAGCCTAGTCAACAACAAGTTGTATATGAGGCAGACGATGATATTGAAGATGTTCTTGACCGACCTTCAGTTGCTTCTTCAATGTTCACATCTTGGATGAAGTGTAATCAAATCAATAAAGAAGCACGAAAACTTACATATGTTGAATTTCCTACAAAGTTTGTTTGGAAACATAAACTTCAAATTTGGAAGCCAAGGAAAGTTGGATATTCTATTGGTAGAATTCACTTGGTTTCACCTAAGCTTGGCAAAGCATATTTTTTAAGAATTTCTTTTAAATAAAGTGAAAGGTCCAAAATCCTTCAAAGAAATTCGCACAGTCAATGGTGAAATATGTTCTTCTTTTAAAGATGCATGCTATAATATGGGCCTTTTGGATGATGACAAAGAATACATCGAAGCAATTAAGGAAGCAAGTGTTTCTGGATCTGGTTTTTATCTACGTTTCTTATTTGCTACAATGTTACTGTCCGAAAGTTTGTGTAAACCAGAGATTGTGTGGGAAAACACATGGGAATACCTGTCAGGTGGAATTCTTTATACTCAACAAAAGAGATTAAAGTCTCCAGGTATTATATGTTTATTCCATTATTATTAAAACTGTATCATATAAATTTCCAATATGCACTCAATTACATTTTACGTCCAACTTAATCTCTTTTCTAGTATGTTGTAATTAATATAGTATTGTTCGTACAGGTTTATCACTAAACGAAGATCAACTTAAAAACTTGACTTTGTTTGAGATAGAACAAATTTTACTCCGAAACAAATCTAGTCTCAAGAACTATAGAAGGATGCCTTACCCAGATGCTGATTTGGTTTCATCTTCAAACAATCGTTTGATAGCCGAGGAGCTAGATTATGACATACCAAATTTGAAGAATGAGTTTGATCGCCTCTTTGTTTCATTAACCGACGAGCAACGCAACATTTTTCTTGATATAATGGCTAAGGTTAAAAATAATAAGGGAGGTGTATTCTTTATTTATGGTTATGGTGGAACGACATTTCTTTGGAAGACAATTTCTGTAGCAATTAGATCCCAAGGAAAGATTGTTTTAAATGTTGCTTCAAGTGGGATTGCTTCATTATTATTGACTGGAAATAGGACAGCACACTCTCGGTTTAGTATTCCCATAAATCTTACCGAGGATTCTTTTTGTAGAATAAATCCAAAGAGTGATCTTGCGAGTTTAGTAAGAAAAGTCTCACTGATCATTTGGGATGAAGCACCCATGGTACACAAGCATGCATTTGAAGCTTTAGATCGAACTTTGAAGGATATATTAAGATTTGTCGATCCTACAAACTCAAATATTCCATTCGGAGGGAAAGTGGTTGTTTTTGGAGGTGATTTCAGACAAATTCTACCTGTTGTTCCGGGTGGCAGTAGACAAAACATTGTCAATGCTTCTTTAAGCTCTTCGTATTTATGGCAACGGTGCAAAGTCCATAAATTAACAAAAAACATGAGGTTAACTGTTGGAAGTGATTCATCTACTGTTCATCGAATAACGGGTTTTTCAAACTAGCTTTTGGATATAGGAGAAGGTAATCTTGGTGGTCCGAATGATGGTGAAGCAATTGTTGATATTCCAGAAGACATTCTCATTAATGATCCACGTGATCCTATTGGTTCATTAATCAATTTTGTATATCCTTCCATTCTTGAAAACTTCAACATTGCGGGTTATTTTCAAGAAAGAGCAATACTTGCTCCCAAGAATGAAGTTGTCCAAGAAATAAATGATCGGTTGCTAAAACTGATTCCAGGAGAGCAAAAAGAATATTTAAGTTCAGATAGCCTCTACCAATCTGAGTTTGTCAATGATCAGTTTGATTCAAATTTATACTCACCTGATGTTTTAAATGGTCTTAAAATCTCAGGTATGCCAAACCATAATCTCATTTTAAAAGTCGGTGTTCCAGTTATGTTATTGAGAAACATTGATCAGAAAAATGGCTTATGCAATGGCACTAGACTACAAGTCATATCTTTGGGCAAACGAGTTATCGAGGCTGTTATCATATCTTGAAGTAATATTGGAAACCGGACTTTTATTCCAAGAATGTCTTTAACTCCTACTGCAAACAAGATCCCGTTCAAATTCCAAAGAAGGCAATGTCTTTAACTCCTACTACAAGTCATATCTTTGGGCAAACGAGTTATCGAGGCTGTTATCATATCTTGAAGTAATATTGGAAACCGGACTTTTATTCCAAGAATGTCTTTAACTCCTACTGCAAACAAGATCCCGTTCAAATTCCAAAGAAGGCAATTTCCATTGGCTGTATGTTTTGCAATGACAATTAACAAGAGTCAAGGTCAGTCTTTATCGAAGGTTGGATTGTTTCTCAAGGATCCTGTTTTTACACACGGTCAATTGTATGTTGCTTTATCTAGAGTTCAAAGGGATTAAAATTGTTAATTTTAGATAACCATGGTAGACTATCAAATAAAACATCCAATGTCGTGTATAAAACAGTTTTTAGAAATTTATAAAAACATTGTAAACTTTATTATTTATATGAATTTATGTTTATGTTTTATTTAAATTTATATTGCATTATACAAAATGATAGCTTTCTAACATATATACAAATACAAATTGCTGATTTCATATTCAAACCATTATCATTTCATAATTTCAACCAATCATTATATCACTATGACATTACAGACAAAACATTGCTCAATAACTAAACATTAATTTTATTGAATTATTTTTAAATTTCTTTCCCGTGGTGTCCACAGGTTATAACCTAGTATATATATATATATATATATATATATATATATATATATATATATATATATATTAAAGGATAGATGATTTAATAAATTAGTTATTAAAATTAAATATTACTTGGCCCATATATATATATATATATATACATATATATATATATATATATATATATATATATATATATATATATATATATATATATATATATATTCAGGTTCATTTGAGACCATTTTAATTTTGTGAGACCGTGAGACCAAATCTAAAAATAATTTTAAAATGCAAAATAAATGGAAAAATCCAAAAATTCTTTTTTTAAATATTATTTTCGGAATTTGAATTAACTAAAAAAAAATTTTTTAAAAAATCTCGTTTTTTTTTTTGAAAAATACGTGAAATATTCTAAATAGAATATTACACTGACATATTCTAAAAAATAACTTTAAAATGCAAAATAAATGGAAAATTCTAAAAATTCTTTTTTTAAATATTATTTTCGGACCTTGAATTAACTAAAAAAAATTAAAAAAATTAAAAAAAAAATCCTATTCTTTTTAAAAATACGTGAAATATTCTAAATATAATATTACACTGTACATATTGTAAAAATAATTTTAAAATGCAAAATAAATGGAAAAATCAAAAAATTCTTTTTTTAAATATTATTTTCGGAACTTGAATTAACTAAAAAAACAAATTTTAAATTAAAAAAAAATAAAAAAATGCGTCTTACGGTCTCACAAAATTAGGTCGTCTCACATGAACCTAATCCTATATATATATATATATATATATATATATATATATATATATATATATATATATATATATATATATATATATATATCACCAAATGTTGAATTTTAAGAGGTACAAACCAAATTGCAATACATACAATCACTTTATGCAATGTTTTGACCCAATGCCCAACAATCTCCCCAGTTTATCGCGTAATACCTTCAAATCAGTCATCTCCAAACAAACTATCGTTGTACCGCCCATTTGTTTTAATTATTAGCTCTGATATATATATATATATATATATATATATATATATATATATATATATATATATATATATATATATATATATATATATATATATATATATATATATATATATATATATATATATATATATATATATAAACCACTGTATCACCATCTCTCTTCCTCCTGCTGCGCCTGTAGAAACTCCTTTTGTACTAACATGGACACAAGGTTTATTATAAGCATTTGTTTGAGTGGTTTCCACTAGGTAATTTGATACATGTTTTTGTGATTCCATTGTCCTTTTGTTTTGTTTCTATATTTTAGGATGATTTTGATAAATGTTATTCATATTGATTTTTTTGAACCTATCGAGTGTTGGTAGCTTTGGAAATAAGAAGGGTCTATAGGGGCGATTTGATCATATGTTTGGCAACTTGTGGAAGAGGATGGGAAATTGGTAACTATTGGAAAATGATTTCATCGAAAAGAATTTTTGCTGGGTGAATTGTTGTTTTTGGATGCATGGGTATTTCTTGAATCTTATTTGTCAATTATATCAATCATAATCCTATTACTTAGATGCATTCCTATTTTTGGAAGGATTTCTATTTCTTTGAACTTTAAGATTCATTTACTATGTTAAGATATGAGTTATTACCTAACTATTTGGTTGGATTTTTAGGTGTGAATGTACTGTAATTGTGATACTTCAGTACTTCGATATGTGTTTGGTAAGATAACCACATAACATTAGTTTTGTGACTGTAGAGATGACTTGGTTTCCAAAGGCTGAGATCCAGGTTAGACATTATTGGAAAAACCTTGAGCTTTTTATAAGGTATGTATTCTACTTAGGTTATGGCTATCTAATTATTTGTTTCTAGAAAGAACATTTAAATTTGATTTACTAAGTTATAATTTAAATATTTTTGACAGATCTCTTGGAGTAATGTTTGGTGTGGTATAGTGGTGCTATTTATTATATTTTGTGTATGTTTTAGTCGGTTGAGTTTGGGGTATCTCTTAGGCTTTATACGATAAAGTTCACATTTATTCTAATAATATATATATTTTTTTTGTTTTTCAGCTCCCGGATACAATTAGGTCATTTGTTTATTTTTATAATATTATGCAAAATGAGAGGAGAAATGTGGTATGGTGTGGTGTGGTGTTGACTAAAGAATTGTGACTGTGGCTTCAACCAACACGTTTGATTTGATTTTCCCCATGATTTAACCAATCATTGTTTTGGGTGATCAATGTTTAGGTTGTTGGAGATCTAAAATTTTTATCAAGAGATGAGGTTTATGTCGATTAACTGATGGATCTTGTAATGTTATAAATGTGTAGATTTGAGATAGTACAATGTCTTAGTAAGAAAAAAAAAAAAAAAAAAAAGTACAATGCTTTGGTAACAAGAATCGAAAGTAAGATGCTTTAACTAACATATATATTAATCTATGTTGCTAATTTTTGTTATTCAAACTGATGGAAATGCATTGTAAAGAATCATGTAGATTCTCTTTTTTTTCTTGGAATATAGAATATGAACATTCAGGTACTTATGTTACAGGGTTAATTTGGTCAAATGTCGTGCTACCTTTTCTTTGAGCTTGACTGCTAGATGGTCCTTGACGCTATAGACGGAAGATCATATTCGCATGATTAATCAACACAATGCTAAATCGATAAAGCAAAAAAATTGCAAAGAGCGACGCATTAATATGCTGTTATTGGCTTGGAAAACAATAGATAAAGGAATTTAACATAACCCTTTATTGATACCAAGTATTTCAGGTCACTACAAATTATTGTCTAGAAAACCAACTTCTTCTAACTTAGAGAAGCATGTCTTGCTGAAGTTTGCCATATAATGTCTTATTCCATGTGAAATTAACATTTTTACAATGTCATTATCATCGGTTGACAAAAAGAAGAGATGGGTAAACATGAAAAAGAGCTTACTCAAAATTGATGATAAAATGTGTATTAATGCTCCTACTTCAAAATTATTTTTAAGTTATTGTGTTTTGGCATATTTATACAATTATTTTACAAAAAAAGAATTTTCTAACTTTTTTATTAGATTAACTTGCAGAACTTTACAGACTTAGAAAAACAAATGGCATTTTTCGGATAGTCCTACAAGAAGGTTTGGTTTGTCGACTTAAAAGGTAATAAGTATGAAAACGCTACATCTTTCTATTCTCATATTTTTGTGTTAAACTTCAAAAATTAATTATTAAATTTATACACATCTAATGCTTATTTATCATTTTGTTGCTCATAAAAGTAGGATGTTATGTGTGTATGTGACTATGTCTATGTATGTGAATATGTGTGCATGTGATTGTATGTATGTATGCGAAATGTGTGTGTGTGTGTGTGATTGTGTGTAAGTTATAGAAATGGTAATATACTTGTAATGGCATTCTATTTTCAAAATAACTACCAGGATGTACTTGAAATGACATTGTACTTTAAAAAATGTTTTTTTGTCTATTATTAGTATTACTAGGTTTGATGCAATGTTTTTCAAAAAATATAAGTTTTTGCGATAAACTTATACCATATATGGAATGTTATAGATATTGCATTCTAATCTCAAATTGGCTACTAACATGTATTTGAAATAGGATTGTACTTTTTGTTATTACTAGGTGCCATGATTTCTCCCAAAAAAATGATTTCGTACATTTCCATGGAGATGATGCTTTATGAATTCATTGGCCTTTTCATCTTAAATTGGGAGCAAGTAGGCAAGAAAGGCATGAGGGGATGTGTTAAGCTTTGATATTGAAAGGATTCGATGAGAAATGGAAAAAAAAAATCATCTTATGTATTTTTTTCTTAACAAAATGTCTTTAGTATTATTAATATTGCCACTAGCACAGGTGGTTTTTAATATTTTATGAGCTTCATTTTTTTTTTTTTTTTTTTTTTTTTGTCTTTTGATTGTATTCAAATGATGTACACTACTGCATAATAGTAGGACAAATTCCAGTAAAAAATAAATTATAATTTAAAAATAATTATGTTGCATCTAGGTCAATATATACAAAAAAGAGAATATAATATTATGGAGTTTTATCGTTAGAGGTATAATATCTCTTAAAGGTGTTAATCATTTTGGAAAAACATTAATTTAATTTGAAAACTCTTATAAAATAAGATAACATTACAAGTTTTGTAAGCATTGTTGGGATTGTTAGGGTTGACCATTTCAAATGTTTATTAACATACTGAAATTTACCAATTACCACCGAGTAAACATTTATAATTAAAATTTAGAGTTTTGTGTATATGCTTTATTATCATGAATTATTATCGGCATAGGTACCCATTTATCATAACTAAAATAAAAACGTTTTGCCGTTAAACAAAAAAGTTCATGTTTATTTAAAACAAATTTCTATATATTTTACGATTAAAGCAAATTTTCAAATTTTTAAATAAACTGATAACTTTTTAATTTGTAAGATAACAATACTATATTATATAAAGAAAAATGTACATGTAAAATTTTTCGATAAATTTATAATTAAAATCCTTGACAACATTATAAAAGGAGTTGCAATCACTAATGTAGAATCACAAGCTAACAATATTCGAGTAATGTAATGTAGGTACACAATCTAATAATATTCGATAAACATCTAAAGGGAATAAACAAAGAGACGAGTTGTATATATGAATACTTAATTGATCATAAAGAGTGCTATAATTTTCTGATTAATCATATTATCTACTAATGATTTTAGATGTGTCTTCGTTACTTTTAGATTTTTACACACCCCGATCCTTCCACTTTACTATCCACAATCCACAAGAATTCACCTAAAACAAAGACCTAAAACCGAAATGAAACTATTTTTTGAATGAAACTCTTCGTTGATACATTGGTTACTCATTTTAATATGCAACTTTTTGAAACAACAAACTATTTAGTGAAAGTTAACAATTATCTTCCTAACTATTTATTGATGCATCGCCTTAGAAACTAATTTCTAAAGAAAAAAAACTATTTGCACCCGTCGCTTAGCATGCGTAAACGGCTAGTGTGTGTGTGTGTGTATATATATATATATATATATATATATATATATAGAGAGAGAGAGAGAGAGAGAGAGAACTAGGTTCATTTGTTTAAACAAAATATTATGTTATTGTATGCATAAATGTGGATCAAACATTTCAAAACCTTAAATAAGGATATATAATCTTACCTGTTAATTAATTTTGTTAATTAAATAAAAATTTAATTAATCCCTAAAATATTAGATTGCTTTCCTTTAAATCCATATTTTGTTATTCCTCTTACGCCTCACATCCCTCACATAATATCGTGATTGTCGTTTCTTCCTCCCCCCTCTCCACCATCGGCGACAATCATTCATCACGAGAATTTTCTTGTGGTAACCATGTTCGCCAACAACACAAGTATCCAGATAAGAGCCAAACTAAGGTATGTTCTTGAATTCAATTTCTTATTTTGCATTGAAGAAAAACATATTAATCGTATTGAGTTCTTGAAAAAAATACCTTTTTCTCTTTGAAGCCATCATCATGCTTCTTTGCTTCTCTCAATTTGTTTTGATTGTTGTTTATTCGAATTGAAAACAATGGATTTTGTCAAGAACGTTGCTAATTGAAATCGAAAAGAAGCAGATTTGATTTGCTTTGATGTTTGTATTTTCTATTTTAGTTTTTGATTCGGTGGAAAAAATGCTACTACTATTGAATAAAATATATGCATGCTACCTGTTTGATGAAAGTCCCCAATGAGCATTTTTTTATATGGAGTTATTTTTAGATGAGATTTTGATATCGATTTTACACTTGGGGTTTCATGTGTCTAACTCAGGTAACAACAGTAAGCATTTTGGATTTCATGAGTCACATCTCCAATCTCGAAGGCTCGAATTCATTGTTACGGTTGCTAACATCGTGGTTGTTGCACATTTGCATCGCACTACACGAAATCATTGTTGGATGATAACATCATTGTCACGGTTGCTAACGTAGATGATTCAATTGATGATATTGGTGAGATTCCAATTCTATTTGAATGGAATGATGAATTCCAATTGTGTTGAAATCAAAGAAGTTGATGCTTGAAGAACAGACCACAAAATTGAAACTGACCACATTATTCTATTAGAATTTATTAGTTGTTGTTAGATTTTAATGTTTTCTTTCCCGTTTTGATTGTTTTTTAGTTTTATTCTTTAAAAATAAATGTAATTCTTAGCAATTGTTACCCATATTTTATAAGAAATAATGTGTTTTTTGTTTTTTATTCTTCAATTGTTTGTCTTCAAAATATCTATTCATTGAAAACATTTATTTTGTCAGAATAGATAACTTGACATTCTCATAGAATATCATTCTAATAGAATTATCTTACAATTATAATCGAATTAATTTAAAAAAATGAAAATTCAAAATTAAGAAAATCAAATATATCTAAAAATTCGAAACTTTTTTATTAATTAAACTTGTGTTTCCTAATTAGTAAATTTTTGGTAAATTAAGAAAGTGAATGCTACGTATTTATGCATACAATAACACAATATATATATATATATATATATATATATATATATATATATATATATATATATATATATATATATATATATATATATATATATATATATATATATATATATATATATATATATATATATATATATATATGGGAAAAGTGAATATACCTAACAACCTTATATAAGCTTAGGTACCTAACTCCATAATACGACATCGGTTTGTATGATATTTATATTGTAATTGCCTAAGGTTCTTAAACTTCAACCTCATAACTTGATTGCTTCCAAAATCTTTGGACTTTCACCAATATCTTTCTTTTATATCACGTCTTTCTATCGAATACCACCTGATGAGCTTTATATCCTATCGCTACAAACGAAAGAATGGAGGAGAAATATAATGATGAATTTCCAATTTTTTTTGAAGTAAATAAAGTTTAGGGATGAAGTTTAAGAACCTTGGATGATTGCAATGAAAATTTAATGCAAAATGACGTAATTTGATGAGGTTAGGTACCTAAGCTTATATAAGGTTGTTAGGTATATTCACTTTACCCTATATATATATATATATATATATATATATATATATATATATATATATATATATATATATATATATATATATATATATATATATATATATATATATATATATATCCGATTTATGTGAGTTCTTTAGCCTCGTACTTTTTAGATTTTATATTTTGGGGAGTACATGTATGTTAACTGTTTTGAGGTTGATAAATAAATTTCTTGTACAAATTGGAATAGCTCCATACTAAATATAGTTATATATATATAACACGTAATGATAATGATATTATGTAGTTGAAATTTGGTATGTGGTAAACCTAATAAACGACGAAAACAATTTTTGACAAAACTAGTAAACCGTATTATTAGCTATGCAAGACATGATTAAATAATTATAAGAAATAGTTTAATAGAAGTTGAGGAAACTTTAGGTTGCGTTTAATTACGGAAAAACAATTTTTATTTTCCGTTTTTTGTTTTCCCTTTTTGATTTTCGTTTTTCGTTTTCATTTTTCATTGAATAATTTAGAAAACGCATTTAGTTAAACTTATTCATTTTCAGTTTTAGAAAATTAGAAAACGTGTTTAATTGTGTACTTTTCTATCGGTTTTTATTTTTAAAAAACGGTAGCGGTGGTAGGGTGTGGGTGGGGGCGGTGACGGTAGCGGGTCGACGACGGTGCTGATGATGACAGACGATGGTGGTGGCGGCGGCAATTGTGTCAGTGGTGGTGATGGTGGCGGCAACGGTGGTAGTGGTGCTAGTGACGGGTTAGTGATGGTGGTGGTGGTGATGGTAGGTCGGTGATTGTCGTGGTGGTGTTGGGTGGGTGGGGGTGCGAGTGTGTGTTTCTGGGGGTAGGTATAGTTTTGTGTGTGTATGTGTCTGTAAGGGTAGGGATGTGGGTAGGTGTGGGTTTGTGTGTGGGTGGGTGGGTATGTATGTGTATATGTGTGGGTTGGTGTGTGTGTGTGTTTGTGTATGGGTGGGTATGTATGTGTGTGTGTGTGCGGGTGGGTATGTATGTGTGTGTGTGTGTGTGGGGGGGGGGGGGGGGGGGGAGGGGGGTGTATGTGTGTGTGTACGTGTGTGTGTGGGTGGATATGTATGTGTATGTGTATGTGTGTGAGTTGGTGTGGGTGGGTGGGTATATATGTATGTGTGTGTTTGTAGGTGGGTGTGTGTGTGTGTGGGTATGTATGTATGTGTGTGTGTGTGTTTGTGGGTGGGTGGGTGTGTGTGTGTGTGGGGGGGGGGGGGGGGTATGTATGTTTGTGTGTGTGGGTTGGTGTGTGTGTGAGTGGGTATGTATGTATGTGTGTGTGTTTGTGGTTTGGTGTATGTGTGTGGGGGTGGGTATGTATGTGTGTGTGTGGGGGTAGGTAGAGGTGGATGGGGTGAAGTGGGTGTGTGTTTATATTTTAGAAAAAATTTAGAATTAGAAAAATGTGGAAAACAATGATTCAGTTTTCTAAAATTTTGCAACTTCTTTGTAATTTTAGAAAACGGAAAATTTTTATTTTCCGTGAAAAATTTAGAAAAATAGACGAACTAAACGTGTTTTCAAAATTCTCATTTTTTTTTGAAAATTTTTTCCGGAAAACAACCCATTTTTCTACAACTAAACGCACCCTTAACCTTTAAACAGATTACTATATAAAATCAAATAAATTTGATGTATTGTGAATTTATGTACATATATGATGGCCATATAAAATATAAACAAAAAATATATATTCGTAAATCAATAACTGCATTTTTGCATTGGAAGAAAGTACGTTGCTATAATTGACGATAGAAAACTTAAATTGGATGTAAATTAATAATAATAAAAAAAAGATTTACTATTATTATAAAAAACAAAGGCATATTACATAATATTATGTAAAAAAAGGAAATTGTGAACAAATTTCCATATTTATACAAATACACACACAATTAAATCAAATAAACACACATTAGATATATATTGAAATGGACTCTTGCACTTCGCTATACTTTTATTTCCCACGTTTTTTTCACCTGCACACACAGCTCACACACAGCTATGAGGAAAATATTGCTTCTACTCATCAACTGCCGATTCACAAACAATCGAAATTCTAAATAAGAAAAAGAAGAAGACGACCTGTGACATCCCGTCCCTGCCAGACCCATCACTGTTTACAACCTCCACCACCATTCACCACATTCCCTCTCCCTCCCTCGTCCTTCCTTCTATCTTGTCAAGAACCAAAACCAAGCACCCACTTAAGCCTATCGATTTTCTGTCATTCCATAGATTCATGTTAAAACAAACAAAATCCCAAAAGAAACTTCTTACCTATTGTTGATCGGAACTGTCAAAACGAGGGGGGAAACATCCCGATTGCCGACCAAACAACACCGAGACCTCCTTCGCCCTCGCCTTCTTCCTCTTCTATCCCCAACAACTCCAGACCCCGAAGGTCTCACCTCGTCACTGCTGCTGCTCGCGACAACCATGGACCGTTCCTGTTCTTCGGTCTAGACCACCACCGGAGCATGCCACTCGGATGCGATGAGTCTGCAATCTCCGGACGAGAAAGAGAGTGCCTCGCTGCTTTCGTCTCTTATCCTCCTTCGGTTCGGCCAAGCACCGGAGCCGTCTCCCTCTTCGTGATCGGCCATGACGTCCGGAGTAGTAGCCGCACTCCTGGGACATTCCTTCTCGCCATCTGATTTCGTTGCTCCCGTATCCCCCTTTCCTTCGTTGCCGATCGTCTTTCCCCTTCACACCTCTCGTCGCCTTCGTTTATACTGCCATTCCTTTTTCTATTATCCCGGTCAACAAAAAGGGAACGGGACTTAAAAGCCCTAATTTTGATAAGTTTGGACCACTTAACACACTCCATGATTCCTTTTCATAAAAGCCCTAGCTTTATTCAACTTTGATGAAATAACCAAATTACCCTCTTATTGAAACAGTTATTCGAAACCAGTCCCAATACATGAATATCGGAGTCATTTATTCAAAAAAAGCCCCTCCTTTGATTATTTTTAACAAAATAAATCCCAATCTTCAAACTTGGAATAAAATTAGCCATTTCAGACCCTCCTTTAAATTATTTTTACCAAAAGCAGTCCTATTTTGGATAATTAAATTACAAAATGACCCCCCAATAGTTTGTATTTGTTATGAAACGGTCCTAAAAGTATTTCAAAGTCACGTCGAGCTTCCCAAAAATTAACAAGCTCCGAACAACTCGAATTCACGCTACGAATGTGTGGGTGCTTACGACCCCTTTTATTTTAATTATTTCGCGCCCGGGGGGGGGGGGGGGGGGGGGTGGTACATATGCTTATACAAATCAATTTACTTTTTATGCGAAAATACAATAAATCTAGTTTAAAAAATTATTATTTAACAATTTATCATATTGTTATAGATAAACTCATATAAAGTTTTCGTATATATATTATGGCTATTTTATCATGAAATAATTAGTTCACACAACAAATACTAAATGATATAAAAAAATATGATTTTTATGTGACATTGTATATTATAACAAACACGTTGTAAAATTTTGTAGTATCTCAAAGATTTAAATTATTACTATGCATGCCTGTGTATATGTTTTAAGTACACAACATTTATACATCTACATATGTTCATTAATTTGAAACATTCATTTTTATAAAAGTGAGCACATCACACTTGTACATACATCCTAAACATATTCGGATTTTTATAAAACTTATACAATTATATTCAATATGTCTAGTGACTTAATCACAATAAAGTTAGGGCTGAGAGTTATTCAAAAACTTTTTAGTTAAGGGCTTTTTAGTTAGATGTTATTCATTAGCTGAGTCTAAACACTTAGCATACCCACAATACTGTAACTATTGATCTTCGGAGCGAGATACAAATGTGTAGATCTATACGGGGTTGACAACCCTACCTGCGGTTGCTAGCTACAAACCTCGAACAATATCAATCGAAGCGGGTGATAGGAGTCTTCTATTTTACTGTAACGTCCAATGAAGCGTTGTAAGGGGTACACTCAAGTCATATAGATTGGGTATAGGACGCACTATAAACATTAACTAGAACCTCTCTCTTTCTCTCTCTCTCTCTCTCTCTCTCACTCTCACTCACTCTCTCTCACTACTACCATAGGCTGGGTTACTTTCAAAACTATTTGAAGTATGAAATTACTTATTTAACATGATAGTTTGGTTTTCAAGGATATTCAAATGTTTACTGCATACACAGTTTAAAGTATGGATTTACTTATCCAAAAGATACATTTTGTCTTTCAAGTATTTATTACAAACAAAGTTTAAAGTATGGATTGTAAACATTGTTTCAACTATTGTTATTCATACAAAGATAAGAATTTTTTATCTTATTAAAAGTATTACTCCTTTTAGCAGAAAACCTGTAACACTCACCAGCCTTGTTTTGACCCTCAAAACTACATGTATTCTTAGGAAATCTTTAAACAAACATTCAAGATGGATTGGATTACAGGTGAGCTAGTTTACTTTCTATTGTATTATATGCGTATCTGTTAAGGCAATTCATGTATCATTATTATTTGTAAAAAAAACTTTGTATTCAAATATCAAGATGGAATATGAATGTTATTTTTTTATTGTTGTACTTGTGCGTTATATTTAGTTTACCTATGATCCATGAACTTAGTCGCACAGCCCGGCATGTTCGATCGCCTCGGTCAGGGGTGTGAGAAGATGCTTTGAGTTGTAAGTTGGTTGTGTCTTCAGTTGGGGAGTTTTGTATGAGGATATCCATTGACTCCCCACTGTTGGATTTGATCAGAGAGGCACAGACAGAGGCAGTTAAGAATGAGAACTGGAAACTGGAGAGGATTAAGGGTGAGGTCGACACAATTTTCAGTGATAGCCGAGGATTGTTGACCTAGTGCGGACGGGTATGGATTCCATTTTCTAGTGGGATCAAGCACACAATATTAGAGGATGCTCATACGTCTGGTTTTCTATACACCAGAAGGCCACCAAGATGTATCGGGATCTGAGATTGAGTTATTGGTGCTTAACCTACAGGATGGTCGTGGCTGAGCATCAGAGGCTGCATGACAAGCTGTAGCCTTGGAAGTTCCCATGTAGAAATGGGAACATATCACCATGGATTTCATCACCAAATTGCCAAAGACTTGTTGAGTATTTGAGATATTGAAACTGATTTGGTATGTTTGGCTATTTAGGGAAGCCTTTTTAAGGTTAATCGTTTTATGATCCCCTATGGTGCCTTTACAGTAGAAGTTCTTTATTGAGCTCTTCTAAGGCATTGGTTTTATATTAAGGCATTGGTTTTATATTTATGGTAAATATTTTATGTTCCTTAGAAATAATCGTTAGGTTAAATTTTGGTGTAAGCTTTTTCCTTATTAGAGTTTTCTTCTACTCATTATTTCATCTGATTTATTCTTGAATCGTGTTTTGGAAGGGAATTAGAAGAAAGTTTTCGTGCTTATTCGATTTTTTGAGTTTAGATCTACTTTATCTCTCTAAAAATCAACTCAGATCTACTTTCTCTCTCTTCAAGTTTTGTTACTTGTTCAAGATCTAATGGATCTTTTATTCTGTAACTCCATTTTAGAACACCTAAGAGGGAATGACTAGTCAACTGGTTCAACATGAATTTCTTCCTCAAGTTGAGTGCTAGTATTAGAGTTTCCTTCATTGTTTGACTCTTAAATTTATTCAAGATTCAATTGTACTCTCACTATCCTCTTTGCAAATGAGCTCACTCTCGTGAAAGACTCCCCTTCATGCTACGAAGACTACATTTTCACTAGGTCGGTAGAACAAGTATCCAAAGGAATTTTATAGGTAGCCGATCAAAGTAGATCTCTCACTTCAAGGTTCAAGCTTTTCATATGTCTCTCATCTAACGAAAGCTTCATAACCCCAACCCTTCATATGTGCTAATGACGAAACCTTCCATGTCCACATCTTGTGAAGTGTTATAGAAACCTTCTTTTTTGGGAAAAGATTACGAATATGGGTGACACTCCCTAAGGAATACCCCTATAATGAGATTGGAAATGAAGCTCAACTCATCATGGAACAAACCATGTCCAACAAGGTTCGATTACGCCTATCATCCACAGTATTAAGTTGTGGCATCCTAGGAGGTGTTAATTGTGAAAAAAAAAATCGACATTCCTTGAGGTATTCGTAGAAATCGACATTAAGATAATCACCACCTCTATCAGATCTAAGCATATTGATCTTGCTGACCAATTAATTCTCGAATTCTCGTTTGAACTCTTTGAACTTTTCAAAGGTTTCTAACTTATGATTGATTAAGTAAATATAGCCATATCTGCTATAATCATTAGTAAAAGTCACATAGAATCGATTTCCATCCCTTTTGGTGGATTTGAAGGGCCCACACACATCTGTGTGTATGAGACCCAACAATTCTTCACCTCTTTCACAAGAACCAGTGAAAGGTGATTTAGTCATCTTTCCAAGAAAACAAGATTTACATATATCATCTGACCTTAAGTAAAATGATTCCAACACTCCATCCTTTGGGAGTTGGGCAATGCGTTTCTTGTTGAAATGTCCAAGACGACAATACCACAACCATGCTTTTTCCACACCATTAGACGAATCAATTTACAAAACACTATTACCTAAATTATATAAAACCATCACAGTTTTATACACTCTAGCAAAAGGTAATGCTTCAAAATAAAATACACCATTTTTATAAGCATAAATAGAACCATTCTCATTATTAAAAGAATATCAAAACCCTGTCTATATAAACCATAAAATGAAATGATGTTTCTCATCATTTTTTATGAATAGCAACAATTGTTCAAATCCAAACATAACCCACTGCTAAGCACTAAAGAATAAAAACCAATCTTGGTAATAGGTGACGATATCCTATTGCCTATAATTAGGTTCATCTTCTCATGCTCCACATCCCAACTTCTTTTTAGCCCCTGCAAGTCCTAACAAATGTGAAAACCACATCCTGTGTCAAGGATCCAAGAATTAGAATGCGATGAGTTTCTGGATAGGATAATGTAAATACCTGTGAGGTTGGCTTCAACTTTCCATCCTTTATGTCTTGCAAGTATTTAGAGCAGCTTCATTTCCAATTCCCCTTATCATGGCAGTAAAAGCAAGTAGCCTCCTTAGGATTAGAGGTAGGTGGAGCATCAGAACTGGCTTTTCATTTGGGTCCATTGCTTGAGGACTCTGCTTGGGACTTTCCCTTACAATTATGTTTAGTAGGGCCTTTCCTCTTCTTCCCCTTTCCTTGCTCAATAGCCAAGACAGGATCGGCAGCAGGAGTGGAGACAATACTCTTTCCTTTCATTCCAATTTCAGCTGTTCTCAACAAGCTCTGAAGTTGAGTCAATGTGGTTTCTTGGCTGTTCAAATGATAAGACATGATGAACTGATCATAACAGTTAGGCATTGAGTGCAAGACTATGTCAATAGCCAATTCCTCATCGAAGTTCACATTGAGATTCAACAAGCGATCCACATATCGTTGCATATGTTGCAAGTAGGTCGTTACAGACTCTCCATCCTTCATCTTGCTGGTAATGAGGGACTTTACTACATCGTATCTCTCTTGACGAGCTTGGTGATGGTACTTTTCCATCAAGTCCTTGTTCATCTCATATGGCGAGGAATCCTTTTAGAACATTTGTATCTCAAAGAGTCATAGTATCTACTATGATGCATGCCACTTTGGTAGCATCATTGCAATGTCTCCTATACCCAACTAGTTGTTCATGAGTAGCTTTAGTTTCGTCAATCTCGACTAGTTCTTTTTCTAGCACATACTCCTTGTCCTCGAAGAGTAAATCCATTTTGATGTTTCACATCCAATCATTGTAATTGGTGCCATCAAAGGTGACATTCGAGCATATGCTCAAGAGCGGGAAGTTGTTGGAGGAACCATAAGCATTGTTGGAAGTTAACATATGAAAATAAGAAGGACAAGTTTTAATTAGATAAGAATAATCCTTAATATAACACCCAAATGAAATATTAAGGATAGGATCCAACTAAATAATTCATAATTTAGAAAAGGGATGCCGTAATCTAGTTATAAACTATTTAAAGGTAGGTAAATGACAATTTACCAATTTCACCACTGTAACATCCCAAAATTCAGGACCAAAAATTTCATTTTTAATATAACTAGAACACATTTGTAACTGGGTTCAGACATTGAAAATCATTTTAAAATAAAACATTTATTAGAGTTAATTCCCAAAAATCACATATTGCAGAACGCGTAGGTGTATGAACTGCGATCTTCCCGAGCTCCTTTATTTGAAAACTAGAGGTACCTGAAACCAATACTGAAAACCGAAAGCACAATTCTTAGTGAGTTCCCCAATACCACATACCATACATGTTAACATACTGGCTATGATATCTTGGTGTTGGCCAAACCATTAGGTCTCTTTTAACTGGATATTGTCTAGCACATAAGCACATAAATCACATACTATCATACATAACCATGAGCCATACATATATCATAATCAGTAAAGATTATATGTGTTGAACAGAGTTGTAAGACCCAGAAACCAGAGGGCTAAATGAGGAAAGAAATCTCCAAACAAGAAGTCAACTCGTCGAATTCAAGGGTGATAACTCGATGAGTAGTAACGATGGTCACAAGTGTTTTTGGAAGACCAATTCGATGAGTCTGAGAGGACTAACTCGATGAGTTGGAATGGGTTTGGGAAACCCTAAATTCGGGATGTTGTACCCTATTTAAACACTTTATGACTTAGGGTTTTGTCCCTATCTCCAGCCTACATTGTCCAAACCCTAGATCTCGAAACCTTAATGCTTGTAAGCAATTTTTAGTGAACATTGGGTTTTGAAGCTTGTGAAGAAGAAGAGGAGCTTAGAGATTCAGAAGGAAGTTAGTAGATCTAGAAACAACATCTCATCCTTTTCATTTTCTGGTAAGCAAGCCTCAACCTTGCTTAGTAGCTTAATAGATCTCCTTCTTTTCACTTTATGGGGGTTTTTGGTCCAAGAAGCTTAGTCCTTGGGATATGGACGTCCCAAGTGATCTACCTTTCAGATCTCGGGTCTAGAAGGGGCTTCATGGCATAAAGGTGCAAACTTTATGACCATGAAATCCCCATGCAAGCTTTAAGGTGTTATTATGGCCTTTTGATCCCTAAAAGGCCATGCATGGAAGGAAAGTTAGGAGCTTTACATGTGAAAATGATGTCTAAGGCATAAATCTATGTTGGTATGGTTTGGTTTGGAGTATTAGGACTTTTGGACCAAGATCTATGTCCTAGAGAACTAGGGTTTTAGCTAAACCCATTAAGAAGGACTATTAATGGGTAAAGTTGGAAACTTTACCCTTAAAAGGGCATCTACATTATGTAGAGAAACATGAATCTTGGATCTAAAGAGTGGGGGAATAATCCTTTAAGATATCCCAAACAGACAGAGGGACTCGACGAGTTTAGTCGATTTGTCCCGATTTTGTACAGGGAAGAACTCGATGAGTCTGAAGATAGACTCGACGAGTTGACTCGTTCTGCCACGACTATGAGTAGCGAGGAAACTCGGCGAGTCAGGAGGAAGAATCAATGAGTTGAGTCAATTGGGAGTGTTGACTTTGACTGGACGTTAACTTTGACCATAATTTTGACCAAGGTTGACCATGGGGGTTATGAAGGATGGAAAGGGTTAAAAATGTTGAGTAGAGTCTATACTTGGACAAGAGTATGTGAGGGGTGGAATGGTCTTCTACCCCAGTGAGGATCTATGGTTAAGGTATTAGAATCTCAGACTTATCTAATTTGTATGATGATTAGTAGCTCGGGGAGTCGAGAGATCAGCAGTTCCAGGATCTTCTAGCTAGCAAAGAGAGGTCTATTCGTAGGATTCAACAGTTAGCTTGTCAGGTGAGTTTTCTCCTGTGGGAACGGGTCAAAGACACCAATGCCATCCCGTATAGAGTAGCTAAGTGTAGGATGGGCATGTATCTTATACTTGTTTATGATTAGTAGCTAAGTATGGGTTGGGCCCATATCTTAGTATTATCTAAGTATGTTATGAATGGGTAGGTTATGGTATCAGTATGTTCCAGACTAAAGTCCGATGTCAGGCGGGGCCTGAGGAAGGTTATATGTATGTTTCCGAACTACGGCTCGATGTCGGGTGTACCCGATGAAGGAATGCATGTTTAGTTATACTTTTTGTCTTTATGATACTTGTATGTTCCTAGTAGGGAGGTGAGTGTGGGCGGGGTCCCGTATCTCACCACTAGCTGAGATTGGACAGGGTTCCATATCTCATTATCAGCAGAGTAGGGGAGGGGCCCATAATTAACAAGGCCTTAGGAAGAGGGTATATAGTATTGTGTATGATTTTTTATGTGCTAGTATGATTATATGTTATTGTTTGTATGTGTATAGATGGTCGGGCCCAGAGACAGGCGGGGCCTGGTAGAAATAGATCTGTATACCGAGCAAGGCTCGATGCCAGGAGGAGCTTAATGTCGGACTCTGTCTGATGCCGGGCGGGGCCCAAGGAAGAGGCGGGGGGCAGTCTATGTGATTATGTGTATGGTATGTGGTAGCTTGGGAAGACGCACTAAGCTTTGTGTTTACAGTTTTCAGTTTTGGTTTCAGGTACTTCCAGTAGCAAGGGGAAGAGATTGGGATGACTGCAATGCACACACCATTTATGTAGTCTGGGATGTTTTTACTCTAATATATTTGAAAGATGGTTATGATGTTTTGAGAAAAATGACTTATAACTTGATGTGATGTTTTTATAATTATGGTTTTATTAATGATTTAAAATGAAAATTTTGGACTGTATTTTTGGGATGTTTTAATAATCTTGCCATTATGCCACGAGCTACCACATGGTCTTTCTTGCCAAGCCAGGGCCACCCTTTCAGTCTTATAAACAAGTTCCAAGAGCCACTTCCTGGTCTTCTGTGCAATCTTCACAAAGACAACTAGCATACATACTACTCTACTTAGCTAATTAGCATACAGTGTGCCATGAGCCACCTCCTGGTCTTTCATACATAATGCCTAGGGCTCATCCCCGGGTATTCCTACCATACATAATAGCATACAGTGTGCCAGGAGCCGCCTCTTAGTCTTTCATACATAATGCCTAGGGCTAACCCCTGTATCTTCCTACAATACATAAACCAAATGGGCCAACATTGGTACCTTCGACCCATACAAACAATGAAGAGAATCACCTAGCACTGCTGAAGTCCTGTGGATAAAACACTAGTTGCTAGTCGACAGATTCTTGAACTGTCAACATCAAAACAATACCCAATTATTAATTAGGTTCCAATACATAACCATAAGTCCATGATTGGGGTAAAAAGGCTACTTTAACCCTAACCTAGCTTGATTCAATCCTAAGGCCTAAACTTACACTCCAAAGGCCCATAAGTCAAACAATGAATCAAAGACCAACATATGGCCCAATTTCCCAAATCGGGCCCAAACCTCTACATGGTCTTACCCTAAGGCCCAACCATTTATTCTAGTCTCAACACTTGGCTTTCTGATGGTCCAATATCTCATAATCATCAAGGCCCAATAATGGCCCATCTATGGCCTAATTTTACAAATTGGGCTCTATCCTTTCCAATGGACCTCATCCTAAAGCCCAATAATTTCCTTAGTCCATAAACCTATTCCCACTTGACCATGAAGGCCCATAACAACTTAGTCCAAGAAATGGGCCAACAAAAACCCAAACCTAATTAGGGTTTTTCACATGAAATGACGATTAGGGTTAAGTGTTCTCGCTTAACCCATTAAGGACTTAATCCATTAAGGTCATCACTCTACTAGGTCAACCATACAATGTGGTCGGGATTAATCCATAATTCCAATCCAATGATCCAAACATGTGGGTCCCGACAATTCCAAATTAACATATCCAAAATTAGGGTTTTCTAAACCCTAATTAGGGTTTCCAACCCAATCGCATTCCAATTAGTCCATTTGTTAAGTTTTTAGGTTAATTAATGTTAATTAAGTCAAGCACCACCCACTACCACCTCATGTAGTGGTGGTCAACGGCGGCTCGCGGCGGCGGCCACCACCTCACGGTGGTGGTGATAGATTTCCTTGATTATTTCGGCCAAATTAAAATTATACAGACAATATCCAACGAACACACACACACAAAATAACACACACACACAACCACCCTTGTGGCGGTCGGTGGTGGCACAAGGTGGCAGCCACCACCTCATGGTGGTGGCGGTGGGTTTTCCGGCCAAAAGTCTCACATACAACCCCATGAATACAAAACACAGCTTGTACACTTGAACACACACCCACACAACCACCGTAGGCGGCAGAAGTCGATAGTATGGCGTCAGCCACCATGGTTGGCTGCCATGGTGGTTGTTTGTGATTTTTGGCCATCTGCACACACATGCGACCGAACATGTTACAACAGCACACACAACTCACACAAAAACGAGCAAAAACACACCATGTATGAACTTCCACATTGGAGGAGGACGACGATGGCGAGGCGGCAAGGAAACAATGTAAGGAAACAATGGCGGAGCGGCTACGCCTTCAACGGTTTCGACGCAGCAGCGACTGCAATCACGGCGGTTCGTGACCCACAACAACTCTCATTTTTCTTCCTTCGGCCTTCGATGGATCTCCCGACTATTTGTTATGCTCCCGGCAGTGGTGGTGGTGCTTCGATGGCGAATCAGCTGGTGGTAGATGAGGGCTTTACATGGTGGCGGCTGAAGAATGAGAAGAAGAAGAATGATGGAAATATGGTGGTCGCTTGGTGGTCGCTAGCGGATCAGAAAAACGAGCTACATGGATGGTGGCAGCCACCGGAGGTGAAGGGAGGCATAAGGAGGATGGTAGTTGTGATGAGTGCCACCTTTAGGGTTAAGGTTATGGGAATGACAGGTTACAAACCCCGACTCACATGAATCTTCATCCCATATTGACACAATCGGTCCCTCCTCCTTTTTCTTTTGAAATTAAGTCCAAATTTAACCAAACAGCCGCTCATCTACAAAATATATTCAACTTAAGTCCATATGTTACCATTCAGCCCCTTAGCCTCCAAAATCCTTAAATTTTAAGTCCATTATTTACCAAACACTCCCTGGCCTCTAAAAATCTTTTCAAAACTAGTCCGGACTTACACTTTTAAATCCCCAAGTCCAAAATTATGATTGTTAACTCCCCAAAGCCAACACATTGCTAAATTATTATTGATTTTGGCTACAATAATATAAAATAAAATATAATTTACATCTCAAGGTTTCAGAATTTATTATTTATTTACTTATTTTATTTAATTTCAAATGCAATGTTACAACTCTCCCCCACTTAAATTAGATTTCATCCTCGAAATCATTCCTTACCACTCCTGACACACCAAACAACTTGAGCAACATGGCCGCAACCACAAGCATACCCTAGCCTTTCCATGGCAACCAAAACCACCCCTCGTAGGGTTCTAAAACCCGAGAATGAACGAATTCTTTGCAATATGATCACATCTACTCAGTCTGAAATATGTAGTCTCGAGATGGTATGAGTCCTTGACAGGCCACCCATACGGAATCATTTTTGTTGAATCCAGTCCACTTATCTCTCAACTAACTATTCAACTTCTGAGAACTGGAGGTTCCCACTGGAAAACAGAATCACAGACCTAATTATCCCTACAGATCACTTATACTTGGCCAAGGCTCAAATAATCCTTCAAGTAGAAGATCCCTCCTTGCAACAGTTAGACTCGGACGAGAGCTGTGCATCTGGGTCAAATCTATTACTTTGAGATTATTTAATCCCACTGCATATAACTTAGCATTTCCCAAACACCCAGATACTTCTCATACATACGAAAACGCAAATCGCTACTACTATCCTACAAACAGAAACTGTCTGAAATAGTAGGCTGCCTTCTGGTTGCTTCCAAAATCCTTCGAGACCTCCCTGGTCCCAACTTATCTAGAATACTAAAGTTCTACCCAGTTTTTGAGTCAAGAGCAACCTCACAGTCGACCCACACGACTGCCGCAGGAAACTTCGACTAGCAATAACTGCCCTAGCTATATCGCCACTCATGGCTCCATTAATCCTTTTGGTCCATCTGATCATAATAGCCTGACAACTTGTTGCCACCGAATCCAATACGAAAAGTGAATGCTACTAGAGTAACTATAGTCTTACATCATGCCTGGTCTCCAACAAGCTACCGTTTCCTCATTCCAATCATGTTGTGGTCTACCCACAATCTTGCAAACTGGCCCACCCTGGCCTAATCACCTGAAAGAATCCATGAATGCTACGGGTCATCCTGTAGTCTCACAACATTTCCCACACTATCTGACCGCTAGTGAATGCTACGGATACCCCCGCAGTCTTACAACATTTTCCATACTATATGACCGATCGTGAATGCTATGACTACCCCCCGCAGTCCTACAACATTTTCCATACTATTTGACTGTTGGTGAATGCTACGTCTACCCTCACAGTCTTACAGCACTTCCCATACTATCTGACCGCTTATGAATGACTACCCTGCAGTCTTATAACACTTCCCATACTATCAGACCACTTGTGAATGTTACGGCTACCCCCGCAGTCTTACAACACTTCCCATACTATCTGACCGCTAGTAAATGGTACGACCACCCTCACAATCTTACAACACTTTCACCCTAGCACAATCGCAACCCGATGTCTTACCCCTAATCTATCAATTTGAAACGCACATAGAGTCGAGCATACACTTGACCGAACGCCTAAACTGAACTTAATTCATGACCGGAACCCCAACCCGTTTCCCCTAAATTCTACTATCAAGCACCAAGAAGATGCGAGTCACATGCTGGGAAGTTTTACAAAACTCCCAACTCACACAACCCTCAAACCAAACAACCCTTGGGCCGCCCTCCTCCTCGACGGGGATGCAAAACCCATCCAAGTTTTGTAACCGCTCCTACTCCTGAAGACCTGAATGATTCTCCCCCACTTTGAATTGACTAAATTCACAAGCACATAAGAATTGGAGGATTTCCCAATCCCTTTTAACTTACAATGATCGACTCGATGACAACTAGCTCTTGCCAACTAGTGCTCCATCACTAGCCGATATAAACAATTACCCAACTCTTGGGATCCGAAAGAGTACTCTTGAGACCTTAACCAATCTGATAATCCAAACCACCTCCCATGATACCATACCAATTCTTTTATTTATGATTTCAAGGGCTAAGAACCATAACTCTATGTTGGATTAGTGTCTAAGTCCATAACTATAATTGGTATATACTTGACCCGACCCGACATGGTCCATTTGGGTTGCATGGCATCATGCATTTGGATAGACTAAAATGAGAGAAATAACTCTTAAGGTTTATTAATATATTATAAGTTCTAATATATTAATAATATTATTTAATTAGCATTGATCAAGAATTAATTTAGAATTAATTAAGTGATCAAAAGAAGACTAATTAAATATATGGGTTGATTGTGTAAACCATCCATACTTATAGAGTGGGCTAATGCTCCACGAATTATCAAGTTAGGCTAAAACCCATAAGATGCTCCATGGTGTATTTGAACCCATGGATCCAAGCAAATGGAAAACCATGAAAATTTGTGTTTACCCTTATTGTGACTAACTATATAATGATCTTATGATTGAATAAATTGGCCGCAAAGAAAAGGAGTGAGGGAAAACCAATTTTTGAAGTGTTCTATTTTCTCTCTAAGTTATTCCAAATGCATTTGATGTTGTGTGAACCATTTGAGGTGTCACACTTGGGGTACTAGGCTCTCAAGCTACATGGAATCAAGCACCAACAAAGAGGTATGTCATTATACTAGATTTTATATTATTTGTACTTCATAATATGCTAGTTAGAATAAATACCTTGGAAATTGATTTTTGAATGTATAATAGAGAACACATAGATCCAAGGTATTTAGGATTGCATGTACACCATAGGAGTGTTAGAATGCTCAAAACCCAACAGTGGTATCAGAGCCAGGTTTGTTTTCAATTATACTTGATGCAAACTGCTTAAAATCGAAGTTTTTTTTATGTCTGCACAGCAGACTTGCCGAGTTCATGAAGGGACTTGACAATTCCAAGTGTAAACTCATCCAACTCATCGAGTTGGTTCGTGCACTCGACAAGTTAGAACCCCAAACAGCATATATTCGAGTTTTGGTGCTGGAATTGGTCTAGAGTCATTACCTTTGACTGTTTTGAACTTATAAAACCTATTTTTTAAGTGGTAATGATTATGATAAACCAATTTCAATGCTATAATCAAAGTTTTATGTTTTATATGTGTTTATTTAATTCTTGAAAAATGTTGATTATGAATCTTCATGCTTATGAGTTTTGGTGGATCATAGGAATCATGTGCAAATTGTTTGTTAGTATAATTCTCGATCTTAATGAAATTGTATGAACTCCATAACTTGTTCTCAAATTATGGATTACCAAGAATTTTATGTCTCCTTGATTTATGAGTTAGTTTAGATTAATGAAAAAAATTGTGTTTTAGTTGTTTTTAATCCAAATTAATCTAGAGTTAGTTCATAAAATGTGTTTGTGTAACTTTTCCTCAAGTTACATAAAAGGTTACATTTATGAATCTTAAAACTCATAAAAGTGTCATAGGTTACTTAAAAAATGAAGAGTCTTTCATTAAATGGTTTTATGACTCCATAACTTGTCCTCAAGTTATGGATATTGAAAAGTCGCTTCCTTAAAATTGTTATTAAAAGATAAGGAGTTACATAAAAATGAAGAGTCTTCATTTTAATGTACATTAAACTCATAAGTTATGAATATGAAAGGTTTTGAATAGTTTCAAAACTTGCCCTCAAGTTTTGGAATTTGTAAAGTCACCCCCATGTATACTTTAATTCCAAACCCTATAATTTTAAAAGGTTAAAATTCAAACTTTATGGACTTCATTGAATTAATTAAAGTGTATAATTAAAAGAGTTAATGATTTCATAAAGACGTGGTTTAAGTTTAATTAAATTGAGAGTATAGTTTAATTAATAGATTAAACCACCGAGTATTTTAAGTGTTTAAAATACACCCTTATACTATTATTATAATTTTAATTATATAGATATGTATAAGATAAAGTCAATCTTACCATTAATAGGCCTCATTCACGAAGTCGGTCTATAAGGGGGGTATAAGGTTACTACCTATAAAATGGTAGTTTAATGGGTGTCCACTCTCACCCACCGCTTCCTTGACTGGTGGAGGGTCGTTAGCCGAAAAAGTAGGATAGGACTATAATTCTCCCTTCATTAAAAGTATAATGATAAATACTAAGTAACTAAACACTTATAAATTCACAATCTTAGTTACTTCGGAAAATGTGAAATAGGTGCTAACCCATGAATTACACTTTGTACCTTACCAAGTCGTTAGTGGAGCGTGTGTGGTTAACCGGCACACTAATAAAGACTAGTAAGAGTGGAAAAGGGTAACTTGACTTTATTATAGATTGGTGGAGCGTGTGTGGTTAGCCAGCACATCGATTAGGTGATAAAGTTAAGGGTACCAAGTCAATTTGCATGGTTATTCACACCTTGTTTGTGATCCTCGGCATCCCAGTCACAAACTTGAGAGGGCACAATCGAGATTCAAACATACCATTGAAAGTTCAATGTATCTCAAAAGATCTAGGAGTTTCAAATCCAATTAAAACTTAATTATATTTTGTTTTTCATGGTGGAAATTGGTAAATTGTCATTTACCTACCTTCAACTATTTTATAACTTAGATTACGACATCCCTCTTCCAGTTATAAATAGGTTGTTGGGTCCTAGCCTGAATATTTCATATTGGGTTATATATTAAGGATTTTAAATCAACTAACTTGAATTTCTCCCTTATAGATGTCTAGTTTAGACAAATATGGTCTTCCCAAATCTTTAGGAACAAGCTTCTTAATGAAGATGATATCCCAAAAGGCAATCAAGGTGAAAGACTAATCTATTTATTGAGCACTAATGGGACTGGAAATCATACTTCATTTCCTCCACCTCCTTCAAAAATTCTCCCTATCCCACAAGTTACAGGACTTTAATAGTTCTAAGTCACTCAATCCCTATTGGCAATCAAAGTATATATGTTCTTACATCTTAGAGGTTAAGCCACATGATGATAAGCCGAGAGATTCGGGTGTCAAAGTCTTGAGGAAAGTTGGCTATTGACTGGTTTCTTTAGTCACTTCCTGATAACAAACTATGACATGACCCTTAATGATCTTACATATTTGCTTGATGATGCTGAATCAGCAATGATTTGGAGCATTGTTAAAGCAAATTAGATTGGAAGATCTACTCCCCAAACCTATTTGGACATTGACAGTGGTAACATTGAAAGTCCAGAAAACTTTCTCTTCCTTATTGAAAGGGATTGGCCATGGTCAAGTCATTTTGACCCAATAGTAAAGAGAAAGGCTAAGTCTATGATAGTCCCATGTACCATTTCCAAGGAGTCCATGTGTTTCCTTTTGCCAATAGGAGGGGCATTGGTTGCGAAGCTGCCGAATTTACCTGAAACCTTATAAGGATGGTAAAGTCAAAAGTTTGACTCTACTTTAGGTAAAGTCTGTTATCTAACTCTATTAGGTCTCTTTTGGAGATTCTTAATACATGATGTAATGTAATTATATTTTGATGTTTTTGAAGAATAAACGGAAGCTTAAAGAAAAAGTATGTTGATTCTGATCGCGTGGTTCGATGACCAGAAGTTTGAGCCACTGCATAAGAGTTATGAGATATTGCTTACGAATAAATACCAACAAAGTTTTCATATGAATTTGCATTGTAAAGATAAGTTTTTCTGCAAGTTTAAAAATAAAAGAAAAGTTTTGATTCTATTTATTTGAAGTATCCTTACAAAGACATTTGTGAAAAATTGTAGTTTATATGTTTCCATTGATAAGAAATATTGGAAAATGAATTTGATTCTTTCGTTTGTGGTAGTGTCATAATTTATCAAATAAGGAAAGATTCTCATCACCCAAGTTTCGGTTGGATAGAAACTTGGAATCATGCAAGTTGTACTGTGTGACGAATGAGATTTTCATATTTGGTAAATTAAGACTAATTCCTTGTTCACATTCATATGTGAGTCAAGCGAAGGACTAAAGGATCGGGTACATTAGGTTGTGCATTAGTCAGGTCCACTACAAAGGTTGATAAGATTATTCGTTATGATTTACTAAAGTTTAGTAAATATGACTATGCTTACAAGTTTAATGATACAAATTTATATTTTTTGGGAATTAGTTGGAATATGTTCGTATCTATTAATAGGATTTTGGTTCACACGACCTGTTGCAGCAAAGGCTTGTCAAAAGGCGTTTGTAACTAATCGTGTTGGCGATTTTGGTTTATTATTAGGCATTTTAGGGTTTTATTGGATAACGGGGAGTTTCGAATTTCGTGATTTATTCCAAATCTTCAATAACTTGATTTCTAATAATGAGGTCAATTTTTTATTTGTTACTTTGTGTGCTATTCTATTATTTGCCGGTGCGATTGCGAAATCTGCACAATTTCCCCTTCATGTATGGTTACCTGATGCAATGGAAGGGCCAACTCCTATTTCGGCCCTTATACATTCTGCTACGATGGTAGCAGCGGGAATTTTTCTTGTAGCTCGACTTATGCCTCTTTTCATAGTTATACCCCACATAAAAACATTGGAAAAGTTTCAATGTATGGCAGAGTGAAGAACAAGAATCAAATAAGGCGGAAAGATAAAAGTTTCTCCAATCTGAATATATGGGAGAGTACTTGTGTATCTTGTTTTATGATTATCTTAGTGATTATGGAACCATATCACAATTGGTCCTCTAAGGAAACCTTAATGCATTTGTTTGCCTAAGGAGATGAATCGTAAATTGTTGAAATGGTTAAATCAGAAGATAAATCATACTTCGTTCCAAAAACAAACCCTAGAGTTATACTCCAAGATTGTAACTTGAGTGACATAGTCTTTAGAAAGTTTTTAACACTTGTCAAATGTAGAGTAAGATGTTTCCTATTCTTGTACATTTGATATTGGTAAGTTGTGATGTTTTGGATATGACAAAGACCAACTAAGACCAATTGTGATAAGTGTTTAACTTGATAAGAGGCCGCACTAACTCTTGAATATTTGTTTTCTCAAGGAATGGTTCTTGACAAAGAGAGTCTTATATGTCAAGAGGACAGTGGGAGTCTTAAAGGTCTTGAGATAGTTTCAAGAACTAATCAAGAGGATTGTTAATCACTAGCCCACGACTTGAGGTTTGTAACCTATCGTGTTGACATATTCTTATTTCTGTGTCTATTCTAGTTAAAAGTTGACTATGCTTATGAGTTCTATGAGTTCTCAATTGTTTGCATAACAACCTGGAAGCAATGGTAGTCCCTTTTGCTGCCTGGTGGCAAGAAATTAAGATTGAACAAGTTCAGTCCATATGTGTTTGGATTTGCTGCTAACCTTGTCTTGTGATTATGGTTATGACAAATTCACATGGATAGGAACACTTACACCATAAAATCTAAGTGTCATAAGGTTTCTCTTTCACTAAGTAGATTTTAAGTAGATAGTAATTGTGAGAATGTCAAAAGGTCTAAACATTATGATTATGGAATCACTCTTCATAATTGTTTAGACACATAAGTGAGCTATCTAAGGAAAGGTGTATGATTTTGATAAAGTCTTATCAAAGCAATTGCGTATCAGAAATTTGAACTTTGGTAAGAAAGTCAATAAAGTATTGATTTCTAAAAGTCCAGCTGATCTTTGGATATATGTCAAAGCTAGTGCGAGCATAAGTATTATGCTAGTAAGATAATAATCATTATGCTAGTGGGAGCATGATTATTATGTTAAGTGCTGCAAGTTAGCAATATTAATGATAGAAAACAAGCTTAGATTGAGATTTTAATCAACTTTAGTCAAGAATATATTTGAATGTTATGCTGGAATGGTTCAACATAAGGAAATTCTATATATGTTGCATTCTCAAAATTCGATTATGATTACGGCATCCCTCTTCATAGTTCGAATTATGAGAACATGGCAAACAAAAAATTTTATAGCATGAATCGTGTCTCATATACTTTGGGTATAGGTTCGATTACATGTGCTATAATCCATTCCAAATTTTCCAAATGTCTAGGGCATTAAGATGGAAAAAGGAGTAGAACTGGAAACGACTAAAATGATTAAGCAAATTGTCGAGGACAATCTGAGGTTTACCAAAGATTGGTTGCTCATGGACAATTGGAAGTATAGAGTAAGGACCATATTAACATATTTTGAGAAGAGGCAACTCTTGTTCAGAAGTGATGGTCAAAATGGTAATATGGAATTGTTTCTATAGGTGGAAGTTATTCTTTGAATCTGTGTAAGATTAGAGAACTTAATGCAAGAAGGATGTTCAAAGGAATGTACTTTGAATTTGAGACTTCATTTCCATGGAATTGCTTTCCATTGGAATACTTTGTAATGTATGTTTCCAAGTCTTTGTGACTTGTGTGCATATTCATTACAAGAGGATCATTACATATAAGTTTAAAATCTAACAAGGTTATGGTAAATGACAAGAATTTGGTGTTCTTACATTTATTGTAAAGGATTTGGGATTGTGAAATGAGCATCATTGAAATGTTGTCAATCGATCTGTTTCACAAAGAGAGGACCACATGTAAACATAGTGTGCATACTTGGAGTATGACAAAGCTATTGTTTAGATGAACATAGTGTTCATGCTTAGAGCATGTCATGACTGTTGTTTTAATTCAAGTATTATGTTGATATATCGAAACATTGGATAATGAGTAATCAATATGGTGCATAGATAAAAGGTGTTTTATTTACACTAAAAGTGTTAGGGCCATATAGGATTAGTATTATTCTTGTGTTTTACTTTGCATGTTTTGACTTCCTGAATAACTAGGCCATTCATCCTGAATAACTAAGTTATTCAAACCGTCCACAGTCAATCATATGTTGGAAGTAGATATGAATCAAGATTGTCATGAATTGGGTTTGTAGATGTCTAAAGTGTTTAGACATAGCAAGAGTTGCTACAACATTCATGAGTGCTCATAAGTTCTGAGTATTGGATTCAACCCATGCTCATTTGAATCACTTCATGGATTTTATCACGAGTGAATCATGAGACGATAATATCTTATATTCTTCAAACCTAGAGATATGAGTTGTTGACTATGAGTTGGTTATACATTGATTGCATGAAAACGCATTGGTAACTCGATGTTATAAAACGTGCCTTTGTGTATGATTCAACAAGTAGTACAACAAGCATATAAGTCGAAGTTTATCTATTCCTTTTACCCTTAAAGGGATAAAAGCGATATCTATGGGCCCCTCGATGATTTAGTGACAACAAAATGTAAGTGCTCGGCCGAGCCTGGACTGATTTGATTTGTTCAATTAGTCAGTCGTCATAAATCGGAAATTGGGAAACAACAAATGGAAAGAGAGAATGATTATAATCCATGTCTCAGTCCATATGATATCTAGAATGGAGGAATGTATGATCACTTATCTAATGGACGCGTCATTGATTTGTTCAGAGTTCGACAATGGCTTTTGAGAGCTACGATTGCTAGTCGAGTTATGAAGTCGAACTTGCAATAATAGTTTTAGACTTATCCAAGTGGTAGACTGTTGGATTAGTGTCTAAGTCCATAACTATAATTGGTATATACTTGACCCAACTCGGCATGGTCCATTTGGGTTGCATGGTATCATGCATTTGGATAGACTAAAATGAGAGAAATAACACTTAAGGTTTATTAATATATTATAAGTTCTAATATATTAATAAGATTATTTAATTAGAATTGATCAAGAATTAATCTAGAATTAATTAAGTGATCAAAAGAAGACTAATTAAATATATGGGTTGATTGTGTAAATCATCCATACTTATATTGTGGGCTAATGCTCCATGGATTATCAAGTTGGGCTAAAACCCATAGGATGCTCCATGGTGTATTTGAACCCATGGATCCAAGCAAATGGAAAGCCATGACAATTCGGGTTTACCCTAATTGTGACTAACTATATAATGATCTTATGATTGAAGAAATCGGCCACAAAGAAAAGGAGTGAGGGCAAACCGATTTTTGAAGTGTTCTATTTTCTCTCTAAGTTATTCCAAATGCATTTGATGTTGTGTGAACCATTTGAGGTGTCACACTTGGGACACTAGGCTCTCAAGCTACATGGAATCAAGCACCAACAAAGAGGTATGTCATTATACTAGATTTTATATTATTTGTACTTCATAATATGCTAGTTAGGATAAATACCTTGGAAATTGATATTTGCATGTATAATAGAGAAAACATAGATCCAAGGTATTTAGGGTTTCATGTACACCATAGGAGTGTTCGAATGCTCCAAACCCAAAACTCTGGCCATGTACTGATGAATCTCTACTCTAATTTCTATCCTCAAGAACTCATTGAACTCTAACCAAATCTTGTCCACTCGAACGTAGGATTCCCTGGACACATCCAATGATCAAATAACTGATGCAATTGACACCACCATCTTCGTGCTACCATTCCTTTCCTAGCAACAATAGTTCCTTGAACACCAAAAATCTTCCATAAGTAGATGTCGTTCATACCCAGACAGATGATAGAACCACTAAACCCTGGCTTCACAGGAGAACTACCCCGCTAATTCCTGTCTAAAAATCCTCCAAGCAATGCTCATGAATGAATGCCAACAAGGACCAGGTACGATAACGGCACACGCGAAACCCACTCCGCATGATACGTCCATCTATAGGTTCCTCAAAGGACCTCTCGACATGCAGAATGACATATAACAATCCTTGATAACCCAGACTGTAGCAGAGAACCGACCCGAGATACGGTTTATCCAAACTCAATCAAAATTCCAAAGCGATGCAATTTCCATATATCCACTTTGAAGTGGCAGAACATGACATACCTACGAACATCTGAAGAAATCATGACCCCCTCCTCCTGAGTTACCTCGATCAACCTAAGGACGTGGTGCAAAAATCCCTTTTGATTCCGATGATAGGAAATAACAATAGGATCCTCCTTCCTGAAGTATTCTAAGGATCCATGTGCTTTGGGCTCCAGATGATCCCCTAACTGCCCCGCGACAAATCTGGCCCGAAAGGCCCCGAGACAACTATCGAGAGCTCCAAAATCCCTTTCTTGGATGAATGAAATACCACCAAGGTCCATTCCAAAACTTTACGAGTAATATCTGATGAGATGAACTTCCGCGATCGTGTATCGACCAGCCCAAGTCCTTCTCCTGAGCCGGAACCAGAATCATAATCCCATTCCTGAGTGCTTAACACCATACCGAACTAATATTCAAGAGATCTAAATATACCCAAGAATCCGCATTCTACATGCTTTATAGATTCTCCAAGGCTCTTCCCGATTCGAGTATAGATCCCATGCTTTCAATAGTACGGTCCCAATACTACTTTCCACACCTATCCATACTTTCCTCAAGAATCATCCCAGATCCTCCAAGTCACCCTCTCAAACTGATACCCTTAATGCCTGCTAACGATGCAACCAAATCCGCTAAAGCATTTCCTAGGTTTTCCTAGGTTCTTGACCTCGCCTATCCCTTAGCTGCTGAAAGACTCCAACCAATGTCAACTAACTACCTCATGGATGTAGTCACATGCAATAGAGATCAGATAATCCTTCGAGTAAAAGACTCAATCCTAGAACGGTTGGACTTAGACAAGAGATGCACAATAGGGCAAAGTCCATTAATCTGAGATTATCGAGCCTGTATCACATGTAACCTAGCATATTCACTTAAAAGCTAACTCACTTTGCTAAGGGTACCACAAAGCACAAAGCAAGTAGCATTCAGATAATGGAAAAACTAACCAAGATACTCCTATCAAGCCATTCCATTCAACTATCTGAACCATACTAACATGCAAATCCAAGAGTTCAAACAATTAGGAATAACCTAAACAGGCCATCTTATCACTGACTAATCAGTACTAGCATGTAGGTCTACAAGCTCACACAACAGGCATACTAGGCATCCTTCTTAGATCCTTAGCTCTAATCCAGCATGTAGTTCACATATTCATAATTCATATCATAACATAACATGTATGGTTATCTTGGGAAAAACTTACTTGAGCTCAGCCGATTGCATGCATCGTACTCCTAGTTCTTTCTCAAAACCCTTAATTTTAATTTTAGAATTTTCTTTTTCATTGTAAAAAATTCTCAAACCCTCGCTTTGAGTCCAAACACCCCCAAAAGTGTGTTTGAATCCTTCAAACCAAGTCTCTGATACCAACTTGCTGATGGGTTTTGAGCATTCTAACACTTCCTAAGTGTACATGCAACCCTAATAACCTTGGATCTATGTTTGTCTAATTATCATGCAAAGTTGATTTCCAAGGTTATGATCCTATCTAGCATACATGGGGAACAATTTTAACTTGAATAAAAGATAGAACTACATACCTTGTTGATTTTGATCCTTGAAACCTTGTGAGCCTAGCACCCCAACTGTGATGCCTCAAATGCTTCACACAACACCAAATGCTATGGAATAAACTTGGAGAGAAAGTTTAACACTCTAAAAATCAGCTCTATCCCTCTTGTTTCTTAGTCAAGCCGATTTTGGAAGAAACATAAGCTTTATATAGTGTTGACACATCTAGGGTTACACCATGTAAACCCTAATGTGTCATGACTCTTCATTTCCATGACCCATGGGTTTGTAACTCCCATGGAGCCTCCATGGAGCATTAAATGGGTTTAACCCAACTTGATCATCCATGGAGCCTCTTAGCCTACTATACAAAATATGGATGATTTATATAATCAACCCATATGTTTAATTAGTTATCTTAATTAATTCTAAATTAATTCATGATCAAACTAAATCAATAATATTATTAATATATTAGAACTTATAATATATTAATAACCACAAGTGTTATTTCTCTCATTTAGTCTATCCAATTGCATGGTGCCATGCAACCCAAATGGATCATGCCGGGTCAGGTCAAGTACTTACCAGAAATAGTTATGGACTTAGACACCTTATCCAACAGTCTCCCACTTGGATAAGTCTAATAACTATAACTGCAATACTTCAAGAACCGATCAGCAATCGTAGCTCTTTTCAAGGTTTCTTGGAACTGAGAAGATGATGGTACACCATTTTATATAAGGGACCATATAATCCTTTGTTCTAGATATCAGCCGAACAAATAAATGGAACATGGTCTTACTTATTGTCCAACAGTTTGTTTCCCGATTTCTGATTTGTTTGACAAAGAACTTAATTGAACACATCAACTTAGTTCTGACCGGGCCCGGTACATAGGTCAAAACAAAATCATCGAGGGGCCCAAATATCAGCTTCTAATCGAAGAAGGAACAGATAAACTTCAACTCATATGCTTGTTCTACTACTTGTTAAATTACACACAAACGCACATTTTATAACATCGAGTTACCAATGTGGTTTCGCACGATCAATGCATAACTAACTCATAGTTAACAAGTCATATATCTAGGTTTGAAGACTTATATGATATTACCGTCTCTCAATCACTCGAGATTAATTCCATGAAGTGATACCAGCGAGCGTGGGTTGAATCCAATACTCAAAACTTATGAGCACTCATGAGTGTTGAGGCCATGTCCAACATCTTAGACCTCTACAACCAACTCATGATAGTCTTACTTCATATCTACTTCCAACATATGACTGACTGTGGATAATTTGAATAATATGTAAAACAACATAAATATTATGGAATTCAAAACATGCAAAAGAAATAATAGTAAACGATTGACAAGGGATAGCAACACTTTACTCATAAATAAACACACCTTTTATTCATCATCAAATGTCAATTACATTTTACCAATTTCAAAAATTATCTAACTACTAACACTAATATCATCCTTCATCCCTATTCTCCTAGCATGTTGGAGATGCTTAACCCTACCCAGTCCCTTCGTGAGGGGATTTGTTGGGTTCTCATCCGATGATACCCTCTTTGCCACGGGGAGTCCTTCTTCTATATGATGTCTGATGAAATGATATTTTCTATCAATGTGTCTGGATCTCCCATGATCCCTTGGTTCCTTTGCTAAGGCAACTGCACTTTCACTATCACAGAAAATCTCTATGGGTTGCGATATAGCACGTACAACTCCAAGGTCTCCAATGAAGTTCTTTAGACACATAGCCTCTTTTTCCACCTCGCTTGCCGCTATATACTCTGATTCGCAAGTTGAATCAGCCACTGTCTCCTGTTTGGAACTTTTCCAAGATATTGCTCCTCCGCTTAAGGTAAAGACCCAGCTCGACTGAGAGCAGAAATTATCCCTATCAGTCTAGAAGCTAGCATCATTATACCATAAAACTCTCAATTCATCACTCCCACCAAGGGTAAGGACCCAGTCCTTAGCCCTCCACAGGTACTTGAGAATGTTCTTTACCGTTGTCTAGTGAGCCTTACCAGGATTCCCCTGATACCTGCTAACCATGCTTAAACCAAAGGCTACATCAAGACGAGTACAGGTCATAGCATACATGATCGAGCTTACTACCGAAGCATAAGGTACCAGACTCATTTCTGCTATCTCATCCTCAGTACTCGGGCTCTGAGTCTTACTTAGTCTAGTGTTACTCTGGATGGGTAACTCTCCTTTCTTGGAATCTTGCATGATGAATCTCTTCAACACCTTATCCAAGTATGTACTCTTACTAAGTCCGATTAGTCTTTTACTCCGGTCTCTCAAGATCCTTATTCCTAGAATATAGGCAGCTTCTCATAGGTCCTTCATAGCGAAACACTTCCGAAGCCAGGACTTAACTTCCTGCAGAGTTGGGATGTCATTTCCTATGAGTAGTATGGCATCCACATACAACACCAAAAAGCTAACTATACTCCACTAGCCTTGACATATACACAAGATTCATCTTCACTCCTAGAAAAGCCAAATTCTTTGACCTTCTCATCAAAGCAAAGATTCCATCTGCGAGGTGCTTGCTTTAATCCATAGATGGATTTCTAAAGCCTACACACTCTATTAGGGTACTCTGTGCTGAAAAAACGCTCTAGCTGATTCATGTAAACATCCTCAGCCAACTTTCCATTAAGGAAAGCGGTTTTGACATCCATTTTCCATATTTCAAAGTCATGAAATGCAGCTATGGATAACAATACCCTAATAGACTTAATCTTGGCTACTGGTGAAAAGGTCTCATCATAATCAACTCCTGGAGTTTGAGAAAAGCCCTTTGCAACCAGTCGTGCCTTATAAGTGTGTACATTACCATCCATGTCGGTCTTGTTCTTGAAGATCCATTTGCACCCAACTGTCTTACGACCTGGCACATTATCAACCAAGTCCCAGACCTGATTTCATACATGATTGTATCTCGTTATCCATTGCCTCTTTCCATTTAGCAGAATCGGGGCCTGCCATGGCTTCCGCATAGCTGTTAGGTTCATCCAGACTTACCAGTTTCCCATCACTGATAAGTGTTTCACCTTCCACAGTAATATGGAAACCATAGTAATGCTCAGGTTCATTCCTAACCCTTGTGGAACGCCTCAGAGGTATAATTGGAGGTATAATATGATCAACAGGAGGTTCCTCCTCAAGTTGACTGCTAGGGTTTGAGGTTCCTTCACCACTTGACTCTTGAAGTTCTTCAAGGTCAATTAGCCTCCCACTGTCTCCTTGGCTTATGAACTCTCTCTCTCGAAAGACAACCCTACTTGCCACAAAGACCACATTCTCACTAGGTCTGTAAAAGAGGTAACCAAAGGATCTTTGTGGGTAGCCGATGAAAATACACCTCTTGCTTCGGGGTTCTAGCTTATCATGAGACTCGCGCCTCACAAAAGCTTCGCAACCCCAAATCTTGATGTGGGCTAGACTAGGAACTTTTCCAGTCCACATCTCGTGAGGTGTTTTGGCAACCTTCTTTGTAGGGACCAGATTAAGGATATGGGTGGCAGTCTCTAAGGCATACCCCAAAATGAGATTGGTAGCGTAGCTCGACTCATCATGGAACGAACCATGTCCAACAAGGTTCGATTACGCCTCTCAGCTACACCATTCAACTGTGGTGTCCTGGTAGGTGTCAATTGTGAGACAATCCCACATTCCTTAAGATAGTCGAGGAACTCTGAACTAAGATACTCACCACCTCGATCGGATCGAAGCATCTTAATGTTCCTGCCTAATGGATTCTCGACTTCCTGTTTAAAATCTTTAAACTTTTCAAAAGTCTCTGACTTATGCTTGATTAAGTAGACATATCCAAATCTACTATAATCATCTGTAAATTTACATAATAACGATTAACATCCCTTGTGGCAGTTTTGAAGGGTCCACACACATCCGTGTGTACAAGATCCAACAAGCCTTCACCCCTCTCACAAGAACCAGTGAAGGGTGACTTTGTCATTTTTCCAAGTAAGCATGATTCGCAACTATCATCTGACTTTAGGTCAAATGAATCCAAGACTTCATCCTTTTGGAGTTGGCCTATGCGTTTCTAGCTTATATGTCCAAGACGACAATGCCATAATGATGCTTTATCCAAGTTATTATCATTAGTAGAATCAATACACAATACATTATTTCCTAAATTATCTACAATAGACACAACTTCATACACACCATCACAAGGTAATGCTTTAAAATAAAACACATTATTAAAGTAAGCATTTATTCCACCAATTTCATTATCAAAAGAAAAGGTAAAACCTTGTTTATACAAAGCATGAAAGGAAATAACATTTCTTGCCATTTCTGGCAAATAACAACATTTATTCAAACCTAAAGTAAATCCACTACTAAGCAACAAAGTATAAACTCCAATCTTGGTGACAGGTGAAACTTTCCTATTCCCCATGATCAAGTTTATCTTTTCATGCTCCACATTCTCACTTCTTCTTAGTCCCTACAATTCAGAACAAATATGAATACTGCAACCGTTATCAAGGACCCAAGAGTTAGAATAGAGTGAATTATTAGATGAGATAGTGTAAATACCTGCATGGTTGGGTTTAACTTTCCCATCCTTCAAATCTTGCTGGTACTTTGGACAATTACGCTTCCAGTGCGCCTTTTCGTGGCAGTAGAAGCATTCAGCCTCTTTGGGATCAGAAGAAGGTGTAATGGAACCTTTCTTGGTTCCGCTAGAAGAGGATCCATCAAGGTTCTTACCCGTGGTACCCTTCGAAGGGTTCTTTCTCTTCTTCCCTCTACCTTTCCTGATTGCCAGGACAGGTGCTGAGTTTGGAGTAGAAATACGAGTGGTCACAACCGACTTACCTTTAAGACCTGATTCTGCGGTCTTTAGGAGTCCCTGAAGTTTGCTAAGTGTAACTTCCTCCTTACTCATGTGGTATGTCATGCGAAATTGATCATAACACAAAGGTAAGGAGTGCAAAATAATATCTATTGCCAACTCCCCAGGGAAGTTCACATTCAACTTCATCAATCGATCCACATACCTTTGCATTTTCTGCATGTGGCTTGTGATGGGTTCACCATCTTTCGTTCGGATTGTGATCATAGAGGAGATGATTTCATATCGCTCTTGACGAGCACTCTGATGGTAGCGGTCCATCAAATCCTGGTGCATCTCAAAAGGATAGTAGTCCTCATAGGACTTTTGGAGCTCGGCTGTCATGGTAGCCATCATGATGCATGCCACTTTTGTAGCATCTCTTTCATGAACCTCATATTCAGTAAGCTCCTCAGGAGTAGCAGTTGGCTCAGGCACCTTGAGCTCCTTGTCAAGAACATATTCCTTGTTCTCGTAATGAGTGACCATCCTGATGTTTCTGATCTAGTCAGTAAAGTTGGATCCATCAAAGATGACTCTCCCACAAAGGTTCATGAGAGAGAAGGAGCCAGTAGGGTTTGAGCTAGGAGTAGCATTGTTGGAAGACATCTGAAAGGAAGAAAGTAAGTTTAGTTTAGATATAGGGATAGTCCTTAATAAAACACCCAAATGTAATATTAAGGCTAGGATCCAATCACAGTATATTATAACCTAGAAGAGGGATGCCGTAATCCAAGTTATAACATATTTGAAAGGTAGGTGAATGACGATTCACCAATTTCCACCATGAAAACGAAATATAAATTATTAGATTTTTATTTGGCTTTTAGAAATTCCAAGATTCTTTGAGATTCATTGAACTTTTCAATGGCATGTTTTAATCTCGAGTGTGCCCTTCATGTTTTGTGACTGGGATACCGAGGATCACAAAACAAGGTGTGAAGTAACCATGCAAATTACTTGGTGCCCTTAATGTTTTTCACTTAATTGTAGTGCCGGTAAACCACACGCGCTCCTTTCGACCTCTTGAAAAACCTTAAGTCACCCTTTTCTTTCCTTGTTAAGTCCAAGTTAGTCTGCCGGTAAACCACACACGCTCCACCAACGACTTAAACAAGGTGCAAAGTGTAATTTCATGGATTAGCACCTTATTCACTTTTTTCCTAAAATAACTAAGATTGAGAATTTATAAAATATTTAGTTACTTTATAATAATCATTATACTTTTAATGAGAATTTTTAATTCATTGTCCTACCCGTTCGGCTAACGACCCTCCACCAGTCAAGCAAGCGGTGGGTGAGAGTGGACACCCATTAAGTTGCCATTTTATAGGCAACAACCTTATACCCACCTTATAGACTGGCTTCGTGAATGAGGCGTACTAGCGGTAAGACGAATTTGATCTTTATATATATATATATATATATATATATATATATATATATATATATATATATATATATATATATATATATATTATTAACTTATAATTTTAACTTTTAAAATTCTAAGGGTTGGAACTAAAGTTTTAATCATGACTTTACTTGTTCCAAAACTTGAAGGCAAGTTTTGTAAACTTTCAAAACTTTTCATTTCTTGTAACTTATGAGTTAATAGAGTATTAAAAATGAAGACTCTTCATTTTTATAACTCATGTGTTATTTTAATGGTTTTTAACAAAGTGACTTTTGGTTTTCCATAACTTGAGGACAAGTTATGGACTCCATTAAAACACATAATGATCTTGAATTAATCTACCACATAGGTTACAAACAATTCCTATGATCATCTAAATATCATAAGAACAAGAACATGAATATGAACACTTTCATGAATCAAAAAATTATTCTTAAAACTTGTAATTTTGATAATTGTCATTATAAATGGATTAGCATAAACATTACACCATCTAAAACATGTTTACAAAAACCAAAACAATTTAGGGTAATGTTTCTAGTCCATTTCCAGCAACTAAAATCGAAAATTCTAAAAACCGCAACTTCTACTCATCGAGTGCAAGAACAAACTCGACGAGTAACTTGCATTTGGTCATGGACTCGTCGAGTCCCCCCATGGACTCGGCGAGTTCATACGAGCAGAAAACAGAAAAAATGATTTTTTTTTTCAACATTTTGCACAAATAATCAACAAACAAGCCTAGTCTCTGATACCACTGATGGGTTTTGAGCATTCTAACACTTCCTAAGTGTACATGCAACCCTAATAACCTTGGATCTATGTTTGTCTAATTATCATGCAAAGTTGATTTCCAAGGTTATGATCCTATCTAGCATACATGGGGAACAATTTTAACTTGAATAAAAGATAGAACTACATACCTTGTTGTTGATTTTGATCCTTGAAACCTTGTGATCCTAGCACCCCAAGTGTGATGCCTCAAATGCTTCACACAACACCAAATGCTATGGAGTAAACTTGGAGAGAAAGTATAACGCTCTAAAAATCGGCTCTATCCTTCTTGTTTCTTAGTCTAGCCGATTTTTGGGAGAAACATAAGCTTTATATAGTGTTGACACATCTAGAGTTACACCATGTAAACCCTGATGTGTCATGACTCTTCATTTCCATGACCCATGGGTTTGTAACACCCATGGAGCCTCCATGGAGCATTCAATGGGTTTAACCCAACTTGATTATCCATGGAGCCTCTTAGCCCACTATACAAAATATGGATGATTTATATAATCAACCCATATGTTTAATTAGTTATCTTAATTAATTCTAAATTAATTCATGATCAAACTAATTAAATAATATTATTAATATATTAGAACTTATAATATATTAATAACCACAAGTGTTATTTCTCTCATTTAGTCTATCCAATTGCATGGTGCCATGCAACCCAAATGGACCATGCCGGGTCGGGTCAAGTATTTACCAGAAATAGTTATGGATTTAGACACCTTATCCAACACTTGTAACATCTAAAAATTCAAGACCAAAAATTTCATTTTTAATATAACAAAAACACATTTGTAACTGGGTTCACGCATTGAAAAGCATTTTGAAATAAAACATTTTAATTCCTAGAGTGTGATCCTTATTAGCCTCGACTACTTTTTATCATCCCGTAAACCCTAGTTTGCTAGTGAGTGTGATCCTTGAGCTTTAAAGTATCTTTGGTGTCCATTTTAGTGAGTTTTCAAGAAGAAGAGCTTGGTGTGCAAGCCTTGGACGTAGTTGAGCTTCTAGATCCTACATTTACATCATCTTCGAGAGCTTTTGGAGATAAAAAGTTCAGACCTTGCTAACCCTTTTGCTAGTTTGAGTTAGGGTCTGGTAGTAAGTTCATTTTTGGTCCATGGATCCTCTTTTGTGAGTTTGAGCAACTCCAGAGGTTAGAAATGTTAGATCAGAGTCCCTTTGGCATGTTAGAAGCATAAAAATGCTATCTTGATGGTTGTTATGGCACCATGCATGGGTTTAAGTTCTTAAAGTGAGTCTTAATGGAGAAAATGGGATGTTGGGCTCCCATAAAGCATGAAAAGGCATAAAGTTGCCAACTTTATGCCTTAGGACCTTTAAAATCACCAAGATCTGGAATTTGACGAAGTGGCTACATAGATTAAGCTCTTAATGGTTGGTTATGCTTAGCAGCCTTGTACGATGTGTGTATTGGGATGTACGTTGCGCATATTGTCTTCAGATTAAGTACGCTAAGCGTACTGATGGTCTACACTATGCATACGTCCTTTGGGCTAATGGGGTGAGTTTTAGGCTTTTGGGACTCTTGGGCCTTATCTAGTGTTGGGCCATGGCTCGTTTAGGATAGGTGGGCTCGGGTTTCCTTCGTAGGCCTTGTGTGTTGTGGAATGGGCCTTAGGTGGCATTGTTGGGCCTTTTGGGCCTTATAGCCCTTTATTGATTTTTGACCAAGGGTAGTTGGGCCCATTAAAAGAGAAAGGCCTTTAGGCCTTATTTGCAGAGTTTGGACTTAAGGATTTTGGGCCCATGAGTTGGTGTATATCATAATTCTAATTAGGGTAAATTGTATATTTATAGTGTGAGATTTCCAGACCGATAGCCGATCAGGTATTATTTATCAGCAGTTTGAGATGAGTCTGCTCGCTATATCAATGGGTCGAAGGCACCAATGCTGACCCATTACTTGACACGTGGATTGCTAGTTGTTTCTGTATTTAATTGTCTAATGAACCACGAGGTAGCCCATGGCACTTGTATGAAGACCTTGGGGGTAGCCCACGACATGGAAGACCATGGGGGTAACCCATGGCACTTGGATATCAGACCATAGGGGTAGCCCATTGCATTCCAGGTAAAGACCATGGAAGTAGTCCATGACAACTATATGTATGTCACATGGTTTTCTATGGTTGTATGTTATGTGATATTTTGGGAACTCACTAAGCGTTTGCTTACAGTTTATTTAGGTGTTTTCAGGTACTTTTGGTACTAAAGGGAAGGGCCCGACTTGATAGTGCCACATTCACTCTCTAGCATTTTCCGCAATTATTGATATTGATACTCTGATATTTTGACATGATATGATGTAATGGATTTTTGGAAACAAATGATGATTGTAATTCCTATTTTAAAAATGAAAAGTTTTATTTGGTTTTTGGGCTGTTACACGTTTGGTTATAACTTATCATGAGAGAAGAAGGAAGAAGAAAGAAGATGAAATCATTAAAGGAATTCTTCTTGATGAATGCAAATATTGTATCAATGTGCTTGCACTTTACCCGAATGTTCAGGATGTTCAAGACTAGAGGATTCAATGCGATTCTCATGAAGTTGTGAAAGTTTTTTTTTTGTTCATTTAGTGTTTAAACCAATGATTATTTGTATTTTTGTGATTCATTTGAAGGAATGGTGCCTTATAGAAAGCCTTTAATCCAAGAAATTCAAATGTATCAACCTCCAAAGGATATTATTCAAAATTGCAAAGTTGAAGTTGTAAAGAATGAGTTTGTATTTGGATTCAAAAATTCTAGATCCAAAAAGTTGAAGAAGAAGAAGAAGAAAAGCAAAACCAAGAAAATTTTGGTTTCTAAGAAAAATTCTTCAAATGTTGTTTTGATGTCGAAATCAGTGAAGAAAATTTGGATTCCTAAGAAACAATCATCAAATGTTTCTATGGTATCGGATTTCAAATCCAAATTGTTGAAGATTCTCAAATTCAACATGATGATGAAGTTAAATCTTGAAAAAAATGAGATGAAGCTTCATGGGTGGCACAATGTGCAATTTGGAAATTTCATAGTTTCATCCAAAGAAACTAGAAGTTCATATCATTCTCAAGGATATGAAGTTGTATCTCCCATGTTTGTTTTGTGCATTACAAGTGGGAAAAAGATTTTCAAGGAATTCTCACAAATTTTCAAATGGATTCTAAAGAGATCTCGAAGATTATTGTTCATTCAAAAATCATATTTTGTTACTGATCATTGATCTAACGATTTTAGCCCAATCCACTTCATTCAATTGGTTACTGTTCATCAAAAGCCTAATCCAAAGTAAATATCGATATTGTTCATCGATCCAAGTTTAAGCCCAAATATTCATATGTTACCGTTCATCATCTGATTTTGAAGCCTAAAACTGATTTCACTACTGTTCATGATCGATGTTCAAAGTTTACACTCAAAAAGTCAAAATCGAATGATTTTCAAAATTACAAAGCCTTGAGTTCGATACACTGGAAGTGCATTTGTTGGCTTTCGAAATTGTTCTTTCGTTTAGGTCTCATATTTTGAGCAATCCGGTCTTGCAATTGAAGATTGGGACAGATCGTTCTCATAACAACTTCATAATATGAAATAAATTTTGCATTGATTATTTGTCTTGACAATTGGAAACAAAGAAAGATATTTGAATGTTGAATGAAGAATCAATCTGGAAAAGTCCAATTTTTAAATCCGATGTTTGAAGAAATCGTGTTGACTAATATGATATTCGAATGTTTGATTCTCAATTGCGAAGCAGATTATTGATTAATCATTGAGAAGGAATGATTGAGAAGGCAAAGAGAAGAATTTTAGATTCTATATTGGACATGGAAATCGAAACTTTGGTATACATTACTGATGATTCGAGTCGGTGTTGCTGGAAAGCGGAATGGAATTGATTTTGGTTTGATTTCGATCTATAGAAATTGTCGATGGATTTCAATGTCTGAGGTGTTTGAGAGTTTGATTGGAATGATGTTAATTACATTGGATTTAAATTCGTCAATAGTCTTCAAAAGTGAGTAATCTGAAAACGAAGATGGAAGTTTTTGGGAAGTTGACGGGGATTTTTGCATCTGGATATTGAGTTTTCAGTTTTGATTCTCGCCACTCGATCTGGTTTTTTGATAGACGAAAGTTGAGGTCTAACATCAAAACAGGACTGGCACCAAAAGGTAACCATCGATTTAGTAATAATCGAAGGTTTTGCAGTCAAAAGTTTTAAATGTCAAATGCAACTGTGGAATCAAAAAGTTGAAGGATCGTGTTGATGTCGAAAGTTTGACTGTGAAGTCAAGCTTGATAATCAAAAGAAAAGTCTTGACTTGACTGGAATCGACTTGGAGAAGGTTTGGAATCGAATGTTAAAATTCTATAGTTTGAAGAATTGAAAGTGATAGTATAATCGATAGCGAAATTAGTTTGATAGTCAAAAGCTAAATTGAATTGAATGGTCGAATGTACGGAATTGAAAGTTCAAGATTGGAATCGAGACTTGCCTGAGAGACAAAAGCATGGCTTCGAATGTTATGGAAACTGGGTTGGAGTCGAAAGTCGATTCGAGTCGAGAGTAAGGACTTTCAATTGTTGATGTTGTATGTGTTCAATGGACTTGGGGAAGAAGAAGTTAGAAAGTTTCGCATATGGTCTCTCAACTTTCAGTGTTTTGACAACTTATACCTACTTTCGAATAAGGGGTATATTTATGTGAAGTGGGAAGTTTTTTTGTTATCGATCCCTAAAGTTTATGCGAAAATGCACTTTATACCCACTTTTGCAAACGGGGTAAAGTTTTGCATCTGGAATGAATTGGGAAGTTGATTTTTCTCAATTGGTCTCTGAAGTACTTACGAAAATGGTTGTTTGTACCTAATTTTGGAATTTCTTTCAATTCTCACCCAAAAGTCGAAATCTTTTCAACCTTTGAAGATTTTCTCTCGCCTTTTCGTGAATGTTTTTGGTGTAATATTTTCGTGGTTTATGACTAATGTTTGTTCTTTTTCAAGTTCGGGAAGTCAAAGATTTGAAGACATTGGCGTATTTTTTGGATTTTCTTGGATTGAAGAGTTTCATTTTTGTCACACATCGATGGGGAGTTTCTATGGTTTATTCCTTGAACGTTTCTCATAACCTTTTGGGTTTTATAATCATTTGTTGATTATAAAAAGGAGGAGAAATTTGAAATGGGTATTCAAAATCTTTGTTCAAAGCAGATTTGAAACTGGTGTTACTTCGAATGGGAGTTGGTCTTGATTGTTTGGTGCTCGTTTCTATATTAAAGTCGAGACATCTAATCCTAACTTTGAAGTGGAGAATGTTAGGGTGAAAAAATATACTTGGATGTTATGTAGGCTTACCTTCTTTAAGATGTTTAATGGGTTGAGATTTTCCTACAAAATAGGAAGTGAGTAGCTCCTATTTATATAAGAATCCATATGAGTGATTAATCTAGTAAGTGAAATATTGTATGACACACTTTGTAGGACTTTCTAAACTAGTAATTAGAGCTTAAACAATTTTATTTACTTCTTATGTTCTTGATAAGATTTGATTCATATAACTATTACATTTCCGCATTGTCATCATTTGTGGGATTTACACAATTCTAATTCCAAAATCTTTTAGAAATATTTTAAGAAAGAACCAACATCTAAGAATTTTGGTTATTTTTTTTTTTTAAATCTCTCATCGTTCCAACTTCAAAATTATATTACACTTCATTTTTTGTCTCATAAAATAGAAAACCTGTCGTTATCTTGGGTAATCTTTATGATATTGGTATGTGCTTTCAAGGGTTCAACTTTATTTAGATATAAAAGTAGTTGCGATTTTGAGCCATATTTACAGAAATAATATATAGTTTTGTAATAAAATAAATTCTTTAATTGACATATCAAAAACATGTAACTTTTTCAATATCGTTCAAAAGAAACACTCTAGTTGACTAGTTGATTTTTTAATTTGATGTATTAAATTTTATTAATAAGTGATATATTATTTATTATCACAACTGTGCCATTAGAATAATAGTCTGATTTTCTTGATAAAAGAATTAAAAATATTCAAAATTTTGTGAACACTTGGGGCAACCACCCGTTATGTTAATTTCTAGCTCAATTTCAAATTATATCCATTTTGACATGGTGCAAGCAAAATATATAAAGTGTTATGTTTAACATATTTGGTAAAATTTTGTTTCGTTTTCGTAACGCCATGCATGCGACTGCAACACACTCATAATATTTAAGTCTATACCGTTTTAGAAAACAACAGTTTCTTTTCAAATTCGGTTTTATCATGTATTTAATGTAAATACATATTGGTTTTACATATTTTACCATTTAATATTAGACAACAAGCATGGATTTATGTAATGCATCGCCACCATGTCGACAAATCCAATTTACAGAATATACATATTGCCGTCTTATATCTTGTAATTTGGCCACCAAAGCAATTGATACCAAATTTATATATTCTAACGAATTCGTCGCTTACAAACACCTTTTTTTCTATTATAAGAAATTAAGACCAAACATATAACAACCATTTCCGAATTGATGGGATTGTTTACACGAATGTTTCTTATTTATTTCCCAGTATGATCTAACATTTGAAGATCTGAAATTAATTTATGACAGTCAATAAATCATGTTTATTTCTCATAGTGATAGCAGGGATGGAGAGGTTCGTCTTCAAAGGATTAGCATGCAATTTGGTGACGTATTTGACGGATGTAATGAAGATGAGCAATTCTTCGGCGGCTAGAACTGTCAGTATTTGGTCTGGTGTTACGTCGATGTTGCCCTTAGTGGTGGCACCCTTGGTGGACTCTTATTGGGATCACTATTCCACGATCTTAGCATCATCACTCTTGTACTTTCTGGTATATCAAAACAACTTATATCTAATTACACTTTAACTGATAAAGTAACATTTTCTAATCTATGTTATTTATCGTATATAGGGGCTTTTGGCATTGGTTTCGTCGACATTATATAAACAAAACCCTTCGTCATCGTCCTTATATTCATCATTGTACTTAATTTCGTTAGGCCAGGGTGGCTACAACCCATCGTTGCAGGCATTTGGAGCCAATCAGATCGAACCACAAAACGAGCTGCCCACAATTGAAAATGATCGCGATCCAAATAACAAAAGTTGGTTTTTTCAATGGTGGTATTTTGGGATATGTAGTGGTAGCCTTTTAGGGGTTTCGATCATGCCAAACGTACAAGATTTGGTTGGGTGGGGTCTAGGGTTTGGAGTGTCAGCAATAGTTATGGTTATGTCCATCGGTCTGTTTTTGTGTGGTGGTCGGTTTTATTCATACAGACAACACAAAACCGTTGATATTAACGTTAGCTTTTTCAAAAAGATCATTAGAGCCATCAAAGGTTTAAAATCTTCTGAAAAATCAAGGCTTGTGGAGTTAGAGTAAGTTTGCTACGCTGGATTGTACATTGTGAATCAGTAGTTGTAATTTTTTTTTTGGTAAAATGGCTCATATAATCATGTCACAAAACTAGAAATGGTGATACGTTTTTTCTAATGTTTATTAAGGTTGCGTAACTATTTTCGAAGTTATTCATGTTTTGATTGATGTTACCAAGTTTATTTCCATCGATATTTAATATTTTCCGACAATTCCAACTCCCGAATCAAGGTTTAATTTTTTTGTAATTAATGACATTGATAATGATCGTCCAGGCTTGAAGAAAATCCACTGTTTTTAAAAGAAGACAACAATGGCGTCGAAACTGGATGTTCATCGGATCAGAACTCCGGTAACAGCAATCATCTGTTCAAAATCATGAAAGTGATAATAAGATTACTACCAATCTGGACAACATTACTCATGTTCGCAGTGATTTTCCAACAACCAGCAACATTTTTCATAAAACAAGGGATGACGATGAAGCGGAGCATCGGAAAAAGCTACAACATTCCTCCGGCGACTCTCCAAAGCGCAATCACGATCTCGATCATCCTCTTGATGCCATTCTACGACAAGATCTTCATCCCAATCACTCGATTCATCCTACGCAACGACAAAGGAATCACGACGATGCAGCGGATTGGAATCGGAATGTTCCTTTCCGTCATCGCAATGGTGTTCGCAGCAACTGTGGAGACGAAGAGGCGTGAAGCGTCTGGATCTGGAACTGGACGATTGAGCATCTTTTATCTGTTGCCGCAGTATATTCTGTTAGGTGTTTCAGACATTTTCACCGTGGTAGGGATGCAGGAGTTTTTCTACAGCGAGGTTCCGGAAGAGATGAAGACGATGGGGATCGCGTTGTATACGAGTGTGTTTGGAGTTGGAAGCTTTTTGAGTGCATTAATGGTGTTTTTGGTGGAGCGATTTACAGGGTCGGAAGAGAAGAATGGAAATTGGCTTTCTGATGATATGAGGAAAGCAAGACTTGACAAGTATTATTGGATGTTAGCATGTACAAGTTTTTTAACCTTTTTAGGATTTCTACTCCTTTGTAAATTATACAAGCCAAGTGTTTAAGGAGAATAAATTTTGGGATAACATTGATGGGTTGAGTAGAATGTGAATATTATGACAAATTAAAGCAATTCGATTTGGATGAGTATCTATTTTATAGATAGTTAATATACTAAATATAATTAATGAATAATTACTAGTATAATATTTTTATATTCAATAAAAAGTTTATGTGTTATCCTCTTTTCACCCAAGACAACGATCAAGTAACTTATATAAAACACTGTGGATCTGATCCTCAAAAGCCTTCAAGAAAAACACACTAAGTGTGTGTATATGAGAGAGAGAGAGAGAGAGAGAGAGAGAGAGAGAGAGAGAGAGAGAGAGAGAGAGAGAGAGAGAGAGAGAGAGAGAGAGAGAGAGACATCCTAAAAGTCACAACAAATTTTGACTTTTCAAAAATAACCCAAAATTATAATTATTTACAAGACATTGTTTCAAAAGTGTATTTCAATAATCAGAGTATCCTGAAATACAACTAACATAAAATTGAAGGATGTGTATGGTCACACATTCATCTTGTCACGATCATCTAAAGAACCTGAAACAATAAACTGAAATTGTAAGTTAATGTTTAATGAGTTCCCTCAAAGTACCAACACACAACATATACGCAACAAATATTGGGTCCATAACCTTACGGTTGGATTACCCCTGGCCCACAACCTTTCGGTTGGAATGCCCCGACCCACAACCTCTCGATTGGATTGCTCAATACATAACGAGTCTACAACCTCCTAGTTGGATTATCCCTGACTCACAACCTTTCGGTTGGATTGCCCGGTCTATTGATTGTCAGCACAAAGCAGTAGTCTCAACCCTAATATAACATGTCGACAAATAACAATTAATAACATACTTAGCAGCCAAAATGTATAAAATATATATTTTACTTATTTTTATATGTAAAAACATTTTTTATGTATAAAAATGTATATTTTATATATTTATATATGTATAAAAATCGTACTTTATATATATATATATATATATATATATATATATATATATATATATATATATATATACTCCCTTCGTCCCAAATTAATAGTCCACTTTTGACTTTTTAACTATTTTTTCTTTAATTTTGATCTTAAATATTTTTATTTGTGTTATATATTACTTGATAAAACTTATAACAATGAAAAAAACATTTAAAATACTATCCATTCATATATTTTGCATCAAATATTATCTATCAAAAATAAAAATATTTAAGGTCAAAGTTGAAGAAAAAAGATTTTAAAACTCAAAAATAGACTATCAATTTGGGAAGGAGTTATATATATATATATATATATATATATATATATATATATATATATATATATATATATATATATATATATATATATATATATATATATTGTAACGTCCGAAGAACACAACCAATTTAAAATTTTCAAAACAACACGATTTTCATTAAAATGTTCACAAAAAGGTTTTCAATACAATTCATTTAAGTATTCCCAGAATCATGTCGTTACGAAATCATAAGGAGCGGTACGATCGCGCCTTCGCCTTGCCACAGTCTCCTGAAGAACCTGAAAAACATTAAACCACAACTGTAAGCCCGAGAGCTTAGTGAGATACTCCCAAGATACCAACCACGCATACGCCCTTCCAGGCTACGACCTTCCGGTCCAAAACATATAAATCATACATAACATAACAGAACATAGAACAACCATGCATATCGGGTCTAACGTGACTGGTCCGCCGTATCGGGCCTTCAGTCCTTCGGATCCATCCTCCGGGTCTAGTCATGTCCTTCGAGTCTACAGTGGGGTTGGTCCGCCCGCATCAGGCCTTCAACCCACCTGGTCCACTCTCTGAGTCTACAGTGTGACTGGTCCGCCCGCTTGGGGCCTACAGTCGGCCTGGTCCACTCTCCGAGCCTCGGCACGTCTGGTCCGCCCTCATGGGGCCTACAGCCTGTCCGGACCGCTCGCTGGGCCTTCGGAATAACCGGTCCGCCCTGGGTATCTTGGCCTACAGCACAAAGCAGGACCCGCCTCAACCCATCTCCAGTCCAAACAACCATGTGCACCAACATACATTCATATAACAGTCATAATCAGCAAACCGAGTAAACAGATCACATAGCATATCATTACTCTAACCGGGCTACCGACCTACCCGTTCACTAGCATAGCATTACTCTGCATATCGAGAACTGACCTTTACAAGGCCCCCTAGCATGTATCATCCTAACTACCAGGATGCAGACACAACCAACAACAACATGATAAACGTAACTAAATCTCAATACAATAAAGGGCCGGCCTTGGTGCCTTAGACCCTGTTGATATAGTGAGGATAACTCACCTCGAAACTGACGGCTGAAAAGATAAGATCCCGCTGCTTCGAACTCTGACACAACTCTTCCACTGAACATCAACAAAACCCAATAAATATCCATAATTACCAAAATACCCCTGGAAGACAACTGGTCAACCCTGGTCAAGGCAAAGTCAACCCCTGACTGACCCTACTCGTCGAGTCAACTGATGACTCGCCGAGTCCTTATGCTCAGACTTCCCTCAATTAGCGACCCAACTCGCCGAGTCACCCCAAGACTCGTCGAGTACAACACTCTGAGTCCACTCGCACCCCAACTCACCGAGTCGTCCCTCGACTCACCGATTCATCGACTCAACCAGAAATATTGGGACTTCCTTGACAAGACTCGCCGAGTCCAACCGGACTCGTCGAGTCCAAGGCCATCTTCAACCTACTCGCCGAGTTGTTCTTCCAACTCGTCGAGTTCAAGGCCATCTTCAAGCAACTCGTCGAGTCCACCCATGTGACTCGCCGAGTTCCACCGGTCTGAATCCATACAGAAGCATCTCAGGCCATGCAATTGATCCAGAACATAGATCCAGCCTCCTACAATCCAACCATCACGTAAAGTAGCAAACTTTACGTGAATCAAACGAGATCTAGGCCATTTCCACCTTAAAACCAAGGTTTGGGACATGATAGCTTCATTCATAGCACAAAGGTTGGGACTTTAATGCACTCAATGACTTCTCCACTCCAGATCTGAGGTAGCAACCTCAGATCCATCCTCCAACACCAAAATGTCACACAACCAAGCATCCCACACAACCCCAAATGATGAAACTAGGAATGCACAGCTTAAGGACGAAGATATTACCTCCAAAAGATGCCTCAATAACAGCTAAACACGAATCCAAGCAAAGCCCTTTGATCCAAACCACCTCTCCTTCAAGATTTCTCCAAGCAACACCTCTCCAAGTTCCAATTTGCTCCACCAATGCTCTTCTCCACGAGATTAGGGTTTCTGGAACTCAAGGGGGGAATAAGAGAGGCTGTGGAGGGGTATAATGTTCTTTATATAGGGCTCAACCCCGGAAATTAGGGTTTTCTTCATACAGCACCTACTCGCCGAGTCCACCTTTGGGACTCGCCGAGTAGGCCACTAGACACGCGACCCAACTGCGACCTGACTCGCCGAGTCCATCCATGGACTCGCCGAGTCACCCTCTAAACTTACACTTCCAGCCCTTCAATTCTACTCTTGCGATTCCGGGATGTTACAATTCTCCCCCACTTAAATTAGGCTTCGTCCTCGAAGCCTTCGGCATCTCATCTTCAATTTACTTCCCACTATGCGCCACTTGACCTTGACCGAACCAAGTCCCTCAAAGTACAACCATAGAACCAGAAGCTCACTTTTTCCTTCCATACGGTGTTCCCCACCATCTACTCGAACCGGCACCCCCTGTACCCTCCGATAACCACACTCAACAACCGAGAATTACCCATGATGCCTTACTGCTCCAATTCTCATCTTTCACTTGACTCACATGGCTATAAAGCCACGCACCCTCGGATTCCCGATCCGAATTCCACTCTACCCTTACCCTGACGACCGAAGGACCCATTCTTCCATTTCGGAGCAACTCCCCCGAGTTCTCCTATCGCAATCACACATACATGCTGATCTAGCTCTGGCACCCTCAGGTGCGGATAACCTGATATACAGAAGATATCCTCAACATCCTTCCAGGATAAACCACCGATACATACCCAGAACCCTGATCATGATCTCACTGAGAGTCCAAGACTCTTGCTCTGCATCCCTTCCGAACTCCCCTCCCTGACTCCACGTTGCGATATTCCCTCTGCGCCCAAAGCAACATATCGAGTCGAATAAGCTTATATTCCGCCGCCTAAACACACTACTCAAAGATCATCGACGGACCACAGTGATCGCAACTCCACATTGCCGCTTTCACTTCCGTGAATTCGCTCTCCCTTGCCGGAGTTTCATTCCTCCCTCTTCCCTTACCAAGGAAACCACTCGTCTGCCCGCTCATCACGACAGGCACCCTGGTGCCCATCCTGCGCCACATTACCTCCCTACAGCGCACTAAACATCCATGCGCTACCGCTACTCTGCCTCTCATCACAAGGGCTCTCAAGCCCATGCACTACCTTTACCGCTAATGATCGCTTGCCGGGGCCAGACCTCCCAATGTATTCCCACTGCAACATACGCAACCCAACCTCCAACCGATCCAACATTACCCGCAGAGTCTTCAGCATGACTGGACCGCCTCCCCGGGCCTTCAGTCAATCTGGACCACTCTCAGAACCTTCAGCCAATCTGACCGGACCGTCCTCCGAGCCTTCGGCTTGACTGGTACGCCTACCGGCCTTCAGTCTATCCGGACCGCTCAACAATCACTCATCATTCCGAACTATCTCTTCAGGAAATTCTCCCGTGCGTACCATTCTAGCCTTCTAGGGGTTCCGAACTCTATCTCCATCATACGTACTCGATCCCGGCCTGCCCCCATGCCTTCCTCAATCAACTGCTCTAGGTCTGTATTTCGCCCCCGCACACCTATTGCTCACCCATACGAGCCTGCTCTCAACTAATAAAAATACCGCTGAATTTTCCCAAGCAGCTAAACAACCTCTCAGGCCCATCGATCACCCGGAGAATTTCCAATTCTCCCCCACTTAAGACACTGACAGATAATCATCGGTCGCCATCACCGATCTCCCAAAGCACCTCGCAGAAATCAACACATGCACTCCAAGTGCGTTTCACCAGCACCAACAACTTTCATACCATCATGCTCCCCCGCTGTACAACCCGCTCGAAAGCGACTCAACCTTCATCTTTCCGTTCCTCAGATTGCAGAATCCAACTAGCCTCCAAACTAACGCCGCATTCGCCACCAATCCTCACAAAGATAATCAATGATGGCTCGAAGTATAATCCCATAACCATAACGATCCCTCAAGGGACACAAGATACTAAAACCAAAATCTCGATCACAACTCGCCAATCCCTCAAGGAATAATGAATACCACAAGAAACCCGAAACGCAATTTCCATAGCCAACCAATGAAACTAGAAGATAACAATACTCCACAACAATCATAAATAATCAAAACATCAGAAAGAAACATACCCGCAACAGCAAGCTGAAAAACACGACCCTAAGCCCTTGGGGGCTCCGCTCCACCCTGACCTCCACCTGTGATCCTCAATGTAGCCGGTGCTGGAGCCTGCACCGATCCTGCAGCAATCTATGGACAGTTGACCTTCAAATGTCCAACCTAATGACAATGATAGCATATCCTCAAATCCCGAACCGGCACCGACTGCCGACAATCCCTCGCATAGTGTCCCTCCTTCCCGCACTTGCGGCATGCTCCACCGGACCGACAAACCCCGGCATGACCCCTTCCACACTTACCACAGACGTGGCCACCCTGATCTCCCATCCTGAAATCAACGGTCTTAGACCGTTTCGTCGCCGGCTGCGACTGAACCGGAGCTTGCCTCAGCTCCCGCATCTGTAACTCAATCTCTAACTCACGCCGCCTGGCGGCCTCCTGCAACTCCAGCAAAGTCTCGCACCTCTGCGCAGACACAAACTGTCTAATATCCCTCTTTAGCATGCTCAGATATCGAGACATCTGAGCCTGCTCCGAAGCGAACTCAGGGCAAAACATCGCCCGCTCAGTAAACATCCTGGTGATTTCCGTCACCGATTCTGAATCCTGTTTCAGCTCCAAGAACTCCTGAGCCAACCTCTCCCTCTCGACCTGTGGAACATAACGAGTACTGAACATCTCCCTGAACCGATCCCATGAAATCGCAGCCCTCTGCGCATCCGAGTACGATCCCGTGGTCAATCTCCACCAATCCTTTGCTCCGAGCCTCAACAGGTTCAAAGCACACCTCACCCTCTGATCAGCAGGGCATGAACACGTGAAGAAACATCCTTCCACATCTGATAACCACCTCATAGCAACGATCGGATCCTGAACTCCATCAAAAGTGGGAGGCTTCGTATTATCGAAGTCCCGATACTGAAAACCTCTGCTGGCTCCTCCCCCTGCCGCCGCTACTGCTGCGGTAGCCGCCGCGGCAGCCGTCTCCGTGAGAGCCGCATAACGCTCATCAAAATACTCCACCATGGCGGTCTTGATCGACCCAAACAACTCTGGCAGCTCAGCCCGAATCAACGCAGCAACCTCATCATGCAGAATCTCGCGAATCCTCGCATCCAACTCGTGCGTACTCATCTGACTGACAACCTCTGGCTGTGCAGACCCACTTGGAGCTCCCTCTCCTGCTCCTGATCCTGACCCGGATCCACTCCCAGCGTGCCCTGGAATCTCCATACTGAAAATAAAACACCAATCTCAGACATATTCCACTATTCCGGGAACCAGCTCTCATCCCAACCCTAGAGGTCATGATTTCCCTGATACACGTATGAGTCCGTGCTTTCAGTAGTACGGGCCCATACTACCTTCCACACCAACCCATATTTGTATGAAGTACTCCCACAACACCCTAGCGACACACATAGCAACGCTCTATCCTCACCACTAGAGGAACACTAGAAATCTCTCCCAAGGAACCCTAGGCTAGCAGGCATCATAAATCAGGCAACTCATCAATAAATCCTGAAGATCCCTAGCCTAACTCTAGCATGCTGTTCTATCAAAGCTTAATAAAACAATTGCCATGTATGATATTTTGGGGTTACTTACTGGCTCCGGCTGATCGTACCTCCGCGTCCTCCTTTACTTATTTTGAAAACCATTTTAATTTCTCTTTTTGAAAACTCTCCTCGATTTGAGACTGGAGTCACACAAGTGTCCCTCCAATTCACTCAAACCAAGGCTCTGATACCAACTTGTAACGTCCGAAGAGCACAACCAATTTAAAATTTTCAAAACAACACGATTTTCATTAAAATGTTTACAAAAAGGTTTTCAATACAATTCATTTAAGTATTCCCAGAATCATGTCGTTACGAAATCATAAGGAGCGGTACGATCGCGCCTTCGCCTTGCCACAGTCTCCTGAAGAACCTGAAAAACATTAAACCACAACTGTAAGCCCGAGAGCTTAGTGAGATACTCCCAAGATACCAACCACGCATACGCCCTTCCAGGCTACGACCTTCCGGTCCAAAACATATAAATCATACATAACATAACAGAACATAGAACAACCATGCATATCGGGTCTAACGTGACTGGTCCGCCGTATCGGGCCTTCAGTCCTTCGGATCCATCCTCCGGGTCTAGTCATGTCCTTCGAGTCTACAGTGGGGTTGGTCCGCCCGCATCAGGCCTTCAACCCACCTGGTCCACTCTCTGAGTCTACAGTGTGACTGGTCCGCCCGCTTGGGGCCTACAGTCGGCCTGGTCCACTCTCCGAGCCTCGGCACGTCTGGTCCGCCCTCATGGGGCCTACAGCCTGTCCGGACCGCTCGCTGGGCCTTCGGAATAACCGGTCCGCCCTGGGTATCTTGGCCTACAGCACAAAGCAGGACCCGCCTCAACCCATCTCCAGTCCAAACAACCATGTGCACCAACATACATTCATATAACAGTCATAATCAGCAAACCGAGTAAACAGATCACATAGCATATCATTACTCTAACCGGGCTACCGACCTACCCGTTCACTAGCATAGCATTACTCTGCATATCGAGAACTGACCTTTACAAGGCCCCCTAGCATGTATCATCCTAACTACCAGGATGCAGACACAACCAACAACAACATGATAAACGTAACTAAATCTCAATACAATAAAGGGCCGGCCTTGGTGCCTTAGACCCTGTTGATATAGTGAGGATAACTCACCTCGAAACTGACGGCTGAAAAGATAAGATCCCGCTGCTTCGAACTCTGACACAACTCTTCCACTGAACATCAACAAAACCCAATAAATATCCATAATTACCAAAATACCCCTGGAAGACAACTGGTCAACCCTGGTCAAGGCAAAGTCAACCCCTGACTGACCCTACTCGTCGAGTCAACTGATGACTCGCCGAGTCCTTATGCTCAGACTTCCCTCAATTAGCGACCCAACTCGCCGAGTCACCCCAAGACTCGTCGAGTACAACACTCTGAGTCCACTCGCACCCCAACTCACCGAGTCGTCCCTCGACTCACCGATTCATCGACTCAACCAGAAATATTGGGACTTCCTTGACAAGACTCGCCGAGTCCAACCGGACTCGTCGAGTCCAAGGCCATCTTCAACCTACTCGCCGAGTTGTTCTTCCAACTCGTCGAGTTCAAGGCCATCTTCAAGCAACTCGTCGAGTCCACCCATGTGACTCGCCGAGTTCCACCGGTCTGAATCCATACAGAAGCATCTCAGGCCATGCAATTGATCCAGAACATAGATCCAGCCTCCTACAATCCAACCATCACGTAAAGTAGCAAACTTTACGTGAATCAAACGAGATCTAGGCCATTTCCACCTTAAAACCAAGGTTTGGGACATGATAGCTTCATTCATAGCACAAAGGTTGGGACTTTAATGCACTCAATGACTTCTCCACTCCAGATCTGAGGTAGCAACCTCAGATCCATCCTCCAACACCAAAATATCACACAACCAAGCATCCCACACAACCCCAAATGATGAAACTAGGAATGCACAGCTTAAGGACGAAGATATTACCTCCAAAAGATGCCTCAATAACAGCTAAACACGAATCCAAGCAAAGCCCTTTGATCCAAACCACCTCTCCTTCAAGATTTCTCCAAGCAACACCTCTCCAAGTTCCAATTTGCTCCACCAATGCTCTTCTCCACGAGATTAGGTTTTCTGGAACTCAAGGGGGGAATAAGAGAGGCTGTGGAGGGGTATAATGTTCTTTATATAGGGCTCAACCCCGGAAATTAGGGTTTTCTTCATACAGCACCTACTCGCCGAGTCCACCTTTGGGACTCGCCGAGTAGGTCACTAGACACGCGACCCAACTGCGACCTGACTCGCCGAGTCCATCCATGGACTCGCCGAGTCACCCTCTAAACTTACACTTCCAGCCCTTCAATTCTACTCTTGCGATTCCGGGATGTTACATATATATATATATATATATATATATATATATATATATATATATATATATATATATATATATATATATATAGTCTTTTGTATTTATTTTATATATACATATTGTATTATGTATTTAAAATTTTGTATTATACATATAAATCTTATCCATATATTTAAATTTTAGAAAACATATTTCATGTATAAAAATCCAAAAAATCTTAAGTTTTACATATTTGGTTGGAAAAAGTCCTAACTTTTTTCTTTTAAGTAAAAATAATAAGTTTTCAAAAAACATTTCATTTATAGGAATGACCGTATATTGTTTTTACCGACCAAAACAAATATTAGCTTTTTTCCAACTACGCGTACAAAACTTAAAACTTCATTGGTATTCGTTTGGTTAATTTGAAATTAAAAAAAATAAATAAATAACCTCCTAGTTTTTATGCATACTCATCTTCTGCTCATACAAAATATTGACATGTGTAATCCATTAATTTTCTTTCTTAATATTCTTTGCGGAAATCTTCAGTATTGTCCTAGAATTCTGGCTCGTTTTACATTTTAGTCACAAATTATTATTTTGTTACAAAAAAAGTCCTAAAAACCTGTAAAATATTACATTATGGTCATTTTTTTACCTTTTCAACAAGTAACCCTGCCTAGGTGGCATGACAAGGTGGAAAGTAGCTGATGTGGCACAGCTGACGTGGCAACATTTCATTTATTTGAAAAAACTGAAGTTTCTATTGAAATCATAGAAAAAAACTGAAAAAATATACTAAAAGCGAAATAAAATATGATACAACCAATATGATATAGGCCTGGCAATCGTGTCGTGTTCGGGTTGGCGTGCCGTGGGTTGGTGGGTTGGCGGGTCAAAATATGCCAACCCAAACACGACCCATTTAAATATACAGGTCACGGGTTGGCGGGTCACGTGTTGGCGGGTTTGGAACATAAACCCATATATGACCCGCCAACCCATTTATTTATATGGGTTCATAGGTTGGCTGGTTTGTGGGTCAAATTTGGGTTCGTGGGTCCGAATTTTAGACATTTAAGTCTTAAACATCCAAATGAAAATTATAAACATTCATAGAAACATGTTACAGACTTAGCCTTATATGTTACGACTTACGACCTTAGACCATTCACCACGACTCAAAATGTCAAAACAGTCAAATTGTCTATGAATCAAAGGTATATATTATATAATACTTATTAAATATTCATACTTGATACATAAATACATTTAAAAATAAAATAATTTTTTTATTAAGAATATAAACGGGTTGACGGGTCAACCCGTTTAGTTTTTGAGAAACTCATATATGACCCGTTTAATAAACAGGTTGGCGGATTGACGGGTTAGCGGGTTGGCGGGTTGAAAAACTCAACCCAAACCCATTTATTTCGTGTCGTGTTGCGGGTCGTATCACGTGTCGTATCGAGAATTGCCAGCCCTAATATGATACAATAGCATAAAAATGTCATATAGTTTAAAACTCGATGATAGTAAAGATTCATATTTAAGGTCGATAAAGAAAATTTTGGAAGCGTTTAATACAAATGAAAGAAAAATAAAGGTTTTGTGTTTTTAAAATCCGAATGTTCCAGACATGATGATCATCTACGTAACTTAATAAAGTTGGATAATTTATTTAAAGAAATTTTCTAATATGTGTCCAATGATATATATATATATATATATATATATATATATATATATATATATATATATATATATATATATATATATATATATATATATATATATATATATATATATATATATATATATATATATAAAAGAAGTACTAATTGAAGTATTAATTATGAAAAATAGTGTCATAATTAAATATGATAAATATTACATAATTATAAATAATATTCTTTATAACTAATGTAGTTTTATATTTAATTATGATAATATTACATATAATTAATGTTTATTATATTTAATTATAGTAATATTTCTTATAATTAATATTTCAGTTAATGCTTTATATATATATATATATATATATATATATATATATATATATATATATATATATATATATACTTTAGGATATATATTAGAAAATCTCTTTTTTAAATTATTCGTAATTATAATTATTGGTTATTTTTGTGATTATCCCCTCTAATCAGCCTATAATAAATGAACGTGGTGATACCTAAAATAGAATTATTTAAATAATGCAATAGAATTAATAAAAGTAATTTATTGTAAAACGAATTAAGTTTTATTATTATTATCGTTGTTGTTATTATTATTATTATTATTATTATTATTATTTGAAAATAAGAAACATTTAAATTACATTTTGTATTTGATTTTTAAAGAATTAAAAGAAGCGTAATACGTCATTCTCCCCAAATCCATTAAAACCCCATTAAACCCCACCTCCTTGTGAATTCTCACAAACCCTTTTTTTTACAACACCCATTGTGCTTCATGGAAGACGATGATACCAGCCATTCAAGCAATCAGTTCAAGGTTGATGGCGATCATAACACAGTTATTCAGCAATTTCTGCCTAACAATATATCCAGAAAGAGAGAACAGTTGTTTTGGTATGATATTCGAAGCTTCCCTGATTCGTTGCTTGTCGAAATTCTCGCTAGATTACCTCTCAAATCAATTTTTAGGTTTAAACGTGTCTGTAAGCATTGGCACACCCTAATTTCTCACCCTTCCTTTTGCCGATTCTATTTCTCAATTCTCAATTCGAACGCAGCGTCTTTCAGAATCTTGTATAGGTACATCTACCTATCGAATTTCAAAGAGCTTCTTAATCGTTTTCGCCCCGAAATCCACACATGTTCAGAATTCTCTCTTCTTTTTCTTTCTAGCATTGAAGAACACGAAGGACAACGACCTTATCAGTTTAAGGTTTTAGCTATGAGTAATGGTTTGATTCTGTGTTGTTTGTGGTCTTCATCACCATTTGTTTACTACGTCTGTGATCCAGTCACTCGCCAATGGATCGTTTTACCTACAAGTACTTCCCAATCGCAGCTTTTCTTCGGTGAAGGGCTTATTACTAGGGTTAATCAAGATCATATACTTACTGATTATACAGTTGTTAGGGTCAATTTTCCTGAATCTCAATCCAATCATCTGAATTTAGAGATGTTTTCATCCGAAACAGGCAAATGGGTTAGCTACAAGTTAAATTGCCCTACTCCCATCAAACTGCGGAAGATTCATGGTGGTGCCCCGATTCATTGTTACGGAGCTTTTCATTGGTTGACTCACAATCATGGCATAGTTGCTTTTGATCCTTACAAAGATTCGAAATCTGTTCGCCTGATTCCACTCCCACATGACAGAGATCTCGAAAGTGAGCATAATCACGATGGGCTTTATCGATTATTTGATGAATGGCATGGAACTCTTCGTTATTTCGAGGTGGCTGATGATCCCACCAAGTTGTATTTTCTGATCATGTGGAGTATGAAGGATTATGAGAAAGGAGAATGGTGTTGTGAATTTAAGGTGAGGCGTAGCGATCTTCATTGTAGAGATTTGGAATTGAGTAATTGGTTGTTGAAAGGGAAATTTCTTCCGATATTGTTTCATCCGTTGAATCTGAATGTTGTGTACTTGAGATGCATCGAGGTTGGTTGTATTGTGTCGTATGACGTTGTGAATAGAAGACTGGATGTTGTTTGTAAGCTGAATGGCGGCCTTGAAGATGGAGAAGTCTTTTCTTGGCGTGTGGTGATCCCGTTTTTGATACCAAGGTGGCCGCAACCTCTCCCCACCACCCCAAGATCTGTCACTCCACCACCACCACCACCACTGCGACCATGGTGAACTCAGTCGTGAGAAAGAGGATTCTTATCTCCTTTTTCTTTTATCAATAGCTGGGAAGTATGCAAGAAAAGCCCAACGTATTATACTCTTACACGTTGAAAACCCCGTTTGATATTTTGTTTAGAAAAACACAATCCATTATATTTCACCTTTTTAGAAAAACAAACAGTAGGTTTCATAACAGTGGGGCCAAACGTTTTTTATTCCTCGGATTTTACTCGTATGAACAAAGTACATCATTTTGCACATGGATAAAAATTGACCAAAAACCATAAATGACAACATACTTTTCATGTTTTTATTGTAACCCTTTGTTTGTGTTGTCACCATCTCAATGTCTTTTGGCTCCACCCCACTCTCGTCAACTTCGTATTTTTCATCATTTTCCAACACAATTGCCTCCTCTAAAGTAATTGTTGAGACCATACAACTCAAATCCAATGAAGTGCTTAGTTGCATGACTCTACAATTGTTAGCTCAAATCATCTATCTTTGCTTACCAAAAGGCATTTGGCTTAGCAGTAAAAAGTGATCCTTTCAAATGAGAGATAATGGGTTCAAATCTTTTAGGAGACATATATGGTATTTAGGAGTAAGTTTAAATAGTTTGACATTTCAAAAAAAAATCTATCTTTGCTTCACCAAATATCACATATGTATCTAAACTCTAAAGCAGGCGATTTGAATACATCAAGATTTGAGATCACAGACAAAATCTACATCATAATACTAATCATCTTGAATACATCAAGATTTGAGATCACAAACAAAATCTACAACATCATAATACTAATGATCGACAAGACAACAAACAATCAATATCATTGAAAACTAACTGAAGAAAATTAAGAAACTGACATTTTTGCTCTTTTTGATGGTAACACAACTCAAGCCACGAATGGGCTTCATCCCGAGCTTTAACATAGCCTTTCAACTTTTTTTTCACTTCTTCTTTGCTTTAACATACCACTTGCATCTTGTTGGCCTGCTAATTACAATACAAAAAAAAAAAAAAAAAAAAAAAAAAAAAAAAAAAAACAATTAACTTATGATCCTAACATACATAAATGATGTTGGACTACAAATATATGTAAATTCGAACCTACAGATGTGTGTTCTTTCTTGCATGAGTTGATGAGATGAGACATCTGCTTCCCATTCTTCCTCATAGCCGTTTTCAAGATTCAACTTTTTTTTGGAATGACAAATATGATATACTCCTAAACTACTACTAATCCATTTATTTCTTAATTATGTGATTTTAAACGTACAACCACGCTTTTAGCTTATTAATATCCATGTCATAAAAAAAATTCCATGTTACATATTTATCCGATCGTTTTCTTTAAATACTTGCAAATTGGTTAAAATTGAAAGGTAAAATATAATAGGTTATGTTTTTATAAAGAAAAATGTAATGGTTTTTCTCACATAAGAACATAATAGGTTGGACTTTTATGTATATTCTTTTGATAGATTAATTAGATGTGAGATTCATGTATTACATGAGTTTATTTAAAAAATATATGAAAATTTAACAATTTGAGAAGTTTGAATTTATAAGAAAAATGAGAAAATTGAATTATTAAAATTAATAAAGGTTTAATACATTGAATACATTACATATATAAACCATTTCTAATAAATACCTTACATATTAAATGTGCAATTTTAGTTTAATAAAATGAAAAATACAATAAAATGACAAGTGAAAATAGAAAATTCAAAAATTTTAGAAAATATCATTTGTCCAAATAAAGGAGAAAATGACATGTGGCAAAAAGATTTTGATTTATTAAGGAGGACTAGGTCTGAAACCTGTGTATTACATGGGTTGATTTAAAAAATATTAAACATTAAAGTGTAACCAGAAAATATTTGTCAATGTACAACTTTAAAATAAGAAAAGAAGAAACGTATTATTGCAATTTAATATATATATATATATATATATATATATATATATATATATAATATTTAATATTTTACATATATAAGTATATGACTTTAATTTTAGAAATTAAAAATAAACCAAAAATTGACAACTGGATAATATTAATTTCAAAAATACCACAAAATAACATGTGTCAAAACTCATGAGAGATTGACATGTGGCAAAAAAAAAACTTTCATTTATTAAGGAGGATTGTGATTATCGATTGAACATCGTGAAACGCATTATCGGTCTTCTCGCAATTGCTATGAAATTTATGGGAAAATGACTTATTAAGGTAATTAACTTTCCAAAATGTTCACATCTGGATAACTATCATTTTTTTTGTACACATCTAGGTAATAAACTTGTTGGAAGTGTTCACATATGACCATTATGACCTACTATAACAGGTTAAATCCTAGATGTGAACGCTTTCAACAAGTTCGTTACCTAGATGTGTACAAAAACCCAAATATAAATAAAACGAAAAGTAAAAGTAAATTACATGAATGGTCCTTGTGGTTTGGGGGAATTTGTGTTTTTGGTCTCTAACTTATTTTTTTAACTTGGATGGTCCCTACTATTTATTTTTACTGCCTTACCTAAAAAGACTATTATGCCCTTATTAATTTATTTTTTTAATTAATTTTCTTAATTATGTATTTATTTTTTACATATTTAAAAAAATTAATAGACCCGACATATTTGTATCTCATCGGATAATCCCAACTATTTATTTTTTAATTTTTTAACTCGGATGATCCCTACTATTTAATTTTGTTACTAGCTTGATCTTTGTCTTACTTAAAAAGACTATTGTGCCCTTATTAATTGTTATTTTTAATTAATTTTCTTATTTATGTATCTATTCTGTATACATAAATACATAAATAAGAAAATTAATCAAAAAATAAATTTATACGGGCATAATAGTTTTTTTAGGTAAGACAAGGACCAAACGCGTAACAAAAATAAACAGCGGGACCATCCGAGTTAAAAAATAAGTTATGGACCAAAAACACAAATTCTCCCAAACCATAAGGACCATTGGTGTAATTTATTTTTACTTTTCGTTTTGTTCAAATTTGGGTAACTATTTTTTTTTTTTACATATCTAGGTAACGAACTTGTTGAAAATGTCAACATCTAGGATTTAACTTGCTATAGCAAGTCATAATGGTTATATGTGAACACTTCCAACCAGTTTGTTACCTAGATGTATAAAAAAAATAGTTACCTAAATTGTGAACATACCGAAAAATTAATTACCTTAATAAGTCATTTTCCCTGAAATTTATTGTAAGAGTTTAGTGATTCACACAAAAATGACTATAAGAGAAGCTAAAATTAATTAAAATAAATGATTTTTTTGTCATAAAATAACTTTTTTTATATATTTATCATAAAGTAACAATTTATTTTGTATAACTTTCTTTGTGAAATTACTTTAATTTGCAAAAATATTTTTCGGATAAACATATATTCTTAAATAGCTTCTGTGATGTGAAATCATGATTTGACTATAACTCTAAGAGTTTGCAAAAGTATTATATTTTTTTCTGCGAGATACTAAAATTCTAGCATAGGATGAAATATCAAAACCAAAGAGTTGATCGGTGTTTTCTGAGTTAACAAGGTTTTAGAGTATATTTCATTTATCCACTTTTGATATTTTTTGTTTTTTTTACAAATAATGTTTATTTAATATTAATTAAAGACAAAGGTTCAGTGGAGTATAGTATTGAGGGAGACGAGAACTATGATTTTTTCCATGGTATTATTAATCGTAAGAGGCGTCAGTTGGCTATCTGTGGTGTTTTGAGGGATGGGATGTGGGTTATTGAGTTGAAGTGTCTTAAGGAAGAATTTTGAGAGTATTTTTAGTCTATTTTTTTCGAAGCAGAGGGGTTCTCAGCCTTCGACTCATCGGACTCACTTCTCCACTTTATTGGATTCTCAAATTCAGATTCTTCAAGCTGTATTTACTCGAGAAGAAATTAAAAGGGTAGTGTGGGATTGTGGCTCATCTAAGGCGTCGTATAAGACCCTGAAATTTAGAGAGATTTGACTTTTAGTCAAATATTGATCAAAATAGAAAATGGTCATTTAGAGGAATTTAGTGAGTTTATGAAGTTGTAACTTCATGAAAATGGACAAGATAAGTCTAAGTTACTTAGATAATGTTAGATGAATAAGTTCAACAGAAAAACGCATGAGAAGATGCATTTTTACCAAAAGGATAGAATGAGAAATTTTATGTCTTAGGCCATCTTTGTGACTTAATAGATTAAGATCCATATTAAGTTTATAAAAAGTGACTTAACAAGATTGTATAGTATGTACCTACATTTATGTGGATATAAAGATCATAGAAAACGAGTTTAAGATGACGAAGATATGGGCGTTGGAGGATTGGAAGAAAATGTCCAAATGCTAGAATGAAATCTGCTAAGGGAGTTGTCAAGCAGCTACCGCAGCTTGGTGAAAGGCTTGCCACACAACAAAGAGGGTGATGGTGATTCAGTTAAGGAGTCTCGTCATAAGAGGAAGGCAACATACATCCACGCGAAGTGGTGAAAGTTGGTTGCTATGGTATAAAGGCATCGTGGCTCAGCAAGAGGTTGACCACGACCTACTTAGGTGCACCAGGATGTGGTAAATGCTTCACCACGACACAATTATGAAAGATATTAATACCTCAGTTAGGTTCATTCTTGTTAAAAACACCCCTTAAACCATACAGTAAGAAGCTCCGACAGTTTGGAGCTAGAGGAAGGATCAAAGGGTGATCTTGGGTGTTTGTGGCTTGGATTAAACATCAAAAGTTCCTGAGGTAATCATCTTCTCCATTTTCAAGCTAGTTAGGGATTTGATGGTGTTTTGGAATATTTGAACTAGTTATGTAAGATTGTGTTAAGAAAAGTTGTTAGTAATGTTAATCAAGTGTTTAGAAGCTTTGAACAAGCTTTATAGGTGATTTCCAAGGTGAAATCTATATATGTAAAGTTAGGTGTAACGCCCGTGTTTCTGGTAAAAGCATTAGTACAGTGATGTAATAGTCAGGGTCAACCATTGTAACTCGTTTTAAAGTAATAAAGATGAATTACTTGAATATTATGTGAATTATGTGCTTTTGTGTGGTTATTACTTGTTTATAATAATATAATAAATAAAAGATAAAAATAAGAGTAAAAAATAAGATGTTAGGTAAACCCGATATCTATGAAGAAAGTTGTAGTGGTCGTGACAAGGATTCCAAAGATATAAAGAACGTCGAAATCCGAGTTATAACGAAGAAGTTATGGCGTGTCGAAGTTTCGCGACAGAACCGACACAACACTGTGACATAAATAGTGAATTTACGATAGAGCCATTTTTAGCCTTAGCAATCTAAACTAAAGTCGTAGAATGCATTAAACTGAGAGCATGCATAAAAAGAACTCACAAATCTGACTTAGTATGAGGAAGTTATGATTTTTCGAAGTTTCAGCTTAACTATGTACAAGCCAGAACTCAAACATTAGATCGAGCGGTTTTTAGCCGACACAACCTAAATGAGAATCGAATATCTCATTAATAGTAGCGTAACAATAAAAAGACAGATGAAAATGGAGTCCGTATGTAGAAGTTATGAATTCTACACGGTCGTTTAGCAGTGTAATCTTCTCATACTATTAAATTCAAAATCGGTCGAGAAATAATCATCAAAGTCTAATTGAAAGTTGTAGAGTACGGTCCCACCTACGCGTGGATATAAAGAACGTAAAAAACGGAGCCCGTATGAGAAAGTTACAAAATTTTGAAATCAGGAGTGCAAATTGCGAGACTATCCGAAGAAGAACGACCCGCGTAGAGGAGGAACGCCCCACGTTCTCGTGACACTAGGTCCGAAGTGAGCCACGATGCACCATCCGATGGTTGACATGCAAACGGTACGAACATGTTGCGTACCCTCATACGCACAACGTTCCAAGGAACTCCCAGCGTACCACCGAAGGTACACGCAACGTAGTCAACAGCTTCGGTCTATAAAAGGGCTGGGAGGCCAACCTTCATTTTCACACTTTTCTCCATCTTTTTCTCTCTCTACTCTCTCTCTCTCTCTATATAGCCACCCCCAAACACCCCCGAAGCCTAGGAAACCTTTCTAGCTCTAGAAGGAAGCCTCGGAGAGCCCGGAGTCTCCGAGAAAAAGAGTTTTTTGGTGCGAAACTTTGCCAGGGTAGAGCTCGGTTTTCAAGCAAACTTCCTGGTTTCGTCAAAGGAGATTATTTTAAGAAGTGAATTGCGGTCTGAATCACTCCTTATCAGGTAAGTGCACATTCACTTTCATCATACACATAGATATGAATTATTTTATATAAATTACGTGCTATGTGTGTGTGTGTGTATATATATATATATATATATATATATACTACCTGTTTACCCGAGATGTATGTTGGATGAAGATCTATACTTCTTTCTTTTCAGATCTGAAATTTATTTTCCAAATCTAAACTTTTTCTCTTGGATCTGAAACTTTTCCCTTCAGATCTAAACTTTTTAGACCTAAGCTATATATATATATATATATATATATATATATATATATATATATATATGTGTGTGTGTGTGTGTGTGTGTGTGTGTGTGTGTGTATTTTATACTTGAGATCTGTGTTGGGTGAAAGATCTAAACCTCTCTCTTTCCAGATCTAACATTTGTAATGTCCCGAGATTTCGCAGGTATTTCCAAACCCTCTTCTATCATTACTTTGTCAATTATAGTCCTTGGGTTTGAGAATGAAGAGCCAAGATAAGTTTAAGGGCCAAACTTTCAAATTTTGGTCTAAAAGAGAGTATGTCGCGCGTACTTACGGGTATGCTAAGCGTATTAAGGTCCGCCTTAGTATGCTGGGCGTACACTTGAGTACATTGGGTGTACTAACGTTTGGATGAAACCCTAATATTTAGGGTTTGGGGCCTATATAAGCAACATAATGAGCACCTACATCTCTTTTACCTCAGCCTCCACAGATCTAATTCGTCTCTCTCAAACCCTAGCCTTCCCTTTTGTGTGATAAGCTCTTTTGGTGTGTTCTTGAGTGCTTAGAGAGGAAAGCCATTGCATCAAGAGATGGAGTAAGAGATCAAGCTTGTAGATCTAAAGTTAGTTTGTGTTCAAGAAGCTCCAGAAGGTCTACAGTTCCAAACTTTATGCATATATATATATATATATATATATATATATATATATATATATATCATTTTATTTGTCCCAAAATCCATAAAGTGGTGCATGTTGTGATTTGGTCGAAAAGAGTTGTCCTTCTAGGCTCTTGAAGGGACATTGAATGATAAAAATAAGGTCCCATTTGTTGTATGTATCCCATGCAAGAGAAATAAGGTCTTAATGGATTAACACCAAGCAATAAGATCTTTATGGACATCCAAAATGATAAAGTTCATGACTTTATAGATCCTAGGCATGTTAGGTCACTGGATCTGAGATTTGGGCTTAAGTGCTTAAGCCATTAAGCACTTAATAAGGTTTTGGCAAAACGCATCGTACGTCCGGCATAAATCCAGTACGCCCAGCGTACTGGGTCTACCACCCCGATGGTGGTCAACGTTGGATGAGTACACCCCGCGTACCAGAAGAGTACGCCACACATACCTCCTCTGTTGGGATTTGGTATGTTGGACTTAGGGATTGGATTGTTAATGGACTAGATGCATTTGGGCCGTTGATGAACTCTATAAATATGGTGTTTTGGGCCTGGTAATGATAGTGGATCACGGGTTTAGGCCCAATTAGGAGGATGGGCCCAATTTAGTAAATCGGGCTAATAGTGGATTTTATATTTAGACTTTCAAGTCAAGGACTTGGTGTTGGGCCTTGGCCCAATAAAGTGAATGGACTAAACAAGGAATGTGGACACTTAGTCAAGGGAGTTATGTTGGTATTAACCTAGTGATTATTATGTATCAGTTTGGGATTTCCGGTGAGACAGTAGTCACCACTAGCAAGGTGAGTTATCCTCACTATATCAACAGGGTCTAAGGCACCAAGGCCGACCCTTTATGGATTTGTATCCGGATTATTATAGGATATGTTCTGCATACTGGTAGTTAGGATAGTGATATGTTTATGCTTAGTGACCTGGTTTGGTCGGTATCCTGGTTATAAGTTATGTTATGTTAGTGACCAATGTAGGTCGGTGTCCTGGTTTAGGATGTTGCTATGCTATTTGATCTACTAGATCGGTTTGACTGTTATTGTGATAATATTATATATATGTGCACATGTTGTTTGATTGGGGGTTGGATTGAGGCAGTCATGCTTTGTGCGGAAGGCCAACATACCCAGGGTGCACCAGATAGACTACTAACCCAAAAAGGGGCATGGTAGTCAGACCGAAGGCCCGACGAGCGGTACGAATAGGCTGAAGGCCCTGAGAGGTGGTCTAGCTGTGCCGAAGGCTCGAAGAGCGGTCCAGGTAGACTGAAGGCTTGCGAGGCGGTCCAATCAGGCTGTAGGCTCATGATGTATGCTAATATATATATATATATATATATATATATATATGTGTATATATATATATATATATATATATATATATATATATATATATATATAGTTAAAGTTGTTGACATGATATGATTATGGTTATATGAGGATGATATTTTGGGGGTAGCTCACTAAGCTTTCGGGCTTACAGTTTCAGTTATTGTTTCAGGTACCTCGGATGATCACGGAAAGGCGAAGGCATGATCGTACCGCTGCTCCTGCTGTCATGGATTTTATGTTTTGAAACTGGGACACTGTGATAATTATTATTTGGAAACAAACTATGTAATGATTAATGGTTTTAATTGTTTTGAAAAAGTTTAAAATTGGCTTGAAATTTTGGGCGTTACAGCTTTTCTTCAGATCTAGACTGTATATGTATTTTTATGCTTTGAAAGTAATGATGAAAGATTTTAACTTTGTTTTTCAGATCTAGACCTTTTTCTTCAGATCTGAACCGCATATGTATTTTCTTCACGGATCTAAACTATTTCTTCAGATCTAGACTGTATATGTATTTTAATGGTTTGAAAGATCTAAACTTTTTTTCTTTTCAGATCTAGACCTTTTTCTTCAGATCTGAACCGTATATGTATTTCCTTACAGATCTAAACTATTTCTTTAGATCTGAACTGTATATGTATTTTACATCTACAAATATGTTGGGTAAAACATGAGTAGATGAAATAGTTGGTGTGTAATGAAAGATGAGAGGATGAGATAAAAGCGTGATATAGATTATGAGATGAGGATGGGAGGTGAAAAATGAGAGAAATCTTTTCCCAAACGATGACCCCGTCATCTAGCAGAGTACGGATGACAACCATGGACTATTCTAGACAGTCTGTGGAACACTAGCAGGTCGCTACCTGTAGGTGTTGTGAACAATACGTTCACCCGATGTACTCTAAAAACCCATTGACATGTATTGCAGGTGGACTCCTACAAATAATACTATCGATAAATTAGAGCTATGGACTTAGCACCCGTTGGATGAACCTTGGCAGCTATGAATTTAGTGTCTGTTGTATAAACCTTGGCGACGATGGACTTCATGCCTATTCCTTAGGAAAACCCATAGAAATGAGTGATGGATGATTTTTAGGGTAGATCCCTAAGAATTAAAGAAGATAATGGGGATGGTTAATTAGGTTAGTTGTTTGATGATAATACATTATAATTTTATTGTGGGTTGAAAACCCTATGTACTCACCAGGTTTCCCAACCTGACCCACTCAGTTTATTTGTATCACAAGTATCGATATAAAGCTACACTTTACTGAGGGATTAAAGAGATGTAGATCACTAGTGTAAATGAATGTAAGTTCTGTTTATGCTTATGTTTCTATATTGACGTTGACATCCCAAGGTTTTAAAAAGAATTAAAATACATTTCTTCGGAAATTCTTTGATAATATATTTATCATGTTTTTCTAGAAACAAAATTCCGCAACACTTTTCTTAAGAAGTAACTTGGATTTTTATTTAAAAAAAATAAACTAAATCGGTCTTTTCTGGCCGTAAAAATGAGGATGTCACATTAGGGTTTGAAACTGTAACTAGTGGTAATGTAAATTGATGTAATAGATTAGATTATAACGAATTTGGTAGTATGATATGCTTAATTCATTGGTTTGGTTGGATTTAGAAGTAGAAAATGAAATGATAGAATTATGATTCATTAAATGGTCATTTTGACCATAAGAGTCATTAAGCTCTTAATAAGCTATGACAAGTTTTAAGGAACTTGACATGTTGTATAAATAAGCCTTGAGCAACAGGATGGATCGAAATGCATCAATTCAAGAGATGAGCCAAATGTTAGTTAGTTTTGACTAACTAACAAGGTGTGTTATTGTAATGACTTAAAATTTCCATCCATCAACAAGGTTAGTTTCCGTTACTTAAATATTAATTTCGTTAGTGATTTCGGTTTTTACAATTATAAATTCAATAAATTAAAATAAAATGGTGTTAATTTATACCTAAAATTTTAATGTGGGGGTATTTAAGATAATTTATAATCGTTAAAAGGTTTAATTGGAATAGAGGGGCCAATGTATCATTAAAGGAAACTTGAACTGTTATCTTATTAGGGTTAAGGGTGTTTGGAGTTTACTTATGACACTTGAGGGACCTAATTGAAAAATAAAAAAAAAAATTCGAATTGACGTTATTACTTATTAAGAGCAATCATGGATTTGTTCGTTCTTTTTGTCACATTTGCATTTAGAGGCTGACACAAATTGATAGATCCATGAATCCTGTTCTTGTGTGTGTGTGTGTGTGCGCGCGACGATAGAAAAAACAAACAAACAAACAAAACAAAACAAAAAAACAAAGAAGAAGAAGAATCAATCGTAAAAAGGGAAAGAAACAACGTTGTTCATTGATGCAAAGGGAGGAGGGGTCTTCGTTTTCTTTTAGATTGCTATTTGGGGCGAATTTTAGCAATCTATTAGTAAATTTTCTAAATTTCTTTCTTCCTCAGGGTTTATGTTTGAATTGGTTGAGTTGTGGTATCAAATTTCTTCCTCTTTGGTGTTATTGATCATACCTTATTTCTCTTTACAATCTTTGAGGTATCGTGTGATTAACCTCCAAATTTATTGGGTGTATTTTGATGGTTTATGGTTGTTAAAATCTTGTTAAGAACACTCTAAAAATGTTATTAGTCATGTCAATGAATAGCTCAAAGTTTTGGAATCAATGTTTTCTTTTGTTGCTAGAATTCTTGTTTTTTATTATCTCAATTCTACTGATTTCATGTGTGATGCTTTTTTTTCCCTGCATAAAGACCATGTTTTGAACCATCCAAAAGATTTTCAAAACAGTCCCTAAATGTATTTATATGTGGCTTAATGGTGGAGGAAACTCAAACCCCAAATTGGGTAATTTAGTTAATAGAAAAAAAAAAATTAGAATGCTATAACAAAAAGTAAATGGAAACTTACATTGTTATTTCTTTCCTTTATCCTTTATTAAGATTATGTTAATTATTTCTTTTTTAAAATTATTATTTTGTTATACGATTAGTAATTTATTCTTTACATAATATCTAAAAACTAGAGGAACAAAATGAATTTAAATAATGTATTTGCTGATGATGAATCGGTAAAAACAATTGTTTCAATGAAAGATGAGTTTCATTGAGACGTTTGAACCGTTAGAAACCTGTTTTAGTATAAAAAGTCTAATGGATTTCTTATTTTGATTTAGGGTTAGACATGTAGGCCTACACTTACATGATCGCACAACATAAAGCCATACTCAACTCCATCGACAATCTCTTCCGCTAATAGTTCAACCACCTATCTTTCTAGTTGCCACAACACACCATTGATGCTCCTCCACTAGGGATACACCTTGTGACAAATATAAATCAAGATTTTTACATCTAGGTCATCCATACGACCAAGAAAGAATTTAGAGAGAGTACGAAAAGAAATCACATTCTATATTAATCAAATCAAGATATTTAAATTTAGGTCTTCCATTGGGAATTCACACTGTGGCAAATATAAATCAAGATATTTACATCTAGGTCATCCATATGACCAAAAAAGAATAGAGTAAATTACTTAAATCGTCCCTATGATTTGGTTAAAATTGCACGTTTGGTCCCTAACTTTTTTTTTGTACTCGGATCATCCATGTGGTTTGATTTTGTTGCATTTTTCGTCCATGTGGTTTGATTTTGTTGCGTTTTTCGTCCCTTACATATATAAAGTAAGGGACCAAACATTCAATTTTTAACCAAACCACAGGGACGAAAAATATAACAAAATAAAACCAGAAGAACGATCCGAATACAAAATAAAAATTAGAAACCAAATATACAATTTTAACCAAACTATAGGAACAATTTCAGTAATTTACTCTAGAGAATATATAGAGTACGAAAGAAAGAAATGTGAACCACATTCTATATAAATCAAATCAAAGGTATTTTCATTTAGGTCATCCGAATTCCAGATTTTGTACAATCAAGTCACTGCTAAGCTCGACTTGGCCTTCCAACCCAACACTTCTAATATTTACACAATTTTAACCCAACTATGGATAAACATTCAAGTTAGTCCATCTTTTAACATTATCTTGGTAGTTTAATTTGGACACTTTAACTTTAAATTCTTAGTATTTATACTTAAACATTTTTATAATTTTAAAAATAATTTTCAAATTCTAATTCTAATAAAAATCAAGAGAATAAATCTATAGCCATAGAAATAAGTAATCTCTTTGACATGTGTCTGCATATTACAAAATCAAACAAGAGTGTCTCTCTCTGTGTGTGTGTGTGTTAATTTCTTCCGATAATCTGGAACGAGTGGTGATGCTTGCTCACGTCTCCTTCAGCCCTCAAAAGATCTTCTAAAGCATAAATACACACAGATGTATATATAGGTTTTCGACGATGTCGTATAGGCTTTCCGCTTTCCTTCATCCATTGCAAATTCTACTCTGAATTAATCGAAATTGGAGATGACGACCGCGATGCAATCTCTGTCGGCGACGTCCTCTTACTCCGTCGGCTTTGGCTTCCCCCCTAATTTCACTACTCCTCAAACGCGCCTCCATCGTCGTGCTGTCGTAATCGCGAAAGGTAGTACAACATCCCCTCTCAGATGTTCACTGAACTTATGTTTATTTGCGAAGTTCCGTGGTTTCTGTATCGAAGCTCTTGTTGAGCTTTTATTCCTGTAGTTCAATCGATCCTGGTGTTAGTACTTGAATCGCAAAATTATGTGATCTATTTCATTGATGCTGCTTAGAATATCATGAGCTCAAATTGTTCGATCGATGATATGGTTATTTGTGCAAGGCACTCTCAGTGTTCAATTTACTCATTTACTGAACTTAATTACGAGTTAAAACCCTAGACACGAGTTTCTGAATTCTTGTTCCTGTGGTTTGATCTATGCTTCTATATTCCTGTTTGCTAAGCTGTGTGTTTGTTTGTTTGTTTATTTCAGCTGATGAGCCATCAGATAAGTCTGTTGAGATTATGCGTAAATTCTCAGAGCAGTATGCTCGTAAATCTGACACGTTTTTTTGCGTTGACAAAGGTGTTACTTCTGTAGTTATCAAGGTATACTCCTTCATCTTGGGCCCTGTTTGTTTGTTATACATGACATGATAACATGAAAGCAATTACTTTGGTGGATACAGGGGTTGGCAGATCATAGAGATACATTGGGTGCACCACTTTGTCCTTGTAGGCAAGTGTATTTCAAATCTTTGGAAATTTTGCTTTTGATTTTGTAAAATGTAAATGGAGTCTTATAAATCATATAATTTGCTACTTGCTAAAAAAAACAGGCACTATGATGACAAAGCTGCAGAAGCAAGTCAAGGCTTTTGGAATTGCCCTTGTGTACCCATGAGAGAAAGGTAAAAATCCCTTCATTTGTAAGCACTTACATTTACATGATTTAAGCTTTTTTAATGATATGAAACTTAATTATAATGATCATTGATTTAATTCTAGATATAATATATCATTGATTATTTCATTATTTGTTTGTAAATTCTTAGGAAGGAGTGCCATTGCATGCTTTTTCTCACGCCTGATAACGATTTTGCTGGCGACGAACAGGTTAAATTACAATCTTAAATGTCATTTTGACAAACTTATGCATCAAAATTTCACTTTTTTTTTTCACCAATTTATATTTTATATATCGGTGTTTCATTTTAACAATCTTTGGTCCTAAAATAAAAATAGTTGCATATTTCGAAAAAAAACGAAAATCATAAATTTCATTATGAACCCTATCTCATGTGATTTTTGGAATTTGGATGATGCAGGCTATTTCCTTGGAAGAAATCAAAGAATTGACAGCAAACATGTAGTTGCCCAATTTTTTTTTCCAAACAAAACAAGCAATCGTTCATGTATATTTATATGTTAAATGTTAAATGATTATATATCATATTATATCATCAATCTTCAGTCTAGTTGTGTATTTGATCTCTTTTCTTTAGCTTATCTTCCAGGAAAACAATAAACAAAAACACAAACGAAAACGTTTTAAAGATAAAAACTATAACAATACAATATTATTATCAACAAATTCAATAAGCTTTAACAGATGTAGAAGGTGTAGAAGCCGATGAAGAAGAACCACCAGTTTTCTTCGTACAATCTTTCCCCATTCTCGAAGCCAAAGCAACCAAAAACGGCCGTGCACCACCACCACCGCCGGCAGCAGCAGCCGCCGCCGGCGAGTTGTGACTTTTGCAGGCGTGATCGGATTGGAACCGGTGCTTCAAACAGAATTTTACGTCGCAAGACCTGCAAGTACTCGTGTTTGAAAAGGTAAGAATCTCTTTACACCGCCTAACACCACACGTGGGTTTCTTCTTCTTCTTCGCATCACAATCTCCAGATTTCCGATGCTTTTCCAAAATCAAAACGTTCTCATCTTCTCCTCCTTTTCTGCTTAACGGAATCTCCATCGACATCGAACATGTTTCGCATACCAATACTTTTCTACTGTTGTAATCCGAGTTTGAACATTCGTGTGACTTGTACGATCGATGTTCAACGCAAAAAACCTGCAACAGAAAATCGAAATTGATAGATTACAATCGAGATTCCATGAACAGAAAAAAGAGAATCGATTGAAGATTTCATGAACTTACCTTTTCACAGCCATCGCATTTGAATGGGAGAAAATCGAGCTGATTGCAATCGGGAAGCTGACAGTGCTTGCCTAAATCGGGAAAAGCTTCTGTTCCTGCCATGGTATTATGGTATTCTCTTGATCTCAAGAACAATTTAATGGTTGAAGAAAGTGAAATAGATAAATTGTGATTTTGTTTGTGCATTGGGGATTTTTGGGGGGAGTATATATAGCTTTGGTTTTGACTTGGGGCGTAAGCCATGAAAGCGTATACACGTCTGCTTGAAAAGCTTCTGGGTTCTTCTTTTTGACTTTTTATGAAAACCGATGAAGGATTTGGGTCTTTGGGCCCCACATAACAGGTTGTGGACTCTTCGTGGGCCTTTACATTCAGTTTAATGGACTGGGTAATACTTATCTTTTGGGCCCTCCGTGTGCTAGAATATAATCTAGATACAAGTTAATGAGTTACTCAGAAATAATCCAACTGGTTATATAGTATAAAAATGGAATTGTGTTTTATTTGTTTTATTTTTGTGTGATTAATATATTTCTTCTACTTTTCCCTTCATTGCAACTGGGCCCAAATTTAACCCAACAACCAAAATCCCAAAAGGCAGTGCTTAAGATTTTCTCAAGTAACTTTATTTTGATTGTAGCTTCTTTTTAAAACCTTTTACTATTTGAAAAGTTGATTTGGTAATTTTTATCGTTATCACTTTGTAATTCCAATTATTTACTTTTATATGTTTTTGTCTATTTTGATATTTATATATAATAATATTTTGTTATATTTAATTATTAAAATTTTATTAGCTTTTATTAGTTAACCTATTCAACTAAATATATAAAATAGAATTGAATGTATTTTTTTACAAATATATATCTTAAAAAATAGTTGTTAAAACTTTCAATGGAAAATGTGAAAGATTAAAAAACATTAAGGCCGTGTAGTATTTTTATAATTATACATCATCACAGAAAGCTATATTTTAAAAAAATTTAATGTATATTTGAAGATGACAAATTATATAAGATTTTATATAACATATAAGAAAAATAAAAATATTTTAAAAAGTATTAAAAAGATTAATTATTGATGTGATAAAATATAATTTATCTTATATTATTATCTATAGAAAGTAAACTATGAGTTGCAACAACTTTTTAAATAAGCCTTCACCTATTATTCACCATCATTTCTATACGGAATATAGTAAGAGTTATATGATGATTTATTTCAAGGTTATCAAAATCGTAATTTTGATCATAGGATTTTACGATCCTAGTTATGAAAAACGAATCAGATCATATATTGCTCGTATCTGGGGTAGGTTCGCAAGTAAGATCACAAGATCGTAAAATTGAGATTTAATCCGATTCCACCATTCCTTGAATTTTTTTTTTCAAAAAAAAAAAGTAAAAAAAATGAATTTACCACTTTACGATACAAACTCTTTACCGGTTTACTGTTTACCTTTTTTGTTGCGACTAATATTTTTAAGTTTTTACATTCTTTGAACTAAAAACTGAATGTTTGAGGTTTTGAACTTATAAGTTAAAATCATATTTTTTTATGTGATCTTAGGATCTCAATTTCGATATTGTCAACAAAAAAAACAGGCATATATAAGATCCCTATCTTGACAACTTTGATTTATTCGATTAAGAGGTTTATTCAAATTCAAAACAAAACAGTCGTCTTTATATATATTATATGTTTTATTCAGACATTATTATACATTCAACAAATTTATCTGTACATGATTTAATATTAATAAGAAAACCCATGAGTCAACTATTATGTACATTTTAACTCGCTACAATTCAAGGGATCTTCGAAACATTCATGCAACGTTTTTCTATGTAGGTTAAACGTTGAGGTGGACAAATTCCAACTCGTTGAAAATAGATTTGTTAAAAAGCAAATAAACTAAAATTACAAATTAAAATAGATATTGTAGGTTCCAAGAAGACGTGTTTTGTGACTTTTAGCAAAAACAAAAGGAAAAGTTGCCCAATTGTAAAGACAAGGAATAATACGCTTTCCTTTCTATAAAGCTCTAAAAGCATACTCCATCCCATATTTTTTTTTTGAATTATTTCATTTTCTAACCATGTCCCACAAAATGTCTAATGACATCGTCAACTTGTTAATGGCCCACCTTCCGCTCCAAAAGATGATCCGGTAAAATTGGCGGGTACTCGAGTAGGATGAATCGAGTAATAAGTTGAAATGAGTCACTTTTAGTAGAATTAAATAATGATTCGTTTATTATTGATGCTACATTCGTCCTTCGAAGTCCTTCAATGTTAAGATCGGTGATCTTCTAATTCGGATTAACCATATCACCTTGAGATAAAACAAAATAGATCAGAGCACTTCAAAAATGGTCATAGAATTACTCTCCAAAGCCAAAGCCAGAAGTAGAGAAAGTTTGGTAAGGATGTAATAGTGTTTGAGTGGTAAAAAACATTTGTGTGTTAGTAGATTGTGAAGCTTTTGTTGTGGTGTGTATCATTTTAAACAGTTTTTAACGGTGAAGAGCTTGTGACATAATTATAAGATGTGGCACGAATAGTGCGTCTTGTAGCCGACTTCGTACTTGACTTGGCATGAGTTTAATGTGTATGTTTTTGTTATTTAGCTAGATTTATGGTTTTCTTATGCTTGTTCTCCTTCTGTTTTTCAACACTCCCTTCTCATGTAAAAATTATGGCTTCAAAGCGTTTTTGTGAAGTTGTTTATTCGATAACTCCTATGAAACAGTCAGAGATCGATCAAGAGTTTAATCTAGTTCCTAGTGATGGTGCTAAGGCTACGAAGTCTAATTCTTCTTCTGTCCAACCAATTCTTTGAAATATCATTTGCATGTTATATCGCTGGATGTAGGTTTGTGTTTGTCATGTACTAAATTTTGTGGCACTATTATTACTTGTACGGGTTTTTTTGTCAATGTTATTACTTGCACTATATCTATCATGTATAACTTAAGCCATATGTTGTCTTTTAAGTTAAACCAAATTTGAACTCTTGTGCCTTTCCTTGGAGGTACCTCTTGATATGCATCTTTTCCATCGTGATTATTGTATTACTAGTAGTAGAGATTGGTATACATTCTCCGCGAGTAATGTCACGGGTTTGTGGGCTTCTGCAAATTTAATTAAGAACTAGAAATATAAGTTCTTCTAGGGTGCACATATTTCCTTGTTTGCTAATGATCTACACAATCTACTCGATAAAATTCGAGATCTTCCCCCATTATTTTGGAGAGTATAAGAAAGTGGATTAGGAACATGAAGAGTCATGGCATGAAGGTTCACACATCTCTTGAGTTGCTTCAGATTGCTTCTATGAAGGTGTGTGTGGGCTTCATAATCTGAGTATTAATTTTGTATGGTGGGGGAAGAAGGTGAGTCTAGTTTTTTTCTTTTATAATAAAATTCCTCATTTATAAGATATTCCTTTTAGGTACTTTTTTTTTTACCTTATTTATGGATTCGTTTGTTCGTAGACTATCATCACATAGCAATTGCTTTATTGCAATTTATAGAAAGTAAGTTTCCTAGGGAGCATTAAAATGGAGTAACTTTGATCCGACCTTGTTAATCAAGGTGAGCCTCTTGTTGAATAGTCGTTAGATGTTACCAGTTATAAAAGGAATTGCTGATGACTTTGATCCTGAACATAATGAGTTTGAGGATAAGGATGAGGGGATCAATTTTAGTCATATCAATGAACTTTAGATGATGAAAGAAATTTTGATGTTTCCTTTCATGTTTAGGTTAGTTCTACATGTTGAATTTATATATTTAATAATCATTATTGAGTGATGTTGCTAATAATATATGATCTTATAAGGTCACATCTTTATCAAGTTGATATGTTTTGTATATTTATTATTAATATAATTATTAATAAATAATATTAATTCTTGTATTTAATTAGGGAATAACTATTGTTTTGTGAAAATAATAATTATAAGAGAGTATAATTAGTTATTATTTCATATGATATAAATTAATAAATCATGCACAACCTTTTGGACTAGTTGAATTTTATTTTTCTTTTTCCTAAAGATAAAGTTTATATTTTATAAACTTTGAGTTTATAAAAATTAAAGAGTTATTCCTCTTTTGAGAGGTATGGCCGGAAGATGACTTAATCACTTGATACCATAATCCCAACCATGAGCTTCTACTCTTTGTTTTAGGCTTAATTATAGTCTTAATGGTTTAAGTACAACAACTTTTACAACATGAAGATTTGAAGTTCATTTGCAAGCAATAGTTGACTTGGCAAGTGGGAGCTTGAAGACCTTTTGAAGTGTCCGTTAAGTCCTCTAGGAAGGACTTAATAATTCTTATGATGACTCATAAAAATTATTATTAGACTTGAATTGGTTTATACACATTAAAATGCATGCATGTGATGTTTATTTTTATGTTATTGTATGTTATGTTTTATGTATGAAAATGAGTTTTACATGTCAAACAATATTTTATCATAAGATAATATCACTTGGATTTTGAATAAAAATATTAAAAAAATAACATAAGATGTTTATAAATGAATATTCATAAAAACGTTTTTACCGGTTACAGGTTAAAAATCGATTTTTTTGTTAAAAATAGTTTTATTATAAAACTTATAAATAACTAAATTTAAAATATTTGAAATGGTTTAAAAGATGTTTAAACATTATATAAACTCCATGTCTTTATAATAAATAATGAGTTTCTATTAAAAAGACTAAAATTGGTTTATAGCGTTATAACGGCAAATAATAAAACTAATGATTATTTTTTTCATCGAAACTTAATATATGATATCGGCGTTTTAAACATAATTTAACATGTTGATATTATGTTTTATGCACCCAAGTTTTGATTTACCAAAATATAACATTTATTATAAGATGCATAAAATTGAATTTATAAAATAAATGGGTTTATTCTACAAATTCATGAAGTCATGAGATTTTGATTATTAAAATAAGATTTAAAATTCTAATTTTAAAACTCACCAAAAACTTCAAGTCTTAAATATAAAATAAAGTTTTATTAAGACTATTATTGGTTCTTGAATCCATTTATGACTAAATTTTAAAACACTAGATTTTAGTTTATAATTGATCGCGACTAATGACAAATAAAATGAAGCTTTATTTGACACCTAAAGAACCTCATAAAAAGTAATATTAATTTTACAAAAAGGTACATGAATTTTTGGATGCATGCAATATTCATGTGACCATAATTTTATAACTATAATTATAAAACATATATAAAATATTTTCTTAAAAATGTAAGTCATTGTCGTCCTTTTGAAGAACACTCGCTATCATTTGTGTGGTCTTAGTGGCATAGGGTCACTCGGTCATTAGGATTCTCTTATGATGTTCGGGGTACTTTTGTAGTTTTTGGTGTCTAAATGGTCACCTTGTTACTGGTTAGTTGCAATATTATGAGTTGTTTCAAGTAGGACGACTTGATCGGATAATACACTCTTGTGTAATAAATGTCACTTAAGCATGAGAGGCTCAATGCATAGATGAGATCAAACATGTCAATATAAGCAATAATTGTTTAGGATCCCATTATCTAAGAGTTACATATCTTGTATGCAATTAACAATCGATACCTACCGAGTTTGATTAATATCATGGAACAAAGGTCATCTAACAATTTACTTGTTTCGTTGCTTGGATCATACCTTAGGATCCCGGTTAATTACCGTTATTATTTTTATTAATATTTATAACGGTCATATCTAGTCTATAATTAACACGTGTGCAGAAGTAGCCAAGGGAAGACCAATTCTCAACGAAGAATCGTCTCAACAATGCTGAAGACCTGGAATACTAGTTCAAATAACATTCATGAAGCTGGTCATTAAGGATCCCAGAAATATCGGACATCTTGTTGGCTAGCTTAGACTATAAATTGACACTTGTAATCTGCACACAAGACACTGGATTTTAGTCTAAGCTTACTCTATGAAGTTCTTTACTTAAACTGGCTAAGACCTCGTTGTAATCTTCATTTTACATCAATAAAATCATAAAGACAAGTGGTCATTATCACCTCCCAAGGTTTTGTGCCGGAGATCCTATCAAGGATCAAGGGCTTTCCTTGTAAACCATTGTGTCACTTTCTTTTACCATTTTCTATTACATAATTTGAACATCACAATATCTCATTCAATTTGGTTCATTAGTACTTGTGTAATTTTTAACCAAAACAATTTGGCGCCCACCATAGGGTCGTGGTGTTCAAAATCCTCGAAAAAATAAAAATCATATCCACACAACCGATCCTCTCTTCGTCCTCTTCTCCTTCCATTCCAACCAAAAACCTACCACCTCCTCCGAGTGGGCACCCTACTCAGAGGAAAACGCTTGACTCTTCCAAGAAAAGCACCCCTCAATCGCTAATCCAGGAAGTTTGGGATCCTCAGGGCTCCAGGATCCAACTGCCTCAGTTACTATTGCAAAACTTTTCGCCATAATGAAGAAAATGATGCAACAGGTGACCCAACAGCAGGAGGAGAATAGAGCACTGCTCAAAGAAGTGGAGAGGATGAAGGTGGAATTTCAAAAATCCCAGGAAACAACGCCAACAGTTGTACAACCAAGGATCCTGGACTTTGATAATTCATGATCCTCAGAAAATCGCCAGAAGAACACGATTCCTACCACTGTGGCATCACCCTGGGGGCGACCATGGACAACCAAGCGTCCATGATAAATAATCTCAATGAGCCTTTCAACACTCCTAGAAACCTTGATTCTAGTAACTTCTTAAACAACAATATCATTAATACTAACTATACTAACGTTGATACATGAATAAACCCAAACATGTCCAGGGAACTTCAGCAATTAAGACAAATGATCTCTAGTGTACTCGGAGTGGTCTAACCAATACCAGAAGCATCCCTTAAAAGCCATAGGATCTCGAGATTATCTCTCGAGATAGTCGATACCGAAGTTCCCAAGCGCTTCCAAACTCCCAACATGAAGCTGTATGATGGAACTACAGACCCTGAAGAGCATATAACCCAATATACAGAAAGGATGGAGATCATTCCCATCCCAGGGATCTTGAAAGAGGCTTACCTATGCAAAGACTTTGGTTCAACTCTTACATGATCAGCTCTCAAATGGCGTCTAAACGTTCCCCATACTCTATTACTTAATTTGCACACTTAGTCAATATCTTTAATAACCAGTTCTCTTGCACCAGAACCTTCGAGAAGATCACTAGTGATCTCTACCGGGTGGTTCAGGATCCTAAGGAAAAACTTAGGGACTTTGTTAACAAGTTTGGTAGGGAAGCTCTAAGCATCCCCAACATCGGCATGGCCACCACTGTAGAATCCTTTAAAAGGGGACTAAGAAAGGATTCACCCTTCTATGAAGACCTTGTGATGACCCCATGAAAAAAAATTGGATGAAGTTAGGTGTTGGGCATTGAGGTTTATAAGTCTCGAAGAGGATAGAGATATCCATAAGAGAATCAACCGTTCGGATCAAAATGAGAACCTCAGCAGGAAGGCCGAATTCTCGACTCAAAGATCCTACAAATCGAAGCCCTATTCCAAATCGGATCATCACATGGTTAATGCCCTTGAAGATGGAGGAGAAGAAGAAGAGTTTCCTAAAATCACCGACTATTGTTTTTTTATGGATTTTTCAGGTGTAATTCATGCTATGCGGGATCTTAGAGACAAAGCAAGATGGCCAAAAAGAGACAGCAAGCCCACCGATTGGAAAGACAAGTCTAAATGGTGTGCTTACTATGAAGACTTTGGCCACATAACGGAGGACTGCATAGCCCTAAGAAAAGAAACCAGCTACCTCCTTAGTAAAGGACACCTCAAAGAGATCCTCGGGAGAAAAAGAGAAAAATCCAAAGAGAACAACCAGGATGATTACAAGACCCCGGATAAACAAGGATCTCCACCCTCTGATGCTAAGAAATTTAATGTTATCTCAGGAGGATCTAACATTTGTGGTACCTCTTATTCTCAAGATAAAAGGCACGCCAATGTCTCTAAAATAGAAAAGGAAGATAGACCACGAAAAAATACCAAGATTAGCACCAAAAAAGAAATTACATTTGACGAGATGGATAGGGAAGGAATTCAGGATCCTCATCATGACAAACTCGTGATAACACTGTACATGGCCAACCATTTCGTTAGAATGACCCTTGTTGACAGAGGATCCTCGATTAATATCGTACTCCTAGACACACTAAAAGAATGAACATCCCAGAATCAGAGATAGTTAGGAGATCCTCAGTCCTCACAGGATTAAGCGGGGAAACAAAACACACAGTTAGAGAAATAAAGCTACTAATATACATGGAAGGGGTAAACGCTATACAAAATTTTTGTGATATTAACACATTATCTTCTTATAGTGTGATACTAGGTAGACCATGGATTCACAAGATGAAAGCGGTCATATCAACATTCCATCAGTATATGAAGTTGCCCACTCCATGGGGAACAGTGAAGATCATGAGAGATCAACAAGAATTGAAAGAATGCTACAAAACCTCTATGAAATCTATGACCAAACCCCAACAAGCATAACAATTAAGGAAGGGAGAATAACATGTTCTGGAGATAAAAGAACAAGATGTAAAGGAAGTGGCCCTAGGCATCGAGGATCCTGAAGCTAAAGTCCTCTTAGGATCCTCAATGCTTGAGCAAATCGAGTAGGATCTATTGAATTTCTTAATAACCAGAAGCATAACATTCGCATGGAAACACGAAGATATGACAGGTATAGACAAAAGTATTATTACTCATAAACTTAATATCGATCCTTTTTTCAGACCAATAAACCAAAAGAGAAGGAAGTTTGCACCTGAAAGGAATCAAATCATCCAAGAGAAAGTAAAGAAGCTCCTCAAAACATGGATGATAAAGGAAGTAAAGTTCCCAAGATGGCTAGCTAATGTGGTTTTCGTACAAAAGAAAAACAACAAATGGAGAGAGTGTGTAGACTACACAGATCTTAACAAGGCTTGCCCTAAGGATCCCTTCCCTCTACTGCATATTAACTATATGATAGATGCGACGGCTGGCCATGAACTCCTGACTTTCATGGATGCTTCAGCAGGATTCCAACAAATCCAAATGGAACTATTAGACCAAGAAGATACTGCATTTATAACACCAACAGGTACATATTGTTACACCATAATGCCTTTTGGTGTTAAAAATGCAGGTGCGACATATCAAAGGTTGGTAAATCGGATGTTCGAAGACAAGATGGGGGACACCATAGAAGTTTATATTGATGACATGGTAGTGAAATCAATGAGAGCAGAAGATCACCTCAGAGACCTTAAGGAAGTGTTTGACATCCTGGACGAGTACAATATGAAGCTAAACCCACTTAAATGTCACTTTGGAATGAAGAAAAAGAGGGATAGAAGCAAGCCTGTAACAGATCAGAGCAATCATGGAGTTGAAAGCATCTTCAACTAACGATATCCAAAGGCTAACCGGAAGAGTAACGACACTCAACATATTCATTTCAAGATCCTCAGAAAGGTGCAAGCCCTTTTACGATATCTTGAAGAAGAAAAAGAAGTTCGAGTGGAAGGAAGAACACGAGAAAGCCTTCCAGGAACTCAAAAAATATCTAAGCTCTGCTCCACTACTAGTGAAATCTATAGATGGAGAACCAAATATTATTTACCTCTCAGTATCCCAAAACGCGGTAAGTGCCATTCTAGTCAAGGATCTTAATACGGATCATTCTATCTACTATGTAAGTAAGAGTCTCATGGATCCTAAAACCATATACTCTTACCTCGAAAAATTAATTCTTTCCTTAGTAACTACTTCTACCAAATTAAGACACTATTTTGAAACACACACTATACATGTAAAAACTAACTATCCTATCAAGAATGTCATGAGAAAACTAGAAATGTTAGGAAGGATGGCAAAATGATTGGTGAAGTTAAGCACATTTGACATCAGATACGAACCAAGACCCGCCATAAAATCACAAGCATTAGCAGACTTTGTGGCTGACTTTAGTGATGATCTACAAAATGAAGTAGATATGGAAGCCAAGTAACTCCTAGAATATGAACACATAGGAAAATGGATGCTATTAACCGATGGAGCTTTAAATTAGAATGGAACAGGCTTAGGAATCATACTAAAGTCGCTACAGGGGACATCATACCCCAGGAAGTTAGTTGTGAATTCAACATTACCAACAACGAAGCAGAATACGAAGCACTCATCATGGGACTACAATTGGCTAAGGATCTTTAAATTAGGGATCTTCAGGTATTTGTCGATTTTATTACTAACCAATCACTACAATGGATCTTATGAAGTGAAAGGTGAAAAATTAGCATTATATCTAGAGATCCTCAAAAAACTAGCTTTTGACTTCGACAACTTTAGCCTAACCCAAGTTCCCAGAGAAGAAAACACAGAAGCAGACGCATTAGCCAATTTAGGATCCTCCCTTAGAATCCCACCAAAGATGAAGATTCCTATAACCCATATAATAACCCCAGCCATAGAAACCCTCTCCGACAAATCAAAAGATTCTAAACATCCGATAAGCATAGCGATTATTGAAGATCCTGACTCTAGGATCCTTCCTCAAAAGGATCTCGACGAACATGATCCTCAAAGAAGTCTGTGATCATGGACCCAACCCATTATGGAGTATCTACAAAATGGCACAATATCGAAAAGAAAAAATCGAAAGAGAATTCAAAATGAAAGTCTCAAGATTTGTGTTAATCCAAGGTAAACTTTACAAAAAAATCTATGGCAGGTCCATACCTTAGATGCTTGGAGGATCCCGAAGCTGTTGAAGTCTTAAAGGATATATACGAAAGAGATTGTGGCAATCACACCGGGGGCAGATCCTTATGCTCCAAAATACTAAGAACAAGATACTACTGGCCAACCATGAAAAAAGACTCCTTTTGTAATTCCCAAATATGCTTGTGTATCAATCAGATCCGCTTGATGGTGCGGAATCCCAATCAAGCGGATGATGCCAGATCAAAAATAGAGGAGAAGGAAAAGAAGAATAATATGAATCTTGTTTGAATTTATTAGAATGAAGTTCCCTTACCCAAGATTCACACATGTACACACACTTAATCTCCTTTCTCTCTCTCTCTCTCTTAGCCGTGAACTCTCTCTCTATTCATCAACCACTCCTCACCCGTAACACTTATATATATATATATATATATATATATATATATATATATATATATATATGGGGAACATGGGCTGCTCATCATGGCTGTAAACACAACTGCAAAAACATATTACACGATCAAAAACTATTAACGCCTAGAAAAATAAAGTATAAACCATATTTTTGACCCAACAATCTCCCCCATGGTTTGTAGCTTTCTTTTCTAATTGACCCAAAAAACTCTCCCTAAAAAGGTAGATGGATTTTCTTGTTAATCTTCATTGGGAGCTTGGCTTCAGCATTAATCTTCAAATTCTTCACAACTTCAAGATGAACTTGATGAATCTTTAATAAATGACTTCATCTTGAGAACTTGGGCTTTACTTCAGAATTTGGCTTTGAACACACATCGGGTGAGGAGGCTTCATGTATAGAAAAAATGGCACTTTCAGGTAGAGAATCTTCAGTGAGAACAATAGAGAGATCTAATTTTCTGGATCACTTCAACAGGTACAAGAATAGCAGCAAATTGATTGAGGAGGCTTCAATGTAATCTATCACATAATCTTCAACTACAGTTTCACCTTGCTTCTAGGGTTGAAGGATTGAATGTTGAAAAAATAATCTTCATTTCTTGCTCCTTCGAATGAGAATTCTTCGATGATCATGGACAAAGCCTTGGCTCAGAAATTTTCAACATAGACTCCATGAGTTTCATCTACATCTGAATTCACATTTCAAGACAAAAATAAACTAAAAGAAAAAAACTTATCACACAATATTTTTGGAATTTTCATATTTTCTGAAAAATAAAACAGAAACAAAAATATTTTTGGATTTTTTGTATCTTTCTGAACAAGTAATAAAACAAAAATAACACTATTTTTGGATTTTTGATTTTTTTTTTTAATTTTTGTTTGATTTTTGATTATTTTTTTAATTCTCCCCCTAAATTTTTGCATAGAGGAAACTATGAACAAATTTAATAAAAACAAAAATATTTGGGATCAAAGTTGTCAGGAAATCCAATATTGTTTATCAGTATACGCCAGCATGTACGGATCTGTTAAATCACCAATATTGTGATCCACTTAAGCACAAATGATGTTGACAATTTGGACAAATTATAAGTGACAAGTCATTGGGATCTATATTCTTAAATGGACACTTAGCTGGTGACGACAAAGGATATTATTGTCCACTTAAATTAAGCAGCAAGATCTATAAACAACCTATTAAATAGTTCAAGTTTAGATGAATTAGAACGTGTTTCCCACTTCCCGATATACCCCGATAATCAAGAACTTCCAAAGAACTCCTTACTTTATGTGGGTATTCAATCATTAAGAAAGAAGTCAGATATATATATGTGCATATGTTGTATCCCAGATCGGATGTCTTCTAATCACACATAAGGAACAACATATGACTAACATAGATAGAGGTTAAAGAGATAGTAGAGTGCATATGGTGTGTCCCAGGTCGGATCTTCCGATCACGCAGAGGGGATAGCATATGGCTAACAGATAGAAAGAATTTCATAGATATGGATATGCATAGAGATAGAGTTGCATATGTTGCATTCCCGATCGGATATGTTCCAATCACGCAAAGGAAGCAACATATGACTAGCAGATAGAAAGCAAGAAAATAATTTCCTACATACCTATTTTATCAGAACTCCCCAGTTGCCCTATCAATACCAGAATTAAGGACATGATTCCATACATCAAGGAAATGTTGAGCCACAGTTCTAGATAATTAACTTTTAGTGTATCTCGCAGGTTCCCATGTTTATCTCACCGCTCAATCTACCCCGAGCGTCATATTCTCAGTACAAATGAAACTATCTAAGTCCATATTGTCTAGTCCTTTCATTTGTCAATCTAAGTCAATTCCATTTGAATCCTTTGTGCCTACCAACACATTGAACACAGAGTCTAGACAATTCGGCTTTGGTGCATTACACGAATTTTATATTGCCCTTTAGCACTAGACTTCATATCACTTCCCAAACAATACCTACTAACGAAAAACCATAAGAAAATAAAAGATTGTCTTTAAAACAAATCAGTTTAAGATAAACTCGGGAGTATAGAGAAGAAAACTCAAACCGTAAGTCACCGATTGAATTTGTATCCAGAATGTATGAGAACAGCACGCATAATCTCAGAACAGGTTCGAAAATTCTTCATGTCATTAAGCACTAACCCCATGTGTGATCCTTTCCTTTCTTCCCTTCCCTCAAAGGACACATAGTCTCAAATAATGTTCTGAGTGTTGTACAGTTGAGATATGTCCCCTATCATGTGCCTGGAATAGCCACTACCAACAAACCGAAGTCTGATGATATGCCTCCATAGCTGCTCCAACACAGAGCGGGATCAATTGGTCTTTGGAACCTAGTCAATTTTGAAACTGGGTTGACCTTTTTTGTCTACACAAGGAACTCTCTCCCACGACATATCATGCTTATCACAAACAGAAGATGTAGAGATATTAGAAGCATTAGGAGATTTAGGAGATTAAACCTTTGGTACCCATCTATAGTTGGGTTTAACCCATTTCTTGTTCGATCCGATGGGTGCCTTAGTACTTGCTATTGAACTGGAAGCCGATCATTGAGATGAATTTGATCTGAGTGCTATTGATTTCACTGGAGCATCTCTTGGATTGGAATTCTTGGTAAGAATACCCTTCTTTTTGTTGGAAGATGAATCCTTGGCCTTTTTCGCATTCCAGTCATCATTTCGCAATTGTGACCTTGAAGGGCTTCTTTTGGGGTATTTCACTCTTGGCGCGTTCTGCCACCCTTGTGCATAGTAGGGAACGTATGCATGATTTAGACAGTTTCGGGCAATGTGTACAGGTGTTCCACAGTGAAAACATGTCTTTTTCTTCACTGGGAAGTTGTTTCTTCCCGCCCCTAGTGGTGTATCCTTGCCTCGTTTCTTATTGTTCCCACAAGCACACTTGCAGAAAGTTGTTAATTTCGCTTATTTTGGTGGCTTGTATTTTCCAACAGCATGTTTAGAAGTAACTGAGTTAGAAGCTGCAGATTCAGAGTTCAAGGAGTCATTCGTTTGACAGTCAATAGAATTTGCAGAACTAGAATTAGTTATGTTCTCCTTGTCCTCATCCTCTACTACTTTGCCTACACATGAAGTAGAATAATCAGAAACGTTCACCTCAACATTCTCAGTTAGCCGAGATTGTTCAGTCTTAACTGAAGCTGGTTCAGAGAGTGGGCCAGACTGATCTTGAATTTCTTCTTTATTGGTCTCAAAGGGTGGGTTATAGTTTTCATTAAAGGGAGGTGGAACACTGTGGTACCCTAGACCCTTATTTTGATTATATTTAAATTTTAATTGTTTTTCAATCATGGATGCAACTACCTCACTTGACACATCATATTTTCTGAAATTAAAATCTGCATTTTCAAATTTGTTTTTCAATGTGTCTAGCTCGGCAGTCACAACATCAAAATCTTTCTTAAGATATCTACAATGGACACACTTGTCACTGTACTCTGCCTGTAATTTCCTAAAGTCCGTAGTCTTGGCCTCTAGTTGCTCTTTCAATGGTTTCTGGCCTATCCTAAGTTGGTACCCCTCATATTTAAGTTCCTCATTTTCTCTTTTTAATAAATCGATTTGTTCACGAAGAAACTTAATAGTAGTTTCACAAGATGGAGTACATGAAACGTCATTGACCGGGAGGGATGTGGAACTCATTTTCATCAAAAATTCCCTTTGACTAAAAACTCAAAATTCAACCTTAAAAGTCAAATTTGGAAAATAATAATTAAAAGTCAAATTTGAAAAAGTCAAACCGAAAAGCTAAATTTGAGAAATTGAAAGTTAAACAAGAAACTCAAAGTTTAAAGTCAAAGGTAAAACTTTAAAAGTCAAAGTCAAAATTTGAATTCAAAAGACAATTTAGAAAGTCAAAAATTAAAAACCAAAAATTTTGGTTGAAAATGGAATTTTAAAAAATGAAAAGAAATTGATTTTTGGGCTGAACATGTTAAAAATGCGAAATTAAGAAGAAGCAGCGAAGCCTTACGATTTAAAAACGGAAGTTGATTAACGAGCTCCTTGCTAGATCAAGTGGAAGAAGCGTTGGTTGATGACACAAGGGACCCGGGTTCGATCCCCAGCAATCCTCAAAACGTTTTTTTTAATATTGTTGGCCGAGAATGCGAAGCGAGGATGAAGATCAACTGTCGGTCGTAAAACCAAGTGCTGCAAACAGCTAAGCCTTAAATGTTCGACAAACCCTAGCCGCAAACTGATTATGACCGTCGTCGAGAAACCCTAGCCGCAAACTGATTACGGTCGAGAACCCTTCAATGGCTGTAAATCCTTCTTCCGGGCCGTGAACACTGCTTCAGATACGAAAAAAACGACGATTTTCACCCTTTTTGCTCAAAAACTCATTTTTATCAAAAACACGAAGAACAAACCCCCCCTTAATTGTCAAAGATCTATCAAAAAACGCAAAATTCCTTCAAAAATAAGATCAAATATGCTCCAAATCTGGCCAAAATGATTGATACTGTAACACCCGTGTTTCTAGGCTTGCCATTTTTAGCAATGTAATAGTCTAGGTTAACCTTTGTAACTAAATTTGAAATAATAAAAATGTATTATTTGTGAATTATATGAATTATGTGATTTATGTGTTTTTTTCTTGATTTTTATAATTTAATGAATTAAGAATAAAATAAGCGTCAAAATTTAAAGTGTGAGATACGCCCGATATCTTTGCATAAAGTTGTAGTGGTCGAAACAAGGATTCCGGAGATATAAGGAATGCCAAAATCCGAGTTATAACGAAGAAGTTATGACATGTCGAAGTTTCGCGATAGAACCGACACGACGCCGAGTGATGTAAAATATGAATTTAAGATAGAGCGATATTTAACCTTAGCGATCTAAACAAAAGTCGTAGATTTCGTTAAACCGAGAGCGTGCATAAAAGGAACGCCCAAATCTGACTTCGTATGAGGAAGTTATGATTTTTCTAAGTTTCGACTTAGCAGTATGCAGCCCGAATACTCGATTTGAGATCGAGTGGTTTTAGCCGAAACAATCTAAATGAGAATCAAAGATCTCATTGTTAGTAGCGAAACGATGACAAGTTAGGCGAGAACGGACGTCAGACGAAGAAGTTATGAATTTATAACGAAGTTTTTCTGTCCCGGCCTTCTAAAAATAAATAATAAAAATAAAATTCAAAATTAGCTGACGAAGTCTAAATGAAAGTTGTAGAGTATGGTCTGACCTTCGCGTGGATATAAAGAACGTCGAAAACGGAGCTTGTATGTGAAAGTTATGCAATTTAGAAGTTCGACGAGTCAATTACGCCCAGCGTAATTTGAGTACGCCCAACATACTCAGTCGGATGCAACTTGTCTGACCAATACTCGAGTGCCACCAGTCGACGCACGCAGTGACGTCAAAGTACGCCCAGCGTAATGCGAGTACGCCCCGCGTACTGAGTACGCCCTGCGTAATTTGAGATTACGCGCCGCGTAATCCCAGACCCAGCAGCCTATAAATAGAACTCGAATTCAGCCATTTTCTCTTGTTCAAACTCTTTCCTCTCTCTAAGTTTTGCCTCGTTTTGCGTGTCGTTTATACCCCGAAGCCCCGGTAATATTCCCGAGCCCCAAAGTAAGATCCGAAGCCCCGAGGATCCTGAAGAGCGTTATTCCCGAGCCGAAACGCTGCCCGCGAGGAGCCCGGTTTTGTGAAGATCTTCCAGATGTACGGAGAAACACCTCTTCTGCAAGCCATAGTGCTGCCCGATCATCTTCTGATCAAGTGAGTGTGTAGTTATTTTCATTCCAACGCAATATTATGAAGTATTTCCTATAAAATACGTGTTATGTGTATATATTTGGTTGTTATACGTGTGAGTGTATATTCACTCTCTTCTATCTTATAGATCTGATGTATTCTCTATGAAATACGTGTTATGTGTGTATGCCTCATCTGTTATGTGGAATATGTATTGCTTAAAGCATGTTATACAGGTTTTTAAACAATGTATAAAAATGTATATTTTTATCTACTAATATGTTGGGTAGAACATGGGTAGGTAATTGGTGTGTAATAAACAGATGAGAGGCCTCGGTGTTATTGGTGTTAATCTAGTCATTCAGCAGAGTATGGATGACGACCACAGACTATTCTAGACTGTCCTGTGGAACACTAGCAGGCTCATTACCTGTAGGTGTTGTGAACGACGTGTTCACCGGTGTACTCTATCCCCCACATGGTTGCCTTTAGGATACTTATTGTTGAGGAAGCCCCTCTGCAGTAATGTCCATCCCGATGAAAAATCCTGAAATAAGTTCCTTATAATAGACGTTATTTTTAGGAACGTAAGGTGAGGATAACGGGAATGGGTAATCGGGTTTATTGTTGATTGTTGAAATTAAATATAATTATTGTGGATTGAAAACCCTATATGCTCACCAGGCTCCCAAGCCTGACCCACTCAGTTGATTTATTTTATAGGAAGTGGCGCAAGAGCTTAAGATGGGCGAACATCAAGTTGTTTTGTTTACAAGTCTGTATATGTATATATTTGTTGAATGACTTGTAATGCTATCGTTTATGCTTTATGATCTGTATCGAAACATGACATCCCGACTTTTGATTATGAAATGAAATCATATTTCTTTATGAAATGTTTTGATAAATATCTATTTTATCATGTTTTGTTTTTGGGAACAAATTCCGCATTTCTTTTAAAATTAAAAGGATTTACTCTGAAAATTATTTTAAAAAGCATAAATGAAATCGGTCTTTTCTGGCCGAGATTTTAGGGATGTCACAGATACCAACCAAGCTCTGATACCACTTGTAAGTCCCAAATCTGCTTGTGTATCAATCAGATCCGCTTGATGGTGCGGAATCCCAATCAAGCAGATGATGCCAGATCAAAAATAAAGGAGAAGGAGAAGAAGAATAATATAAATCTTGTTTGAATTGATTAGAATGAAGCTCCCTTACCCAAGATTCACACACTTACACACACTTAAGCTCCTTTCTCTCTCTCTCTCTCTGTCTCTCTCTCTCTCTCTGTCTCTCTCTCTCTCTCTCTCTCTCTCTCTCTCTCTCTCCCTCTCTCTTTCTTCTCTCTCTTATCTGTAAACTCTTTTCTATTCATCAACCACTTCTCACTCGTAATACATATATATTGTCACACCCCCGAACCAGACGGCGGAAACGTCTGAGGGATGTCGTGACTTAATTGAATACCATGACATTGAATATATATGAAACATAACATCATTCATCACCATGCATTAATATAGTACAACTAGTAGAGTTTACACTGAGTACATTGATTTAATATTACATTCCCAAAAATAAATTGTTCGATCATAGATAAACAAACTGCAAGCCATCACTGAATACATTTCCTTCGGTTTACTTGTTACCTGAGAATACAAGTATTTTGAAAAACATCAACATATGAAATGTTGGTGAGTTCATAAGCGGTATTTGAAAAGCAACGTTTTGTATTGTTTTGAAAACTACCAGAAAATCCGATATTTTCTGAAAAGAGTTTATGAAAAAGTTTGTGAAGATCCATAAGTATGCTTGTTTGTTTCTATAGTTGTAAAAAGTGTTCATTAAACTTGTGTACATTTCGATACTGTATGTATAAAAAAAGACCCTAGGAAAACCCGATGTTTTCCTAACACTTTGAATTCCATGTAGTTGTTGTACCATTGCGGCATGTGAAGTCATTGATTCCAGGTGACGTCGGATTATTGCGCATGGTGAATTATTATAAACACGCGTTACACAAACGACCAGTTTACAATTATACTGACGATCCCATAGGCGTCGTCTGTACTATTCACGTAACCCAACCGCCCTGACTTCGTGTAACCCCACGACCGAGGAGAAGAGAGGGCACGAAGATCTCAGTAATCCCATTAGTCGGTCGAGACTATGGTGAATGCGAAAAACCCTTAGCCCGACTCGCATTAGGTGAATTCTCGACTTTAATAGCAGTACCAAAGGACCCTTGGGGACCAATAGTATAAAAGCCATTGAAAGTCCTTTTACGCTGTGTTGGATCATGTAAGATCCACCAACTCGTAAGGTTGAAGTCTTCGAGCCTAAAGATCAGGTAATTGGGCTAGCTAGGCCCAGCAAACAAGATTTTACACTTTGGGGCCCAAAGATGGTGCGTCGACGTCTGTGCACTCTCACGTGTGTATTGAATTCCTGAATATTACTTGTATGAATCGAGTGATCGTCGTGTTAGTAGTTTCGGGTTTGTTATTGATTCGAGACCGAATCAATTCGTTTGATAATGATTTTTGGTGTTGTTGTGTATTGAAATTCGTCGATAGTCGTAGTGCCATTATTTGATCACAGCGGATGTATTGAATTATCATTGAAAATTTTCTGTTTACAGCCCCTCTTGGTTTGGTAAATTTACTTTTTCAACCCTTGGAATAAATAAATTTCCGGTTTAGTCCTTAAACCATTTTTCTTGTCATTTTAACACCAAAACTTATTGCAATTGACATTTTTCAGCATATTCTTAGTTGAAAACAGTTTTAGTCCCTGAAAATACAGTTTTCTCGGTTGTAGCCCCTCTTTTTCGCAATTTTTACATTTTTGGCCCAAATTGGAATTTTTTTGCAACTTTGGTCCTTTTTAATTATGAAAAGCAGTTTTAACCCTTGAAAAGGACTTAGAACACTAATAGTCCACTGTTTTATAGAAAAACACATTTTCAGCACCTCAAAACAGAAAATTTCGCATATTGGGCCCTATTGGGCCGAAAATGTCATTTTTAGCCCATTAAGCTTGAAATTTATATTTTTAATCCTCCAAAAGAGTATATTTCCAGAAAATACAATATTTAACCTGTTTTGACTCATCTCACCCATCAGAATTCGTAATATGTCATTTTTAGCCCTTTAATTTTATATTTTTAACATTTTGTGTCCAAAAAATGAGTTTTTAGCCCAAAGAAGATGTTATTAAGCAACTTAGCCATTTCTCTTGGAATACTTTGTATGTTGTGATATAATTTATGCTAGTATCATTCAACATAAAATACATCTCGACTTTTAGGAGTTTATGGCTAGATCCAACATCATAATCACACAAAAACACACATATAAGCATAAAAAATCATACAAGGCATACAAAACACATATAGATCTACACTTTCACTTGTATTCCCCCCATAAAACTTATAAAACAGAAAAATAGGGAGTATGAAGCTCACCTTAGGGTGTGGTTTCGGTTTTTGAAGAAAAGATGGAAGAAAGTTTGGTGATTTTTGGCCCTAGCACCCCTTGATGAAGATCTCGAGTTTAAGGAGTTTTCTAGGAGCATGATTACCAAAATTGTTTAAGAGAAAGGATCCAATCATGAGAAAAAGAGTTATAAATTCCTTAGATATGCGTAACTTACCAAGAAGTGATGATATTTTCTTGAAATCCTCTTGATGCACAAGCAAAGTTTCGAGATTTTGAATGAAGAGGGAGGATGATTTCTTGAGTAATCTAGAGAGAGTTTGTGAGAGATTTGTGTGTGTGTGTTTCTCACGGCCGAAACAAGAAGAGATAGAGAGAAATAGACATGAAGTGATACATGCATGGAGATATGAGACATGTTGCATGGATAACCAAGAGATAAAAATGAGGTGGCATGGTAATAGTCAACTTCTCCTCTTGGGCTTGTCTTGGGCCGAAATTTTGGAAGGAAAAGAGAGTATTGGGATTTAATGCCCCTAAGCCCAATATTTAGAGTTAGGTTTGATGAGTTTGTCCTAAAAGAAATATAATATGATTTTAACACTTTGTTGGGTTAGTTTAGGTTAATCATGGTTCAAAACTTTTAATTTATTTCATTCTAGGCCCAATATGGCCCAAAAGGTTGAAATAAATGAATGTGGGTCAAATTAGAGCCCAATTAAGGGTTCTAAGCCCATGATAGTCAAATTGGAAGCTTATTGGTCCATTTGGATCCAATAAGGAAGTCCTAGTCCAAAATGGACCTAAACAAGAACTTTTAGGGTTTCCAATTGTTTGTTGACTATTTGTAGTACTTGTATGATGTATTTGATTGAAGTTTTTGAAGCATCACACATGCTCTTTGAGTTTTTGGTTCAACATTTTACTTAAGTATAGTTATTACAAGACACAAAATTTTTGGTTGTGACATCATCCCCCCGTTAGAGGGAATTTCGTCCAGAAATTCCGTTTGAAATCTAGATTTGAGAATGCTAGAATAGGTGAGGGTACTTTTGCTTCATTTGGTCTTCGCGTTCCCACGTGAATTCTGGCCCACGCTTTGCGTTCCACCGTACTTTCACGATCGGGATGCGACTTTGCTTAGTACGCTTCACCTCCCTATCCATGATTTCAATTGGTTCTTCAACAAACAGGAGATTCTCGTTAATTTCGATCTCGTCAAGGGGAATGACAAGTGTTTCATCTGATAGACACTTCTTTATATTAGAGACATGAAACACGGGGTGTACACTGTTTAGCTCTGCGGGTAGTTGCAGTCTGTATGCTACCGGACCTATTCGGGCGACGATTTCGAAAGGTCCAATGTATCGTGGGTTCAATTTTCCCCGCTTCCCAAAACGAATAACTCCTTTCAAAGGCGATACTTTTAATAGTACTCGATCTCCGACTTGAAATTCTAAGGGCTTTCGCCGTTTATCGGCATAGCTCTTTTGTCAGTCGCGTGAGGCTTGCAATCGGGCTCTGACTTGAATGATCTTTTCTGTGGTTTCACAAATGATCTCCGGCCCGTAAGCGCCTGATCCGACGTGAGTGCTTTTGCTAGCTGGGTGTCACCTATTTCAGCCCAACATAACGGTGATCTACACTTACGCCCGTACAGTGCTTCGAAAGGAGCAACCTTAATGCTCGAATGATAACTGTTGTTATACGAGAATTCGACTTAAGGTAAATGGGTATCCCATGACTTCCCAAAGTCTATCACACATGCGCGAAGCATGTCTTCAAGCGTTTGAATGGTTTGTTCGCTTTGACCGTCCGTTTGTGGATGATACGCGGTGCTCATGTCGAGGTGAGGTCCTAGTGCCTTATGGAGAGATTGCCAAAAACGCGAAGTGAATCTACTGTCCCTATCCGAAATAATAGACGCTGGTACTCCGTGGAGTCTCACAATCTCTAGAATGTACAAACGTGTCAATCTTTCCATCTTGTAGGATTCCTTTATAGGCAGGAAAATGGGCAGACTTCGTCAGTCGGTCGACTATTACCCATATGGTGTCCAGTCCGTCCGACGTCTTGGGTAGCTTGGTCCCGAAATCCATAGAAATCCCCTCCCATTTCCACTCAGGGATTACCGGTTGCTGTAATAATCCTGAGGGTTTCTGGTACTCTACCTTTACCTTGGCGCACGTAAGGCACTTACTAACATAGGTCGTAATTTCCGCCTTCATGTTAGGCCACCAATAGTGTTGTTTAATATCCAAATACATCTTGTCTGAACCGAGATGAATGGAGTATCGTGTCTTGTGGGCTTCATTCATAACAACTTCTCTAAATAATCCGAATTTAGGGACCCAAATACGGTTCATGAAATAGTATACTCCATTCTCCTTTGTCTCTAGGTTCTTCTCCATTCCGCACAGTGCTTCACTTGCTCTATTTTCCGTCTTCGTGGCCCCCGACTGGACTACTGCAATTTGAGTGGCCAGGTGAGATTGAATGGTTATTGAGAGAGTTTTCGCACGACTATTAGAGTACTCCTTCCGACTTAATGCGTCAGCTACCACGTTGGCCTTGCATGGGTGGTACTTGATCTCACACTCATAATCGTTTAGCAATTCAACCCATCTTCGTTGCCTCATGTTCAGCTCCTTCTGGTTCAAGATGTGTTGGAGACTCTTGTGATCCGTGAAGATGGTGCACTTCGTACCGTAAAGGTAATGCCTCCAAATCTTTAGGGCAAAGACTACAGCTCCCAATTCTTGGTCATGGGTCGTATAGCTTACTTCGTGCGTCTTTAGTTGGCGGGATGCGTAGGCGGGATGCATGAGAACGCAACCTAAGCCCTGATTTGACGTGTCGCAGTAGACTACAAAATCTTCCGTTCCTTCCGGTAGAGATAGTACAGGGGCGCTACAGAGAGCTTTCTTTAAGGTCCGAAACGCAATCTCTTGTTTGTCTGTCCATTTGAATGGTATGACCTTTTGCGTAAGCGAGGTAAGTGGCTTGGCGATCTTAGAGAAGTTTTGAATGAATCTCCTATAGTAGCCTGCTAGACCCAGGAATTGACGAATTTCTGTGGGCGTTGTCGGGATTGCCCACCCTTCAACCGCTTTGACCTTAGAGGGATCCACATGAATTCCATCTTGGCTAACTACGTGACCTAGGAAGTTCACACTCCGGAGCCAGAACTCACACTTAGAGAGTTTTGCGTATAGCTTCTCCGATCGCAGCGTTTCTAGGATTTGTCGGAGATGTTGGCCATGCTCTTCTTCGCTTCGAGAATAAACGAGAATGTCATCAATGAAGACAATGACGATGTTGTCTAGGAATGGTCGACAGATCCGGTTCATCAGATCCATAAATGCAGCAGGTGCATTTGTTAGACCGAAGGGCATTACAACAAATTCATAATGTCCGTAGCGGGTTCGGAAAGCGGTTTTGGAATATCCTCTTCCCAGACTTTGAGTTGGTGGTATCCGGACCGTAGATCTATTTTAGAAAAATAACTAGCTCCTTGGAGCTGGTCGAATAGATCGTCGATTCGTAGGAGTGGGTAGCGATTTTTAACAGTGAGTTTATTTAACTCTCTATAGTCGATGCACATTCTAAAGGATCCGTCCTTCTTTTTGACAAAGAGAACTGGAGCTCCCAATGGCGAGTAACTAGGTCGAATAAATCCTTTATCCAGAAGTTCATTGAGTTGGCTAGACAATTCCTGCATTTCAGCAGGAGCCAACCGATAAGGTGATTTAGCGAGAGGAGTTGCTCCTGGAACAAGGTCGATTAGAAACTCAACCTGTCTCTCTGGGGGTACTCCCGGAAGGTCTTCAAGAAACACGTCTGGAAATTCGCACGCTACCGGAATATCTTGAATGTTAGTCTCTTCTTTGGTTTTATCCACTATGTGAGCCAGAAATGTCGAATCCTTCTTTCTTAGGTGCTTTTGTTGGAATAGTGTCTAAGGCTGCAACTATATTAGGCAAGTATTTGATCCGGTTGTGCATGGTCCTTTTGGGTTGCCTTCACCATAGCAACTTGATGGATGATTTGTTAAGAGAGAGTAAATATTATAAGGAATAATATATGGTTATTTGATTAATATAAGTCATAGATTAATTGGAATTAATTTGGTGACTTAAAGAGATTAATTAAGTAAGAGGGTATAAACTGTCAATTGTATGATAGTTAAACTTTAGACTATAAATCCTTATCCTAGATAGGATGGACGATTTCTAGGGCTTGGATAAGCCAAAATCGTCCATAGGGTTATCAAGGAAAGGATATGGATCAACTTAAAGTCTAAGTTATCCAATTAGGGTTAAAGTTGTAACCCTTAAGGAGTCTACAAGTATAAATAGAACCTAGGGGTGAGGGAATTCGACACACCATCTAAAGTAGAGATACTCTGGCCGAATTCCTCCCCTCTTCTCTCTCCTAAATCATCTTGCTTGCTATTGGTGTTTGTAAGCCATTAGAGGAGTGACATTTGTGACTCTAGAAGCTCCAAGACAACAAGTTCAACAAGGAATTCAAAGGTATGGTTCTAGATCTATTTCAATGTTGTTATTTAACCTAATTAGCCATTAGAAGACTTGGATTCAAAGCATGTTTAATTAGAAAGCCTAGATCCAAGCATTAGGGTTTTGCATGCGCACATAGGAAAGTTCTTATGGCTAAAACCCATCAGTGGTATCAGAGACTAGCTTGGTTTTCTTTAAATTGTTGCTTTATTAACTGAAACAAACTTGCAAAATTCGATTTTGGGTTTATGAGTCATGGACTCGGCGAGTTCCAAAGTGGACTCGGCGAGTAGGCATGTACTCAGCGAGTCCGGGCATCTAGATTAGGCAAAACCGGGATTTTTTCATGTTTATCTTATGGAAACTTACCTTAATCATATTAGATCAACCCTAATCCGTTTTTTTGATATATATGACTATAATCTTGATCTAATTAAAGATATTTATCATCTAATAAAATATTTAATTTCCTTATGTGATAAATGATTAATTATTTTGATAATTATCTTAAAAGAAATCTTCGATAAATCAAATAAAGATAATTAGGATATTAATTATTAATTGGAATTATTTGTTATTTGATCCTTCATGTTTTAAATGTTTAAAACCTACCCTAAAGTTTTGAAATTTATATTTGTGATTAAAAGTTTTAATTTAGACAACTTAAATTTCAAACCCTAGATTTTGTAAAAGTTTTAAAATACAACCCTATACTAATATGATATTACTAGAATAATATATATATGTATAACTAAATGCTAGTCTTACCGTTAGTAGGCCTCATTCACGAAGCCGATCTATAAGGTGGGTATATGGTTGCAGCCTATAAAATGGCGCTTAATGGGTGTACACTCACACCCACCGCTTGCTTGATTGGTGGAGGGTCGTTAGCCGAACGGGTAGGATAAGGCAACCTCATCTTCTCATTAAAAGTATAATAAGAAATACAAAGTAACTACACGTTTTAAAAATTTCCCAATCTTAGTTACTTTAGGAAAAGTGAATTGATGCAATCCCATGAAATTACACTTTGCACCTTGCTAAGAAGTTAGTGGAGCGTGTGTGGTTTACCGGCACACTAATTGGTTCTAAGAGAAGGTGGCAAAGGGTAATTCATTGTTTATCATAGTTCGATGGAGCGTGTGTGCTTTACCGGCACATCGAATAGGTGATCATTACAATGAAGGCACCATGTGAATTTGCATGGTAATTTACACCCGCTTTGTGATCCTCGGCATCCCAGTCACAAACAAGAGGGGCATATCGAGATTTAAACATGCCATTGAATAGTTCAATGAATCTCATCCGAACCTAGGAATTCTCAAAAACACTTAGGACTAATAGTTTAAGTTTTGTAATGGAGAATTAGTGAATCGTCATTCACTTACCTTCAATTTATTTGCATGTTAGATTACGGCATCCCTTTTCTAGTATGTAAATGTTATTGTTGGATCCTAGCCCTAATTTTCTTATTGGGTGATAATTATGGATTATTATTCTAATCTATCTTTGTCCTTTTTCTAATTGAAGATGTCGAACGCAAACAACGCTGCTAGTTCTTTCACGTTGATGAGCCTTTGCCAAAAGGTCACCTTCGATGGAACGAACTTTAGCGAATGGATAAGATACATTCGCACCATTGCTCGCTATGAGGATAAAGAGTATGTCCTCGATGAGAAGCTCGAGAAAATCAACCCCGAAGTTGCTACTCCCAAAGAAATCACCGCCTTAGAAACTCATGAGCGAGATGCAACGAAGGTACATTGCATCATGATCGCCACCATGAACTCCGAATTCCAAAAGTCCTACGAGGACATGTATCCATACGAGATACATCAAGACTTGTTGGAGAGATACCACCAAAACGCGAGACAAGAGCGTTATGAGATTTTCACTAACATGATCTCCGCTAAGATGGGTCATGGAGAATCTCTTACCGTGCACCTGCAAAAGATGCAAAGGTATGTCGACCGCCTTCGCAAGTTAAATGTTGACTTCGGTGAAGACTTGGCGATCGATATGGTGCTTCACTCTTTGCCTCCGATGTACAACCAATTTAGGATGACCTACCACATGAACAAAGAAGAGGTCACCCTAAGCAAACTCCAAGGTCTCTTGAGGGTCACTGAGAGCAACTTCAAGGACAAGTCTGTTGCACCTATTCCCAATCCGTCCGCTGCTCCTGTCTTGGCTATTGGTCAAGGGAAGGGAAAGAAGAGGAAAGCTTCATCGAATAACTATCGCAAGGTGAAAGCCCGAGATGGTGCCTCTTCTAGTGGGACCAAAGTTGATCCCGCTAAGCCCTGCTCCAACCCAAAGGAGGCAGAGTGCCACCACTGCCACAAGATAGGACATTGGAAGAGAAGCTGCCCGGATTACCTGCAAGCGATCAAAGAAGGAAAGATCAAGCCATCTTTCGCAGGTATATACACAATCAAATCTAACGATTCTAATCATGCTATTTCTTGGGTTCTTGATACCGGTTGTGGTTATCACATTTGTTCTAATGTGCAGGGACTAAGAAGAAGTAGGGATGTAGAGAAAGGAAGGATCAATCTAATCATGGGGAACAGAAGATCGTCGCTTGTGACCAAGATTGGAGTGTATTCTTTAGTGCTTAGGAATAGTTTGGTTTTAGATTTGAACAATTGTTGCTATTCGCCAGAAATGGCTAGAAACATCATTTCATTTCATGGTTTATATAGACAAGGATTTAGATTTTCTTTTAATAATGAGAATGGTTCTATTTTGGCTTATCTAAATGGTGTCTTTTACTTTGAAGCTATACCATGTAATGGAATATATGAAACTGTTATGATTGTTGATAACTTAGGAAATGATGTTTTGAATATTGATTCTTCCACTAGTATGGATAAAGCATCCTTGTGGCATTGTCGTCTTGGACATGTCAACAAGAAACGCATAGCACAACTCCAAAAGGATGGAGTGTTGGAGTCATTCGACCTTAGGGAAGATGACACATGCGAGTCTTGTTTACTTGGAAAGATGACTAAGTCACCCTTCACGAGTACTTGTGAAAGGGGTGAGGGGCTATTGGACCTAATACATACCGATGTATGTGGACCCTTTAGATCAACCACGAAGGATGGGAACCACTTCTATGTGACTTTTACCGATGACTGTAGTAGATATGGGTATATCTACTTAATCAAGCAAAAGTCAGACACCTTTGAAAAGTTCAAAGAGTTCAAGAATGAAGTGGAGAATCAATTGGGCAGGAAAATCAAGATGCTTCGATCCGATCGAGGAGGAGAGTACCTAAGTCTTGAATTCCACGATTATCTCAAGGAGTGTGGAATAGTTTCGCAATTGACGCCTCCTAGGACACCGCAGTTGAATGGTGTGGCAGAAAGGCGTAATCGAACCTTATTGGATATGGTTCGCTCTATGATGAGTCGTGCTCCACTACCTATCTTCTTTTGGGGGTATGCCATAGAGACTGCCACCCATATCCTTAACCGAGTCCCTACTAAGAAGGTTGCCAAAACACCTCACGAGATGTGGATAGGGAAATCTACCTCGTTGGCACATATCAAGGTTTGGGGTTGCGAGGCTTTCGTAAGACGAGATACTCACGACAAGCTTGAACCTTGAAGTGAGCGATGTATTTTCATCGGCTACCCGCAAACATCCTTTGGATATCTCTTCTATAGACAGAAAGACAATGTTGTCTTTGTTGCAAGGAGAGGAGTTTTCCGAGAGTGAGAACTCATAAGCCAAGGAGACAGTGGGAGGCAAATCGAACTTGAAGAGATCCAAGAGTCGATAGATGAAGGAACCTCTACCGCTGGCATTCAACTCGAGGAGGAAACTCCGGTTGAACCGATTGACGAATCCTTACCTCTCAGACGTTCCGATAGAGTTAGAGTTCAACCCCAGTTTTATGGTTTTCATATTACGATCGAAGGGGACACGTATATTAGTGATGGTACACTAGTAAACCTTGATGAACCTAATAGCTATAAGGAAGCCATGGCAGGCCCGGAGTCTGCAAAGTGGAAAGAGGCAATGGATAGCGAGATCCAATCCATGTATGATAACCAAGTTTGGAATTTGGTTGATTATGTGCCCGAACGTAAGACCGTTGGGTGCAAATGGATCTTCAAAAAGAAGACCGACATGGATGGGAACGTACACACATATAAGGCGCGATTGGTCGCGAAGGGCTTTACTCAAACTCCCGGAGTTGACTATGATGAGACCTTCTTACCAGTTGCGAAGATTAAATCTATTAGAGTGATGCTAGCAATTGCCGCATTTCATGATTATGAGATTTGGAAAATGGATGTCAAGACCGCTTTCCTTAACGGAAAGTTGGCTGAGGATGTTTACATGGCTCAGCCAGAGGGGTTTGTGGATCCGAAGCATCCGAATAGAGTGTGTAAGCTTGAGAAGTCCATTTATGGACTTAAGCAAGCGTCTCGCAGATGGAATATTTGCTTCGATGAGAAAGTCAAAGAGTTTGGATTTGTACGAAGCGAAGACGAATCTTGTGTATATGTTAAAGCCAGTGGGAGTATAGTAAGCTTTCTCGTTCTATATGTCGATGACATATTACTCATAGGGAACGACGTCCCGACTCTGCAGGAAGTCAAGTCCTGGCTCGGGAAATGTTTCGCTATGAAGGACCTCGGAGAGGCTTCTTACATTTTGGGAATAAGGATAGTAAGAGAAAGAAGTAAGAGACTAATTGGACTTAGTCAGAATACTTACTTAGAGAAGGTACTAAAACGTTTTAGTATGGAAAACTCAAAGAAGGGAGAATTACCGATACAAGGAAATGCCAAGTTGAGTAAGACTCAAAGTCCGAGTACCGAAGCTGAGATAGCAGAAATGAGCCGAGTACCATACGCTTCCGCAGTTGGCTCAATCATGTACGCTATGACTTGTACTCGCCCTGATGTAGCCTTCGCTTTGAGCATGGTTAGCAGATATCAAGGGAACCCTGGCAAAGCACATTGGATTGCGGTGAAGAACATCCTTAAGTACCTTCGGAGGACGAAAGAGTGGTTCTTAGTCCTTGGAGGGAGTGATGACTTGAAGGTGCAAGGGTATAGTGACGCCAGCTTTCAGACCGACAGGGACAACTACCGTTCGCAGTCGGGCTGGGTCTTTACCCTAAATGGAGGAGCAGTGACATGGAAGAGTTCCAAGCAGGAAACCGTAACTGATTCAACGTGCGAATCAGAGTACATTGCAGCGAGCGAAGCGTCGAAGGAGGCAATATGGCTAAAGAACTTCATTGGTGATCTTGGAGTTGTGCCGGCCATAAAGGAGCCCATGGAGATTTTCTGTGATAACGAAGGTGCGGTTGCCTTGACCAAGGAACCGAGGGATCATGGTAGATCTCGACGTATCGACAGAAAATATCACTTCATTAGACATCGTGTAGAAGAAGGACAACTCGTAGTGAAGAGGATATCATCAGAAGATAACCCAGCAGATCCGCTTACGAAGGGACTGAGTAGGGTTAAGCACTTGCAGCATGCTAGGAGTATTGGGCTGAAGGATGATATTAGTATAGATTAGATAGTATTAGAAACATATAATAGATAAATGTAATTAACATTTGATGATTAAATAAAGGAGTTTTATTTATGAGTAAAGTTACTGTCACATGTTAATTGTTTAACTATTGTTTCACTTTGCATGTTTTGACTTCCAGAATAATTGAGTTTATTAGGAATAATCGAATTATTCAAATGGTCCACAATCGTTCATATGTTGGGAGTAGATATGAATGAAGATTGTCATGAATTGGTGTGTAGAATGTCTAAATGGTGTTAGACATAGCAAGGGTTGTTGCGACGTTCATGAGTGCTTATGAACTGGTTTTGAGCATTGGAATAAACCCGCGCTTGCTGGAATCACTTTATGGAATACGATATAAAAGGTGATCGCAAGACGATAATATCATATAGTCTTAAAACCTAGATATATGATTTATTATTTGTTAATTGATTGTGCATTGATAATACGAAAACGCATTAGTAACTTGGTGTTATAAAACGCATTGTTGTGTATAGTTGGTTAATGAATAAGTAAATGCATATAAGTCAAAGTTTATCTGTAAATTTTATCCTAAGAGGGTAGAAGAGATATCTTGGCCACTCGATGATTTGATTTGACTTATGTGCCGGGCCCGGTCAGAACTGAATTGATGTGTTTGATTAAGTTCTATGTCAAATAAATCGGAGATCGAGAAATCAAATGCTTGACTAACCATTCCATAGGATTGTCAGCATGATATCTAATAGAGGACTGTAAGATCCCTTATCTAAAGGACAAGATTGATTAGATCAGAGTTGACAGCGTCTTTGAGAGCTACGATTGCAAACCGAATTGTACTTGTATAGTTACTAGACTTATCCAAGTGGGAGACTGTTGGAATAGTGTCTAAGGCTGCAACTATATTAGGCAAGTATTTGATCCGGTTGTGCATGGTCCTTTTGGGTTGCATTCACCATAGCAACTTGATGGATGATTTGTTAAGAGAGAGTAAATATTATAAGGAATAATATATGGTTATTTGATTAATATAAGTCATAGATTAATTGGAATTAATTTGGTGACTTAAAGAGATTAATTAAATAAGAGGGTATAAACTGTCAATTGTTTGATAGTTAAACTTTAGACTATAAATCCTTATCCTAGATAGGATGGACGATTTCTAGGGCTTGGATAAGCCAAAATCGTCCATAGGGTTATCAAGGAAAGGATATGGATCAACTTAAAGTCTAAGTTATCCAATTAGGGTTAAAGTTGTAATCCTTAAGGAGTCTACAAGTATAAATAGACCCTAGGGGTGAGGGAATTCGACACACCATCTAAAGTAGAGATACTCTGGCCGAATTCCTCCCCTCTCCTCTCTCCTAAATCATCTTGCTTGCTATTGGTGTTTGTAAGCCATTAGAGGAGTGACATTTGTGACTCTAGAAGCTCCAAGACAAAAAGTTCAACAAGGAATTCAAAGGTATGGTTCTAGATCTATTTCAATGTTGTTATTTAACCTAATTAGCCATTAGAAGTCTTGGATTCAAAGCATGTTTAATTAGAAAGCCTAGATCCAAGCATTAGGGTTTTGCATGCGCACATAGGAAAGTTCTTATGGCTAAAACCCATCAGCTTTTGTGCCTTGATGCATGAGATGAGGCGAAGGTTCATGCTAGGTTTGTCTCCGTAAATTATTAGGGTTTCGTGATTTGGGAGACGAAGACGAACGGCCTTATCGTGGCACATAATTTCAGCATGGTGGGGGATTAGCCAATCCATGCCGATGATCACATCGAAACTCCTAACTGATACTGGCATTAGGTCTATTCGAAAGACATGTTGATTAAGGGTTAGGGTACATCCGATGTAGATTTCCCCAATGGATTCGGTTTTCCCATTGGTCATTTCCACCGTATAGGTTTCATTTAGCTTTTGGGGCTGTTGTTTTAATAAATGTTTAAACTTATCGCTTACGAAACTTCGCTCTGCTCCGGTGTCAAATAAGATGCATGCATAAGTGTGGTTTAGGGGAAACGTACTGGTAACAACTGAGGGGTCCTGAATCGCCTCCCCCTGACCCATGGTCAGCATCCTTCCTGTTCCTCCGTTTCCTGAATTGTTGTTGTTAGGGCAGTCTCGGCGGAAATGCCCAGTCCTTCCACACCCATAGCAGGTGTGGCTAGGTCCTGCATTGCTGCCGCCGGTGATGATGTTGTTGTTGTTGCGATGGTTGTCATTGTTGTTTCCCTGATTTTGGTTCTGGGGAGGGTAAGTCCTGCAGTACCTTGCAGTGTGTCCCTTTCGGTTGCAATTGGTGCACTGAAAATCCTTGCATTCTCCATTGTGATGGAAACCGCACTTATCGCACTTGGGAAGATTACCGGAATAAGGTCTTGAAGCATTTGTAGTCGCTGAGGCTGGAGCATGTGGTGCGGCTGGAGCCGGTGCGGTGACAGCGTTAACTGCCACTGTCTGCTGCTTTTTAGAGGTCTCGGGGCCCTGGCGCCCCTTCCTCTTATTGTTCTTTCCCTTCTTGCCGTCACCTTCCTTCTTTTTCTCAGTCTCCACTGGCTTCTCGCCCTTCTTGTTGTTATGGTCATACAGCTTCTTTGCCAATCTTTTTGCACTGTCAAATGTTTCGGGGTTTGCAGCTATCACATTCCCTTGAATTGGTGTTGTTAGTCCCCAGATGAATCGCTCAATCTTCTTCCCTTCCGAGGTGATCATACCCGGGCACAACAGAGATAGTTCACTAAATCTCGATATGTAGGCATCAATATTCGCATTCTGCACAGTGAGGTTCCACAGCTCCTGCTCCATCTTCTGTATCTCGCCTCGCAGGCAGTATTCAACCATTAACATTTCTTTCATCTCCGCCCATGGCATAGAGCTGGCTACAGGGAGCGTCATGGCTTCTACATCTCCGTTCCACTAGGTGAGCGCTTGATCGACAAGAGTGCAGGCCGTGAACTTCACTTTCATCTGCTCAGGACAATCGCATATCTCGAATACCGACTCCACCTTCTCGATCCATCGCTTTAAAGTGATCACCCCTCCAGTGCCATTAAAAGTTCGTGGTTTGGCGTTTGTGAAGTCCTTGTAGGTACATGTTTTGGTGGGTCCTTGATTCGTTCCGTTGTTCGAACTTCCGGCTCCTTGTCCATTGACTCCTCCGTTGTTCCCTTGAGGAATTTGCGCCATTGCTGCAATGACCGCAACAGATACAGCAGCCTGGAACGCGGCTGAGTCAACTTCGGGTGGAGTTGGTCCTGGGTTTCCGCGAATAGGTCGGAGAGGCATCTTTCTGTCACGAAACGGAAAGATGTTGAGTGTATGTGGTTTCCGTGAGGTTGTGATCCTACTGACTAGGTGCATGGTACGAACTTAAACACTACTACCATTGACCATTCAATCATAATTTCTCAACACATAGCAATTTGTAATATCGTAACAAAACACGTAAAAGTTTATTAATATTATCCGCATTTGATACAAGAAAATTTTGCTCGTAAGAGCATACATGAGTGACACTAATTCGACAGCTGAACGGCTCTATGAGTAGTGTAGTCACTTAAACATAGAGTCGGGGTACATAGCATAGTTCCTAACGATCTACTAAGATAAGTCTATCCTTAACCGCGATGAGCTGCATTCGGAGGTGGTGTCGAGGATGTGGATGCTCCCTGAAGGCGAGCCACTAAGCGTTCTGCGTTTTGAAGTCGAGACTCCCACCTTACCTGCCTCATGTGAAACTCCCGAAGAACGTCACGTGTCTCCTGTTCCGCACGCTCGACCCTAGTCTGCAACTGGCATACCTGATCAGCAGTGTCCTGGGCAAGGTCGCCCGTGTTCTGTAACCGTTTCACCATGACTGGAAGGGCTCGATCAGCCGGTCCTCCGTCTCTCAGGTCAAAGAAATCGCATGACATGCCGTACGGGGGTTGCTGTCCCTGTTGTCTGCTCCATCTCCAAAGATCAATACCCCAGGGAGGTGTAGGACCAGTGGGGCCCACCCGGTAAGCAGGCACCTTGATCGGGTAAGGGGGGTTGATGACTTCGAACTCCGCATCCAAATCACCCCCTTCGCTGTCATCGGGTTCCTCCTCAAAGTTTCCTTCATCTTCCTCCGATTCGGAAGACTCGCCCTCGACTCCAGCCTCCGGTTCCCCGTCAGATTCGTCTTCGGGGTCTTCCTCAGGCTCCTCCTCAGGCTCTTCCTCAGGCTCCTCCTCTAGCCATCCGTTGTTTCCCTGGTTAGGGAAGTAAGGATCTCCGGGGTGATGAAAACCAGCCATGCTGTCTGCGAGAGTGTGTAATTATGCTAACGTTATTCCTAGGATGCTACAACTATTGCATAGACCAAGCAGGCGTTCTCTTTTTGGTGGTATAGGGGTATAGTTTTAGGTTCCCTAGATATCACGATTTCATCGAGACATGCATTAGTTATAACTTGAAGGGAATGTAGTTGATCAGGCTACATCCACCCCTTGATACTGTTGGATAAGGTGTCTAAGTCCATAACTTATTTGGTATATACTTGACCCGACCCGGCATGGTCCATTTGGGTTGCATCTCATCCAAACTATTTATGGATAATTTTATGAGAGTTATACACATATGTTTATTAATATATTATAAGTTATAATATATTAATATGAGGTTATGTTATTTAATTAGTTTTAGTCTTAAATTAATTATGAATTAATTTAGAGATTAAAAGGAAGACTAATTAGATTATGGGTCATTGGTTTTATATAGTGTGGGCTAACGCTCATTTGTTAATGGGATAAGCTAATATGGAAGTCCATGGATGATCCATGGAGCTTTTAACCCATGGATCCTTGGAAAAGGAAAGGTCATGGGTTATTAGGGTTTCACCCTAACCATGCACACTATATAAGCATGCTTATGGAGCATGAAATGGAGCCTAAGTGTAACTAGTGAACTAGTGTGTGTGAGCTTGTGTGTGGCCGACATATACAAGTGTATACACTTTCTGAAAGTTTTCCAAGAGTTTGTGGTGTTTTGTGATTCCATTTGAGGCATTCACACTATTGGTGCTTGGCCCTCAAACTCCTCAAGAACCAAACTCATCAAAAAGGTATGTAATCTCTTCTAACTCTTTATGTTGAAATGTTCCCCATGCCATGTTAGATAGGTTATAAACCTTGGAAAAATTATTATTTTGCATGTATTTAGACAAACATAGATCCAAGGTTTATTAGGGTTGCATGCACACTTAGGAAGTGTTAGATTGCTCAAAACCCAACAGTGGTATCAGAGCCTAGGCTTGCTTGTTTAAATACCTGATGCAAATTGCTGAAAATCGAAGATTTTATGCTGTCTGCACAGTTGACTTGCCGAGTCCATGAAGGGACTCGACGAGTCCAAGACAAAATTCATCCAACTCGGCGAGTTGGTTCATGCACTCGACGAGTTGGACCCCCAGACAGCATATCTTCGAGTTTTAGTGCTGGAATTGGTCTAGAATCGTTACCTTAAACTTTTGTGGACTCATAAAACCTGTTTTTGATGTGGTAATGATGATGGTGGACTAATTTCAAAGTTACAATCAAAATTTCAAGTTTATATGTGTTCATATGATTCTTGAAATTGTTGATGTGGATGTTCATGTTCATATGAGTTTTGTTAGATCATAGGAATTATTTGCAAATTGTTTGTTAGTTAATTCTTGATCTTAATGTGTTTTAATGGAATTCATAATTTGTCCTCAAGTTATGGAATTCCAAAAGGTTTTTCTTTTAAATGTTTTTTTTAAGAAGTCATAAGTTACACTTTTGAAGAGTTTTTTCTAATAAATGCTTTTATGAACTTCATAACTTGTCCTCAAGTTATGGATTTCCAAGAGACTCTTCATTAAAAGCTTTAAAACACTTAATTAAAACTCATAAGTTATGAATATCCAAAAGTTTATGAATTGTTCAAAACTTGCCCTCAAGTTTTGGAATTTGGAAAAGTTTCACACACTTTAATAAACTTTAATTCCAACACTTAGAATTTTAAAAGTTAAAATTCAACACTTATACTATTTATAACATTAATGGTTAATTATTATATATATGTATAAGAACAAGTCGTTTTACCGTTAGTAGGCCTCATTCACGAAGCTGGTCTATAAGGTGGGTATAAGGTTGTTGCCTATAAATTGGCGACTTAATGGGTGTATACTCTCATCCACCGCTTTCTTGATTGGTGGAGGGTCGTTAGCCGAACAGGTAGGACAATGACTTTAAATTCTCATTAAAAGTATAATGAATATTATAAAGTAACTATATATATATATATATATATATATATATATATATATATATATATTATTTAATTCCCAATCTTAGTTACTTTAGGAAAAATGTGAATTTGGTGCTAGCCCATGGAATTCACACTCTGTACCTTACCAAGTCGTTGGTGGAGCATGTGTGGTTAACCGGCACACTAACTTGGACTAGTAAGGACCACGAAGGGTGACTTAATGTTTTTCATAGATCAATGGAGCGTGTGTGGTTAACCGGCACATTGATTAGGTGATAATATTAAGGGTACCAAGTGAATTGGTATGGTTATTCACACCTTGTTTTGTGATCCTCGGCATCCCAGTCACAAAATTTGAGAGGGCACACTCGAGATTGAAACATGCCATTGAACAGTTCAATGAATCTCAAAAGATATAGGAATTTCAAATCCTATTAAAACCTAATAAATTATTTCGTTTTTTATGGTGGAAATTGGTGAATCGTCATTCGCCTACCTTCAAATATTTTATAACTTGGATTTCGGCATCCCTCTTCCAAATTATAAAATATTGTGTTGGGTCCTAGCCTTAATATTTCATATTGGGTGTTATATTAAGGATTTTGAATCAACTAACTTGATTTTCTCCCATTATAGATGTCTGGTTCAGACAACTATGATCTTCCCAAATCTCTTGAAGATGGTGTCCCTCAACATCATGCTTCACTTCCTCCACCTCCTCCAATTATTCTCCCTCACCCACAAGTTCTTGAAAAGTTTAAAGTCACTCAGTCCCTATTGGCAAGCATAGTCTATGTGTGCTCACATCTTGGAGATAAAGTCACATATTGACAAGCCGGGAGAGTTAGGTGTCAAAGTCTCGTGAAAGTTGGATGTTCAATAACTTTCTTAGTAACATAGTGAGTCTCTTTAGGACTACTATGAGACAGACTATGACACGAGCCTTAATGATCTTATCTATTTGCTTTGTGCTGCGGAATCAGAAATGATTCGGAACACTAGTAAAGCAAATTTTATTAGAATATCAACTTCCCAAACCTTAAATGGACATTGGCAATGGTAGCATTGGATATCTAGAAAAGGATTTCTCTTCCCAATGGAAAGGGATCGGCTATAGTCAACTCGGTTGACCAAATAGTAAAGAGAAAGGCAAATTCTGAGATAGTCTCATGTTCCATTACCAAAGGGTCCATGTGTTTTGTTGCCAAAGGAAGGGACACTGATTGCGAAGCTGCTATATTTACCTGAAAGATCATAAGATTGATCAAGTCAAAAAGTTTGACTCTACTTCAGTTAAAGTCCACTGACTAACTCTATTAGGTTCCTATTTGGAGATTCTTATTACATAATGTGAATGGGTCACATGTTGATGTTTTTAAGAATCAAAAGAAAAGATAGGAAGCTTAAAGTAAGTATATGTTGATTCTGATTGCGAAGGTGGGTTTCGATCGCATGGTTCGGAAATCAGAATTTTGAGTTGTTGCTTAAGAGTTATAATATATTGCTTATGAATAGATAACAACAAGGTTTTCATGTGGATTGTAAGGATAAGTTTTTCCGCAAAGTTTTAAAATAAAAGAAAAAAAGGGTTTTAATTTTATTTATTTATTTTAAAAATATCTTTACAATGGCATCTATGGAAAATTGTTGCTTATAGGTTTCCAGTAATAGCAATATTGGAAAGTGGATTTGATTCTTTCATTTGTGGTAGTATCTAAATTTACCGAATGAAGAAAGTTTTTTCATCACCCAAGTTTCAATTGGACAGAAACTTGGAATCATACAAGTTGTATTGTATGATGAATGAGAATTTTCATCTTTGAAAATTAAGACTAATTCTTTGATCACATGTATATGTGAGTCAATTGAAGGACTAAGGAATTAGGTACACTGGGTGTGCGCTGGTCAAGGTCCACCACAAAGATTGATTTGTCATGATTTACTAAAGATTAGTAAATATGATTATACTTATAAGGTTAAGTATAATTCTGTAACATTGGAAAGGTTACAATGTATGACAAAACAAATGAGAAGAATCAAATTAGGCAGAAAGATAAAAGTTTCTCAAATCTGAAAGGATGGGAGAGTACTGTAGTATCATATTTCATGATCAGCTTAATGATTATGAAACCATATCACAAATTCATATTCTAAGGATGTCTTAGTGCATTGTTATGGCTAAGAAGAGAGGTCATGAATTGTTGGATTGGTTAAAATCAAGAAGATGAGTCATACTTCGTTCCAAAACAATTCTTAGAGTCATACTCCAAGATTGTAACCTTGAGTGACATAAAGGAAGATTTATTAACACTAGTCAAATGTAAGAGTAAAATGTTTTCTACTCTTGTACATTTGAGATTGGTAAGTTGTGATGTCTTGGATGAGACAAAGACCAACTAAGACCAATTGTGTGAAGTGTTAGTCTTGATAAGAATCCGCACTATCCCTTGAATATTTGTTTTGTCAAGGAATGGTTCTTGACTAGGGAAACTTATATGTCAAGGGGACAGTGGGAGCCTTAAAGATCCTGAAAGATTTTCAAGATTTAATCAAGAGTAAAACCTGTAATTTATCACTAGCACGCGGCTTAAGGTTTGCAACCTATCGTGTTGACATAATTCTTATTTCTGTACCTACTTCAAATAAGTTGAATTTGCATGTGAGTCATCAGAGTTCAACTTGGAAGCATTGGTGGGCCTTGTGCTACCAAGGTGACAAGAAACTAAGATTGAACAAGTTTAATCCATGTAAGACTGAATTTGTCACTAACCTTATCTTGTGATTATGGTTTTGACAAATTCACATGGATAGGAACTCATACACTATAAAATCTAAGTGTCATAAGGTTTCTCTCCGATTCATGAAAATGATGGTGAGGAAACGCTTTCACTAAGTAGATTTTAAGTAGATAGCAATTGTGTCATTTGCAATTTCAAAAGTCGTTAGTGGAGCGCGTGTGGTTAACCGGCAGACTAACATGGACTTGTGAGAAATGGCAAATGCCTAAGCAATTGAGACTATGACTACGGCATCCCTTTTTCATAGTTCTAAAAATTGTTTAGACACACATATGAGGTATCTAAGAAAGGGTGTATGAATCTAAATTTCAGAAGTCCAGCAGATTTCTGGAAATATGTCAGAGCTAGTGGGAGCATAAGTGTTATGCTGATAATCATCATGTTAGTGGGAGCATGATAATTATGATTAGTATTGCAACCTGGAAATGTTAATTATAGAAAAACAAAAGTTTCAATTCGTGAAGTTGCAGGGTTTGAAAAGTTGTTTTGCTATAATTAAGGGAGAGGAAATTATACTTCATTTCAATTCTAGAAGCTTAGATTGAGATTTTAATCATCTTTAGTCAAGGACATATATATGAATTTTATGTCTGAATGGTTCGACTTAAGGAAATTCTATATATATTGCGTTCTCAAAATTCAATTATGACTACGGCATCCCTCTTTATAGTTCAATTTTGAAAACATGACAAATAAAAAAAATATTGTAGCAAAAGACTGGTCTAGTATCATGTCTTTATGTCAAACATCATGAATCGTGTCCCATATGCTTCGGATATAGGATCGATTGCATGTGCTATAATATTCATCTTTTCTAAATTTTCCAAATGCTTAGGGCATTTTAGAAGGGAAAAGTCTAGAACTGGATATGACTAAAGTGATTAAGCAATTGTCGAGGACAATCTGAGGTTTGTCAAAGATTGGTTGCTCAGGGACATTTGGAAGTATAGTGTTAATTTTAGCAGGACCATATTGACATTTTCTGAAAAGAGGTAACTCTTGTTCAGAAGTGATAGTCAAAATGGGACTATGGAAATGTCTCCATAGGTGGAAGTTATTCAATCTGTGTACGATTAGAAAACCTTAATGCAAGAAGGATGTTCAAAGCAATGTGCTTTGAATATGAGACTTCCGTTCCATAGAAGTTGACCTTCTTTGGAATACTCCGTAATGACTGGTGACAAGGTTTTGGTGACTTTGTGAATAATCATTACAAGAGAAACATTGCATAAAAGTTTAAAATCTAAACAGTTTTTTGGTAAATGATAGGAATCGGGGATTCTCACATTTACAATAAGGATTTGGGATTGTGAAATGAGTATCATTGGAATCATGTTCAATTGATCTACATCACAATGTAAGGATCATAGACAAACATAGCGTGCATACTTGGAGTATGGCATAACTATTGTTTAGAAAAACAAAGTGTACATGGTAGGAGTATGGGACGATTGTTGTTTTTATTCAAGTCTTAAGTTGATTGGTTGAAACATTATACAATGAATAATGTGTAATCAATATGGTGATAAATAAAAGGTGTTTCTATTTATATTCAAAAGGGTTCTGAGACCATATTGGATACAATTATTATTGTGTTTCACTTTGCATGTTTTGACTTCCAAAATAGCTAGGTTATTCTTTCCGACTGACTAAGTTATTTAAACACTCCACAGTCGTTCATATGTTCGAAGTAGGTATGAATCAAGACTGTCATGAATCGGGTTTGTAGATGGCTAAATGGGTTTAGTCATAGCAATGGTTGCTACAACATTCATGAGTGCTCATAAGTTATGAGTATTGGAATAAACCCACGCTCACTTGTATCACTTCATGGAATTTATCTCGAGTGATCGTGAGACGGTAATATCATATAAATCTTCAAACCTAGAGATATGAGTTGTTACCTATGAGTTGGTTGTGCATTGATTGCACGTAAACGCATCAGTAACTTGATGTTATAAAACATGCCTTTGTGTACAATTCAACAAGTAGTAGAACAAGCATATGAGTCGAAGTTTATCTGTTCCTTCTAGAAATAGAAGCGATATCTGGGCCCCTCGATGATTTTGTTGTGACCTATGTACCGGACGGTCAGAACTAAATTGATGTGTTCGATTAAGTTCTTTGTCAAACAAATCGAAAATCGGGAAACAAACTGCTGGACAATAAGTACGACGTTGTTCCATGTATTTGTCCGGCTGATATCATCAGAACAGAGGATTATATGATCACTTATCTAAAATGGCGCTTCATAGTTCAACAGAGTCTTCATAGTTCAACGGAGTTTTCGAGAGCTACGATTGCTGGTTGGTTCCTAAAGTAACATACGCAAATATAGTTATTAGACTTATCCAAGTGGGAGTCTGTTGGATAAGGTGTCTAAGTCCATAAATTATTTGGTATATACTTGACCCGACCCGACATGGTCCATTTGGGTTGCATCTCATCCAAACTATTTATGGATAATTTTATGAGAGTGATACACATATGTTTATTAATATATTATAAGTTATAATATATTAATATGAGGTTATGTTATTTAATTAGTTTTAGTCTTAAATTAATTATGAATTAATTTAGAGATTAAAAGGAAGACTAATTAGATTATGGGCTATTGGTTTTATATAGTGTGGGCTAACGCTCATTTGTTAATGGGCTAAGCTAATATGGAAGTCCATGGATGATCCATGGAGCTTTTAACCCATGGATCCTTGGAAAAGGAAAGTTCATGGGTTATTAGGGTTTCACCCTAACCATGCACACTATATAAGCATGCTTATGGAGCATGAAATGGAGCCTAAGTGTAACTAGTGAACTAGTGTGTGTGAGCTTGTGTGTGGCCGAAATATACAAGTGTATACACTCTCTCAAAGTTTTCCAAGAGTTTGTGGTGTTTTGTGATTCCATTTGAGGCATTCACACTATTGGTGCTTGGCCCTCAAACTCCTCAAGAACCAAACTCATCAAAAAGGTATGTAATCTCTTCTAACTCTTTATGTTGAAATGTTCCCCATGCCATGTTAGATAGGTTATAAACCTTGGAAAAATTATTATTTTGCATGTATTTAGACAAACATAGATCCAAGGTTTATTAGGGTTGCATGCACACTTAGGAAGTGTTAGATTGCTCAAAACCCAACAGATACAACTAAGAACAGTCAGGAATTAACCGGGATACTAGTTTTATCATGTTTGGTTCGGCGTTATGTTCCTATTCCTAATGCAAGCAAGGGTGTTTTATTTACTTGTTTTGTTCAGAGTTATGTTAGTCCCAGTTTTTGGTTTATAGTTGCATATCAATGTGTGGTTAGATATGCTAGTTCACTATAAACAAAGCTCTAATACCAACCTGTCACACCCCCGAACCAGACGGCGGAAACGTCCGAGGGTTGTCGTGACTTAATTGAATACCATAGCATTGAATATATATGAAACATAACATCATTCATCACCATGCATTAATATAGTACAACTGGTAGAGTTTACACTGAGTACATTGATTTAATATTACATTCCCAAAAATAAATTGTTCGATCATAGATAAACAAACTGCAAGCCATCATTGAATACATTTCCTTCGGTTTACTTGTTACCTGAGAATACAAGTATTTTGAAAAACATCAACATATGAAATGTTGGTGAGTTCATAAGCGATATTTGAAAAGCAACGTTTTGTATTGTTTTGAAAACTACCAGAAAATCCGATATTTTCTGAAAAGAGTTTATGAAAAAGTTTGTGAAGATCCATAAGTATGCTTGTTTGTTTCTATAGTTGTAAAAAGTGTTCATTAAACTTGTGTACATTTCGATACTGTATGTATAAAAAAAGACCCTAGGAAAACCCGATGTTTTCCTAACACTTTGAATTCCATGTAGTTGTTGTACCATTGCGGCATGTGAAGTCATTGATTCCAGGCAACGTCGGATTATTGCGCATGGTGAATTATTATAAACACGCGTTACACAAACGACCAGTTTACAATTATACTGACGATCCCATAGGCGTCGTCCATACTATTCACGTAACCCAACCGCCCTGACTTCGTGTAGCCCCACGACCGAGGAGAAGAGAGGGCACGAAGATCTCAGTAATCCCATTAGTCGGTCGAGACTATAGTGAATGCGAAAAACCCTTGGCCCGACTCGCATTAGGTGAATTCTCGACTTTAATAGCAGTACCAAAGGACCCTTGGGGACCAATAGTATAAAAGCCATTGAAAGTCCTTTTACGCTGTGTTGGGTCATGTAAGACCCAACAACTCGTAAGGTTGAAGTCTTCGGGCCTAAAGATCAGGTCATTGGGCTAGCTAGGCCCAGCAAACAAGATTTTACACTTTGGGGCCCAAAGATGGTGCGTCGACGTCTGTGCACTCTCACGTGTGTATTGAATTCCTGAATATTACTTGTATGAATCGAGTGATCGTCGTGTTAGTAGTTTCGGGTTTGTTATTGATTCGAGACCGAATCAATTCGTTTGATAACGATTTTTGGTGTTGTTGTGTATTGAAATTCGTCGATAGTCGTAGTGCCATTATTTGATCACAACGGATGTATTGAATTATCATTGAAAAATTTCTGTTTACAGCCCCTCTTGGTTTGGTAAATTTACTTTTTCAACCCTTGGAATAAATAAATTTCCGGTTTAGTCCTTAAACCATTTTTCTTGTCATTTTAACACCAAAACTTATTGCAATTGACATTTTTCAGCATATTCTTAGTTGAAAACAGTTTTAATCCCTGAAAATACAGTTTTCTCGGTTGTAGCCCCTCTTTTTCGCAATTTTTACATTTTTGGCCCAAATTGGAAATTTTTTTCAACTTTGGTCCTTTTTAATTATGAAAAGCAGTTTTAACCCTTGAAAAGGACTTAGAACACTAATAGTCCACTGTTTTACAGAAAAACACATTTTCAGCCCCTCAAAACAGAAAATTTCGCATATTGGGCCCTATTGGGCCGAAATGTCATTTTTAGCCCATTAAGCTTCAAATTTATATTTTTAATCCTCCAAAAGAGTATATTTCCATAAAATACAATATTGAAACTATTTTGACTCATCTCACCCATCAGAATTCGTAATATGTCATTTTTGGCCCTTTAATTTTATATTTTTAACATTTTGTGTCCAAAAAATGAGTTTTTAGCCCAAAGAAGATGTTATTAAGCCACTTAGCCATTTCTCTTGGAATACTTTGTATGTTGTGATATAATTTATGCTAGTATCATTCAACATAAAATACATATCGACTTTTAGGAGTTTATGGCTAGATCCAACATCATAATCACACAAAAACACACATATAAGCATAGAAAATCATACAAGGCATACAAAACACATATAGATCTACACTTTCACTTGTGTTCCCCCCCATAAAACTTATAAAACAGAAAAATAGGGAGTATGAAGCTCACCTTAGGGTGTGGTTTCGGTTTTTGAAGAAAAGATGGAAGAAAGTTTGGTGATTTTTGGCCCTAGCACCCCTTGATGAAGATCTCGAGTTTAAGGAGTTTTCTAGGAGCATGATTACCAAAATTGTTTAGGAGAAAGGATCCAATCATGAGAAAAAGAGTTATAAATTCCTTAGATATGTGTAAATTACCAAGAAGTGATGATATTTTCTTGAAATCCTCTTGATGCACAAGCAAAGTTTCGAGATTTTGAATGAAGAGGGAGGATGATTTCTTGAGTAATCTAGAGAGAGTTTGTGAGAGATTTGTGTGTGTGTGTGTTTCTCACGGCCGAAACAAGAAGAGAGAGAGAGAGAGAGAGAGAAATAGACATGAAGTGAAACATGCATGGAGATATGAGACATGTTTCATGGATAACCAAGAGATAAAAATGAGGTGGCATGGTAATAGTCAACTTCTCCACTTGGGCTTGTCTTGGGCTGAAATTTTGGAAGGAAAAGAGAGTATTGGGCTTTAATGCCCCTAAGCCCAATATTTAGATATAGGTTTGATGAGTTTGTCCTAAAAGAAATATAATATGATTTTAACACTTTGTTGGGCTAGTTTAGGTTAATCATGGTTCAAAACTTTTAATTTATATCATTCTAGGCCCAATATGGCCCAAAATGTTGAAATAAATGAATGTGGGTCCAATTAGAGCCCAATTAAGGGTTCTAAGCCCATGATAGTCAAATTGGAAGCTTATTGGTACATTTGGGTCCAATAAGGAAGTCCTAGTCCAAAATGGACCTAAACAAGAACTTCTAGGGTTTGCAATTGTTTGTTGACTATTTGTAGTACTTGTATGATGTATTTGATTGAAGTTTTTGAAGCATCACACATGCTCTTTGAGTTTTTGGTTCAACATTTTACTTAAGTATAGTTATTACAAGACACAAAATTTCCGGTTGTGACATATATATATATATATATATATATATATATATATATATATATATATATATATATATATATATATATATATATTTGGGGAACATGGGCTGTAAATGGGTTCATGTCCGTGAACCAGTTCACGGTCGTAAACACGACCAAAAACTACTAACACCTAGAAAAGTAAAGTATAAACCATAATTTTGACCCAACACCTTTCTATATGCTCAAAAGTGTGATGCTTGCCAAAGACACAACAACATCCTGCATCAACCAACAGATCCTCTACATTATATTATCTTCCCATGGCCATCAGTGGCGAAGCTAGAAATTTTTATATGGGGGTACAAAAATTATCAATAAATATTATTTATAGTTATCATATTTGGGGCATTGAAAAACATGATATAATCTGTTAGTTAGGGGGTACAATAGCATAGAACATGTTTACAGATAATTTTTTTTATATACATAAAACATTTTTTTTGGGGGTGTTGTAGTACCCCCAACACCCCATCTAGCTCCGCGACTGATGGCCATTCATGAAATGGGGGATGAATATAGTAGGAAAATTACCAATGGAACCAGGAGGAAAAGTCATCATGCTGGTGATGACTGATTACTTCTCCAAATGGATTGAAGTTGAAGCTTTCATTCAGGTAAGAGACAGAGAGGTAGTATCATTTATTAAACGTAACATCTTGACCAGGCTTAGGATCCCGACTGAAATTATATGCGACAATGGATCCCAATTTATTAGCAAAACGATAAGAGAATTTTGCACAAGATGGGGGGTCAAGATGATAACGTCCACCCTTTTTCATCCCTAAGCTAATGGTTAAGTGGAGTCCAACAACAAAAATCATAATCAACAATTTGAAGAAAAGGCTGGACAAAAAAGAAGGGAAGATGGTTAGAAGAACTTCCTTTCGTTTTGTAGGCAGATAGAACCACTTGCAAAGTGGCTACAGGTTAGATCCCCTATTCTTTTGTGTTTGGGATAGTAATAGTAATCCTTACTGAAGTAGTGATCCCGACGGCAAGATACTTGCTGCAAGACCAAGAGAATAATGTCAGGATCCTAGTACAAAATCTTGAAACTATTAGCGAGCTTAGGGATCTTGCCAAAGTATGCATTGCTGCTCATTAGCAAAGAATCATCAAGGCTTACAATAAGAATATAAGGGTTAGAAGGTTTCAAATAGGAGACTTGGTATTAAGGAAAACATTCCAAAACACCAAGGATCCTAGTGTAGGAAAATTGGCTCCCAAATGGGAAGGACCATATCTTATAGATTCTCAAGCAAGAAAAGGAGCATATTGGCTAGCAACACTCGAAGAAGACATTCTGCGAAGATCTTGGAATGCTATACACCTCAAAATATACTACATGTAAGTAGGATACACTAATCCACAACGAATCCAAGGTACACATGTTCTTTACCTTAAAAAAATTATTATTACTGATTTTCTCCTCGAATACGTTACTAACTTAAGCATCAGAGGGGCATTAGCTAGAGTAACGCCCAACCCTAGCTAATGTTTATTATGAAAAATGATGTATGGATCCTTAAGATTGAAGATCCTGATGCATCAGGATGCTTACAATCGAAGATCCTGGAACATCAAGATCCTCAAGTTTGAACACCCTAAAACACCAGGATCTTGACACATGAAGATCTTAATACTTTGTAAATTCCATTATATTTAACAAGGTAATCTCTAAATTATCATGTACACAAGCTAGAAACTGATCATCTCTCCCACGTTTAAGGGTACTTAATCCCCTCTAAGGTTTAAAGAGCTAATTACCTCTTTCACATGAACTAAGGTTTACACACCTTGCCTAGACGCATGATATCTAGCTGTGGGATGCGGGTAAGGGGATCAGTTCACGATTCAGTGGCTTGGAAACCATCTTATCTTTGAACACAAGTTGAGATCCTTAAGGTTTATAACATTGTCATGTTATCCAGAAATCGAGATCCTACCCCAGTGATTACTTAAGGTTTATGACATTTTCATTTATCCAGAAATCGGGATCCTACCCCAGTAACTACTTAAGGCTTATAATATTTTCATGTTATCAAAGGTTAGGATTTTGCCCCAGAAATTACATAAGGTCTGTAACATCTTCATATTATCACACGTTGGGAATTTTCCCAGAGAATACAGTTGAATTGTAACATTTTTGTGTTATCTATCCAATGAATTATATCATAAGTTGGGATCCTCCCCAGAATATAACATTAACATGTTATCTATTTTGTCAAAGTCTATAATCTAAACAGGTTATCCTAAGGGGATATTTCCCATATGAGATTTAAGATCCTTATTTTTAGGATCTCTGACATTAAAGATCCTTTCCCTTAAGGATCATCAACCTTCGTTGGTAAGGAACCTCATTCTCAGCAGTGAACCAAAGTTTTTTCCTAAATTGGAATTTATTCCCAGTAAGCTCTAATGATTTGAAGACTCATGAAGCTTAAAGAGAAACTCGGAGACAAACATGTTCCATCTTTCCTTAACTTTGAAGTTTTAAATCAAGGATCCTAAACTTTCCAGGATCTTAAAACCAATCGTTGACTTATAAACTTTCGTCACTTCAGAGTTATTCGCTCTTTTGATATTTTCGAAGAAGTTTTAAAAGCATACTAAAAACTCTTAAGAATTGCAAGTCAATCATTAAGAAACTTTTAGATTACTTAACAAAGTCGGTTATTGTTATTTTTAACTAATCTTTATTGGGCCATTTTGTTTTAAGAGTTATTCACTTCCTTCACGATCCTAACCATGCAAAGACCTTAGTATTGTGTTATGCAGGAAACGTAGAGAGACAAAAGAAAGATTAACCATTTCAAAAAGTATCTTACCCTATCAAGTTATTTTCCCTTTCTTTTATTTTGTTGAAATGAAATACCCACGTGACATCCACATATCCGTAACGAGATTTTTCCAACTTTTATTCATCATGAAAAAAGGGAGAACCCCAATCTCCAGCGTCTCCTTTGTGTGTTCCTACACATCATTGGTAGCAAGGAGGAATGATGGCAAAAACAACAAGTTCGAAGGGGGAGGCAGGAGGAAGTAGAGATGGTAGTTGGTGGCGAGGAGCTGCTCTGGTAGCCCCCTCGTCGATTCTTTCTTCTTTTTTCTGGCAACATATCTCAAAGATGGAGGCAAAGAGAGACAGATCAGAGAAACACAACAGGTAAAGGGTGTTTGGTTGTTGCTGTTCGACCGGAAGGAAGAGAGACAAGAAAGAGAAGGGTCACCGCCCTTTTCTTGTTACTCGAGGATCGCCCACCTCCGGTGACTAAGCTAATTATTTGCTATTTAGTGCCACTTATGCTTCCACATCAGCAAAACCTGTAGAATCCAGTGAAAATGACCTAATGTGTACATATTAATAAAGTATAAGGGTTTATTTTACAAAAAAAAAAGAATAAGGACTAAATGTGTACGATTCAAAAAGTATCTTACCCTATCAAGTCATTTATCTTAAAAGAAAATTCGTATATGACCGGTATACCGTGTATAGCCGATCATAAAGATTACCTTGTTACAAAAAATAAAGTATAAGGGTTTATTTTACAAAATAATAATAATAATAATAATAAGGACTAAATGTGTACGTTTTAAAAAGTATCTTACCTTATTAAGTTATTTTCCTGTAAAAATATCGTGGTGTTAAAATGAAAATGAAAAGTTTAGTGGTAAAAGATGAAAGAGTAAAACATAACTCTAGCTAATGTTTTAAGAATTAATAGTACATGCTAATTGTGGCAATTTTCATGGGATGGAAGGGGTATTTTGTTACAAGTGTTGCTCGTGCAATACACATATTTTTTCATTTTCACATTTAAATTATATTGGCTCAATAGCTTTTGTGACAATGTTTTAGTGATTGTTACATATAAAATTTTAATAGATTCAACGATCTTATTTATCTATTTACCATTTTAGATCATAACTAAGTTTGCTATTTTTCAACAAGGATATTCGAAGGAAAATATCCTCACCAACCTCAATAATTTTAGTCGACTCATAAGTCATATTCATCGTTTGATACCAATATATTTCATATTCAAGAAAAACAAAAATTATTAAAAAAAAAAGGGTATATATCTATTTACCCGACTTGAACCGAAACCCAAAATCAGAATCTTCCTATTCTAATAAAAGAATAGTTTTATTCTCCTTGTGACATGTATCATCCTATTATACATTTTAATTAATATATATTTTATTCTTCTTTCGCCATGTAACACCCTATTATGTCTCCTAATTAATACATATCACTAGTCAACCTATGAATTTTTCATTTTAAATTTCAAATTTCTCTCTCTAAGTAAATTAAATTAATAACATTAAAATAAAATTAATACAAATTATAAAATGATATAATTTCACATATTTATTTAAATCAATGATTATAATTTTATATAACTAAAAAATTTCCTAATTAATAAGTTATTTAAAATAATTGATTAATAATTTTAAATTTTTATTATAAAAGTTTAGTTAATTTTATAACCGTGGTTCTCACGGGTTATAAACTAGTACCCTAATAAAAGAATCCATATTATGCCACCTGTCATCTCTTCAGCACATTATTTTTCCAAAGTTAAATTTCTATAATACCCTCATCTTATTTTTAACAATTACATAGATCATGCATATATTAACAACCCATTTGAATACAATCCCGTGACATCAGGAGGAAATTGATTCCATTTTTTCCTTTCAGATCATACATCAAACATTCAACATTAAAGCCGATATATTAGCAAAAAAATCAAGGATTTTGTTGATGCTGCCTTTCTAAATCTCTTTGATTTATGAAGTCGAAACTTCTCCATTTGATATTCTCGATTAGGACTATCTTCGGCCACAATTTTTGAATCCTTCTTTTTCACTGTTTAGGGTTCTATTCTTCTGCTTACTTCTTAGTTGAATTGCTCCACCAAACACCAATCGCATCAGACTAAGCGCTCTCTCTCTCTCTCCACACCCGGAGTACAACCATGTTTATTTTTATACCATCTCTTTGATTGTGTGTATGTGATATGGTTCTTCGACCATATAATGAAGGTGTTGATAATTTCATCACAATCGTTGATACTACCAAGAGATGCCACCAATGACCAATTAAAGTTGTTTTCCTCTCTCGAAATATTCCTAAACCATGAGCATCCATTTTCTATATGTTACCCAACCATCATCATCCCTTTTCTATATGGTTCTATTTGTTCATACGAATGTAACATTTTCTTAAAGTGATGTTGTTAGAATATGAAGATCTCGGAATGGTGCCTTAAGAAAATAAAGATAATATTTTTGATTATTCTGTTTTGTGAGTGTGAAGCTACAAATCTACCTAAAATGAAGATTTTGAATCTTATAACATTGCAGCTGTGATTAATCTGTGGGTAAATTTGGGTGATCTTAGAAGTTTATGTCTTATTTTATGGTCTTTTGAATACAGGTTTTTCATGGTTATCAATCATGCCTCAGATCATGATGGAACACAACCTTTTTGACAAAATAGTTAAATTGATAACCAAATTTGAATAGATTAATACACTCAACAGATATTTATTATATTCTCTTATGAATTTATGGTGAACAATAGAAGGTACTAATAAGTTGTTAATTCTATAGAGGTATGAGACCCTTTGATTGCTGATGACTAAGAATAAAAAGATAAACCACGGGAAGAAGTAACTGGAATTTTATTTTTTCACAATATTCATTATTATGATTATTATACATATTATCATTATTCATCACAAGGATTTTTAACCTGGAGTAGGATGAGCTTAAATTCATTAACAAGAGCTCGTGATAATTATGTTCGAGTAAAGTGTGAAATGGAAGAGAAATCAGAAGATGAAGTTGAAATATATGTTACGATCTTTAAGAATGAATGGTAAATGTCACTCTCTTTTTAATAACACTTGACTGCTTATCGATTTAAGAAATCGTTGATTTATTTCAGTAATTGAGTTTGCAAGTGGAACTTGATGTTCTTTACATATTTTAATTGAATTCTAAACCATTTACATGGTCCTAACTTATCGAATGGTGAAGAAAGATTGGGTTGAATGTAAAGCTCGTCCCTATGGAACGATTTCATTTGATAGTTTCTTTTTGATGTATTTTGAGCTATTAATAAAATGATTAACGAAATTGGATGTGGTTTGTGTTATTTCTGTCACATGAGTTTTTACTACATACTAATGTTAAATACATTTATGAATATCGGTTTTCTAAATAAAATAATGAAGCAACAAGTATGTCTATTATATATTACACAAGAATGCATAGAGGAACTCTGAGATTAAAAATTTAGTGTAATTTCCTTTTTTATTCACCCAGAAATCCCCGTATAGTTATTAGTATTTTTTTTTTTTTTTTTTTTGGAAATTTCTTTCTCTGATTTTCTCATTTAACCCATTTTATTGTTTGTTTTTGAATCACAGGTAGGTGTAGTTTGGATTTGTGAATATAGTTTAGATTTGTGATTTTAGTCATTCTTAAATAGATCGAGACAAAGATAAACAAATATAACTTATTTCTAAATCATTTTCCACATTTGCAAATATCAGTTACATTATGCTGTTATAATTAAAAAGATGGTACTTTCATTGCTATTAATTGCCCAAATGATGAAGCCACCAGCATGCTCAATACATTCGCGTTCATCACTTTTTTCAGGCTTGTGATCAATTGATAAAGGGATAGTTGCAAAAAAAAACATACATCATGTTTGGATCTATAACTATCCAACAGTATATTGGTAAATTGGATAATCCTACAACTCCATCAACATGGAACGCTAAAGTTATTTCCATTCCATATTAAGCATCTTTGTTGATTAAATAACTAAATAAAATGTAGTAAAATTTTATAAACAAAAGTAGTGCATAAAAAATCAGATTATATTTATACTTGCATGACTTGGGTGGTAAAAACAATACTAACTATCACCTTATCTAACTCTTTGACTATTCTTACGTTGTAGACATTTAATAATTATAAATAATCAATATTCATTAAAAGCATAAAATCATAATTTTAACGAAAATTTAAATAATCAATATAAAAGTCTAAACAAAACATATATCTAATTAAATTAATATAAGTTTATAAATATTTGTTTTTTCATTATCATTTTTAATTATCAATATTTTTTGTTTAATCATGGGTTTCACGGGTTGTAACCTAGTACCTAATATTTAATTCTGTTTCAGATATCATTTAGTTTTAGTCGATAATTACCCAAATAATCTGAAATCCGAAAGATATACCCAACACTAGACCTATTTTTTAGATTGATTTAAGGAAAAACCATTTTGAAAAATTACGTATTGTCCACTAACTATACAATATGAATGTGCTATTATTATAACAACATTGTTGAAAGAATAGGAATTTTTGAAACAAAATCACTCTAAAAATCATAGAGCTTCATCCATTGTCTGCTGAATTCAACCGTCTTCTATTGAAATTTATTTTCGAAGTTATTAAAAATTAGATTGTAGACTTTAATTTATTTTTTTATGTTGTTGAGAGAGAGAGAGAGAGAGAGAGAGAGAGAGAGAGAGAGAGAGAGAGAGAGAGAGAGAGAGAGAGAGAGAGAGAGAGAGAGAGAGAGAGAGAGAGAGATTGGAATAGTGATCTTTTTAGATGTTAAGTTTGGCGCTTTCCAGAAAGAAAAGATTAAAGAGGGGTCATAAACAAGGGAAAAAAAGTACGTGAAAACTAATCAAACAATACAAAACAAGATCAAGTGGATGCCAGGAGACATTACATATTCAAAAGGGCCCCAGTTCAGTCGCTAATTTCAAAATATTTTGCCTTTTTAGTTTAACCCTTTGGAAATGTAGTCCCAATTCCTCAAATGTCAACATTAGAATCTCGAAAGCTTTAGTTCTTTCGTTTTCAAGATTACTATCCCTCCCTCCTTTAACTCGCATCAATGAGTATAAACATGTACTCCAAGTTGTGAGTAAAGATGTTTTTTTAACAAGTTACGATAATCATCAAAAGAAACAATACAATAGTTAGTGATATAATTGTTAATAATTGTGTTTGAATTAATAATATGTATAAAAGACAAGATTGTGGAGCAAGCTTAAGGTTTAATATTAAACATTAAAACTTCAAACTAATGCAATGATTAAAAAACCTTACTCATTTATGCAATCAATATTCTTAGCAAGCAAGCAAAGGATACATAATAATAATGTCATATACATATGCATGCATACATCCATGATGTTTTGTTTGCTTTTTATTAGTCTCCATGCAAAAGTGGTCAACTCTTCCCCAATTGGTGCAAGGAAAAAACAAAAATTACCATAAATAAATACATGAAGTAAACGTGCATTGAAATTGTTTTTCTTGATGTTTTTGTGAAGTTACATGTTTTACTTTGATCCGACTCGGGTTTTATAATCGTGTTACTTTAGTCGTTTTGGAATCTTTATTTTGTGGTAATTTTAAAATTATATTCATTATTGTTTAATACATAATTGATGCGGATTGAGTTTAACTCGTCATCTTAAAAGACTACATTTTACTTTTTTTTTTTTTTTTTTTAAGGAATTTGATAATAAACATATTTATTTATGTATGATAACAATGTTTGAAAATTTTTGAAGGAATTTGATAATAAACATATTTATGTATGATAACAATGTTTGAAATTTATCTTATTATAATTTGATCCAAAACTAGTAATTTTTTAACCAACAAAACTTTCAAATATTTAACCTAAACACGAAAGACTAAGAGCGTGTTCGGCATGCATCTTTTGGGAGCTTCTAGCTTTTAAGAAAAAACTAGTTAAAAAGAAAAATTTTGTTCGGCAACAGGAACGTTTAGCTTTTAGCTTAAACAAAAAACTCTAAAATCAAAAGCAACATAGAGTAGCTATCAACAAAAAGCTCTAAAATCAAAAGTTACCCGTTACCCGCTAATTGCTACCAGCTACCTGCTATCAGCTAGTTTTGCCGAATAAAAGATGGATGGATATTAATATTTATTGGTTGTTTATTATTTGGATAAATTCAATTATTTAATTGGACAATTTACAACAGTAACAATGTAACACTCCAAAAATTATAAAAATTTAGAATTTTCACAACCATTAATCATCATTGTTTACAAAAAGAATCATTATTTCCAAGGTAAAGTCATATAGAGTATTCCAAAAATCAATATCATGAAAATAGGAAGATGTGCACGATCAGGCATTCGCTTTCCTATGATCATCTGAAGTACTTGAAATAATAAACTAAAATTGCACCACGAAGAAGCTACGCCACTCTAATCGCCGACAGTCCATTCGTCGTCGGTAGGTCCATTCGTCTCCGGTCCGTCTTCAACAGTACCGTCTCCGCCACTCCATAGTTGATTCGGTCACGTAACCCTAAGTTATTCCGATTTCTTGGACCTGGTTATTTCCTGTAATATGTGTGGTTGATTTCTTAGAATTAGTTCTCTTTGATTTCTTGGATATTTTGAATGCCTCGAGAATAACTGCTGACTACTTCAAACATGGATGTGAATACTCAAAAATTGATGTGAATATTTCGAAAATGGTTGCTAAAATTTGGTAGTTTTTATATATTTCTCTTAACCCTACACCTACTAGTTCCATGTACTGCTATTAATGAGTTGTTTTCAATGTTAAAATTTAAGGATGAATAACTAATGAATGTAAATGGTAGGATGCTCTAACCACTGGAACAAAATGACAACGGGAAGGGAAATAAAGATGTAACATCCCGACTCTCAGGTACAATATTTACATATTTATTTACGAGTTAATTGAGTAACTCGACGAGTGGGTGCCCCAACTCCTCGAGTAGATTCAATTTGGCCACGTGAGTTTTACAACCAACTCGGTGAGTCGGAGAGGCCAACTCGACGAGTTGGAGAGACCAACTCGGCGAGTTGGCGCTGTGAGTGGAAACCCTAATCTTCTGGGTTTGTGTCCTATTTAAAGGTCCTTAAGCCCTCATTTCCGCCTCCCTTTATCATCCCACCACTCTGAGAAGAACCCTAATCGAGCCTTAGCCTTGTGTGTGCAAAAGAGAAGCTAATCTTGTGATTTTAGTGCACTTTTGGAGGAGAAGTGGAGAGCATCAAAGCTTGGATCGAGCAGAGGCTTTAGATCTAGAGATTCTTTAGGGATTTGCTTCATTTGGAGGTAAAAAGATGCTAACTTGATGATTTCTTTGTGAGATCTTGGGTTAGGGAGTTTTTAGAGTTTTCTCCCATCTATTTTGGTGATATTGAGTCACTTTAGCATGTATTAAGGTTGAAACCTCAGATCTGTTCTATGGGTGGTCTGGTGAGTCCAAAGACCCGAACTTTATTGAGCTAGAGATAAGCTTTTGTGCATCTAACCCTTGTTGGAGTTTGTATTGGCATTATGAGCCTAATATGACATGCATGAACGTAAAAGCTTGTAGCTTTACGTGACATTCGAGCCTTGGGAGGATAGATCTAGAGTTTGGGGTTATAGATATGACTTAAAATGTTTGGATGAGAATTTAACTGAATGGACTCGCTGAGTCAATGAGCTGGCTTAACGAGTCGGCTAGGGTTTTCCTCGAGAGTTTGTAAATGGGTAACTCAACGAATTTATGAGACAACTCGACGAGTTAAGTTGGGTTTTCGCAACATTTTTTAAGGAACAAGGGGACTTGCCAAGTCATATAGATGCACTCGGCGAGTCGGGTCAACATGGACTGTTGACGCGAGTGTTGACTACTGTTGACTTTAGGCTATGGTCCATACAGGGATTATGGGGACCACGGAGGGATAAAATGGTCTTTTAGTCATTCCAAGAGTTTGAGAGAGAAAATAACTTAGTTTATGTAGAGTCGTGATTAAGTGTTATTTAGAGACAATTATCCTATGTGTTAGGCAAAGGCTAGTTCGGAGATTCGTGTATGAGGTTTATTTGCTTTCTAGCTTACGAGTAGAGTCTTCTCACTATACTTACCTAGAGTGGTAATCTTTGTGTGACCGGAGGGTCTTATGTGCTTATATTGAGTATTGTGATATATTGCATTATGTCTTTGTGATTTACGATGTGTATTATTATGAGCTTACTGAGTTAGGACCAGAGGGTCCACCCGAGTTGTGGGACCGGAGGGTCCCACTGAGATACATTGACCTGAGGGTCTTATTCGAGCATAGCAATGAGCAGCTAATGAGATATGTGTGATATTTTAGGAAACTCACTAAGCTTCGTGCTTACCGTATTATGTGTTATGTGTTTCAGGTACTTCTCAGGATCACGGGAAGGCACCAGCTTGATTGTACACACATGAGTTGGAGATATGTTTTGGAGGATCCTGGATTGTGTTTTAAACAATTTATAAACATGTGTTTTTGGTAACTTGATATTTTTGGGAATTTTTGTGATTGTGTTAATGAGATTAATGTGATTTTAAATGAAAATTTTGTTTGAAAATTTACGGTGTTACAAAAGCATCACATTTTCTTCTTCTTCAATTTTAGCTCAAGAATTATACATATGTTTTTTATGGGTTCTTACATATGCCCTACAAAACAAGAGATGATGTAAAGCTCCACTTGTTACAATACGAGTTCATCTCCAATTATACAACTTAGTGGGCACATGGTGAAAAAACTAGAACACTTTAGCATGAGGTGCAACTGCCTAATCCTATGGAAGATGATGATTTTGATGGGTGCTTACATATAGTGATGGATGAAGTGGATTCTACTCACTACTAGAAAACAGCCTTTTACGACGTGCAATTTATGATACGTATTGATTCACGATACGCAAACGAGTGTCATCTAAAAATAATGTCATCTCTCTATAAATTTTAAGGATTTAGGGCGCGCATTTTTGCGTACCCTTAAATTAGTGTCTAAAAAAAACACGGAGGGCGCCTATAATAAAACGTGTGTCGTCTGAGGATGTCACTTTATAAATTTTAATGGAAACGCGCCTTCCATCCTTTAGTAGCTGAGGGGGAAAATGAAATCCTAAAAAATTAAAATCCCTGCCTTCCTTTTTGTTCCTTTCCCTCTTGCCCTAATTATAGACGCTCCTTCCTTCCCCTTGCCGACATTGACTGCCACCTACTTCTTCCCTCACACTTCGACCATCGTTACTTGCCATTCCCGATCGTCGACGTCGATCAAGGAAAGCACGCCACCAGCCGACAACCTTCAATCTCTCCTTCTCATTTTCTCTGTAAACCCTAATCCGTATATGGTTCCCAATCGTTTCCCCAAAGGAAACATATTTGATCTAATCGTTTCCCCAGAGGAAACAGATTTGAACCCTCTTGATGACTATCAAGAATTCTTTGATGATCGATTGGTTCAAGACTTTGACTATTGAATGAAAAATGCATAATGGACACAGACCTTCTTGTTCAACTATGGTTTCCAGTAATTAGACAAGGCAAACATGGGGCCCATGTGAAGGAAGATCTGGGCCCATTTATGTGATTGAATCCGCTTCGTATGTGTTTGATCCAGAGATTTAGGGTTCTTTGAGGCGACCTCAACCCAGCAGCTCGTATCGGGAGAAGGTATTGCTGGTAAAGCGTTGGGTACAAACCAGCAGCTCGCAGGTTGTCCATCATCAGCCACACACCGTGTTTTATAGGCCACAAAGACTTGGAGTAGATGAAATTGAAATCGAAATTGGTATTATCTAGCTGAATCGATATCGATTTGACTCCAAATTGCAGTCAATCGAAGGATTATTTGGTAAGGTGCACTCCTCTGTATTGTAAAAATTGCTCTTCTTTCTCCTTTATTCATGCCTCTGATTTCGATTTTGATTCTTCTTGTATTCTCCTTTGTAAAACTCTAACTGGAAAATCGATACAGATATTAATCGTGATTTCCTCCTCTTTCCTTGATCCCCAATTCTACACTCTAAGCATCTCAGGTATGCTCCATTCCATCTCCCTTATTCTCTTTTTTTTATGTCTCAGGTGAGACATCCATCTCCCCTACTTTTTTGCTTCTTAATCCCATTATGATAGTTGTTCACAGTCTCACACAACACCACACACACATCCACATGTTTACTATTTTGATTCTTTCTGTCTATTTTCATTGATAAGTTAGGGTTTTGATCTCTTTGTTATGGACTATGAATGGTGAATGATGCCTACTCCTGGATTTAATAATAGTAATACTAATCAGTTTTACATGAAAACAGATATGTCCAACAATGTTGTTGGGCTATCGACTATTGACTCAACAATGGTATCTTAGCCACTAAACCAGAAGCACCAAGTTGGTGGCCAGAACAGTCGCATATTACATAGCCTTAGGAGCCATATGGGTGGGGGAATCAGGTCTACTTTACAACACAAAGCTTATGGATTTTCAAATGTCACAGAGAAAATGAGACACCTTCTCATTATGGGACTGTTCTGAATATCCATCAACAACAGATATCACAGGGTACTCTCTCTCTCTCTCTCTCTCTCTCTCTCTCTGCTTTTGTCACTGTAGTATCCTCTTTAATGTTGATGGGGTACTTAATACGTATACTTTGCAGGTGATGGTTATGGGAGTAGCACCACTGATTCTTCTTGAACCGGAAACTTTTATGTTCCCACAACCTCAAATACATCAATGATGAATAATCAAAGTTCCTGCATCAGGCTATTCCTTTAGAAAGGAAATTGTTAAAGGAGAACTTTTTATTTATTTTTTTAAATATATTTTAAAAGTTTGGCTTGTTACATGTTTGTGCAGTGCATTTTCGCAAGTCAAAAGAATGCAAAGAGTGGCATAAAATATTAATGGATTGAAATAATGTTGATGGGGCGGATAGTGCTAAAGATTCAGGGAAATCTCAGCCTTATCCCTCTACTTTACTCGGCATTCCAGAGGCAATATTCAGTTTCTTTTTATATATATATACAATATACATGTTAATATATATATATATATATATATATATATATATATATATATATATATATATATGTATGAGTATGATTGTTGGTTTTTGTATGTTGATACAGGGCAGTGCAAGAAAATCATTTCAACGGTTGCAAGGACCAATGGAAGAGTCTAAACAAATGATTGTTCTTGGTATGTATTTGCATTGTTGGTGATTCAAGCAAGTTTTTGATGTGCCTGAGACCTATAAATCGTCCTTCTAAGTGTAAAAATTACTAGTGTATGTAACCTCATAATTTGTTGTATTTTCAGATTTTTGCAAACTGTCTTGATGTATCTAAACTAGATGATGGTGATGAAACTAAACTCAGGGTGTTAGGGAACAGTTCTGAATGCAATAACAATTGCATCCAGATCATCTGCAACCCCAACAAAGGCCTGAAGACAGTTCTCAACATCAACAATTAGCTCTAATACTTCAAAACCCTGATTCAAGATAACAACAAAATCAGCATAATTTGAAAAATACTGTTTTTCAGTTTTCATATAAACTGTGCCAAGTATTGTGGTAAGGGCATCACATCCTTAACAAGTCCAAGTAAAAATGTTAAATTTGACATGTAAACCTACATAGTTTATTATTAATTCTTCTACTTAACTTAATTACTCCATAATGTCTCACGATATCATGTTCATCTTACTGCAGAAGCATATTCCACCAGAATTGTGGCGAGTGTGTGATTGTAAAGTGGTGAGGGAACCTTATTCTTGATTTCAAGTCTTGTGTCCATAAAATGACCTTAATAAATAATTAAATGGGACATTCTTCAGAGTTGTTTCAAAGGTAAGTCTGCAAAGAAATTAAAAAAAAATTAATATGTGGGTTTTAAAATTATTATGATTCAGATCACATAATAACTGAATACAAACTTTAGCTTGTGGAAGTACAAATCCCATTCTTCAAGCTTTGATGGTGATAATCTCCAATCATATGGAACAACAAGAATATCATTTGCCTCAATCCCAAATTCAATGCACCATTCTTTCCATACTGATGAAAGAGGACCTGATAATCAAGAATTCACTTTCAGGGACTACCGTTACAACTTACATATAACGTATAAGTGTGTGTGTGTGTGTTTATGTATATACAGATGGAGAGATGAAAAGAATGTTACCTGTTATATAACATGGGTCAAGTTCTGTGATAGCTGAAAGGCCACTATCTGGACGTGACTTACACTCCGGATGAACCTATGTTTATTTTGTTATATAAAAAATTAATCTTTTAAAGTAATTATGTTGATGATTAATTAATTAAATATTGTAACAGGAATGACAAGGGGGACACACTGACTGCATTATACTACCACATTGTTAAGCCGTTGACCAACACAACTGTAAGTGCATTATACTACCCTGTAAGCCCTTTGTGACTTCTTTTGCAAATCCTTTATTCAATTATCTTTTCATGGTAAAAGGTAAAAGCCTCATGCCAGTTTCACATAAAACTTTCTGAAAAGATTAGGTTTATTTAACTTATTGGTTTCTTAGTTGTGCATATACTTGTAGGTTTTGTTGAAAAAGCAATACCGTTGTGCTTCCCTGCTTGTTGCCATGCATGGCTGTTATGTGAATCTTTGTTGGGTACTTGCATATGGAATAAAAAAATACAACCATATCGGATTCACATAATAGTTTGTGATAAAGATAAAAAGGAGTTAATTTTGCATTTTTTTGTAGCATAGTCAGTCACCTTACTGTCAGATTTAATTCGAAAATGTGTGGTGTAGTTTGCAGAAAGAACAGCACATGGATGACCCTTGCAGCTCGGTAAGTCCCTATGATTTCCTAAAAACTTTCCATCCTTTTCTAGTTCTTACAATGAGTGATATCCTTAATAGGTTCCAAAAAGACTAAAATTGTGTTTTGTGTATGTAGGTTTGTTGTTGTGATCCAAACACCATGGTCCAGTCCTTGTGATTGCCCTCAACATTGCATTCTTGCAAGCAGTAGTCCCACACTTGGCTTAAATCTAACTGGAGAAGGAACAAAATCCCAATTCTGGATTGCTAGGGCCCACTTTTGTAGGTAGGTAATCATAATCATATATTTTGTTTTGTTGGTAAACAATGAGTTGTAATAATATTTGCAGTTCCTCTATTCTGGAATTAGGAAGCGATCCGGTGTACTCAATTGAACGCCTTCGCGAAGAGAATGATGCGGTTATTTTAGCAGTTGGGGCAACAAAGCCACGAGACCTCCCTGTTCTTGGACGTGAGCTCTCAGGTGTGCATTTTGCAATGGAATTTCTACATGCGAATACTAAAAGCTTATTGGATAGCAATCTTGAAGATGGAAACTATATGAGAGGAACCAAACGTAGCGCATTGTACTCTCATTTATTTTCTAACTATAACAATATACTTCCATTTTCTTAATAACAATGTACAATCGGATCCCCTTAGTCGTTCGAACGATTATTTGTATGGCATTAAATTTATGCAATGGATTCTACTTTTTGTATATGATATTTTATTTTTTATTATGAAACATTAAATACAAATTTAATTTGAAAATAAGTAAATCCATAAATAATATTTTTTTTTAACATTTACAATTACGATACGCAAAAATGTGTGTCATCTTCATTTATGACATGGCCTTTCTTGACAGGGGCTTTCTTGATACGCAATGTGTGTCATTAACACGCGCGTCGTAAGGTTACGACACGCGAATGCGTGTCGTCTTCGTTTATGTCAGGGCCTTTCTTGATACGCATTGCGTGTCGTAAATGCGCGTCATAATTGCGCGTCGTAAATGAGCGTCGTAAATGCGCGTCGTCTCTCTTTATGACAGGGCCTTCCTTGACCCGCATTTGCGCGTCGTCTGAGCCTTTTACGATGCGCAATGAGCGTCGTAAAAGGCTGTTTTTCTAGTAGTGACTGATGATATGAGCCTTGATGCTGATGAACCTTTATGGGAAGTGTGCGAAAATTATTCAAAGTTACAAGCAGCATCAAAGTTGTTAAAATGGAAGTCAGACTTCAATGTGTATTGTTTTGTGATGTAAATGTGTATTGTTTTGGAAACATATATAAATCAGCCATTGATAGTGCTCTTTTTCAGGGTTTCATATGGTATCACACGGTGGTTCTATTCCAATTTCTCATCATAAGGACAAATTGGTAAGATATTTGTAAACTGTGTTGGTTTCCATTATATTTCGAATTCTCAACATATGTTTTGTTATTTGTTTCATTTTTTTTAAAATTTTTGTTGGAATCAGAGCAGAAGCGCCCACCTTCTCGCCATGAACTGTTTGATAGAACACATCGCACTAAAAAACTGAAAGAAAGCACTTCAAATAATGACTATGTTACACCTAAAGCTATGATGAGTGTGGTATTTTTTTTACTCTTTAATAAAGCAATTAATTAAGTATGATGTTATATATTTAATCTTAATTGACACTATTGGGTTTATGATAAAATAAGATGTATAAACGGATGGTATGGTGGCTAAATATGGTGATGATATTGATATCCATCCTCTATATGATCATGAACTTTGGGTTAAAGTTACTGGAGGTGTCAAGAAAGGAAGAGTACTTTGATTTGGTTTTGTTTCTGATCGACACAAGTTTATGGCGCCTTCTCAAGCATCCCTAAGTACAAGTACAAGTCCAGAAAATGTAGAGCTTTGTTTTTACTTTTTCACTATCTAGCTACTTTACTATAAACACCTCTACCTGTTGGAATTCAATTTGTTAGTACATTGTTATTTGTAAGTTGCTAGTTGTTGATATATATTTCCAAGTTGAAAGTAGGTTGCTATTTGTTGATATATTTTCAGGTTGAAAGTAGGTTTCTATTTGTTGATATATATTTTCAGGTTGAAAGTAAATTGCCATTTGTTGATATATATATTTTCAGGTTGAAACTAGGTTGCTATTAGTTGATATATTTTCAGGTTAAAAGTAGGTTGTTATTTGTTGATATATTTTTTCAAGTTGAAAGTACATTGCTTTAATTGATTGATATGACTTGGTGTTTCTTTAGGGGTAAACTTGGTAATTATTACTTTTAATTGTTTGCAGTTTATTTCAAGTTGAATATACATTGCTTTAATTGAATGATATGACTTGGAGTTTCTTTAGATGTAAACTTGGTTATTGTTACTTTTAATTGTTTGTAATTTTTTTCAAGTTGAAAGTACATTGCTTTAGTTGAATGATATGCCTTGGAGTTTATATATGTCTAATCTGTAACATCCCAAAATTCTGAGGTAAACTTTTCATTGTTAATTCAACCAAAACATTAATTATGTTTAAGTCAACTTTTACTATTCTTTTTCTAAATAGTCAAAAGTACTTTATAAGAAAATAGTTATCAGAGTACAATCCCAAAATTATCACAATGTGAAAACATGGGTGGATGTGCTGCACTCAAATCAGGCTCTTCCCTTTCGAACTGGAAGTACCTGAAACCATAACGATAAAAACCGTAAGCATAAAGCTTAGTGAGTTCCCCAAAATACCACATATCATACATACCATTGGTCCTACGCCTCACATTGGGCCCAACCCGTATATTAGGCCCATCTAACCTTAATGGGCCTAGCCCTGCCAATATAATGGCCTAGTCCGATCATACAAATGCAAAAGTAACAAAGACAGTTAGCACCTGCATAACATGCAATGGGCCTATCCCTTCCTGATCCATCAGCCTAGCCCAACATATAAATGGGTCTATCCCGACATACAATGGGATTAGCCCAACATACCGTGCAAGAGTCAAAAAGACAACTAGCATAACAAATGTAACACTCTAAATTTCCAAATAAATTTTTTCATTTTTAAAAGCACAATAAACACATTCTCACATTTCTCAAAAACACCAAATGTATAAGTTGTTCAAAACACAAAACAACAAAATGTTTAATGATATCCTAGAATCCTCAAAACATAATCTCCAGATGGTGTGTACAATCAAGCTGACGCCTTCCTGCAATCCTAAGAGGTACCTGAAACACGTTTCACACAACACCATAAGAACAAAGCTTAGTGAGTTCCCTAAAATACCACATACACAAATAATAAGCCTCTCATTTCAATAGCTTGGCATGCACCCTCCGGTCATGCGTCTCGGTGAGGACCCTCCAATCTCACTGCTCAGTATGGACCCTTTAGTCATGTGTCTCAGTGAAGACCCTCCAATCTCATAGCTCGGGTCGGACCCTCCTGTCTTGTATCTCAGTGAAGACCCTCCGGTCTCACAACTCGGTTTGGACCCTCCGGTTCTAACTCGGTAAGGCACATAATAACATATAGCATAAATCACAAAGTCAAAATGCATAATATCACATAACTCAGTATAAGCACATAAAACCCTCTGTTTAATAACTCAAATAAGACCCTCCGGTTACACAATATTACCACTGAGGTAAGTACAGTGAGAAGACTCACCTTGTATATAAGTATGTAGGTCTCACACTCAACAATCGGTCTAGACACCTCCTACACATTATAATCATCTCTAATTAACACTTTATAACAACAACTCTAAATATGTTAGGCTAACCCCTTTTCTAACTCTCGGAAAGGGTGAAAGACCATTTTACCCCTCTATGGTTTCTATAATCCATGTATTGACCAAACCCTAAAAGTCAACGAAAGTCAACACTTGAGTCAATAGTTCATGTTGACCCTACTCGTCGAGTGCATCTATGCGACTCGTTGAGTTCCTTCATGTTCTCTAAAGTATCTGGAAAATCCAACTCAACTCATCGAGTTGTCTCACCAACTCGCCGTGTTGTAACGCGTCCAGACTATCGGGGAAAATCCTAGCCAACTCGTCGAGTTGGCTTGTCAACTTGTCAAGTCCCTTCAGACCATTCTCTCATTCAGATGTTTTTAAGTAAAATTAGGCCTCATACTCTAGATCTAGCCTTCTAAGGCGGTAGTATTACATAAAGCTGTAAGCTTTACGTCCATGCATGGCATCTAGGGCTCGATAACGACCACAAACTCTTTTTAGACAGTCCTGTGGAACGCTAGCAGGCTCAAAACCTATAGGTGTTGTGAACGATGTGCTCACCGGTGTACTCTATCCCCCTCATGGTTGCCTTTAGTTCATCCATTATTGAGAAAACCCCTTTGCAGTAATGTTCGTCCCGATGAAAATCCTAGATTAGGTCCCTGGTAATAGATGTTGTTTTAGGGACGTAAAATGAGGATAACGGGAATGGGTAATCGAGTTATTATTGGTTGGTGAAATTAAATATAATTATTTATTGTGGGTTGAAAACCCTATATACTCACCAGGCTCCCAAGCCTGATGTAACGCCCGTAGATCCGGGCTAGTCAATTTAGAGGCAATAGGGGTCGAAAATGACATTTCAATAAAAGATTATTTAGAATAAATAATCTTAACCAAGTTGTAGAATATGTCACAAGGTTTCCGTACATATAAAGAACGCCGAAATCTGAGTTATAACGAAGAAGTTATGGCCCGCCGAAGTTTTACGGCAAAACCGGCACGGCACCGGGAGATGTAAATAGTGAATTTACGATAGAAGACTTTTTAGCCTTAGCAATCTAAACAAAAGTCGTATAATATGTTAAACTAAGAACATCGATAAAAAGAACGCCCAAATCTGACTTCGTATGAAGAAGTTATGATTTTTCTAAGATTCGGCTTAGCAGTGCACGGCCCGAAACTCGAATTTTAGTTCGAGCGGTTTTTGGCTTACGCGACCTAAATGAGAGTTGAAGGTCTCATTAATAGGAACTCAACGGTAAAAAGACAGACGAAAACGGAGTCCGGATGAAGGAGTTATGAACTCTTCGCGGTCATTTAACAGTCTAAACACCTCCTACTGTAAAATTTGAGATCGGTCGAGAACTAGCTGACGGAGTCTAAACGAAAGTTGTAGATCTTGATTTTACCTACGCGTGGATATAAGGAACGTCGAAAACGGAGCTCGTATGCAAAAGTTATGATTTTTCTAAGTTTGAAGGCTGATACGCGATAGGGGGTGACGTGGCACCACCAGAATTGGACACGTGGCACCACCAGAAGGCCACCACATGGACCAACTCGGCGAGTAGGTCCCCCCTACTCGGCGAGTAGGCCAGTCAGCACCCCTATAAATAGAGGTGTCGGGCATTCACTTCTCTTCACACCTCTCCAACATTCTTTCTCTCTCTAGTTTCTCTCTCTAGCCTCCCAAACCCTCCCTAAAGCCTAGGTAAACCCCCTAGCACCCGAAGGAAGCCCCGAGGCTCCCGGAGTCCCGAGAAAAAGGGTCTTTCGGCTTGGAAATGCTGCTCCAGCGAAGCCCGGTTTTGCGAAAAACCCGCTGTAAGTGAGCTATGCCTACGCTATCTTTAGTATAGCTTATGTTTTAATATAGTAACATTATTAGGAACTTATAATGAGAATTTGGGCTATTATTATGAGTTATATTGAGTGTTATTTAACGCTTATATAATAATAATAATAGTCAGACTATTAATTAGTCACAGTTATCGTTAGACTAAACCCTAGTGGTACTGGTACTAGGTTTTATCGAAGGAATATCGTTTTGAGAGTATCGAAGCGCTGTCCGAGTGCTGAGTCACCACCTACTCAGGTGAGTGCATAGTCCCTTTCATCTTACACATAGATATGAAGTATTTTATATAAACTACGTGCTATGTGTGCATATTATCTGAATACTTGTTGTCTATGTTGGATGAACGTTTTATACATGTTTTAAAGGATTTAAACTGTATACGTATTTTATATATACGAATATGTTGGGTATGATGATGGTTAGATGAATGATGAGAGATAGAAGATGACGTGAGTATACATTGGCAGCTATAGACTTAGTGCCTATGGGACAAACACCGGTAGCTATGGACTTAGTACCTGTTAGACGTTGGTAGCTATGGATTTAGTACCTGTTGGGAATTGGTAGCTATGGACTTAGTACCTATTAGTTAGATGTTGGTAGCTATGGATTTAGTACCTGTTGGGAATTGGTAGCTATGGACTTAGTACCTATTAGTTAGACACCGGTAGCTATGGATTTAGTACCTGTAGGAATTGGTAGCTATGGACTTAGTACCTGTTGAACGCTGGTAGCTATGTATTTAGTACCCGATGAGTAGGATATAGCAGCTATGGAATTAGTGCTTTATGAACTAACATCGGCAGCTATGGATTTAGTGCCAGTCCTATAACCCTGGAAGTAAGGGACTTTGGAATAAACGAATGAAGGATAGATGACTCTTAGGTTAAAACCTTAAAGAGTAAAGAAGATAATGGGGATGGGTAATTGGGTTGATTGTTTGATTAAACATAATAATTATATTATTGTGGGTTGAAAACCCTATGTACTCACCAGGTTTCCCAACCTGACCCACTCAGTTTATTTACATCACAGGTGGTGATATGAAGTGACATTACACTGAGAGATTTAAAGAGATGTAGATCACTAGTGTAAATAATTGTAAGTTCTGTTTATGCTTATGTTTCTGTATTAACGATGACATCCCAAACGTTTTAAGATGAATAAAAATATGTTTCTTCGAAAACGTTTTAATAACGTATTTATCGTGTTTTTCTGGGAACAAATTCCGCAACCTTTTTATAAAATGAAGTACTCTGATTTTCATAAAGCATAAACAAAATCGGTCTTTTCTGGCCGTGATTTTGGGGATGTCACACCTGATCCACTCGGTTTATTTGTATTACAGGTAGTGGCGCGAGGGCATAAGATGGATGAATCATCAAGTTATTTTGTTTATTAGACTAGTTGTTATATGTAATTGTTGTATGGTCTATCTTTTGCTGTTTATGCTTTTGCGTCTGCATCGGAACATGACATCTCGAGTTTTGATTATATAATGAAAATACATTTCTTTATGAAATGCTTTGGTAAATATTATTTTTATCATATTTTGTTTTTGGGAACAAATTCCGCAACTCTTTTAAATCAATGGATTTAGTCTGAAATTATTTTAAAAACATAAATGAAATCAGTCTTTTCTGGTCATGGTTTTAGGGATGTCACAGTTGGTATCAGAGCATTAGTTTAAGCGAACTAGGAATTTATAGGATTTTTAGACTTAAACTTAGAATGCTAAGTGGAGATTGTGAGATGTGTGTCTGTTATATTATAGATACGAGCACTAGTTTATTTTAGGAAGATGTCTAAAATGATTTTATGTGCTAAATGTTATATGTTGCCATATATGATATTATTTGTTCGGATCTACGGTTTGTTGCCAACCGGATCTGGAGACCTTATGTGTTTAGGATTCTAAGCGTATGTCTACGGTATTAGAACTAGCATGTAAACGTTTCGGAGTGATATGGAAGATCGTAATATCTATCACGATTGAAGATCTGAATTTCACCTTATTCGGTGTATAGATCAAGAATGGCAAGAGCAAGAAGTGGTGTTGGAAAAGCAAACGAGAACAGGAATCAACCGCCTGTAATTGAACAAGTAGCTGTTGAAGCTATTGCACCAGAGCAGATCACCATGGCTAGAGTGCAAGCCATGATTAGGGCTATGTTAGTCGGACAAAGGGAAGAAATGCGATAAATGTTACATGAAAATAGGGATGAACGAATCATACCCATTGAGGAACCTGAACTGATTCCCGAGCAAGCGGAGGAAGGAAACAATAGTCGCGCTGTGAGTCAAGTTGGGACTCAAGGAGAACGAAGGAACGACCCGGAAAGGGGAAACAAAAAGGATGGGAGAATGTACAAGAATTTCTTGGGCGCCAAGCCGCCAAGTCTTTTTAGAAGCCCAAAGCATGTTGAGATTATGGATTGGATCTCCAAAATAGAGATGGTGTTTGAAAGTTGCGACTCTAGCAACAAACAGAAGACTGTCTTTGCAGTTAGACAAATGAAGACTAGAGTTTTGAGCTGGTGGAAGTTGTTGGCAGATACTATACCACGAGGAGACGCCCTGAAAATGTCATGGGAAGAGTTCTTGGAACAATTAAGGGTGTAGTATTGTTCAGAGATAGATCTGATTGATCTGAACACTGAGTTCCAAAACTTAAAGAAAGGGGAGAATGAGCATAGATGACTATGCTACTGCATTCACTGAGAAAATGAAGTTATTTCCATACCTAGTGCCAACACAACTCTCCAAGATTGAGAGGTTCGCTAATGGACTGTCTGCCGACTTTGGCCCGACAGTCAAGACGACAACCACTCTGAAAACAACTATTCGTGCAGCTAAGAATGTGGAGGCCCAACAGAAGTAAAAGGGTCTGGAAAGGATATAGGTTGGTGAGAAAAGGAAGTTCGATGGACCCTTGGGATCCAACAAGAAAAACAAGTTCTCGAAGTCTAGTTCGAGAGGAAGAGGAGGCGAAGCGAAATGGTTTGACAAATGTAAGAAGAAGCATCATGGAAAATTTGAGGTAGTGGCCACATGTTTTAAATGTGGAAAGCCAGGGCACTATGCCAATGAATGCACTCTCACCAAGAAAGTTTGCTATGGTTGCGGTGAGGAGGGTCACATCTCGAGGGATTGTCCGAAAAAGAAGGATGCAAAAAGATCCAACATTCCGCCAAAGACAAAGGCAATAACATTCCAGATGACACTGGAAGCTACTATAGATAAAGATGATGTCGCTTCAGGTACCTTTCTCGTAAACAAATTGCCTGCCTAAATTTTATTTGATTTTGGAGCCAACTACTCCTTTATTTCGCATGAATTTGGTAGAAAACTAGCTTTGCCTGTCGATAGACTAGATAATGCTTTATTAGTCGAAGTTGCTAGTGGAAAGTTTGTACCTTTTAGCCATCGTATGAAAAACATCTTAATTAACTTGAATGAGAATAAGTTTCACGAGGAATTATTGCCTATCGAACTAAACGGTTTCGACATCGTGTTGGAAATGGATTGGCTTAGCTCCAATGACATCGAGATATTGTGCAGAAAGAAGATAGTCAAAGTAAACCCACCAGGGAAAGAGTCATTTATGGTGTATGGGGACAAACGCAGAGTAAGTTCTGGGATCATTTCTCTAATGAAAGCTAGAAAGTGTTTGGCCAAAGGATGTACATCATATTTGGTATTTGTGATTGATGCAAAAAAGGAGAAAAGGAGATGCACATCATATTTGGTATTTGTGATTGATGCAAAGAAGGAGAAAAGGAGATGCAGAGCATTCCTGCGGTGTGTGATTATCCAGAAGTGTTTCCCGAAGATCTTCCTGGATTACCGCTTGATCGGCAAGTAGAATTCCGTATTGACTTGTTACCAGGAACCACGCTAATAGTAAAAGCACCTTATCGATTAGCACCAACGGAGATGAAGGAGCTGATGATGCAACTTCATGAGTTGTTGGATAACGGTTTCATTATACCTAGTTCATCACCCTGGGGAGCTCTGGTGTTATTCGTGAAGAAGAAAGATGGAAGTATGAGAACGTGCAATGATTATAGAGAGTTGAATAAGGCAACGATAAAGAATAAATATCCATTACCAAGGATTAATGACCTGTTCGATCAGCTTCAATGCTCAAGTTATTTTTCAAAGATCGACCTAAGGTAAGGATATCATCAGCTGAAAGTAAGAGAGCAGGATATCGAGAAGACTGCATTCAGAACGCGATATGGACACTACGAGTTTTTGGTTATGTCATTTGGACTAACCAATGCTCCAACAACATTCATGGATTTAATGAATTGGGTTTGTAATCCGTTCCTAGATAAACCTTTGATAGTGTTCATAGATGACATTCTGATTTACTCGAAAAGCCAATAGGAGCATGGAAGACACTTGCGAGAAGTGTTGGAAGTGTTGAAGAAGGAGAAGATGTATGCAAAGTTCTCCAAATGTGATTTTTAGATTCGAAAAGTCCAATTCTTAGGTCATGTAGTCAATTGATCCATCAAAGATCGAAGCTGTGATGAAGTGGGAGCAACCGAAAAGTCCCATGGAGATCCGAAGCTTTTTGGGATTAGCCAGATATTACCGAAGGTTTATCCAAGGCTTTTTTTCGATTTCTACTCGATTAACAGCTTTGACCCACAAAGGAGCTACTTATGCTTGGAATGATAAGCATAAAGAAGCATTCGAGAAGCTAAAGAAGAAGCTATGTGAGGCACCGATTCTATCTCTACCCGATGGAGTTGAATACTTCGCTGTTTATAGTGATGCGTCTAGGGTTAGATTGGGTTGTGTTTTGACCCAAAGAGATACGGTGATCGCATATGCATCTCAACAGCTGAAAGAGCATGAAAATAACTACCTGACTCATGATTTGGAGTTGGCAACGGTAGTTTTCGCTCTGAAAATATGGAGCCATTACCTCTATGGCACGAAGTGCAAACTTTTCACTGATCATAAGAGTCTCCAATATCTCTTTAGTCAGAAGGAATTGAATATGAGGCAACGATGTTGGCTAGAGTTACTTAAGGACTACGACTGCGAGATACTTTACCACCCCGGTAAGGCTAATGTTGTTGCTGATGCTCTTAGTCGGAAAGTCAATCTTGAAAGAAAAAGGCCAAGAGCATTGAGAATAGAAGTTGTCTCGAAAATTGTGGAGAGTATAAAGAAAGCTCAAGAGGAAGCTTCTATGAAGAATGATTGAAAAGAAGAACGTTTGGGCAAAACATTGGTGTTCGGTATAAACAGTCATGGACTGAAGGTGTTCCTAGATCGGATTTGGATACCTAAGACAGGAGGAGTCAGAGATCTTCTGATGGAAGAAGCTCATAAGACCATGTACTCAATTCATCCCGGTAGCACTAAAATGTATAGGGACCTGAAACCCTACTACTGGTGGCCGATGATGAAGCTTGATGTTGCAAAATATGTGGCCGAATGTGTGACTTGTGTGAGAGTAAAGACACAACATTAGAAACTGTATGGGAGTTTAGAACCTTTACCTGTGCCTATAGGAAAGTGGGAAGACATTGCTATGGATTTTGTCACTAAACTGCCCAGAACGAAAAGTGGTCACGACATGATTTGGGTGGTCGTTGATCGATTCACTAAGAGTGCGCATTTCATAGCAGCCAATGAGAAATGGTCTATGGAAAAGCTTGCGAATTCTTACGTGAAGGAAATTGTGAGGCTTCACGGTGTTCTGTTAACGATTGTGTCAGATCGTGACAGCCGTTTCACCTTGCAATTTTTGGAGAAGTCTACAAGAGGAATTGGGTACCAAGTTGTGTTTGAGTACAACTTACCATCCACAGACTGATGGTCAGAGCGAAAGAATGATACAAACACTTGAAGATATGTTAAGAGCATGTACTCTGGAATTCCTAGGTAACTGGGATGAACATTTACCTTTGGTAGAATTTTCTTACAATAATAGTTTCCACTCGAGCATAAAGATGACACCTTATCAAGATCTGTACGGACAAAAGTGTCGTACGCCGTCTTGTTGGCTTAGGGCTAGGGAAAATCAGTTTATGGGACCCGAGATGGTTCATCAAACCGCTGAAAAGTTGAAGATAATTAGGGAAAGAATGTTAGCCACTCAGGATCGTCGAAAGAGCTATGCTGACTAAAAGCGAAGACCGATGACTTTTGAAGTTGGAGATTCGGTTTTGCTTAAAGTCTCTTCGTGGAAGGGACTTATAAGATTTGGTAAAAAGGGAAAGTTAAGTCAAAGGTTTATTGGACCGTTTAAAGTTCTTCAGAAGGTTGGGAACCAAGCTTACAAGCTCGAATTACCCGAAGAATTGAATGGAATTCATAACACTTTCCATGTGTGTTATTTGAGGAATTTCACGGGAGAAGTTCTCGATATAATTCCAATTTCTGAATTGAGAATTGATGAAAGCAAGAGGTTAATTGAAGAACCAGAGGCAATTATTGACCGAAAGACTAAAAAGCTTCGATGCAAATGGTCAAATTAGTGCTTGTCCGTTGGAAACATACGAATGGGCCAAATCTCACCTGGGAAATGGAGAGTGACATGTTGAGTCGCTATCTGCATTTGTTTGTTAATGTGTGATTCCGGGGACGAAATCATCCTAAGGGGGAGAGAATTATAACGCCCACGTTTCCAGACTATGCATTATTGTTGAAGTAATAGTCTAGGTTAACCCTTGTAACCCTTTTTGAAGTATTAATGATGAAATATTTGAGTATTATGTGATTTATGTGTTTATTTTCTTAATTATTATAATTTAATGAATTAAGAATAAAATAAGCATCAAAATTAAAATGTGAGATAAGCCCGATATCTTTGCATGAAGATGTAGTAGTTGAAACAAGGATTCCGAAGATATAAAGAATGTCGAAATCCGAGTTATAACGAAGAAGTTATGACCTGTCGAAGTTTCGCGACAGAACCGACAATGTTGAATGACGTAAATAGTGAATTTACGATAGAGAAATATTTAGCCTTAGTAATGTAAACGAAAGTCGTAGAATACGTTAAACTGAGAGCGTGCATAAAAAGAACGCCCAAATCTGACTTCGTATGAGGAAGTTATGATTTTTCGAAGTTTCGACTTAGCAGTAGACAGCCCGAATACTCGATTTGAGACCGAGCAGTTTTTAGCCGAAACAATCTAAACGATAATTGAAGATCACGTTAATTGTAGTGAAACGATAAAAAATACAGGCGAAAACGGATGTCGGATGAAGAAGTTACGAATTTATAACGGAGTTTTCCTGTCCCGACCTACTAAAAATAAATAATATAAATAAATTCAAAATTAATCGACGGAGTCTAAAAGAAAGTTGTAGAGAGTAGTCTCACCTACGTGGGGATATAAAGAATGTCGAAAATGGAGTTAGTATGAGGAAGATGTGAATTTTTGAAATTTATTAAATAATTAAAATATTAAATTTAATTATAAATACCCGATATATGTAACACACAAAGTTTCGAAGGCCAAGAAAGGAAAGAAAAGCCCTAATTTAAGGGTAGACTCGACGAGTCCAAGGAGGGACTCGGCGAGTCCGAGCGGGATCCGAGTCGAGGAGTAAGCAACCAACTCAGCGAGTCGGCCAAGGTGACTTGGCGAGTCTGGTCTGAACGAGGAAAACCCTAATCCCGGGAGTTGTATCCTATTTAAAGGGTGTTATGTCCCTCCCTCAGCCCCCATATCACCCTAGAGAGCCAATGCACCCTTGAATTCGTGAGAGCTTCCATCATTTTGAGAGTTAAAGCTTGGAGGAAGGAACTTTGGGGAAAGGAACTTGAAGGGCAAGTAGGTTGCTTCAAGGAGGAGGTGTAGATCCGAGATCTACTTCAGTGGTGTTCATCTTGGAGGTAACAAGCTGCTATCTCCCCTCATTTGCACCTAGATCTTTATGTGTGTTTTGGGCATTCTTGGCTTAAGAGTAACCTTTGAGCTAGAGGTTCAGATCTGAGGTTGCTACCTCAGATCCATGCTTATTTTGGTCTAAAATTCCGTAAAGTATCAGCCCTTGAGTGGATCATGGAGCCTTTTTGCCTTAAGCCCTAGTTTATAGCATATTTTGCCTAGATCTCCTTCTCTACACGTAAAGTTTGCAACTTTACGTGGGGAAAAGGCTTGGGAAGGGTGGATCTACAGTTTGGAGTTCATGCATGACTCAAATGTCCTCTACATGTAAGGAGATCTGAAGGGACTCGGCGAGTCCTTTGGGTGGACTCAGCGAGTAGCATGAAGTTGTGGAGAAACTCGACGAGTGGGATGAACAACTCGTCGAGTCGTATGAAGATTGCCTTGTACTCGGCGAGTCTGTTCTTGGACTCGGCGAGTCAGGTCGCGAAACCCCAAACCCTTCGAGTTGAGACTCGAATCAGTGAGTCGGGTGAAGACTCAGTGAGTTGGACAGGTCTGGACTCAGAAATCGGTAGACTCGGCGAGTCATGGACTGACTCGGCGAGTCGAGTCGCGAATGGAAGGAATCTGAACGTTATGAACTCGATGAGTCAGTAGGGTGACTCGGCGAGTAGGGTTGACCTGGAAGGTTGACTTTGACCAGGACTTTGACCTTGGACCAGGGTGGACTTGGTTGTCTTTCGGGGGTCAGTTAGACTCAGTGTTTCATTGATATTGGTAGTTCGGGGAGCAAGGGGAGCAGGAGTTCCGTGAGTTGTCGGGCAGCAACTAGTGAGATCATCAGCAAGTTCAGCCAGTGCAGGTGAGTTTACCTTTGTGTGAATGGGTCTAAGGCCACAATGCCGGCCCATGTAGTTATGAGTAGAAGACCTGGGGGTTAGCCCTAGGCACAGTATGCTAGTATTATTTTCAGGACGAGGTTCAGTAATAGCGGGCGGGTACCCAAGGAATTGTTTATATGATAGTTATACTTGTTGTCTGTGTGATACATGTATGTGCCTGGTAGGGAGGTGAGTGTGGGCGAGGTCCCGTATCTCACCAATAGCAGAGTGTGGATGGGGTTCCATATCTCATTAGTAGCAGAATAGGGGCGAGGCCCAAACTAGAATAGGAGTGAGAGTGGGCTAGGCCCGTACATCACTACCATTAGGAGCGTGGACGGGATCCCATGACTCATCAGTAGCAGGACATGGGCGAGGCCCAGGATAGACGAGGCCTTAGGACAGAACCAGTTGTATGTGTTAGTTATGTGTTGTGAAATGTTTATGTGTTATTATTTGTTGACGGGCGAGGCCCTGTGACAGGCGAGGCCTAAGTAAAACATATCTGTATCCGAGCGGGGCTCGAAGCCAGGCGGGGCCTAGAGCGGCGGGGCCGTTGTAGCGGGCGAGGCCCGAGGTAGGGGCGAGGCCCAAGATAGTGGGCATGGCCCAGTATGTGCAGTATGTGGTTATGCGTGGTATGTGGTAGGGTGGGGAACTCACTAAGCTTCGTGCTTACGGTTTTCAGTTTTGGTTTCAGGTACTTCCGGTAGCGGAGGGAAGAGCTCGGGGTGATCGCATGACACACACACCATAGATTAGATAGCCTGGGAATGTTTACTCTGATAATGAACATGTGTTTTGAAAACTTATACTCATATTATGTTTTGGAATTATGACTTTACTTTAAGTAATGATTTATTAAAAGAAATTTTTGGTCCTAAATTTTGGGTCGTTACATATTATCCAAAGGGGGGGGGGGAGTTAGCGACCTTATCCACATTACGCCCAACGTAACTTAATTTACGCCCAGTGTAATTCGGGGTTTCAGCCCCCTATAAATAGATGTCGAGTGCAGCCGAGTTCTATTGCTCATTTCTTCCTTTCTCTCAAGTTTTTACCTCGTTTTGCGTGCAACTTATACCCCGAAGCCCCGGTATCATTCCTGAGCCCAGAAGCAAGTCCCGAAGCCCCGAAGATCCCGAGAAGTGCAATTCCCGAGCCGAAGCTCTGCTCGCGAGAAGCCCGGTTTTTGTGAAGATCTTCCAGATCTATCGAAGAATACTACTTCTACAAGTCGTAGTGATGTCCGATCATCTTCTGATCAAGTGAGTGTGTAGTTACTTTCTTCTAACGCATCATTATGAAGTATTTTATATAAAATACGTGTTATGTGTATATTTTGTTGTTATATGTGTGAATGTATATTCACTTTCTTCTATCTCGTACATATGATTCGTTCTCTATGAAATACGTGTTATGTGTATGTGTTTCATCTGTTGTTTGGAATATGTATTGAATGAGAATGCTATACATGTTTTAAACTATGTATAAAAATATATATTTTTATCTACTAATATGTTGGGTAGAACATGAGTAGATAGTTGATGTGTGATAAACAGATGAGATGTCTCGATGTTATTTTGTTGATCTAGTTATTCAGCGGAGTATGGATAACGACCATAGATGTGTTCACCGATGTTGTGAACGATATGTTCACCGGTGTACTCTATCCCCCTCATGGTTGCCTTTAGGACATCTATTGTTGAGGAAACCCCTTTGCGATAATGTCCGTCCTGATGAAAATCCTAGATTAGGTTCCTGGTAATAGATGTTGTTTTAGGGACGTAAAGTGAGGATAACGGGAATGAGTAATTAGGTTATTTTTGGTTGGTGAAATTAAAATTATTATTTATTATGGGTTGAAAACCCTATATGCTCACCAGGATCCCAAACATGACCCACTCAGTTTATTTGTATTACAGGTAGTGGCGCGAGGGCATAAGATAGATGAATCATCAAGTTATTTTGTTTATTAGACCATTTGTTATATGTAACTGTTGTATGATCTATCTTTTGTTGTTTATGCTTTTGTGTCTGTATCGAAACATGACATCCCGAGTTTTGATTATATAATGAAAATACATCTCTTTATGAAATGCTTTGGTAAATATTATTTTTATCATATTTTGTGGTTGAGTTGAGGCAGTCTTGCTTTGTGTTGTAGGATACCCAGGTGCTCCAGTGTACTGTAGGCCTTGTGAGGCGGTCCAGTCAGATTGTATGCCCAAAAGAGCGGTCCAACTACTGTAGGACTTGCGAGGCGGTCAAATAAACTGTAGGCTCATGAGTGCATGCATTGTATGTGTACTTATGTGTGAGATATTTTTGGGGAACTCATTAAGCTTTGGCTTAGAGTTTCGAGGCGTTCAAATAAACTCCCCCTGTTGATATATGTCTTGAGAGATAATATTGATGCTTTGACTTTTATGGTTTTATTTTGGAAGCAATGTTTGATTATTATATGGATTTTATAAAAATGACTTTTGAAAATGATTTTTACTGTGGTTTTTAGGACGTTACATATATCATTGGAAAAAAGCGTACATCAATGGGTGTTGGAATAGATTTTATCTATAATCAAAGTTAATATATACATATTAAGAGTTGATGCTTAACAAAATCTGATTTCTACTGGGAAAGCCTTAGTGTAGTCAACTATACTTCAAACTTCACATGCAAGTAGTAGACCGACAATACATATTGCGAATAGTTTGAACATAACTCCCGAAAAATTCTTTTATCTTTCAAGGTCTTCCAAATTATACAATATACGTATAAGAAATACATCCCCTTTGGGTTTTTCTTTAATAGTGGATTAGTGAGAATCTAACATGATTTTACATACTAAGATCAAAGTTTGATTATTGTTTTGGACAAAGTTGTTAATATTGAAATTTTATTTATAATCGTTATATTTTTTGCAAGATCGATATAGAGTCTTCAAATTTGCTTTTAAGATCTCGTTAGTATATACCCATACAGTGGAAGAAATTGTAATTTCTTAAGCAGTAAACATAAAATTGTACATGCAAACCACAATGATAATAAAGAACACATCTTTAAGTAAAAAAAGAACAAGATTGCCGTGAACATATGGAACAAAAGACATGATTATAGATGAATGTATGAAGTTTTGATGCTTTATGAAATTTTTTACGGTATGTGATATATATGATTTCAAATTGAGTAGACAAATATTTAGGCTTACAAAGTGATTTATAATTTTTTGAGGATAGAGTATTTTAAATCTTATTTAAAGTGTTAGAAATAAAAAATTTCTTAGGTTGAGTATAATAACTTAAAAAAGAATACAAAATGGTGAAAATAAAAAGAACATCAATAATAATCTGAACTGTTTGAAATGGTATCCGCTTTTAGCTTTAAGGGTGTGTATACGACCATAAATCAGAAGCACAATCTCCTCGATTCCCTTTACTCTCATTTTCCTTTCTCCAATATGTTCTTCCCTGCTGTTCCGATTCCATGCCGTTCTTCAATCTAATCAACTTCGGAATCTGCGCCGTTTCTGCGAATCAATTGTGTTTCAGATGGGTAGTAGCAAGAACAGATGGAGATTTACTCTCCTCCGATCACCCACCAATCACAGAAAACCATCACCACCTCCGGAATTCATCTGTCCCATATCCGGTGAGCTAATGGCAGACCCTGTTATAGTTTCCTCCGGCCAAACATTCGAGCGGAATTGCGTCCTCGCGTGTATTTCCCTCTCCTTCAAACCCACCACCTTCCTCGCCACCGTCGATTTCACCACCATCATCCCTAATCTCGCTCTCAAATCCGCCATCGTTAATTGGTGTCGGACTAATTCCTTCTTACCAATCCCTCAGCCGATTGATATCCGTTCGGCTTTGAAAATCGTGCAAGCGTTAATGAAGGATTCCCCTGATTTCCCGTTAATTCGTTTATCCAGTTGCTTGTCGTCGACATCGGAGGATTCGGTGGTTGCGGCTGCAGCTGACTCGTGTTCCACTACTCCTCTGCCGTTGTTAACAACTCGTCCTTTTTGTTACTCATCTTCTTCATCCTCTGAAATCGACAACTCCATTGAAGAAGATGAAGAAATTTTTTGTAAGCTCAGAAGCGGGTTGACGTCGAATCAGGAAGAAGCAGTGGATTCCTTGAGAAAAATCACACGAATGAAACAGGAATCCCGGATCCATCTCTGTACGCCGAGATTACTCTCGGCGCTCCGGCATCTAATCGTGTCAAAATACTCTTCCGTTCAAGTGAACTCCGTCGCGGCGTTGGTAAACTTATCATTAGAAAACGCGAACAAAGTGAAAATCGTAAGATCAGGAATCGTCCCACCGTTAATTGACGTATTAAGAGGCGGATTCCCGGAGGCACAAGACCATGCCGCCGGCGCGTTATTCAGCTTAGCTCTCGACGATCAGAACAAAACCGCCATCGGCGTTCTTGGCGCTTTACCCCCATTACTCCACGCCCTCCGCTCCGGCTCCGACAGGTCCCGCCATGACTCCGCCTTAGCTCTATACCACTTATCTCTCGTTCAAAGCAACCGCGCAAAGCTGGTGAAACTCGGGTCAGTTCAATTATTTCTAAACATGGTGAAATCCGGTCATATGACTGGTCGGGTCATGTTGGTTCTCGGCAATTTAGCTACCAGCATCGAGGGCCGGGCGGCAATGTTGGACGGAGGCGCGGTGGAATGCTTACTCCGGTTATTGAGTCAGGCGGAATTTGACTCTGAGTCGACTCGGGAATGTTGTTTGGGAGCGTTATATGGGCTGAGTCAAGGCGGGTTGAGGTTCAAAGGGCTTGCAAAAGAGGCCGGAGCAGAAGAATTGCTAATCAAAGAAGAGGAGACAGGGACTGAACGGTGTAAAGAGAAGGCAAAGAAAATCTTGGAGGTGATGAGACAGAAATACGAGGAGGAAGAGACGGTGGATTGGGAGGCGTTGCTCAATTCCGACGAGTTGACTCGGTCACGATATGAACTTGTTTATGGGAAAGGGTAAACTCGTTTCATAATTGGACATATGTTTTTGTGGGCAGTTTTTGGGTTTTGTGTTTTTGTGATCATTTTTATGTAATTTGGGGAACCCTTTTGTTTATGTGTGCATAGAAAAAAAAAACATAGTGGTGTAAATAAAGATTTTCAAATGGATTCGGATTGTTGCCCACCCGTTTGAATGTGGTGGTGCTTGGGGTCTCCAAAGCGTCGTAAGACTGCATGCATGCATTCTGAATGAGAATTCACAAGTGAGGTCTCATATTTTCGGTTATAAGGTGTATGGAGAATTCATAATTGAGGTCTTAGGTTATAGTTGTAAAGAAGAATTGAAAATTCACAAGTGAGGTATGATGATGTTCAGGGTATAGTCGTATAAGGAAATTCATCAGTGTTGTGTCTTATGTTCAAGTCCAAGCATCAACTTCTTGCTTTTGGGATATTCTAATTTATTTCTTTGTGTTGGTTGTGTGGCTGGGTGATGGAAACACCAAGAAGTGGTATTTGAATATGTGATTGAGTTATAATTGTCAGTAGGGCTGTAAACGAACTGAACGTTCAACGAATTGTTTGTGAACCGTTCGGCGGAAAGTTCGTTTATTTAGTAAATGAACGAACATGAACACAAATTCTCATCCGTTTAGTTAAACAAACGAACATGAACAATGGTATCTTTCGTTCAATTATGTTCATGAATGTTTGTTTATGATTGTTCATATAAGTTTATTATATCTTTATATATTTTTAATTGTGTTTGATTATATTACTATATTATATGTTCATTTATGTTCATATATGTTTGTTTATCTTTGTTCGTTTATGTCCATTTGTTTATATTCGTTTAACATCACGAACATAAACGAACGAACATGAGCAATGTAGTTTCTTAAACGAACAAACATGAACCATAAAACTCGTTCGTTTAAACGTTCGTGTTCGTTCATTTGTTCGGTTAACTTAAATAAACGATTATCAACAACGCTCGTTCGGTTCGTTTACAATCCTAATTGTCAATGATACAAGTTGTAATAGAAGGGTCTAGTTTGATAGTGTTAAGCATTTAGTTTAATTTGTTCATATTTATCTGTTAATAATTTGAAGCTAATGTGACAAAGTTCCGAGTTTTCTTTGGAAAACTTAATAAATGTACCATGTTTGATATATAATTTTAAATATTCTTTTAGGCAAATAATGAGTCATTTACATATGGGTACCGATTGGTAGTAACATGTCTCGAATTAAAAGTTGAGATTCTCTTTCGAAAAGTTCAAGAACAAGTTAAGTAGTTCCAATATGAAAATGTTATCAATTGGTTGTCGGTGGTATACTTTGGTTACATATGTGCTAGGTGTTGTGCAGGGCAGATCCAAGAACTTATGTAACGGGTAGCACCAAAAAATCTCAATAAATATAAAAAGAGTAAATTACAAAAATGATCTCTATGGTTTGGGGTAATTTGCGCGTTTGGTCTCTAACTTATTTTTTAACTTGGAATGTTCCTACTATTTGCTTTTCTTACACACTTGGTTCTTACTATTTGTTTTTGTTACGTGTTTGGTCTCTATCTTACCTAAAAAGATTATTATTTAAATAAGAAAAACATTGGAGTAGGTAAGATAAGATGTGTGTTTATTTAAATAAATTAAAAAATCAAGGGGAATATAGTCTTTTTAGATAACATAGGGACCAAATGCGTAACAAAAACAAACAGTAGGAAACTTCCGAGTTACAAAAATAAATTAGGAACCAAACGTAGAAATTACCCTAAACCACATGGACCATTCGTGTAATTTACTCTATAAAAAGGTAGGAAAAAACATTTAGTATATATATATATATATATATATATATATATATATATATATATATATATATATATATATATATATATATATATAGTTTAAGAACATTATAATGAATATATTAAACAACTATTGTTGTTTAGATACTTAAGCTTATATACCTTAAGGTATATTTACTTTTCATATATATATATATATATATATATATATATATATATATATATATATATATATATATATATATATATATATTACATTTTAAATTGATGTCTTCCTTTATTCAATGATATCTTTTTACTCCAAATATTAAAGCCTTCTATCACAAATACATATCTCCTCCTTGTTGACCCACATATCTCCAAACAAGTAACAATCAAAACAATAAATTTTGTTCTATCTTATGCTATAGTCTAACAAATTAAATTTATCAAAGACAATCCAATAAAACCCTACTAATGTAATTAAAAATTTAATCACATTTGAAGATCTAAACTTAATTTTATCCACATCATAACAAGTGAATAACTAATTGGCTAATTAGGTTTTCAATTTCAATAACTAACTAACTTAAACTAAAGGATAAAACATTAAAGTTGAAAAAGTAAAGATTACTTGTTTCTATTCTTGCTAGTAGGATGATGATTCCGTGAGTGAGTTTTCCAAACAAAGTCGCCTACTCGTCACTAAGAAGGGGCGGCTGTTTTTTTTCTTTCATGTTGCAAACAAACAGCGTCCAAACCCTTTTTATTTACATTAGTTGGGCTGTTTACGCTACTTGGGCTAAGGTATTTACCGATAATAGATGGACTCATTATGTTAAGTTGCATCATCACATTTATTTATATATGCATGGTATGTAAAAAAAATAGCACTTCTATTAAATAGTTGAGGGGTAGCACGTGCTACCCCTACCAACCAGGTAAGTGAGATACTGGTGTTGTGTAGCATGAGATTTTGAGATTTAGTACTGGAAAATGGACCGAAATCGGAACCCTTAGAACTGAAATATGTAAATAAAGAATGACTCTCTCTAGTTTTCGGGTAATCTGGTTTCGGGCCCTTCAGGTCCGTGTAAATCGGGTTTAGGAACCGGATCCATGTTAGGAACCGAAACAAGTTTTAAGGGCTGGAACCGGTTTCTGTGAAAAGTTTAAAACATGAATATCTCATTCGTTTGAAGTGTTATTGGCATGAGATTTTTTTTCAAAAGTGTAGTTTATAGTTTTTACATGATTTTAGACTATAATTTTTTTATTTTTGGGTTTATATTCGTTGGGTTAAGTGGTCTTTGGTTTTGGCCTCTAAATTGCATGGGCCTGAGCATCGGTAATCTTTCGGCTTCTAATGATGTCATTTTGTTAAAAATCTGAATGCTTCATGGGTTAGATTAGTCAAATTGATCCACGGTGGCTCTAGAGGCGTTTGATCTTGGTATTTGTCGGGGTTAAAGGTGCGTGGTCACAAATTGTTGACTCGATTTTGAAGTCTTAAACAAAGCAGTTTGTGATAGAAAAATACTTTATTTTGGAAGGAAGTGTAGGTGGGAAATTCTTTTTTTAAAGTAGATGTTTCATAGCTTGCAACTCTAGAAGCAAGCTTAGAAATTGATATTGATTGTTTTATTGATGAGAGAGAGAGAATAATGTTTGGAAATGGAGGTGGCGTCATCAGTAGTGGAGATGTCCAAATTTGAATCAATTTTTGCACCCAAGTGATTTATTGCTTGATCTGAAGTTCTTCGAGTGTTATGATAATTAGGTTTGAAATTTCATAGAGTTTGTTGTTAGGGATGCTCAGGTTTTCTTTGATTATAACTCTTTGCCTTTTATTACTGACACACAATTTGGAATACTTTGATTCCCATCAAGGTGAACATTCCCACTAAGGATAATCTAGTAAGTCGTGGTCTCGGTGTCTCATGCTCTTTATTTTCGATTTGCAACACTAAGTTGGAAGCTTTGAATCATGGTCTTCTTTAGTGCGAGGTTGCTAGCCCTATTACTATGAAGTGTTGCGTGGATTTGTCTGCTATTACTTTGCTTGGTGATTTCTCGACTTTGTCGGAATCTTTGTTGTTTTTGTTAGCCTGCAATCGCGTTCTTGATGCAACTGTGGCAACAATGTGGTGGTATCTATGAAATTTCATGGACAAATTTGTGTCGATAGTACGCAACCTAGAAAGGATACAGTTTTTAGTAATATTGTTGTCAATATTTGGAATGCTTTGCTCCCTAACCCCATTTTGATGTAACTGTTTTGTTTTTTGCTCTAGCTACTTTCTAGTGACTATTTTTTTTTTAATTTTTAATTTTTTTTTTTATAAAATTTGTCTGTTCCAAAAAAAAAAACAAATAATAATGAGTTCGAATGATGTTATATTCGGTATCAAAATTTTAAACTATGATTACAATATTAAAAGTTCTCTATCTAAGATTGTACAATGAAAATTCTAAATCTTCCAGCATTTTACATTTACAAAAAAAGATAAAACCAAAAAATAATTAAAATTGAAAAAAAAATTATACTCAGACACCAAAAGTTGGAAGTTAAACTGGAGAACTGGACTAAAACCAGTAACCAAACAACAATCTCAAAGGTTTACCTGTACGAGTTGCAACTCTTCCTAAATCTAATTGGGTCTGGTGACATAACAACCTAGGCTTCATTAGTTCGGTGGGCCGATCCAAATGTTGATAAATAAACGCTCATATAAGCGAGCACCAACTTTGGACAACAAAAGTTTTTGGTTGCTATTTGATGAGATATAGTCAATGGCATCACGGTTTCTAAAGGAAACAATATCCAACTTGTTGAAAACGTGTGGATAAAAGACTTAAATCCATTGATCATCTTATGTTTGAAATATTTAACAATTATGAATATATATTCTAACTTAATTTGTTTAGTTGTAACTTAAGTTGAAATGATTTTTAAAAGATGAGTCTCTAACTTAATTATGAATATATTCTAACTTAATTTTGTTTCGCAATTATGAAACCATTCTAAGGAAAATAGCACAAAAGCTAACAAGTTTACATCAAAATTTTAATTTGATATTGTGTTTTTTATGTTTCAAATTTGATACTAAGTTTTCTAAATTGTTACAATTCTGAAATAACACAAAAATTACCAACTTTACACCAAAATTTTAAATTAACACAATTTTTTGTCTTATATTTGACACTGTGTTTTCCAATTTGTTATAATTTTGACTATTTGACCGATCAAATTATCAGAATTGTAACAAACTGGAAAACTCAATGTAAAATTTAAGACAAAAAAAACATTGTGAAATTAGAATTTTGATGTAAACTCTACTATTTTTGTACTATTTTCCCTACATTATAACTTAATTTGCTTTGTTGGAGTCTTTGGGGGCTCTAATTTAATCATTGCCTTGATTTTTTATTGATAGAATTTTATACCTTCTTTAAGCACAATACGTCCTAAGAATTGAACTTCTTATAAGTTGTAAACAAACTTCATATTTTGGTAATTTAGCATAATGACATTCTTTCTTCAAGACTTGCAATTTTTTTTGTAAGTGTTGTTCGTGGTATTTTTTTGTTTTGAGTAAATGATGTTGTCGATGAAAACAATGACCGAGTTGTCAATAAATGGTTTGAATACTTGATTCATTAAATCCATAAAAGCGATTGGTGCATTGGTGATACCGAATTACATCATCAAAAACTTGTAATGTCTATAACGAGTTCGAAATGTCATCTTTTTGATATCGCTTTCTTTTAGTCAGCATAGATGATAACCAGAGCATAGATCCAACTTTGAAAAATAATCAACCCCTTCAAGTTGATCGAAGAAATCATCAAATCAAGGTAAGAGGTAGTGGTTCGTGATGGTCACTTTATAAAGTTCACGATAGTCAAAACACATTCACATTGAATCATCATTCTTTTTGACAAATATAATATGTTCACCTAATGAAGAAGAACTTGGATGAAGAAAACCTTTTTTGATAAGTTTTTGAAGTTGAAACATCAATTCACATATTTTAGTGGGAGGGGAATGGTATGGTGTGTATGCAATTGGTGTCACACCCGGTATAAAGTCGATTCGAAACTCGATTTTCTTTTTAGGAGACAAGTTGGGCAAATCATCCGAGAATACTTTGGGGGTTTCCCCAAAAATTTTGATATTTTCCTTTTTGCCCATATAAAACTTAACAAAGGAAAGATGCACAGCCCTTATATGTAATTAGATTAAACCCACACTCATTTGAATTACTTCACGAAATTTATCATGAGTAATTATGAGACGATAATATCGTATAGTTTTTAAACCGAGATATATGAGTTGTTGTTAACGAGTTGGTTGTACATTGATAATGCGTAAACACATCAATAACTTGATGTTATAAAACGTATTGTTTTGTATGATTTGAGGAGTAAATAGTACAAAAATATAAGTCAAAGTTTATTTGTTCCTTTTATCCCAAGGGGTAATAGCGATATCTTAGGCCCCTCGATGACTTTGTGTTGACTTATGTGTCGGGCTTAGTCAGGACTGAATTGATGTGTTCAATTAAGTTCTTCGTCATACAAATCAGAAATCAGGAAACAAACTGTTAGACAATGAGAATGATTCTGTTTCATGTCTTTGTACACATGATATCTTGCAGAACAAAGGATTATATGATCCTTTATCTAAGGACACACAACTGACTGGGTCAGAGTTCGACAACAGCTTTTGAAAGCTACGATTGTTGGTCAAATTTTGAAGTCATACTTGCAATTATAGTTATTACACTTATCCAAGTGGGAGACTATTGGATTAGGTGTCTAAGGCTATAACTATAATTGGTATGTACTTGATTTGATAGTAGCATGGTCCTTTTGGGCTGCCTTCACCGAGCAACTTGACATGATGACTTTTGGAGAGAGAGGTTGAATTTATTATTTGGGATAATAAATTGATTTATTAATGTATTATGAAAATAATACATTAATTAGAATTCATGTTATTTAATTAGTATTTATTCAGAAATTAATTTGGATTTAATTTTGGGATTAAAGGAACTAATTAAAAGAATAGAGACTGTTTTGAAAATCATTGATAGTTGTGAAACTGGGCTGGTGGACTCCTTAGAATGGAGTGGACGAAATTCTATAGGGAGGCCCTATAGATTTCTCCCAAGGACTATTGGTAAAGAGTCCATGGGTTTCTTAAGCCTTAAGCAGGAAATTAGGGTTTCCTCCAGAAAACCCTAACATCGCCGAGCTATATAATGACCCAATAGGCTTAGGATTTTCAGCGAATGCTTGCGAAGAAGAAACCCTAGCCGAAATTCTATCTGCTTCCTCTAGCTAGAGGTGTTTGTGATCCATTAGAGGTTTAACATTTGAGGCACTAAGCTTTCAAGAGTCAAGGATCTACACGGAGTTCTAGTTATTACTACATAACTAGTAAGGTAATCATCAAAACCCTTTTTTTATATAATTTTCGAAATTGTATGCTAGATCTAGGGTTTATTGCTTTGGTATTCAATTGCATGTTCAACTAGTGAAAAACTTAGATCCAAAGCAATTTAGGTTGCATGATCACATAGGATGTAGTTATGCTCATAACCCATCAATCTACTCCAGAGCCTACTAGAATACTCAAAAGTACAGAAAAAGTCGGACCTTAAGTACTAGAGAGATTTCAAAGAGAGATATGAGCATTGGGATGAGAAAATGAAGGAAATTCGAGGAGTATTTATATTTGAACATGCATTCGCCGCTTTTCGACTAGAGGGGCACTACACCCTTCAAGTGACGTTGCTCCTGCGACCATACTTCCACAAGTTAGCACCAGATTTGCCTATGTCACAATGTCAACAACCTGTTCCACGCCACACCTCTCGTACATGCGCATACTAAATTTTGACTTTTCCAAAAATTATATCTTCATCGTACGAGCTCTGTTTTCGATGTTCTTTAAATTCATGCATAACTATCGATTGTAAGATCCGGATTGTTGGAGTTATTTAATTTTAATGTATTTTGGATCTTTGGGAGTGGGTACGTTGTAGTGAGAGTATCCCACAACATGGTGATGCTGGAAGTTTCACCGGATCATTTAATGATCCCCACAATGTGACATCTATTAGTCACAACGTGGAGACTCTCTGTCATGAAAACCCTAATTTTTCGGGTATTTAAAGGAAAGTGGGGAGGCTAGGTTGCCCATCTTTAGCTTCCATCATTCTCTAGCCCTAGAAAATTAACCTTAACCCACCTTGAAGCTTTTAAGCTCATTTTCAAAATACCCATTCTCTTTCCTTATGTAGCTCATAACTCATGCATGGCTCACTCCTAACACCCAAGATTGGATTTTTATGACCCTACTACACATAATACACTAAAATGGGGCAGATCAAGGTCTTTGGAGTTCATTATCTCATAAAGTCTCCATCTTTTGGGACACACCCTAATATACTCAAACAACATGCTCATGACAAAGGAAAGACAAAGTCTGAAGCTTTATACCTTAATAAGAAGCTTCCCACTCAGATTTGCTCGGATCTAGCAGCTTGGACTCCAACTTCTTCTTCTTCAAGACCTTCTATTCTCTTCAAAAATCACACACACTCTCTCAAGGCTCAATCACACACACACACACAAGCTTTAGAACGAAGGTTAAGGCACTCTTAGGGTTTTGTCTCTGGGAATGGTGGCCATAAATGAGGCCATCATATCCCTTATATAGGGGACTCACCGCAAATTAGGGTTGCACTCTGGGCCTAGTACGCCCAGCGTACTAGGTGGTCTCCACGTCACATGCACGCTGACGAGTACGCTAAGCGTACACCTCAGGATTGTCCATCGTACTCATTTTTTACTCTTTTTATAATAAGGGCTAAAATAAACAATAGCTCAATATATCAAGGTTCTCGAAGTATACCTGGACTTGGGATGTTACAATTTTCCCCCACTATAATCAGACTTCACCCTCGAAGTCATGCTCTTCAAATAGCTTTGGATGCTGCTCCCACATCTTGGACTCCGGTTACCAAGTCATCTCGGACCCTTTCCAGTGTTGCCACTGAACCTGAACCAGGGGCACCTCTTTTTTCCTCAAAACCTTCACCTTTCGATCCATAATCGCGATCAGTCTCTTGATATAATTCAGGATCACATCCACCTGAATGTCCTCTAGTGGTACCACTGTTGTCTCATCAACCACACACTTCCTCAAATGGGACACGTGGAAGGTGTTATGGATCTGGCTCAACTCCGCAGGTAGCTCTAAGCGTTATGCTACCTTACCCACTCTAGTGGCCACCCTGAAAGGACCGATGTATCAGGGGCCCTACTTGCCCCTCTTCCTAAATCGTATTACCCCTTTCCACGGGGATACCCTCAGGAGAATAAAATCTCCAACCTGAAACTTAAGTTCAGATCGTCGTTTGTCCACATAACTCTTCTGGCAACTCTAAGTCGTCAGTAATCTCTGTCTGACCTGCTGAATTTGCTCAGTTGTCTTGATCACTATCTTAGTGCCATCCATCACTCGCTTCCCTACCTCTCCCCAACAGATGGGGGTCTGACACCTCCTCCCATAAAGAAGCTCAAAATGAGGTATGTCGATATTGGAATGGTGGTTGTTGTTGTAAGAAAACTTAGCCAAGGGTAGTTATGCATCCCAACTTCCACCGAAGTCCATAACACATGCTCGAAGCATGTCCTCGAGCATTTGAATCTTCCACTCACTCTGTTCGTTTGTCTGTGGGTGGTAGGTTGTGCTAAAATGCAATCGCGTTCCCAACTCCTCATGGAACTTCTTCCAGAACCTGGAAGTATAATGCACATCCTGATCGGACACTACAGATGTCGGCATCCCATGTCGAGCTACCACCTCTTGCACACATATCTCTGCCAGCCTCTCAACAGAAGAGCTCTCACTGATAGCAAGAAAGTGAGCGCTATTCGTCAACCGATCCACAATCACCCAAATCGCGTCGACACCCCGCGTGGTCCTCGACAACTTGGTGATAAAATCCATAGAAATTTTTTCCCATTTCCATTGGGGAACCTCCAATGGCTGCAACTTGCTATGAGGACACTAGTGCTCGGCCTTAACCCAGTGACAGGTCAAGCACCTCTCGACTATGCACGCAACGTATCTCTTCATACATGGCCACCAATAATCTCTCTTCAGGTCCAAATACATCTTAGTGGCCCTGCAGTGGATCGAAAATCTCGATCTATGTGCCTCCTCCATCAATGTGCGTCGAGCTCCGCCCATATAAGGCAACCAAATCCTTCCTCGGAAGGTCATAATTCCTCTACTGTCCGTCACAAACTCGGACTCTTGCCCAATCACCCACTCCCTCTTGCGGTTCTCTGGTCTCACGGGGCCTTTCGAATGATATCTAAGACTGGAGTCATCAATGTCATCCTCATACACACGTCTTGGACCGGGGTGCTCTTTGCTCTACGGCTTAGGGCGTCGGCTACCACATTAGCTTTGCCCGGATGATACAAGATCTCACAGTCATAATCTTTCACCACATCTAACCATCTCCTATGTCTCATGTTAAGGTTGTGCTGATCCATAGGATACTTCAAACTCTTGTGGTCCGTGTATATGGTACACCGAACCCTGTATAGATAGTGACACCAGATATTGAGGGAAAACACCACTGCCCCCGGCTCCAAATCGTGGGTGGGATATCTCATCTCATGAGGCTTTAACGGCCTCAATGTGTACGTTATCACATGCACTCTCTTCAACTAAATCCTCCATTCCCTCCGAAAGGGCCAACATGGGAGCCTCGCACAATCTCTGGTGAAGGGTATCAAATGAGGTCTGCTGCTCGGGATCCCAAGTAAACGCAACACCCTTCCGAGTCAAACTGGTGAGAGGGATGACAATCTTGGAAAAATCTCTAATAAATCTCCAATAGTATCCAGCCAGTCCCAAAAAACTCTTGATCTCGGTGAGGGATCTCGGCACCTGCCATCTCATAACTGCCTCAATCTTGGCCGGATCGAACAAAATACCATTCTGGTTAACGAGGTGTCCCAGTAACTGGACCTCTCGTAACCAGAAATCACACTTAGAGAACTTGGCATAGAGCCCCTCCGATCTCAGTACACCCAGAATCTCTCTCAGGTGCTCTTCATGTTGCTCTCTGGACCTCGAATACACAAAAATATCATCGATAAACACAATCACCGAATGATCCAACATGGGCCTACACACCCTGTTCATAAGGTCCATGAACGCTCTCAGTGCATTGGTGAGCCCAAAAGGCATCACCATGAACTCATAGTCCCATAACGTGTCCTGAAGGCCGTCTTCTAGACATCCTCCTCACGGACTCTCATTCGATGATACCCAGACCTCAGATTGATCTGGAAAACCAAGACGCCCCCTGCAACTGATCGAACAAATCATTGATCCTCAGAAGTGGGTAACGGTTCTTGACCGTCAACTTGTTCAACTCCCGGTAATCAATGCACATTCAGTGTGAACCATCATTTTTCTTGACAAAAAGGATCGGGGTTCTCCACGGCGAACTACTCGGCCTAATAAAACCTTTCCCCAACAACTCATGTAGCTGTGAGGATAACTCCTGCATCTCCGGAGGCGCAAGGTGATAAGGTGCCTTGGCAATAGGTGCATCTCCCGGCACTACATCGATCCGAAACTCTACCTGCCTCTCGGGAGGCACTCCCGACAACTCCTCAGGGAAAACATCTGGAAACTCGCACACTATCGGAACTTCGGAGATAGAACTTGATCCATATGCGGTAGCCCACGTATCCATCACATACACCAAAAATCCCATACAACCCTACTGTAGACTCTATCTCGCTCTGGCGGCAAAAAAAATGCCAACCAAGATCGGGTACCCTCGCCATATACTATAAGCACTCCCCCACTAGGGTCTCGTATGGTCACCAGCTAACGCTCATAGTAAATCATAACTCCAAATCGACTTAACCAATACATGCCCACGATGACACAGACATCCCTCATCGCGATCGGAACCAGATCTATCGGAAACTCAACTCCGAAAATCTCGAGCACACATCCACGAATCACGTCAGTCACAAATACCGCATGCTCATCGGCTATGGAGACTCTCAGAGTTTGACTCAACACCTCTCGTCAGGTACTAATGTTACGACTAAATGCTAAGGATACAAAGGGTCGACTCGCACTCGAGTCAAGTAACACCAAGGCATGCACAAAACTCATAAGAAAAGTACCTATACATAATCACAATATAAGCACAAAATATCTCAAAGGAATACAATAAGAACACATACCAGCCACAACATCGGGTGCTGCACGGACCTCCTCTGCTGTCAGCTGAAAGGCTCTCCCACGAACCCTCGGTGTCTCAGCCTTCGCTGGCCGAACCTCAGTAGCATGCACATAAGTAGGTGTAGATCCCTGGGCTGATCCCTACACAAGCTGAGGGCAGTCGGCCTTCCGGTGGTCGGTCTGGTTGCAATGAAAGCAAATCGAGAATCCCTTGGGGAAATCCTTCACCATGTGCTCCTCCTTGCCGCATTTGTAGCAGATACCCGTATGGCAAGAACCCTCGTGACTCTTGCCGCACTTGCCACAAGTGCGGCCCTTTTAGCCCCAGCTCTAGAATTGGCGGGCTTGGCCCGCTTCGTCGCCGACTGTGAATGCACTGGTCTCCGGTCCTTCCCTCGGGACTCCTCCTCCTCCTCCTTGGTCTGCAACTCAAGATCAGTCTCTCTTCTCCTGGTATTGGCCTGAAGCTTGGTCAATATCTTACATGATGAGTTCGCCACAAACTCTCATATTTCCCTCCTCGTTATGCTTAGGTATCAGATCACACGTGCCTGCTCAGTGGTCACGTGTTCAGGGCAAAACATCGTCCTCTCATGGAACATCCTCAAAATCTCAATCACTGATTTTGTCTTCTTCTTGAGAGACAGAAACTCCTGAGCCAACCGTTCCCTCTCCACCGGGGGAACATACTTATCTCAGAACATCTGAACAAACCTCTCCCATGATACTGCAGCATGATCTGCAGTGCTAAAACCAGTTGTCACAAATTTCCACCAGCCCTTCGCTCCTAAGCGAAGTTGGTTCAGTGCAAACCAAACTCTCAAATGGTCGGTGCATGAACACGTGTAAAAACACCCCTCGATATTGGAGATCTACCTCATCGCAACAATCAGATCATGCGTCCTATCAAACTCTGGTGGCTTCGTGTTGCTGAACTCTCAGAACAGCAATGAGTCACCTCCCTGAGGCCTAGTAGCGGTGACGTCTGCAGTGGCCGCGACAGCAGCGGCCTTAATGATAGCAGTGTATCGCTCATCAAACGTTTGTATCAAGGTGGTATTAATAGAACCAAACATATCTGGAATCTCTGCTCGGATAGCTGCAGCTACCTTCTCGTGGATCATCCTTTGTATCTCCTCATCACTACTCCCACTACCTCTAGGGTTGTGGCGTGTACCCACCATGATGTCTCTGAAACACAACACAAAATCATCAGGGACTCGTTCGAGCATACTCACACTCGATCACCCACCCCTACTTGTTCCATAGCATCCTAAGGATTATTAGTTGAATCATTCACTGGTCATGAGTTTCCAGTAGTACGGGCCCAATACCACCTTCCACACCGTATCAGTGTTCACCCCAAGTCCTCTTCCTCGGATCCCAATAACAAGTACTCTATGCCTCATAAGCTACTCTCACAGTAATCCTATCATTGGCTCGCTCCTGCTAGATATTCATACTTAAAACAATTCACTGATAGCAGAAATCCCTAGGCTAAGGCATCACAAATCAGGCCACCCTAGTCCTAATGTATGATTTACCTAGCCTATTCTCTAGCATGCAATATATTTCATAAAATATCTCGTAACACAAAATGAGGGTATTTTGGGAAATCACTGCTCGGGCTCTGGCTGATTGTACACACTGCTCCGGCTCGTCTTTTCTTAAACTCTTTCTCATTTTTAGAAAAATTTATCTCTTTTGAAAATCTTTCTCAAATCCTCAGTTTGAGTCCAAACACACCCGAGGGTGCATTCGAATCCCTCAAACCAAGGCTCTGATACCAACTTGTAACGACGTAAATTTTCAGACAAAATTTTCAATTTCAAACACAATAAAACTCATTTCCTAATTCTCACAAGCACATATATCTCAAATGTCATCAAATAAACACAATCCCAGAATCATAAAAAAAAACAGTGTTCCGCCAGTGTGTACAATCATGTCGGTGCCTTGCCACGATCCTCAGAACTACCTGAAACACATATCACATAACACAGTAAGCATAAAGCTTAGTGAGTTCCCCAAAATACCACACACAACACATCAGCCACTCGAGGCTAAAACTCAACAAGACGCTCCGGTCAATGTGTCTCAGTGGGACCCTCCGGCCATACAACTCAGATGGGCCCTCTGGTCCCTCAACTCAGCAGCTCAATATAATATATAGTAAGCATAACACAAAACAGATAACATGATACTCAAAACACAACTCATTCACATAAGATCCTCTGGTCACACATAAAGTTACCACACAAGGTAAGTATAGTGAAAAGACTCACCTCGTAAGCTAGCAAATGAAACCTCGAACTCTACCCACCGGTCTAGCCTCTGCCTAACACATAATAATCTCTAATTAATATCGACACTCAAGAACTAGACTAACCCTTCTACACTCACAGAAGGGCGAAAAAGACAATTTTACCTCTTCATAGGCTTAATAGTCCACAATTTGACAAAACCCTAAAAGTTAACAAAAGTCAATGATAGGGAGTACTACGCTGTGCGTACTCGGCTGCCATGCAGACATCGTGGATGCTCGACCCCTACGTCGCACATACTAGGATTACGCCCAACATACGCCCCAGTTTCACATTCCTCTCATTTTTGTTCTTCACCAGTTAAGACATAGGCTCATATCTCAGATCTGGGCTCCCTAATGTCTCTTAGTCCATAAAGTTAGTGACTTTAAGCCTTTGCATGGCTGAATATTACAAAAACACTCAAAACATGGCTCACTCCTAATGCCCAAGATTGGATTTTTATGACTCTACTACACATAATACACTGAAATGGGGGCAGATCAAGGTCTCTGGAGTTCATTATCTCATAAAGTCTCCATCTTTTGGGACAAAACCCTAATATACTCAAACAACATGCTCATGATAAAGGAAAGGCAAAGTCTGAAGCTTTATACCTTAATAAGAAGCTTCCCACTCAGATTTGCTCGGATCTAGAAGCTTGGACTCCAACTCCTTCTTCTTCAAGACCTTCTATTCTCTTTAAAAATGATAGAAACACTCTCAAGGCTCAATCAAACACACACACAAGCTTTAGAATGAGGGTTAGGGCACTATTAGGGTTTTTTCTCTGGGAATGGTGGCCAGAAATGAGGCCATCATATCCCTTATATAGGGGACTCACCCCAAATTAGGGTTGCACTCTAGGCCTAGTACGCCCAACGTACTCACGGGTATACCCAACATTCTAGGTGGTCTCCGTGTCACATGCATGCGTACGCTAAGCGTACACCTCAGGTACGCCCCGCGTACTCGTTTTTTTACTCTTTTTATAATAAGGGCTAAAATAGACAATAGCTCAATAGATCAAGGCTCTTGAAGTATACCTAGACTTGGGATGTTACAGAAACTTTCAGAAATTCACAAGTTGGTTGAGGAATTCAAAGCTCAAAACGAAGATACAAATACAAGTTTAATCAAAATCAACAGCCATCTCAAAGTCAAATCTGGCGAATGAAGAATTGTGTGATATGATACTTGTGGCTCTTGAAAAAGTGAAAGCATAGGAGTTGGTCTCCTTCGGTTGGGCTTACTGTTTCAGCGAAAGCTGATTCGCCGTGACGGGTTCTTAAGAATGCGTCGATTCTAATTCTTCACCATCTAGTCTTAAGGACATGAGATCTCGAACTGTGTTATTTTCTTTAGCAAAAGCTAATTAAGGTATAAAGTTTAAATAAAACTATGGTTGGATTATTAGATTACATCGTTTCATGGTCTTCCTCACTTTGGGAGTTTGTGATATGTGGAAGGTAGCATGATGGTCACCTAGGTATTAATGATTAGAGCCCCAATGATGTAAAGTCTGATCGTATATGTCCATAATTATAAAATATAAAAAAGATTACTTGTGTTCTAATTTTTTTTTCTTTGGTTCATTTTTTCCTTATGTATCTTTTGTACGAATGTTTCTTTTTCATGGTTTTCATTGCATGCATTCATTATTAGATTTTATGATATTTATGTCCCTATTTGTTCTATGTTTCTTTTTGCCATCTAGAAATCGTCCTGTTTGTCCAGTTCTTGCTCTTTCTCGAGGACAAGAAAGGTCTAAGCTTGGGGAGATTTGTTAGGTGCAATTTATGCACCTTTTTTGCACACATTTTATTCCATTTTCATGCATCTATTTAGCATTATTGTTCTTCCTTTTTCTGGAAAGTCATCATATTCATGTTAGTCTTTAGAACAACCTTATTTGTAAACTTTCATGTCCTTTTCAGGTAAACCGGAGGTTGGGTTTGTTGGATTAGTGTCTAAGTCCATAACTATTTTGGTATGTACTTGACCCGATGGTGCATGGTCCTTTTGGGTTGCCTTCACCAAAGCAACTTGATTGGAGAAATGAATAAAGAGAGAAAGGATAATATGATTTATTAATATGTTATAGGAATAATTATTAAAGGAGAAATCATATTTGTTTAATTAATATTGGTCAATAATTAATTAAGAATTAGTTTTGTGATCAAATGTAATTAATTAAACTAGAGGGGCTGAATTGTAATTATGTGATAGTTACAAAATAAGGTAAGGATTATCTTATATATATGGTGAACGAATTTGAGGTGTAAATCCCTTAGAATTCGAGTATGATAAGGATTCAAGGATTATCTTATTGGTTGCTTAATGGATAATCAACTAGATAAGGATAATGACTGAAACCCTATCTCTACACCTATATAAACACCCCTAGGGCCATGAATTCGAAAATCCCTTCCCAAGAGGTCCTAGATACGAATTCTAACCTCTCACCTCTCTCCTTATACCTTCTCCACTTGCTTATGGTGTTTGTGAGCCATTAGAGGAGTGACACTTGTGACTCTAAGCATTCCAAAGTCAATACAAGGAGATTTGGGATTGTTATTGCTACATAACAATCAAGGTAACACTATAAACTTATTCTCATGTTAATATGATTATATGTATGCTAGAATTAGGGTTTATAGTCTTGGATTCAAAGCATGTACAATAGAGAAACCTAGATCCAAGCATTAGGGTTTGTATGAGCACATAGGATGTCTTATGACCAAAACCCAACAGTGGTATCAGAGCCTAGATTGGTTTCAATTGTATTGATGCATATTTGATCGAAATAAGCACTGAAAATCGATTTTTTGAGTTTCTGAGTGTTTGACTCGCCGAGTCACTTGGTGAACTCGCCGAGTCAGCTGTACTCGACGAGTCCAAGCCCAGACTCGACGAGTCAAAGTGTCTGACAGCTCGTTTTCGCGATTTTCTTCCTGTTTTGGCTTTGGATAATTACCATAAACTTGTTTTTGTGATAAAATCCGAATTTTTTCATTATTATGTGATTATCCTTACCTAAATAGAAGATAATTGTCAAAATTTAGATAATCACTTGTTTTATTAGATAAAGTTTGATTATTTGTAATTTAGATTTGAATTATCTTGTGAAATAGTTTCAATTAATCCCTTTAGGTTTTATAGTTTAAATTTGAACCCCAAAAGTTTTGTTGTTTTGAAATTTAAATAGTTAAAACCCTAATGTTTTGAAAAAGGTTTCAAAACTTGCCCTCAAGTTTTTGGAATTTAAAAGTTGATTAAAAGTTTAATTAGAAATGTTAAATTCTAAAACTCTAGTAATGTCTTGAAAAGTTCAAATCACACCCTTATGGTTTTATTAATTAATTAATGAGTATAATTAATAGAGGTTTAATAAGTCCATAAAAGTTTAGGTTAACCTTTTAATTGAATTAAAAGTGTAATTGTTAAAGTTAACCATATAGTATTTTAAAAGTATAAAGTACACCCTATACTATATATAACATTAAAAGTCTAACATTATATATGTATAAGTAAAAGTCAGTCTTACCGTTAGTAGGCCTCATTCACGAAGCTGGTCTATAAGGGGTGTTTAAGGAAATTGCCTATAAAATGGCGATTGAATGGGTATCCACTCTTACCCACCGCACTCTTGACTAGTGGAGGGTCGTTAGCCGAACGGGTAGGATAGGACGAAACCTTCCATTATAAGTATAATGAAATACAAAGTAACTAAATGTTTCGCAAATTCCCAATCTTAGTTACTTAGGCAAAAGTGAATTGATGCAATTCCATGAAATTACACTTTGTGCCCTTGCGAAGACGTTAGTGGAGCGTGTGTGGTTTACCGGCACACTAAATGGTTCTAAGCAAAGGTAGCAAAAGGTGACTCAATGTTTGTCATAGTTCGGTGGAGCGTGTGTGGTTTACCGGCACATCGAATAGGTGATTGTAACATGTGAGGGCACCATGTAGTTTGCATGGTTATTCACACCCGCTTTGTGATCCTCGGCATCCCAGTCACAAACAAGAGGGGCATATCGAGATTTAAACATGCAATTGAAATGTTCAATGAATCTCAAAGGATCTAGGAGTTTTCATAGATTTAAAACTTAAATTCCTTTTTCGTTTCTCATGGTACAAACTAGTGAATCGTCATTCACTTACCTTCAAATGTTCTGCGATTTGGGTTACGGCATCCCTCTCCCGAGTTGTAGGATATTGTGTTGGGTCCTAGCCTTGGAATTTCATTTGGGTGATTTACCAAGGACTCAATCAATCAACTAACTTGAATTCGTTTTTCTCCCGATGTCAAAGTTCGACAACTATGGTCTTCGCAAATTCCGTGGAACAAGCATTCCACATGAAGATGATATTCCACGATTCGATCAAGGAACAAGAAATCATGCTTCACTTCCTCCTCCTCCTCCAATTATTCTCCCTAACCCACAAGTTCAAAGGCTTGAAAAGTTCAAGATCACTCAAGCCCTTTTGGCAAGTGAACATAAAGAAGGAAAGTCGGTGTGTGCACACGTCCTAGGGATGAAGTCACACATTGATAGACTAAGAATGATAGGATCCATTGTCGGTGAAGAGATGGCTGTTGATTGGGTTCTTCAATCACTTCCTAACTCTTATAGTGAGTTCGTAAGAGAGTACTATATGATGAACCGCGACGTGACCCTTATAGATCTCACCTATATGCTTATTGCTGCTGAATCAGCAATGGTTTGGCGCAATAGAAAAGCAAAGTTGATTGGTGAATCTGCCTTCGAGACCTCTGTGGATATAGACAATGGCAATGAAAGACATGCAATGATCGAAAAGTTTGATCATAAGAGAAAGGCGATGTCTGAAATAGTTCCATGTGTTGTTCCAAAAAGAGTCAATTTGCTTTTATTGCCAAGAGAAGGGGCATTGGAGACGAAGCTGCCCTATTTACCTAAGAGATCTAAGAGATGGGAGAGTCGAAACGTATGGCTCTAATTTAGGTAAAATCCATTGACTAACTCTTTTAAGCTTCATTCTAGGTTCTGAATACATAATGTGATAAGATTACAATTGATGTTTAGAAGGATCAAAGAAAAGAAAAGAAGCTTAAGGGAAGAAGTGAGCAGAATCTAACCATGAAGGAATGGATTTCGATTGCGTTTCTCGAAGATTAGATTCTTGAGCTACTACTTAGAGTTAGAATTAGATTGCTAAGAAAGATGTATTCGCATAAGTTTTTCAATGAGTTGCATTGTGAAGGACAAATTTTTCCGCAATAAAATAAATTTTGATTTTAAATTTTATTTATCCTTACAATGGCATGTATGAAAAAATTGATGTTAAAATTATTAGCAATAATGGATTTGTTTCTTATTGTGTTATGGAAAGTCAAGAATTTACCAAATAGGGAGAGTTTCTCATCGCCCAAGTTTCAATTGAACAGAAACTTGGAATCATGCAACTTGGTTGCATGATGAATGAGAAATTTCATATTTGATAATTAGACTAATTCGTTGACAAAGTGTCAAGTGAAGGACTAGGAGATCGAGTACACAAAGTTGTGTGTTGATCAAGTTCACCATAAGAGTAACAAAGATATTTGTCATCATTTACTAAAGGTTTAGTAAATATGATTATACTTACAAGATTAAGTGTAATTTTGAATTGATTAAAGGGTTTAGATCAATAGCAAAACGAATAAGAAGAATCAAATAGGCAGAAAGATAAGAGTTTCTCCATTCTAAGAAGAAGGGAGAGTGGCTTTTATGCTTTATGATAGGTCTTAATGATTAAGAACCATATCTCAATTGATCCTCTAAGTGAGTCTTGGTACAATTGTATGTTAAAGAAGAGGAATCAACGATTGATGAAATGGTCAAATCAAGAAGACAATCATACTTTGTTCCAATAACAAGTCTTAAAGTTAAGATTGTGACAATGAGTAAAAGGTATTAAAGGTTTATAACATTCATCAAATGTGGAACGTTGTGATGTCTTGGATAAGACAAAGACCAACTATGACCAATTTATGAAGTGTTTTGATACAAGCTACACTAACTCTTGAAAATTTTTTTGTCAAGAAATGTTTATTGACAAAAGAATCTTATATGTCAAGGAGTCAGTGGGAGTCTTAATGGTCTCGAAAAGTTTCAAGAACAAATCAAATAAACCTTATCGATCATCACTAGCACACGAGTTGAGGTTTACAACCTATCGTAAAGACATTATTTTGTTTATGTGCCAATCCAATCGAGTTAATTATGCATGTGAGTCCTATGAGTTCTCATTTGAATGCGTAAAAGGCAAGGACCTTGATCAATGAAAGGTACATTGATAGGAAAAAGGTAAGATGCTTAACTACTTGGAAGACGTGGTGGGCAGCTGTGCTACTATAAGGCAAGAAATCAAGATTAAGAAAGTTCGATCCATATGAGTTTGAATTTGTCGTAAACTTTGGTTTTAACAAATTCGCATGGATAGGAACACATACACCGTTTAAATCTAAGTGTCATAAGATTTCCTCCTTCATGAAAATGATTGTGAGAAAATGCTTTCACTAAGAAAGATTTTAAAAGATAGTGATTGTAAAATTGCATTCTCAAATTCGATCATGGTTACGGCATCCCTTTCCATAATTTGAATTGTGAGGTTTGGCAATTAGTCTTAATTGTTAAGACACACATATGAACTATCTAAGGCAAAAGTGTATAAGTTCAAGAAGCCTTGATAAAAGATTATCAAAGCACTAAGTATTAGAAACATGAACTTAAGAAATTCAATAAGTATTGTTTTTCTGGAAGTTAAGATGTTTATGAATACATGTCGAAGCTAGTGGAAGCATAAGTGTTATGTTTTATAATAATCATCATGATAGTGGGAGCATAAATGTTATGATTGTATGATTATTAAGGCACGTATTGCATAGTTGGCAATATTAATTATAGAAAACAAGAGTCATACTTTGCAAAGTTGTAAGAGTTGAAAGGTTGTTTTGCTATAATTAAGGGAGAGAATATTATGCTTCATTTCAAATCTAAAGGATTAGATTGCGAAATGTTGATAAATTTAGTCAAAGGTACATAGTGTGTTCTTAAAATTTCGATTGTGATTACGGCATTCCTCTTCGCAATTCGAATTTTGAGAACATAGCAAATAAAACATTATGCGTTGTGTCCCATACGCTTCGGGTATAGGATCGATTGCGAATGCTTTAATGTTTGACCATTCTAAAATTTTCCAAATGTATAGTGCATTTAGAGGGAAAAGGGACTAGAATTGGTTTTGACTAAAATAATTAAACAACTATCAAAGGACAATCCAAAGTTCGACGAGGATTGGTCGCTTGCGAGTAGTTGGAAGTATAGTATTGGAAATTATGGAAGTGTTTCCATATTGGATGGACGATATCGACATCATTACGAATAGATAAGATTCTATTAAGAATGAGTTGTCATATAGAAAATATGGAAGTGTGTCCATGTTGGGAAGTAAAATCTATGTCTAGATTAGAAACTTTATGCGAAAGGATGTTCAAAGGAATGTACTTTGAGTGAGAGACATCATATCTAAGGAATTGTCTTGTAACAATCTCCGATAGAGGAATTTGTAATATCATTGGCAATAGTCTTTGAGACTTTGGTGCAGTGACATTACAAAAGGATCGTTGCATAAAGTGTTAGAATCTAGTATATTCTATAAATAACAAGAATTTGAAATTCTTACACTTAAGAAAATGGATTTGGTGTTGTAAAATGAGAATGATTGGAAATGTGTTCAATTTGTCTATTTCGCAAAAGAAAGAACCATAGGTAAACATTGTGTGCATACTAGGAGCATGGGACAAGTGTTGGAATTAAAATGCGAAGTTGATTACCCGAAACGACAAATAATGAGTAATCGATATGGTGATAAATAAAACGTGTTTTGTTTATACTCAAAGGTTTGAGGCCATATGGGATTAGTATTATTCTTGTGTTTCACCTTGCATGTTTTGACTTCCAGAATAATTGAGTTTATTAAGAATAATCGAATTATTCAAACGGGCCACAGTCGTTCATATGTTGGAAGTAGATATGAATGAAGACTGTCGTGAATTGGTGTGTGGATTGTCTAGAAGAGTATTAGACATAAGCAAATATTTGCTGCAACGTTCATGAGTGCTTATGAATATGATTTGAGCATTGGATTAAACCCACGCTCACTTGGATCACTCCATGAATTGTATCACGAGTGATTGGTGAGACGATAACATCTTATATTCTTGAAACCGAGATGTGTGAGTTGTATCTTGCGAATCGGTTGCACATTGATAATATGTAAACGCACCAGTAACTTGGTGTTATAAAACATATTGTTGTGTGTAATTCGGTGAGTGAGTGCAAGCAAGCATTGTATCAAAGTTTATCCGTTCCTTTTATCCAAAGTAGGATAAAAGCGATATCTTTAGGCCCCTCGATGGTTTAGTGATGACATACGTAAATGCTCGGCCGGGCTAGGGCTAATTTGATTTGTTCAATTAGTCTGTCGTCATAAATTGGAAATCGAGATAGAGTACAAAGAGAATGATTTGAAATCATATCTCATACGATATCTAGAATGGAGGAATATATGATCCCTTATCTAAGGACACGCATATCTGATATGATCAGAGTTGACAGCGGCTTTGGAAAGCTACGATTGCAGATCAGGATCTGAAGTCATACGCAGAATAGTTGTTAGACTTATCCAAGTGGGAGACTGTTGGATTAGTGTCTAAGTCCATAACTATTTTGGTATGTACTTGACCCGATGGTGCATGGTCCTTTTGGGTTGCCTTCACCAAAGCAACTTGATTGGAGAAATGAATAAAGAGAGAAAGGATAATATGATTTATTAATATGTTATAGGAATAATCATTAAAGGAGAAATCATATTTGTTTAATTAATATTGGTCAATAATTAATTAAGAATTAGTTTTGTGATCAAATGTAATTAATTAAACTAGAGGGGCTGAATTGTAATTATGTGATAGTTACAAAATAAGGTAAGGATTATCTTATATATATGGTGAACGAATTTGAGGTGTAAATCCCTTAGAATTCGAGTATGATAAGGATTCAAGGATTATCTTATTGGTTGCTTAATGGATAATCAACTAGATAAGGATAATGACTGAAACCCTATCTCTACACCTATATAAACACCCCTAGGGCCATGAATTCGAAAATCCCTTCCCAAGAGGTCCTAGATACGAATTCTAACCTCTCACCTCTCTCCTTATACCTTCTCCACTTGCTTATGGTGTTTGTGAGCCATTAGAGGAGTGACACTTGTGACTCTAAGCATTCCAAAGTCAATACAAGGAGATTTGGGATTGTTATTGCTACATAACAATCAAGGTAACACTATAAACTTATTCTCATGTTAATATGATTATATGTATGCTAGAATTAGGGTTTATAGTCTTGGATTCAAAGCATGTACAATAGAGAAACCTAGATCCAAGCATTAGGGTTTGTATGAGCACATAGGATGTCTTATGACCAAAACCCAACAGGGTTGTGCTTTGGAAGGTGTCGGGATGCATTGGTGAAGAATTCAGGATGATCGGGCGAATAGCGGAAAAGTTTGAAAATGAAGTTTGGAATTGGAGTTAGAGGGGTACACGGGGCGTGTTGGATTTACATTATAAAAGGAGCACAAGCCGTGTGACCAGAAAAGGGGGTTGCTGACTACACTGAACACGACCCTTGTTGATTTTTTCTATTTTGACATGGGCCGTGTTCGACCCCAAAACTGCCTTTTGGCAGTTTTTCCTATTTTCATATCACGGGAATTGAGTCATTTTTAGACACACACATGATACCAGAGCACATTGGGTGAAGGAATTTCAGAGGTTTTTGCAAGGATTTATTCGGTTATCATTTGGAAACATTATTTCCCTTAATTGTAAATTGTAATTGCACATCATTTCAATCTTTACAACTTGTGATTTTGTTCTAGCCATGTGTGGCTAGAACCCTAGTTTCTCCAACTTCTTATTTTGACTTCTTGGTTGTGATTTCAATCATATGACTTGATGTTTGCTTTTGATTTCTATCTAGTGAAATTGATTTTTCTTCAATTTAATGTTTGATTCTAATTGGGACTATTATTGGCCATTTGAATTAGGGTTAGGTCATTCAAGTTATTCATTTTGAAAAATCCATATTTGTTTTGTGAATTGGACTAAGTAAAAAGCATTAAATTGAGTTCTCTTGAATGAATTTAGTGTAAATCTTTTCACACACTTTTACACTCCCGAGCTTGTGAGGAGTATTGGGTGGTGTTGGACATTCACATAAAGCTTAATGCAACCTTTTAATCTAATTCTAAGAGATTGTTTAGACTAGGTTAGTAAGGTTAGGGCTAATCAAAGAGCTTATTTTGGTTAAATAATGTGGTGAATGGGAAGTTTTAGAGCTTGTTAACATTTACAAATACCAACTTAGATGTAATTGAGTAAATATAATGTTATCTTTGAATGCATTGCTAAGTTGTCATACATATAGTTGGAGTCCTTACAAACTTTGAATTTAATTCACCTATTTAGTTGATCACTTGTATTTTTAATTGTTTGTTTTAATCATTACATTATAACCCCCCTTCTTTACTATTGGTGATCATAGTACCTTGTGCAAAGATGTATAGACTGATTGTCCTGCGTCTCTGTGGATCGAGCCTACTTGCATTGTACTACCTTTTAGTACAATATAGTAGTGTTCTTTTGGAGTATATCGTACCCCTTTATTTGTTAGGTTTGATACGCCTAACTGGAACCATGTTTTGTAAACAATTATGGCTTTTGGTTGGTTTTGAAACTGAAAAATTTTACCTTGATATTTGGGATGTTACATTGATGAGTACTATAAGTTTCATTTGGACTCTGTCGACTAATTATTATTTTGTTTTCAAAGTTATATTTTTAATAAACTCAGACTGTTAAAGTCCGTATTAAAATCATAACTCTATCATACGAATTCCGTTCGGCTGTCTTTATATTGATGAATTCTTGTTCACGAGATCTTTGATTCTTTTTTAGATTGATTTGCCTAACAATCGACCGATTCAAATTTCCGTTTTTGTGTCGCACACTGCTGCACTAAATCTTTTAAAAATCGTAACTTATATGCAATCAAATTTGGACGTTATTTATTTGAACGGGTTCGCTTTTACGAATACTACGGATTTCGTTTAGATTACATAAGCTAATAACCAACCTATCTCCAATGCAGTATTTACGACGTACATAGCCGTGTTGGTTTAATCGCAAAACTTCGAACAACATAACTTCTTTATACAAAGTCGGATTTAAGCGCCCCTTATATCCACGTGATAGTCATTACGAGTATTACATCTTTAGCTAATATTATCTATTATATCTTAAATGTATAATCCGAATTTGCAGGCGTTACACAATAGAAAAAGTGTATTAAGTCTCCAATGAAACATGGCCATGTAATGAATTTTCTAGTTAGTGTAAGGCACTACCGCACTAGTGAGATGTTACCCCTCTTCAGAAAGTAGTGGAATATATGAATGGTTCATGGGGCTAAGATGTCCCCATATATTAGAATTAGAAGTATAAATAAAGTCTTTATATTGGTTGTTAGGGGTATAAACTTCTCCATTGATGTTCTAGTTCTAGCTCTTTGTGCAATTGGAAATTATTTATTGTAATATTATTTTGTTAGGAAAAATAGAATAACATTATAAAAATGTGATTATGTTTTAATATCCATGTACTAGTATAAGGGGTATAAAACCAAGTATTTTAGAGTAAGGGTAGAAAATTACATTATTGTGACATTAGGAGTAAAAAATTCCATTTGTATGTTTTGGGTTTGGAACACTTCGGTAATTGATAATTTGTGTAGAAATGTGTTATTATGAGACATGTAGATTGACATTAAGGCTATTAAATCATTATAGTTTAATGTTAAGGGTATATGATTAATATAACTTGTTGTAAAGGGTATGGTTTTATTTATCTATTTATTATTTATTTTACACAATACATAGGTCATCGATTTAGTATTGGCTAAAAAAGAGGATAAAATCCCCAATTAAATAGTTTAAATCATTTTATGATACGAGTGTTCTATATTGATAAAATATTTATTTTGAAACCATCTTTATATTAAAACTAACATAGTGGTCGAAAGAGTACCATGCTGTATCTGGACTTCAAACGATTTAGTTTTAACCATGTGAACGATAACACATTACTGGTTGATAGAGAATTAAATTGAATTTTCCAATAAATTACGAAATTTTATAGTTCTTACATATGATTTCTGAATTTGAAAGTAATTCATGAGATTATGCACCCTTCTATATTGTCCCTATAACTTGTCGTAAATGGTATCTAGTCCCTATAGCTTGAACTAAAGGGTAGGAAGTCACTATAGTTTGTTGTAGATATAACTTGTTAATAAGGGTATAAAGTCCCTAATTGTAAGCTTGACACCCACAAAAAAAATGATGGCACATTTACCATTAGTTGTAATTGTTTTGATGGGAAAATTGCATTAACCATTACAACAATATATGTTGTCTTAAAATCCATGTACTCACGAGAGAGACGAGAGAGACGTTATTTATCTCATGTATCAACTTACTTGACATTGTTCCACAAATCTTAATGAGAAGTGACGATGCACCTTTTGTGAAGAATTAGACGACCCGAGGATTAGCATGCGTGAAACATTAGTTAATTTGTGCGTATGATTTTAGTGGACCTTATAATATTGTACAATTGTTCATTATGTCTTTTATGTTTTGTTACACCCATGATGACACCATTATTGAATAATATATTGCAAAAAGTTGGACCACATTTTCCATTCGACAAAGACATTATTGCAAATGATGTCATGTTGCTAATTGCCGATGATTAAAGTTGGTGGTATTACAACATTAAACTTAAAATAACATGTTAATTATACAACATGTAGTTCTTATCGTTCATGTATCGAGCAAGCTCAGAATCGTACGAACTTCCTTTATAGCCCTTATACTCGCTCCACCACTTCATGAAACTACTCCCCTCCACGAAAATCTCAGGCGACACCGAGAAATCTTTTATCGAATGCCAAACATATACCTCAAAATTCTCGATGTCAGTTGCAATATTATTTGGGTCTTCATTCCTTAAGTCTCTTAGCGAAATCAATGCCTCCTCTACATGCGCCCAAAAGCAAGAATCCTCGGTAAGACTAGCAGCCTTCGTTTTTGGGTCGCTAGGCTTACGACCCTTCTTTTCTTCCTCCGACCACTTCTCTAATAACTTATAGTGGTTTGGTCTCACCGCCATGTAGTTTGTTTTTCGTCTTTTGTAGTGGTCGGCTATGTCTAGTGGCTCGACAATCCTCCTGTAGTTGGTTCCAGCATAGAGCCAACGCTTACGCAACTTCGCACCTTCTTTTTGGGGCACTAGGTCATTTTCTTCCACAGTCTTCTTCCAGTAATGGTTCAAATTTAGTTGATGTTTGATGGCTTCATTTTTTCCCTTGAGTTCGTTTGTGCTTTCCGCATTCTTGTAGCTATCGTAGTAACCCCCTGTAAGTCTTCGGGTCTTCATGTACCATTCTATGTACGTCAAGATTATCTTCATGTCGTTTAGCTTCTTTGTTGGCTCATACACGTTCCTACTTCTGATGATCATCTTTGTTTGCTTCTTTTCCATTTTCTCGATCAAATCATTCGAAATCTCATTTAACGCACCGATTTCTTGAAACTGGAATACAATTCCGGCCCTCAACGGGCTTAAGTTGGATTCGTTGGATTCGGAAGCCCCGTGATAAAATACTGTCTTTCTGATTGAATCCAACTCTTTACTATAATCGTGCATTTGGTAGTTTCCAGCATTTGGTGACACCATAACGTCAAGAACTGCCAAGATCGCATCTTGATCTTCAAAAGCTGTGTGCCCACGTGATTCTGTGCAGAAAAGGAAAGTGCCGAAAGGCTTGTATTGACTAGTCGATGAGAAAAAACTAGCAAGAAGATCTGTCTTCGCGACCACATTCAGGAAAGATGATTTCCATTGTGGGCGTTCAGAGATGGCGCCTTGGAGATGTTGGTTACCAATAAGGGGCGAACCAAACGTTATGCAAATCGGACGTTTGGCGGTTTTTGAACCGTTAGATTCTTCCAAATCTGCGTAATGTTGATGTAGTAGGGTGTAAAGAATGGCGAGGTATCCACCAAGACCACATCCGGTGACAACCAACTGATCATTTATAAGCTGAAAAAAGAAAGATTTAAACCATTAAGAACATATACTACATTTGATCTTGAGTTCTGAATCTGCTAAAGAAAAGATACCTGATTTGAGAGCTCGGAAAGCTCTTTAAAATGAAGCTCAAACAACTCAACAGCAGCTTTGTTAATGGATATTTTGGGGTTGACTTTTGTCGAAATGAAGTCAACGACTTTATGATTATCTGATGAAACCAGATCTTCTCCCTTACGAAAAGGAATTGTATAATCAGACAAACAGTTGAAAGCCAAGACTTTGATCCCAGAAGGACTCGTGTGAAGTTGATAAGTGGAAGAAGTTTGAGAAATTGCTCCATAAGCATCTTGAATGACATGTATGCTGCCAAGAAACTTTCCCACTTCGACTTCACTGTTGAACCTGCAAGTTGTTATGAAACTTATTTTCAAGATTCGATATTTTTATGATGAAAGAGATTAAGATCGATGCAAATCTAGCTTACATCTTTTGGCTCATCTTCTTTCTTGTTTCTTTTTAAGAAACTTTCTGGTGTGTTTCTTTCGGATGTTGAAGACGATTGAACGAAGCTTTCAAAGATTCGTTGTCGCAATAATGTAGATGTCAAGAATGAGTTACTTATAATGCACAAGAATTCATTGGTAGTGGGGTGTCTAATTTACACGAAAGTTCGTGATGATTACAATTTTTATTTACTTATTTAAATGTCGAGTGTTTCAAGTTGCAAGTTCTTTTCCAAAAGTCGTCGATGAAATCTTTATTTATTTAAATTGGTGTAAATAATTCCTGTGGTTCTTATGTTTTATGGACACGGTGCAGTATTTCAATTTCATTTCTAACGTTTTCATCCTCCAAAGGACTTTTTCTTTCACTTTCCGTCCATGGGGTCTATGCGTTAAGTCTATTTACAATGACAAATATATCATTTTCTTTTACTTGAATACAAAGGGTTTCATGGCAGATGAAATCATTATTTTTTTAATAAATATGTTTTATTATTATTATTTTTTCATTAATTTGTGAACTTTTGGTGGCATATGGACGTCCCTTTTCTCGAATATGTGTTCTCTTTCATAATTAGGCCCCACACGTAGAAACTTTCCACATTAACAAATTTGGGGTTCATCATATCATGTATTCTTCTCAGTCATAATGGTATATAAATCGTTAAACTGTTATTACTATTATTTTTTGATTGGCAGGATCATTAAATTGATGTTGATCACATAATAATAACAGAATATAAGTCTAATAAAAATGAGATTGGAGAAATTAAGGTGTTTTTTTTTTTTTTTTTATTGTTTTTATATTGGTTTTTATACGAAGGTAAGAAAATCTATAGGAGTGTATTTTAGTTGAGCTTTTTCATAAAAAAGAAAAAAAAGTTATCAGGTTTTTTTTTTTTTTTTTTTTTTTTTTTGAAAAGAGTAAGTTATCAGGTTAAGACAAGAAAATTTAGACTTGACGATGTATTATTATTATTATTATTATTATTATTATTATTATTATTATTATTGGTATCCCCCAAATTGTCCATTAATAAAGATGTTAATATATAGGGTTAATAATTTTATAGCTAGGATAACAAATTATAGTCTGTGTACATTTTTTATCACTTATTCTTTTTGGTGCATGATTAACCTTTAATTAATTTATTTTTTTTAAGCACACTATTATTATTGTCATAGAGGTTATTTCACGTAAACCTGTTATTGGGTTCTAGTTGCACCTCAGGTGACATCTCTAACGACCGTGCCTCCTATGGCCAGATCTCCAGCCACTAACACCTCGACATCTCGAACCTCAGGCGATATCTCATATTAGGTCATCTTTGCTTGGTGAGCTCATACAAAAAAAATAATAATAATAATAATAAAAAAACCCTGAAAATTGAAGATGAATAACAAAAAACAAAAAACAAAATAAAAATTTTAAAACCATGCTCAAATATCTCTTGACAAATAGAAGATATACCAAAAAAAAGTTTTTAATACCAATGATAAAATCATAAAAACAAGGAAAAAACATAAGTAAATTACACGAATGGTCCCTATGGTTTGAGGTAATTTGTATGTTAGGTCTATAATTTTTTTTTTTAATTCGGAAGGTTCCTACTATTTGTTTTTGTTATACTTTTGGTCCTTAATATTTGTTTTTGTTACATATTTGGTCTCTGTTTTATCTAAAAAAATATTATTTAAATAGAGAAAAATATTGGGATATGTAAGGTAAGGTGAGGGGTGGGGTTCGAGGTATGTTTATTGAAAAATATTGGTTTCAATTGTATGTGATGCTTTAACTATTTGCTTGCTAAAATTCTTTTTTCTTGCCTCTGCCCGACTCAACTCCACGAGTTATTATCTGGACTCGGCGAGTCTGTGCGTCAGAGGATATTTCGAGATTTTGTTGCTGTTTTGTCATGGGATTAATGCCTAAATCGTTTTTTGAAGATAAAATCCGAATTTTATTGTATTTAAATGATTATCCCTGCCAAAACAATAGAGAACTTCAAATCTTTTGAATATTAGTTGTTTATATGATAAATATGGACTATTTAAAGCTTTTTGGTAATTATCCTATGACTAAAATAGGATTAGGTCAAATATAGATAATTATGAAATTAATTGTTTACTTTAAATTATTTGTTATTTGATCCCTTGTGTTTTGAAATATTCAAAACTTGCCCATAAGTTTTGAAATTTGAATTTTGTGATTAAAAGTTTAATTTTGAATAATTTAAATTTCAAAGCCTTAGAATTTTACAAGTTTAAAATTCAACCCTGTACTATTATATTATTACAAGTTTAATATATATATATATATATATATATATATATATATATATATATATATATATATATATATATATATATATATATATATCCGGTAAGAATTTTTTTTTGGTAGGAAGGTAACAAGTTTTTTTTCTAGATACTTTTTTGACGAACAAAATAAATGAATCACTAGATGATTCATTTGTAAGATGATTCACAAGAAAAAATTCTCAAAAAAACATCTTTATGATTCATTTTTAAGTAAATTAAGAAAAAATTTATTTTTATGATAATTTTAGTGAATAACAACAAAATCATTGTATAAATGAATCATTGAGATGTTTTTTTTAGAATTTTTTCTTGTGAATCATCTTACAAGTGAATCATCTAATGATTCATTTTGTTTGTTCGCGAAAAAAATATGTAGAAAAAAAGCTTCTTACCTTCCTACCAAAAATTTCCTTCTTATTTGATCTTGACTCTCTCTCTCTCTCTCTCTCTCTCTCTATATATATATATATATATATATATATATATATATATATATATATATATATATATATATATATATATATATATATATATATATATAGGGTTAAGTTCAAATAAGAACACTATTTAGTGTGAGAATGTGAGAACACTACTTTATATTACTATTCTACTATGAATTTTGTATATACAACGATATGACATTATTCATCAACGAATATACGAACAATCACACATTAATATTCACATTAAAATTTTGTATGTACAACTTTATGACATTATTCATCACCGAATATATGAACAATCACATATTTAACATTCACATTAGAATTTATTAAATTACTACACACACACACATATATATATATATATATATATATATATATATATATATATATATATATATATATATATATATATAAATTTTATAGTAGAATAGCAATATAAAATTAATATATTCATATTATAATTACTACAATACTATACATATTAAATTCATAGTGAAAGAGTAACATAAAGTAGTGTTCTCACGTTCTCACATTAAATAGTGTTCTCTTTTGAACTTAATATATATAGGGTTATGTTCAAATGAGAACACTATTTAATGTGAGAACACTACTTTATGTTACTATTCTACTATGAATTTTGTCTATACGACGATATGACATTATTCATCAACAAATATACGAACAATCACACATTAATATTCACATTAAAATTTTATATGTACAACTTTATGATATTATTCATCACCGAATATATGAACAATCACATATTTAACATTCACATTAGAATTTACTAAATTACTACACATATATATAATTTTTATAGTAGAATAGTTATATAAAATTGAATATATTCATATTATAATTACTACAATACTATACATATTAAATTCATAGTAGAATAGTAACATAAAGTAGTGTTCTCACGTTCTCACATTAAATAGTGTTCTCATTTGAACTTAACCCTATATATATATATATATATATATATATATATATATATATATATATATATATATATATATATATATATATAAAATTTAGAATGCTAGTCTTACCGTTAGTAGGCCTCATTCACGAAGCCGCTCTATAAGGCGGGTATAAGGGTGTTGCCTATAAAATGGCGCTTAATGGGTGTACACTCACACCCATCGCTTGTTTGACTAGTGGATGGTCGTTAGCCGAACGGGTAGGATAAGACAATACTCTCCTCATTAAATGTATAATGTAAGATACAAAGTAACTACAATGTTTTTACATATTCCCAATCTTAGTTAATTTAGGGCAAAATGTGAAAATGATGCTTTTCCATGGAATTACACTTTGTACCCTTGTCAAACGTTAGTGAAGCATGCGTGGTTAACCGGCACACTAATTTGGGATTGACATTGGTGGCAAAGGGTGGCTCGATGTTTATCATAGATCAATGGAGCGTGCGTGGCTAACCGGCACATTGATTAGGTGATAGAGACATTGAGTACACCATGTTGATTCGCATGGTTATTCACAACTTCTTTGCGATCCTCGGCATCCCAGTCGCAAATTTGAAGTGCATATCGATATTTAAACATGCCATTGAAAGGTTCAATGAATCTCAAAGATCTAGGAGTTTTCAATACATTTAAAACTTAAATCTCTTTTTTGTTTTTCATGGTGAGAAGTAGTGAATCATCATTGACTTACCTTCAAATTATTTACTTTTAGAGTACGACATCCCTTTCTAAGTTGTAAATAATGTTGTTGGGTCCTAGCCCCAATTTCTCATTTGGGTGTTTAATTAGGGACTCATTTCTAATCAAACTTTGCTCCTTTTCTTTTTCAAATGTCTGCAAACAACATGAACAACGCTTCTGGGTCATTCTCGTTGATGAACCTATGTTAAAAGGTGACATTTGATGGGTCAAACTTCAACGAGTGGATGAGGTATATTCACATTAGCACATGCTATGAGGAAAAAGAATATGTCCTCGATGAAAAACTTGAAAAGATCATCCCAGATGTTGCTACTCCTGAAGAGTTGGCCGCCTTTGAGGCCTACGAGCGTGATGCTACGAAAGTTCATTGCATCATGCTGGCCACCATGAACCTCGAACTCCAAAAGTCCTATGAGGACATGTATCCGTATGAAATGCATCAGGATTTGCTGGACCGGTACCACCAAAGCGCGAGGCAAGAGCGCTATGAGATCATTACTAATATTATCACCACTAAGATGGGGAGTGGAGAATCCCAAACCTCTCATTTGCATAAAATGCAGAGGTATGTTGATCGTCTTCTCAAACTTAATGATAAGTTTGATGAGGATTTGACTATCGACATAATCCTCTACTCCTTGCCTTCATGCTACAACCAGTTCAAAATGACCTACCACATGAATAAGAAAGAGGTCTCCTTAAGCAAGCTCCAAGGATTGCTAAGGACTGCTAAGAGCAACCTCAAAGACAAATCTGTTGCACCATCCCTTGCTGTGGTTGATCCTGTGTTGGTAATTGGTCAAGGAAAGGGAAAGAAGAGGAAGGCTCCATGTAAGGGCCACCATAAGGGTAAGACCCAAGATGGTTCCTCTTCTAGTGGAACCAAAGTTGGCTCAGTCAAATCCTCTTCCGAACCCAAAGAAGCAGAGTGTTATTACTTCCACCAGAAGGGCCAAGGGTGGCTCGATGTTTGTCATAGATCAATGGAGCGTGCGTAGCTAACTGGCACATTGATTAGGTGATAGAGACATTGAGTGCACCATGTTGATTCGCATGGTTATTCACAACTTGTTTGCGATCCTCGGCATCCTAATCGCAAATTTAAAATGCATATTGAGATTTAAACATGCTATTGAAAGGTTTAATGAATCTCAAAGATCTAGGAGTTTTTAATACATTTAAAACTTAAATCTCTTTTTCGTTTTTCATGGTGAGAATTAGTGAATCGTCATTCACTTACCTTCAAATTATTTACTTTTAGAGTACGACATCCCTTTCTAAGTTGTAAATAATGTTGTTGGGTCCTAGCCCTAATTTCTCATTTGGGTGTTTAATTAGGGAATCATTTGTTCCTTTTCTGTTTTCAGATGTCTGCAAACAACAAGAACAACGCTTCTGGGTCATTCTTGTTGATGAACCTATGTCAAAAGGTGACATTTTATGGGTCAAACTTCAACGAGTGGATGAGGTATATTCGCATGATCACATGCTACGAGGACTAAGAATACATCCTCGATGAAAAACTTGAAAAGATCATCCTAGATGTTGCTACTCCTGAAGAGTTGGCCGCCTTTGAGGCCCACGATCTTGATGCTACGAAAGTTCATTGCATCATGCTGGCCACCATGAACCTCGAACTCCAAAAGTCCTATGAGGACATGTATCCGTATGAAATGAATCAGGATTTGCTGGACCAGTACCACCAAAGCACGAGGCAAGAGCGCTATGAGATCATTACTAATATGATTACCGCTAAGATGGGGAATGGAGAATCCCTAACCTCTCATTTGCAGAAAATGCAGAGGTATGTTGATCGTCTTCTCAAACTTAATGATAAGTTTGATGAGCATTTGACTATCGACATTATCCTCCACTCCTTTCCTTCATGCTACAACCAGTTCAGAATGACCTACCACATGAATAAGGAAGAGGTCTCCTGGAGCAAGCTCCAAGGATTGCTAAGGACTGCTAAGAGCAACCTCAAAGACAAATCTGTTGCACCATCCCTTGTTGTGGTTGATCCTGTGTTGGTAATTGGTCAAGGAAAGGGAAAGAAGAGGAAGGCTCCATGTAAGGGCCACCATAAGGGTAAGACCCAAGATGGTTCCTCTTCTAGTGGAACCAAAGTTGGCTCGGTTAAACCCTCTTCCGAACCCAAAGAAGCAGAGTGTTATTACGGCCACCAGAAGGGCCACTGGAAACGAAGCTGCCCTAAGTATCTGCAAGACATAAAGGATGGGAAGATTAAGCCCACCTTCGCAGGTATGTATTCTATTAAATCTAATAACTCATCATTTGTTAATTCATGGGTTCTTGATACAGGGTGTGGTTACCACATTTGTTCTGATTTGCAGGTCCTAAGAAGAAGTAGGGAGATGCAACATGGGAAGATAAACTTGATTATGGGAAATAGAAGATCGTCGCCTGTGACCAGAGTCATAGTTTATTCTTTAGTGTTGAGTAATGGCTTAGGGTTAGATTTAGAAAATTGTTGTTATTCGCCAGATATGGCAAGAAACATTATTTCATTTCATGAATTGTTTAGACAACATTTCAGATATTCTTTTGATAATAGTAATGGTTCTATTAATGTTTATTTGAATGGTGTCTTTTATTATAATGCATTACCTTGTAATGGGATTTATTAATCTATGATGGTTGTTGATAATTTAGTAAATGATGTATTGAATATTGATTCGTCTACTAGCCTAGATAAAGCATGCTTGTGGCATTGTCGCCTTGACCATGCCATCAAGAAACGCATATCCCAACTCCAAAAGGATGGAGTGTTAGAGTCATTTGACCTTGGGAAGATGACCAAGTCACCCTTTGCTGGCACTTGTGAAAGGGGTAGGGGTCTATTGGATCTCATACACACCGATGTGTGTGGGCCCTTGAGATCCACCACAAGGGATGCTTGCCGCTTCTACGTGACTTTTACGAATGATTATAGCAGATATGGATATATCTACTTAATCAAGCAAAATTCGGAAACCTTTGAAAAGTTCAAAGAGTTTAAGAATGAAGCGGTGAATCAGCTATTATGAAACCATAAGTAATAAAACATCCTAAATCTCTTTAAAATAAATAGTGTAACATCCCAAAATGTAAGGCCAAAAATTTCAATTTTAAATAAGTTATTATGAAATCATAAGTAATAAAACATCCATAATAACATCTCATGTCAAAACCAAAGTGTCAGTTGTCAAACATGTTATCATGAAATAATATCAAAGTGTAATCCTAAAAATCTCATGAGTGGAAGTCATGGTGTGATGTGCTGCGATCAAGCCGACTCCAATCCTATGAAAACGAAGTACCTGAAACCAAAACTGAAAACCGTAAGCACAAATCTTAGTGAGTTCGCCCATCATACCACACATCTTACAATCATACATATTGCCGAACAATTATGGGGTGCCCGACCTACCCATGTCAATTCATTCTGGGGTTCTGACCTACCCATGTCAAGCCATTCGGGGGTACTGACCTACCTGTGTCAGGCCATTCTAGGGTGCCTGCCTACCCACCGGTCTATCTCAACCAATCACGGGGACTATTTCACCCCCACCACTATCACGTAATAACATATCATAATCATTATGTCAGACATATCTGGTGTGTCCGACCTACCCTTCAGTCCTAACAACTGAATCAGAGGACTATTCCCCTCGTACTACCACTATCACATATACCATATCATATTGGCACATAGAATACAGGTAGTAGCAACCAAACAATTATCACAAAGAAAATCATCTCAACTATGATCAACTACTAGTGGGTTGGCCTTGGTGTCTTAGACCCACTTCTAGTGGAAGGTAACTCAGCTCACACTGTTGAAGTCGTGCAGAACCAACCCCAGCTGCTGGATGACAGGTTCCCGAACTGTCAACATCAAAATAAAACCTACATAATAATTGGGTTCCAATACATAACCATAAGTCCATGCTTGGGGTGAAAGACTACTGATAGGTGCATTTTATGCACCTACTTTTCTTGTTTATTTTCGTCCTTTCATAGCATTCTACTTCATAATTCTTGCATTTAGTTGATTATTAGGGCAATTGCATATTTTATCAAGAATGTCTGGTACTTCACTATTTTTGATTTATTTCGCAGGCATTATGGAACATGGAGCTTGGATGCATGGAGCATGAATAGAAGATGAACCAGTCATGCGATGAAGAGAACAAGAAGACGGAACCCGAGTCATTGTGCATTATCATCATAGCAAATGACTACGTTTGAAGCATGGCTCATGTCACACCAACACGGGTCGTGTTTGTCCTTTATCATCACATATTTGAGCAACATGACTCTGGTGAAGCTAGATTGAAGATGGAGCCAATAGTGAAGCCTTATTGGACTTTTAGGAAAAAGCATGGGCCATGCCAAAAACACATGACAAAAGGCATGACCATGCTAAAAATGCATGGCCTTATGGAAAGCACGTAAACTTTAATAAAAAGAAGGGAATACGTCATTTTTGGAGGACAAGATGGTTTCTGGAGCAACTAGGGGCGATCTTAGGCGATTTTGGGAGACTTCTTGGAGCTTTTGAGAAGACCTAATCATTGCAAACACTTTTGATTTCATTTTAGTAAGCATTAAACATTTCAATTTCATCTTTATTCTTGTTTGATTTTTTCTTAGCCATGTGTGGCTAAGAAACCCTAGTTTCTAGTTCTTGTTCAAAACATGTTGATTGCTTGACTTGAAGCATATGATTTAATGTTTGATTTTTGATTCTATTCTAGTGATTATGTTTTTGTTTAAACTAGAACCCTTCAATTTGATTTATGTTTGACTGGTCACTTTCATGAATTGAATTTTTGTGCAGTTAATTAACTTTTAGGGCACCTAATCGTTCTATTAAGTTAATAATTGGTAACAAGCAATAAGTTTTCTTATTGTAAAACATATATCACATGTTTTTACCCTTCCGAGCATATGGGAAGAAATGAACATTGTTGGGAAGCTTATACAAAACTTAATGCAGTTTTTCACTACAATCTAAGAGCGTGTTTAGGTTGAATTAGTAAACCTAGGTCTAGTCAGAGAGTGTGTTTTGGTTAGATAATTTGGAAACCAAGAGGTGTTAGAGCGTGTTAATATCTTTCAGTACCAACTTAGAATAGCAATCTTGAATTACATCAAGTCATACTCAAGTTGAAAAACAACATTGAGAACTAGAATTGGAAACACTTTTACAACTTGTCCACAAATCTATTTCATTTTGTGCATGTTTTTAAAGTAGATTGTTATTTTCATTATTTGACTTTTGCAAACAAACCCCCCTTTATGACCAACGTACCTTGCGCAAAGAGGTATACAATTTTATCATGTGTCTCTATTGTACGACCCTACTTACCTTGTACTACTTTTTAGTGCATTAAAGCAATATAATTGGAGTCTGTTGTACTTCTATTATTTGTTGGATTTGACACGCCTAACAACTGCTTTACCCCAATCTTAGCTTGATCCAAGCCTAAGGCCTAATCTAAAGGTCCAACAGTTAATTATGAGTCAAAGCCCAACATATGGCCCAAGTTTCCAAATTAGGCCCAAACCTTTATATGCTATCACTCTAAGGCCTAACCATTTAATCCAGTCTAACAATTGACATTCTAATGGCCCAATATCATATAATCATTAAGGCCTAACCTATGGCCCATCTATGGCCCAATTTTCCAAATTAGGCCCAAGCCCTCATATGGGCCTTACCCTAAGCCCATCAACATATTCCAGTCCATATAATTATTCAGATGGCCCACTAATAACCCAATCATGAAGGCCCAATAGAAAGGCTCAACAGTAAACCCAAGTGAAATTAGGGTTTCACATAAAATGGCAATTAGGGTTAAGTGTTTCTAACTTAACCTATCAAGGACTTAATCCATTAAGTCTATCACTCTTCTAAATAAATCATATGGTGTGATTGGACTTAATACACAATTCCATTCCAATGGCCCAAAAGATATTCATTTCAACTGAAGTTTAGGTCTCTTTTAGGGTTCGTGTGACTCGTATCTGGAGGACCATTCTATGAATGATATTCATTTCATGGTCAAGTATAGCCATACCTGGATAGGATGCTTAGGTTATGATTTGGTATCACCACCAGTGGGCGGTGGTCCGAGTTCTAAGTGGGGGAGAATTGGGATTCTCAAGTTAAGCGTCAGTTATTGAGGGTTCTGTCAGTTCATTGTTTGGACTGCTACTTTTAGATTTTTTGGCAGATGTTGGTTGGAACCCTTTTCAGAATTGGGTGTGTTCAGCTCCAGGTGGGTTCTGGATTCTCTAGTTTAGGTGTTAAGGTGTCCTAGACCACTGGTCGTTGAGTTCGTTATTCTGTGGGAATTCTCCGAAGGATTTAAGTGGTGACAGTTAAAGGTCAAGGAATGTGTCAGCCACCCTCCTGTTCAGTATATTCTATCTTCCTTCGGTCTTCAGGTATCGTTACCCTCAATGGTAGTGTGGGAGCTTGGTTCATAGTAGACTCACGTTTTGGTAACCTACAGGATCATCTTGGACGTTTTCTTGGGCTAGTGGTGTAGTGATGGAATCTGTTTAGTCTCACAAGTATGGGATCTTGTTTGACCAATCATGAGGATTTTCCTGTTTTAAGTAAGGTAGCATTTTCGATTATCTCTAGTGTTTCTTTTCTTTTCGGATGAGATTATAGGTTTCTGAAGTATGTGTATGGGAGTGCTCCTTGTGAGCTGAGCAAGAGGGCATTGGGGCTCTTGGTCCAAATTATGTGCATGGTTCCCTTGGGTTTCATCTTCTGATTTGGATCAAGAGTGAAATCGTTATTCTATCCATGGATCGTATGTGACTTTGATTTCATAAGGTTTTGATTGGAAGTTGTCTTGTGGTGCTTAGTTGGCATTATAAGGGAGTTGTTTAGGTTCCTTCAAGGTAATGGAATGAAATGGATATCTTCAGGCCCCGGTGTTGGGCCAATGATGTGATGATGACAATGTCAGTAGGTTATCGGGGGCATTCCAGTCATAGGTCGTGGGCCTGGTGATCATGTTGTCTCATTTCTTCAGCTTGTAGTGTTTTCGGTGTGGATGCGTTGATGGGAGGTTGGGCGAATCGTAAATCTGTTGGTTAGATAAGGGAAACAATAAGGACTAAGGGATGTATTAGTCAGGTATCAGAAAATCTTGGTAGGTTGTATTCAATAATTGAAGTTGTTCACAAGAGGTTGTTAGATTTGTGATTTTTATGTTGGAAATTAATTATGTCGTCGTAAGTCATAAAGTTCTTGGCGATTATATCAAGTGGGTACCCAAGTGGGGGTACACCAGGGTCAGTAGGAGTTGGATGTATCACAAAAGTTCATTGTTTGATCGTCGTTGCTCGTCAAAGCAGTTGTCGATAATGGCATAGGAAGGAGTTAAGGTTATTAAGATTTTGGGTTCATCATATGGTTATGTTTTGGGATAAGTCCGCGATCGGTGTGTTTTGAGGAGCATACTTCATGGTACTGGTAATGCACAGTTAGGGACTATGGGTAGATTTAAATGGATATTCATCAGTTTTAGGGAAAATTCTATGAGAAGGTATCATGGGTAGCCATTTTCGAGCAGACTTTTGGTGGAAAATCATGTTGGGAATCGTGAGTGGGTCCATGTAAAGTCTGTATTCAGATCAATGTAAGTTAAGAAATCTATATGTCTAAGACATCAGCTGGAGGGTTCAGGATTTAGCTTATGTGTTTGTATTCCATGATGGTTCTATCATTGTGAAGGTTGAGCAAGTGAGGAGGTTTTAGGCTCCTAGTATCAACGTTTCGGGCAGTGCCAATGTTTCGGGCGGTATTAGTGTTTCGGGCAGTATTGGTGATGTGGGATTTCACGTGTGTGTGAAGTATCTACGTGATTGGGAAATGATAAGTCACGCATAGCGAGATTAAATAATCTCAAAGTAATTGGTTAGACCTTGTTACGTAGCTCTCATCGGAGTCTAACCACTATAAGGATGAATCTTCTATTCGAAGGATTATCTAAACCTTCAGTCGAATATAAGTCAACTATCGCTATATATGGTCAGTGACTTTGTGTCCCTTTGAATCAACAATGTGATCAGGGGTTTGAAGCATTTTGTTTGGTACAAGACTCTATGTGGTTGGCTTGGTGACAGTTCGGTGGGGAAGGTCTGATAGGGACTCGGACCATTGAGACTTTAGGTTTCAAATTTCAGGTGAGGTAAGATTGATTTTTATTCAAACGATTGAGGATTCGGCTTTCATCCGACTTGAGGAACTATTCTATGTGTGGTTTCATTAGATTTGGATAGACTACAGTATGATCAGAGTTGAAAGTGTTATGTTTGGTATGATATTTGTTGAGAGGTTAGCATGGAGTTGTTTTAATGTGGGCGGTCTATTGGGAAGGCCGACCATTATAGATTTCAGGTATCATAAAGGTAGAATTGGTTTGCATGGGCTGAAGTTTTGATTATTGTCTTTGGGATGGAAGTTTTGGTTTGGGTTCTAGTTGCCTTGGGAAGATTATTTTGTGCGCAGAATTTTTGGTTATGATCATCAGGTTGGTTGTTTTGATTTGAGTGTTAATAAGGAGCGATTTTGAGGACACAATTTAATTTAAGTAGGGGAGAGTTGTAACAACCAGAATCTAGAAGGTCATTATGGAAATATATTCCTTTTTTAGGAGCAAACTCGTCGAGTTTATGGCATAAAATCGACATGTTGGAAGCTTTTGGGGCGCGTGTTTTAAGGACCAACTCATTGAGTTGGTGAAGGGAACTCGACGAGTTGGATGCTGTTTGAGAAACCCTAATTTTTAGGTTTTGAAACTTATTTGTTACACCTTAACTTCGAGGTGGTGGCCTCATTCCAATCCTCCATAACAATTAACCCTAATCTAGAAGCCTTATAGCCTCCTTGAGTGTTGTGAGCTAATTATGGGTGTGTTTTGGTATGTTGGAAACTCCTTGAAGGGAAGAAAAGCTTGGTGCAAGGTGGTGGTTCAAGTAGGAGCTTTCAGATTTTGATACTTTGCTTCATTTCCAACATATTTTGGTTATAAAGTTCTAATCTTGCTTAATATTTTCTTAGATATCCTTATTTGGATTTTGTTGTGTTTTAACCTCTTTTTAGGGATGATGATGGAGTAGAGTCATTTTAGGAGTTGCTCCTTTAGATCTGAGTTGGTTTTGGTACCCTTCAGCTTAAAGGTGTAAACTTTATAAGGATTTTGGTGTCATGCATGCATTAAGTCATCAATTAAGTCCATTCCAAGCTTAAGAGGTTCATTTAGACATACATGAATGTAAATTTGGCAACTTTATGTGGTTTTCTAGCTCAAGAAAGTCAGATCTATGTTTTGGAGTCATGTCCTCATGGATTAAGTGCTTAACGCGTTATGAGATGGGTTTATGAGGAACTCGAAGAGTGGGCTCAGTTTTCCCCGACATTTTTAGATTGATTGAGGAACTCGACGATTTGGTGAGTCAACTAGGAAAGTTGACTTAGTTTTCATGATTTGTGCAGTTAATGGAGAAACTCAATGAGTTGAAGGACAACTCGACGAGTTGGGTCAATTTGGACCGTTAACTTTGACTTTTGATTTATGTCTTTGACCAACTTTGTCCCAAGGGGTGCTTGAAGTAATTTGAATTGTAATAAGAAAATATTACGACCTTAGGATAAGGCTCATATGGGGTTGGGCCTAATTTGGAAATTGGGCCATTAGTAGGCCTTTATGGATCTTTTGGTTTTAGGCCTCAATTTTGGTGCATGTTGGGTCAGGGGTAAAATGGTCTTTTTACCCAAAGTATGGATTATGGATTATAGCTTGAAACCCATTTTCTAATTGGGTGTGTTGTTGGTTTTGATAGCTCCGGAGGCCGGCAGGGTAGCAACTAGGGATTTCTTTTTGGGAGTTTCTTCATTCGAGGAGAGTTGTCCTCAATGTACTTGTGCTGGTCGAAGGCACCAATGCCGACCCATTTGATTGATATCCTGTTATGCATGCTATTGTATTGTTATAGTCTGTTAGATCGGTATCCTGGTAGATAGGATATTGCTATTCTGATTTTATGATCTATTAGACCGGAATCCTGGTAGATAGGATGTTGCTGTTGTGTTTTTATTATCTGTTAGATCGGTATCCTGGAAGATAGGATGTTGCTATTATGTTGCTATGATCTGTTAGATCAGTATCCTGGTAGACAGGATGTTGTTATTGTGTTGTTATGATCTGTTAGATCCGTATAATGATAGGTAGGATGTTGCTATTGTGCTGGTATGATCTGTTAGATCGATATCCTGGTAGGTAGGATGTTGGTATTGTGCTGTCTTAATCTGTTAGATCGGTATCCTGGTAGGTACAATGTTGCTATGGTGCTGTTGCGATCTATTAGATCTGTATCCAGGTAATAGGATGATGTTATGCTTAGTGATCTATTAGATTTGTCTGTTTGTCTACTGATTGCTTATATTTTTAGTTGTTATGTATATGTTGACATGTTATGTACGATTTGGTTAAGGCAGACCTGCTTTGTGCTAGAGGCCAACAGACTTAGGGCCTCCCAGATAGACTGAAGGCCAGTGGGTCGTACCAGTCAAATCGAAGGCCCAGGGAATGTTCCAGATAGGCTGAAGTCCCGAGGTGGCGTACCAATCATGTTTTAGGTTCTATAAGTGTACCAGCTGGACTGTAGGCGAGTGGGGTGTTCCAGTTAGACTGAAGTCTTTGTATGCATGTTGTTATTGGTATATGTTATCTGTTGGGTGGTGGTATTTTGGGGGAACTCACTAAGCTTCGTGCTTACAGTTTTGGTTTATGGTTTTAGGTACTTTAGCGGATCTTGTTTTGGTGAAGGCGTGAGCGTACACATTCTCGCGTTTTGGACTTATGATTTCTAGGAATCTTTGATAATTTGAATGCTGAAAGAAATTCCGGTTTTTAAATAATGTTTTTGGAAACAGCGGTTTTTGTAAACTCTTCTATAGAAAAATGGTTGTTTTGAAGACTTTAAATTTTATGAAAATTTATGGATGTTACAATATATATATATATATAAATATATATGTATGTATGTTGACATATTTTATGATGAGTTGAGGGCGATCCAGCTATGTACTGTAGGCCAATATACTCGTGGCAGGAAAATTTTATGCTAAAGACCATGAATGACCAGCCTTATGCAAAAGCCTAAAGGGGAGGACCAGTTTTATGCTGAAGATTGGGGCAGACCAACTTTGTGTTGAAAGGCAAAGGGACGTGCCATCTTTATGTTAAAGGCCAGGATGGACCGACTTTGTGCTTAAGCCCAAAGGGGCCGATCAACTTTGTGTTAAGGGCCAGGAAGGGCCAGCTTTTTGTTGAAGGCTATTATTTGTGAACATTGAGCTTTATGGTGTCATGCAATCTGTGTCTGCATTCTTTGTATATTGTTGTGCGTGTTATTTTGGGGAACTCATTGAGATTTGTTGTGATAGTTATGGATTAGTTGTGTGCATGTATTTTTTGGATCGTAGGAATGCGAAAGCACAACTTTATACACTCACATTAACAGTTTAAGATATGAGATTCCACGGTGCTCTATTTATAAGTCTGATTTTGGGTTCTGGTTTATGAACAAACGGTTTCATTTTAATTACAAGTTTATGAAATTTGATATTTATTTTTTATTTAAAAATAAAAGTTTTATATGGTGGAAATTGGAGTGTTACACCTATTGGTAAGAATTTCCATTAGTAAGATAGTCAAACCAGGTCGAAGTATGTACCGCCAAAAGTGTGTCGCTATTCCATCAATGTTTTAAGGTCGTCAGTATTCCGTCGGCAATCCGTTAGTTACCAACAAGCTAAAATGCGACAACCTCAAATCCGTCGCTGACCAGAGAAATACAAATGTATTTGGCTGTCATAAATGCCCCTTTTTATAATAGTGAAATAAGAATATACATCAAAACGAATATATAAAAAATTATCATTCTATAAAAAAAATCAATTTTGTGTCAACCTAATTCTTAAAAACACAGTTGTAAAAGAAAATATACCAAAAGTTTGAAAAAACTATTTATCTAAACAAACCAAATTTTAGAAAAAAAACAATGTATATTCTTATCCCTATTATGCACCCTCCATGATGATACATAGATGTATGTGTGATGGATCCACATAGACATGTTTCGTGATAGAGGCGCATCAAGCAATAAAGATTTTAGTTATAACGTCTTTTAGAAAACATATAAAAGTAAATTGAAAATTTGGATCAAAATGTTTTTTTTAAGGGGGCGAATATGAAAAATCTAAAATTTCGGTGGGTTTGTCATTCCAATTTCCAAAGAAAAAACAAGGATAATTTTGTGAATTTTTTCATACACAAACCATTTCTATCTATTTAAAAACTACAAGAACTCAACAAAAAATGTAAAGTAGTTAATGTGTTTTAATAATTTGTAACTTTGTGAAATGCTATAATATATCGATAATTATCGTTGTTTAGTTTACATGTGTTTATCGTACCAAATATGTCTTTAGATTACTTTCCATAGTTGGATGTATTGGAGTTGTCTCTATTTTAATAAGCAGAGCGGAGGTCACAACCGGCCTCGCTATGCTTGCTGGCCTACTTGAAACATCCCCCCCCCCCCCTCCACATACACACACACACACATGCCCCCCCTCCCTCCCCCCCCCCCCCCCCCCCCCCCACTCGATATGGGGGTGGCTACTAGGTACTCGTCAAAGTGTTGGCGTAAAGAGACAGAAACAACTACACATTGTGATTGGTTGGACCAAATTGCAAAAAGACAAATGTTGAAGAAATTACCAGAAATTTTGAATGAGAAGACGAAAAGCAAAGCTGTTCCAAACACCAAGAACAAAATCCAATGAAGGAGTTGGGTAATGAAGGAGACTTCAACTTGTATTGACAAAAAAAATGTTTTAGGGTTGCAAAGTCGGAGAAAGCGGCAGCAGGGTTCTAATTGCAGGATGAATGATTAAGGGTTACAAAGTCGAAGGGAAAGGAGATGTCGTTATTCAAAGGGTTTCATGAAGAGAAGAAGAGAAAACAAAGAAAAATGTATTTGTGTGTTTTCTTAGTTCCAAACGGAGAAAAGATATCAATCATTTGGATAGAGAATCTATAAACTAACCTTAGATGAAAAGGTGGAGGCAATGGCGGAAAAAATTGCATATCGTCAATCAATTAATTAAAAATGGAGAGAAAGAGGTGGGTAATGAAGGAGGTCATGTAGGGTTGCTGGTGCTCCATGGATAAAGAAAAAGGAGGTATTTAATGGGAGAGGATTTGGATTGCAAAATGTTTGTGGTTTAAAAAATAATATATATTTAATATTCGTGCATAAAAAATGCTTGAATATTAAAATAAAATAATAATTTAATTAAATAAGAAAAAGAAAATTAAAAAAAAAATGAAATGTTAGGAATATTATCGCTTCCTACAAAATATTAAGATTAGATACTAATAAAAGATAAAATGGCCCTAAAAAATCTTAAATGGCAAGGTGTTAGAATGTTAAGATTCTGTAACCTTAATGTTAGTCATATGAATATTAGTCATCTTGAATAGGGTTCCCCCCACATATGAGGTCTCCCATAGAAAAACTCTCATACGGAATAGGGTTGCAACCAACTTTCATACTCCATTTCTTCTCTTATTTCTTTCCGTATTCTTCTCCAACCCTACCTTATTTTCATCTCTATTTTTGGAGATATGAATAGTATTTTAATATTTATAATATCATGTTGTATACTAATTTATATTAATTAATTATAAATATAGAGTTTAATTAGTAGAGGAGTGTATTTGACAATATATATAAGTTATAAAAATAAAATATTTTAGGATTATACTTTTTAAGGTAAAAAATAGTGTAGAAAATGAAATAGGATTGGAGATGAAACGCTATTTACTCCATTTATAGAGGAAAAAATGGAGATGAGTTGGAGATCATCTTAGCAAATATCAACCTAAAAAAACAAACATGAAATTTTATGCTACAAAACCAAACCAAATGAGGTAAAAGTAATTATGAAAGATTCTACTTCGTGTATTTACTTAATTCTAACAAGTTTATAACCACTGCAACATATAAATATGATATTCAAACTCGTAGTTAACAGGTTACTGATATGATTTGTATCTCTCATTCTTCATGTATTGTGCAAGCTCAGCATTGCCCGAACTTCCTTTGTATGCGTCATACTCACTCCACCATTTCATTAAGCTGCTTCCTTCCAAGAAAACATCCGGTGACAATGATTTTTCGTTGATTGCACCCAAAAGATATACCTCAAAGTCAAACTGATCGGTATCAGTTGTGGTGCTGCTTAGATCTCCATTCTTTAAGTCTGTTAGTGAAATCAAGGCCTCCTCTACATGCGCCCAGAAACAAGAATCCACAGTAAGACTAGCAGCCTTCATCCTTACCTTCTTTTCATCCCCCGACAACTTCTGTAACAACTCGAAGTGTTCCGGTCGATTCGCTATGTAGTTCTTTCTGCCACTTTTATAGTAATCGGCTATGTCTAGTGGCTCCATGATCCTTCTGTAATTGGTTCCATTGTAGAGCCAGCGCATACGCGACATTAGATCACTATTTTTAACGGTTTCCTTCCAATACTGCTCCTGGAAACGTTGCAGTTTGATGATTACATCTTTGCTCTCGAATTTGTCTGTGATATCGGCATTTTTGTATGCATCATAATAACCCCCTTTCGATCTTCGGGTCTTCATGTACCATTCCATCAATGTCAAGTTTATCTTGGTGTCGTTTAGCTTTCTTGCGGGCTCGTATACATTCTTGATTTTGATCATCTTCACTTGTTTCTTTTCAATTTTCTCGATAAAATCGTTCGAAATATTAAGCAACATACCGATTTCTTGAAACTGGAAAAGAATCCCGGCCCTTAATGGACTCAAGTGAGATTCGCTGAAATCGGAAGGCCCCCGATACAATATTTTTTTCCTAATCGAAACCAGTTCTTTACTATAATCGTGCGTTTGGTAGTTTCCAGCATTTGATGACACCATAGCGTCTAGAATTGCCAAGATCGCATCTTGATCTTCAAAAGCTGTGTGTCCACCTGATTCTGTGCAGAAAAGGAAAGTGCCGAAAGGCTTGTATGGACTATTCGATGAGAAAAAACTAGCAAGAAAATCTGTCTTCGCGACCACATTCAGGAAAGACGATTTCCATTGTGGGCGTTCAGAGATGGCGCCTTGGAGATATTCGTTACCAAGAAGGGGAGAACCAAAAGTTATGCAAATCGGGCGTTTGGTAGTTTTTGAACCTTTGGATTCTTCCACGTCTGCATAATGTTGATGCAATAGCGCGTAAAGAATGGCAACGTATCCAGCCAGACCACATCCGGTGATAACCAGCGGTTCATTTATAAGCTGAAAAAAGAAAGATTTAAACCATTAAGAACAGATACTACATTTGATCTTGAGTTCTGAATCTGCTAAACTAAAGATATACCTGATTTGAGAGCTCGGAAAGCTCTTTAAAATGAAGCTCAAACAACTCAACAGCAGCTTTGTTAATGGATATTTTGGGGTTGACTTTTGTCGAAATGAATTCAACGACTTTATGATTATCTGATGAAACCAGATCTTCTCCCTTACGAAAAGGAATTGTATATTCAGACAAACAGTTGAAAGCCAAGACTTTGATCCCAGAAGGACTCGTATGAAGTTGATAAGTGGAAGAAGTTTTGGCAATTGCTCCATAAGCATCTTGAATAACATCTATGCTGACAAGAAACTTGCCCCCTTCGACTTCACTGCTGAACCTGCAAGTTGTTATGAAACTTATTTTCAAGATTCAATATTTTTAATTATGATGAAAGAGATAAAGATCGATGCAAATCTAGCTTACATCTTTTGGCTCATCTTCTGTCTTGTTTCTTTTTAAGAAACTTTCTGGTGTGTTTCTTTCAGATGTTGAAGACGATGGAACGAAGCTTTCAAAGATTCGTTGTGGCAATAATGTAGATGTCAAGAATGATTTATTTATAATGCACAAGAATTCATTGGTATCGGGGTGTGTCTAATCCATACGAAAGTTCGTGATAATTACAATTTTTTTTTTTACTTAAATGTGGAGGGTTTTAAGTTGCAAGTTCTTTTCCAAAAGTCGTCGATGAAATCTTAATTTATGTAAATTTGTGTAACTTACATTTTTATTGTATGTTTTATGGACACGGTGCACTTTTTAATTTCTAATGTATTCATCCTCCAAAGGACTTATCTTCACTATCAGTCATTGTGTCAAGGCGTTAAGTAGGTCTGACAATGGAGCGGGTTTTGACTCTGATCCAATCCAAACCCTTAATAATTATACAGGTTTGGAGTATAGTTTTTGATCCGTTTACCCGTTAACAACCCGTACCCGTTAACCCTTTTATTAAGACAAAACTACAAATTTAGTCCCTGTGGTATTCAAAAAACTTTGGATGGGGTCCAAAAACTTTCGAGGTTGCATGGAAGGTCCAAAATCAAAACATTTCCTTGATTTTGGTCCAAAAAAACTTTAAATGATGATTATGCCCTTTTTATTTTCTTTTTTGTATTTTTTTATATTTTCTTTAATAACTTGTTAATCAAAAATTATAAATAAAAAAATTGGGCCCACCACCACCCCTACCGATACTCTCTCTCTCTCTCTCTCTCTCTCTCTCTCTCTTTTAAGGAGTCGCCTTCTTCTCTTTCGGTTATTATCTCTCTTTTATATGAAAACAGCCATGGCGAAAACCTCTCAAGACAAGAAACACTTCTACTGGTCAAACAAAGTCAGCAACGAAGATCAAGAAGAAGAAGAAGAAGCCCCTTCCTTCAATCCTTGTCACCAGATTGAGAAAGACTTGAACGAATCACCATCACCATCAACAAGAAACAAGTTTCAAACCCTTACAATCGCTAGATTTCGAACAGTTCTTACTTCACTCAGTAAAAACCGCCCAAATTTGCTGCATGGGTTGGGACCGAAGGTCGTCGGAACCCTATTTGGGTCTCGCCGTGGCCATGTCCATTTTGCATTTCAGAAGAACCCCACATCCCAACCTGCTTTCTTGATCGAGCTTCAAACTCCGATCAGTGGTTTGGTGAGAGAAATGGCTTCTGGGCTCGTTAGAATTGCTCTCGAGTGTGGTAAAGATGATGAAAAGATCAAGAAAGTTGGAAATTCAAGAAGGCTCTTGGAAGAGGGTGTTTGGAGGACTTTCTGCAATGGGAAGAAGTGTGGTTTTGCGACTAAAAGGGAGTGTGGAGAGAAAGAATGGAGAGTTCTAAAAGCTGTAGAGCCGATCTCCATGGGAGCTGGTGTGTTGCCTGCAGGTGATGAAGAAGATGAAGGTGAGATGATGTACCGAGATCTGAAGACGAAACGAGATCTAAAGGCAAAATATCAATTTCTACAATGTGGGATATTTTTTTTCTTTTTTCTTTATTTTTTAATTAGAATAGTATTAAAATAATTATAAAAAATACAAAATAGAAAATAAAAGGGCATAATCGTCTTTTCAAATATTTTTGGACCAAAATCATGGAAATGTTTTGATTTTGGACCTTCCATGCAAGTAAGAAAGTTTTTGGACCCCATCCAAAGTTTTTTGAATACCACAGGGACTAAATTTATAGTTTTGTCCTTTTATTAAAAATGTCAGGTATGAATGATCACCAATCCGCTCCATTTATAACCCGCCCCATATAAATTTTAGAATTATTCATTTATATTTTATACTGCCTAAATTTTACTTTAAATTACAATCAAAAGTCCAAAGAGAAAAGGCTGAAGATTAAACTATTTATACATAGGATTCAAGGACTCAACATTTAGACTTCCAGTCTTCTCCTAAGAATAATGTTATTTCATTTATATTTCATCATGTAAATATCAATTTCATTTATAAATCAATAAATTAATTTATCAACTGGAAGAAAGTTTGTAATTGTTATTCTTTATCAATACACTCGAGGGTCAATAACCAATTGGAAGTAACTACAATAATGATTGTAATTCCAATTGAAAGTCTTTGAGTACATAATGTATTTTCTAAATCAACATTTGTTTTATTTAACAAATGTGATTTTATGATTTAAGTAAAATATGTTTGATTATTCAAAAAACCTACGGGTTACGTGCCGGGTTTGGATATCTGCTGATTCGGTGTATAAGGGTATGAGTTTGATAATTCAAAACTCTGCGGGTTATGGAGCAGGTTTGGATCGGGTTTTGAAATTTGTTAAAAGGATTTGGATCAAGGTCGATTCGCTCCAAACTCGCCCCATTGCCAGGTCTAGGGTTAAACCTGTGTAAAATGACAAATATGTCCTTTTCTTTTTATATTTGTTGTTAATTTTGGTTAAAAATCTTTTTTGTATGGAGCCCAAGCACTCACATATCTTCATCAAATACTTCATTTTTGTCCCGATGCTTTTCAACACTATTATGCACTAATTAAAACATATAATTTATTAACATTCATCAAACATCCCTTGTGTGAAGATAATCCAAACTTGGGGATGAAACAGCCACCATAAAACACTGTCTTGAAGGGGATCTCATGTTTTGACTAAAAACATCTAAGTCGTTTGAAACAGGAACTAAACTTGAAGAGAAAGGTGTCATTGAAGGAAGATGAAGATAGATCATGGGTGGGCTCAAAGAAAAGTCAATAACACAAAAATTAATAATTGTATATAAAAGTTAAACGCAAATCTGTTATTTTATACAAACTTAACGTCCTTTCTTAACAAAATTAGACTGGGGTGGCAAATATGTGACAATAAAACTTTTACAGGGTCCGACAAAGATGTTAGAATGAAAAATTATTGCACCACATGGACGAAAAAGGGTAATTTACATTTGAAATTATTAGAGTCTTCGGATTAGGATGTACGAGAATTATTTTTCTTTATTTTGTGACAGTTTATTAATAAATATCTTCAAAATTATTCTGTAAACTATTTGTTTTTAAACTGATGGGTACCGACAATAATATGTTATGATGAGACCTTTTGATCGTTTCTGTTGTTTGGTCATCCCTTCAAACACTAATTGGATGTGTGTTCTCTCTCATGTCTAGGCCCACACGTAGAGTTGATTGGTTCAAATTGATCTACATCGATGTGTGAACTTTCCACATTAACAAAATTTGGCTTCATCATTTCATGTATTCTTTCGCACAGCCATAATCGAATAAAAATTATAGTAAATTAGACATTTGATCCTTGTTGTTTGCCGAAATTAACATTTTTGGTCCTAGTATTGGACTTTTAATAAGGCTAGTGTTTATGGTTTGCATTTCTTTAACCGGAGGTCCCCCTCACCATAGCTCCATCTAGTTAGATCTGTTAGATCCCTTTGAAAATACCAATTTACCCTTGTTAGAGAAGCCCTAGAGTATCAGATTTAATATCCCTTCGGTTTGTCTTCTTATCGCTAACACACCACGATCATATCCTTCGTTTTATTTTAACCGATCATACCCTTGTTGGAATTGAAATCAATTTGGTTTTGAGAAAGTCGAATCATGTCATTTGAGAGAGACGATACAACTGAAGTATCCAACACCGAAAAAGGCTTCGAAGAATCTCACAACTTTTAATAATGCCATCGTCGATTTAACTACTCGAGAAGTCATCGTTTAGCATGGAACCATGCTAAATGATGATGGTAATGGTCCCTAAAGGAGATTGTCTTAGTTAAGAAAATTACGTTGATTTCTCCTAAATTTCTTGCGACTTTTTTGTGGAAGATAGCGTAGATGCAAACCATATGGATGGATGGTGGGTGGGCAGGATTTTGAAGAAACAATGGACAATATTCTTAGTGTCCAAGGGAAAAATTATGTTCCCATTGCAAATGTTAAGTCCCCACCAAGAATTGGACAATGATATGTGGGTTTACTCAAATAAATAACATGTTTTCTATCCACTATGATATTGTTTGGTAATAATTGTGTCAAAGCAATGTCTTCAATTTGCTTGCTAATTTATATATCTAGAATTAGGTTAGTAAGTTTGATAATGGTAAAGTATGAAATATGTTATGTTTGCTTGGTAATGTTGTATCCATACTTTTCTTGGTAACTAGACTAACTTTTGTCTACTTCTTTTTTTGTTGGATTAGGTGTTTAAGCTCATAACTATAATTGATATTTACTTGAGCCGATAGTAGCATGATCCTTTTGGGTTGCCTTCACCGGAGCAATTTGATAGGATAGATATTTGAGAAAGAGGTTATGTGTTATTTATTAATATATTATATGAATAATATATTAATTGAAAAATCATATTATTTAATTAATATTGATCAAGAATTAATTTAGTGATCAAAAGAGACTGATTAAATTTATAGAGACTTATTAGGTAAATCAGTAATACTTATAGTTTTGGCTAATGATCCATGTTGATTAGGGATGGGTTAAATCTATGTGAGAGTCCATGAATAGTTAGTCCAAAGGGCCTATCATATGGATCATTGGAATATCTAAAGGTTTAGGTAAATTAGGGTTTTATGTATGAAACCCTAGGAATTCCACACTATAAAAGTAAACCCTAGCATACCTAAAATCGGCCATAAGAATTCAAAGGTGAAACCCTAGCCGATTGTGTGCTTCCTAACCTCTCTCTCATAAGCCTCCTCTTGTTTTGGTGTTTGTGAGTCATTTGAGGTATCACACTTGAGGTACTAAGCTCTTGGAAGACCAAGTTCTACAAGCTGCAACAAAGAGGTATTTATCTAACTTGTTTTATGTTGTAAATCTCTATATTGTATGCTAGTTAGGGTTCATGCTTTGGAAAAATAAAAATTGTATGTATAACTTGAGAAAACTTAGATCCAAAGCATTAGGGTTGTATGTGCACCATATGATTGTTATAGTGCTCAAAACCCATTAGTGGTACCAGAGCATAGGGTGTTCTATTATATTGATGCAATTGTATTGTTTTCAAAGCTGGAAAATTTTCATTTTTGGCCTCTGACTGTTGGACTCAACGAGTCCTATGAAGGAACTCGGCGAGTAGGGCCAACTCGATGAGTCTATTACTTGGCTCGACGAGTTGGATCATTTGTTTACAATTTTTCGAGTTTTTGGCCAAATTTGGATTAGGATCATTACCACAAACTATTTTGATTGATAATATTCGATTTTTCTCATTCACGAAGCCAGTCTATATGGGGGGGGGGGGGGGGCGGAATAAGGAAAGTGCCTATATAATGGCGATTGAATGGGTGTCCACTCTTACCCACTGCTTCCTTGACTAGTGAAGGGTCGTTAGCCGAACGGGTAGGATAGGACATTAATTATCATTAAAATGTATAATTCTCAATCTTCGTTACTTTAGGAAAAATATGAAAATGGTGTTATTCCATGAAATTGCACTTTTCACCTTGCCAAGTCGTTAGTGGAGCGCGTGTGGTTACTGTAACAACGCAAATTTTCAAATAAAATTTTCAAGTAAAATAAAGTGATCTCATTCAACTAATTATATTTATTCCAAGTTTCATATCAAAATACATTTATAAAATCCCCAAGATCTCAAATAACAGGAGTGTGTATGCATCACGCCGGCGCCTTCCCACGGTCCTCGCTAGTACCTGAAACACATACATAACAACTTGTAAGCATAAATGCTTAGTGAGTTCCCCAGTATACGACTTACACATATACGCCTTTCCAGGCCCTGACCTTCCGGTCCACAACACATTGCCTTCCGGCCCGTACATAATCGCCTTCCGGCCCATAACGTATTGCCTTCCGGCCCGTAACATATTGCCTTCCGGCCCATAACATATTGCCTTCCGGCCCATAAACATATACAGCACATAATACATTTACTTTAACACATATAGCACATATATCATATATCATACCTGACCTTCCGGTCACATAACATTATGCCTTCCGGCCCATATAGACATACATAGAACGCATAACAAATACCTTTCTATTTGTAACATATATAACACATATCATATCCGACCTTCCGGTCTCACAGTCAAACCCTTCCGGGTACAGTATAGTGAGAAAACTCACCTCGTGGTAATGAAAACTATCAACTCTTGAAATCACTCGCACTCGATCCGCCGATCTGCAGACTCCCTATAATACCATATACCCTTATTAATACTCTTATCATTCAAGACAACTGGCCCTAAGAAATTACATGCAGGTCAACTCTGGTCAACGATCAACTTAACCGGACTCGTCGAGTGCAAAGGCGACTCGGCGAGTCAAGACGTCCTCCCCAACTTTCCCTGATGTTCCCTTTCTACTCGTCGAGTATCCCTCTTGGCTCGACGAGATCCTCGTGGAAGAATCGCGGGGCCACCCCGACTCCACTCGCCGAGTCTGAAGAACAACTCGACGAGTCCCAGTCAATCTTCAAGCTACTCGCCGAGTCTGTTCATTGGACTCGGCGAGTCCATGCCATGCAGTCGATCAAACTGCTTCCTGAAATACGTATGGTCCCAAAATACACAAGCATGGGACCTTCTGGACCTCTAAACATCCTATTACAGGGCTATAAACGTTTGGGTAACAAGGTAATAATCCATCTAATCACCAAATGGGTTTCATAAACCCTAAATCCGTGCACACATCAAAATAACAGAAATGATCCGAAGTATTACCTGAAAAACGCACTCTCTGTGTCCCCAAACCTCAGGGCTCGAATCCCTTGCTGTTCCTTTAGCCAAAACTCCTCTCCTTCTTGCCCAACAATTTCTTCAAAGTTCCAATAGCCTCCAATCTTGCTCTAGATGTCCACAGACGCTTAGGGTTCTTCTCAATCGGCTAAAAGACGGACAATGACGGCATATAGGGCGTTATATACGATCCAAAACCAAACGGCTAGGGTTTCTGCTGAACAGCGTAGACTCGCCGAGTCCATATCTGGACTCGTCGAGTCCAGTCGCGAACCCGCGACCAAGTCTGTGGTCCTACTCGGCGAGTCTAGCTCCAACTCGCCGAGTCCCTTCCTAAAATGCCCCAAAAATAATATTAAAGCAATACCTGGAATTCCGGGCTGTTACAACTCTCCCCCACTAGAACTAGACTTCGCCCTCGAAGTCTCACTTTGCGAATAACTCCGGATGTTGCTCCCGCATCTCACGCTCTGGCTCCCAAGTCATCCCGATCCTTTCCGGTGTTGCCACTGAACCAACACCAGAGGTACTTCCTTGTTCCTCAGAACCTTGATCTTCCGATCCCTGATAGCTACTGGTCTCTCGGCGTAATTCAGGCTCGCATCCACCTGAATATCCTCTAACGGAACCACTGCCGATTCATCGGCTATACACTTCCTCAACTGTGATACGTGAAAGGTATTGTGAATCTGTCCCAACTCTGCTGGCAACTCCAACCGATAAGCTACCCGACCTACCCTTGCAATCACACGAAATGGACCTATGAACCGGGGCCCCAACTTGCCCCTCTTTCTGAACCGGATCACTCCTTTCCAAGGAGAAACCTTCAGGAGAACGAAGTCGCCAACCTGGAATTCAAGCTCGGACCGACGTCTGTCCGCATAACTCTTCTGTCGGCTCTGGGCGGTCAATAACCTCTGCCTAACCTGCTGAATCTGCTCTGTCGTCTAGAGTACGATCTCTGTACTGCCCATCACTCTCTGTCCCACCTCTCCCCAGCAAATGGGAGTCCGACACCTCCTACCATACAACAACTCAAAAGGTGGCATACCAATGCTCGAATGATGGCTGTTGTTGTAGGAAAACTCAGCCAAGGGTAAATGCGCATCCCAGCTACCCCCGAAGTCTAACACACACGCTCTAAGCATGTCTTCCAATGTCCGAATCGTCTGCTCGCTCTGACCGTCTGTCTGGGGATGGTATGCGGTACTAAAATGCAGTTTAGTACCCAGCTCCTCATGGAATTTCTTCCAGAACCTGGAAGTGAAGCGTACATCACGGTCTGAAACAATCGAGATCGGCACTCCATGCCGAGATACCACCTCTCTCACATATAACTCCGCCAACTTCTCCGCTGATGAACTCTCGCTAATGGCAAGGAAGTGTGCACTCTTCGTCAATCTATCCACAATCACCCAAATTGCATCGACTCCTCTGGCAGTTCTCGGCAATTTGGTGATGAAATCCATAGTAATCTGTTCCCACTTCCACTCAGGAATCTCCAAGGTCTGCAACTTACCATGCGGTCTCTGGTGCTCAGCCTTAACCCTACGGCAGGTCAAACACCTCTCAACGAACCAAGCGACGTCTCTCTTCATAAAAGGCCACCAATATTCCTTCCTCAAGTCCAAATACATCTTCGTAGCACCGGGATGGATCGAGAATTTCGATCTATGAGCCTCCTCCATCAAAGTAGCACGCGTACCGCCCACGAATGGTACCCAAATCCGACCCTGAAACGTCAGAAGTCCTCGTCCATCCTTAACGAACTCTGAAATTAACCCAACGACCCGCTCTTTCTTCTGCATCTTGGATCTCACAACCTCGGCTTGTGCCCCACGAATAACATCGAATACCGGAGTCATCACCGTCAGTCTCAGACATACATCTCGCAATGGAGTGCTCTCCGCCCTACGGCTCAATGCATCGGCTACCACATTAGCCTTGCCCGGGTGGTATAGGATTTCACAGTCATAATCCTTGACAACGTCCAACCATCTCCTCTGACGCATATTTAGGTTGGGTTGATCCATCAAATACTTCAAACTCTTATGGTCCGTATATATAGTACATCGAACCCCATACAGGTAGTGACGCCAAATCTTGAGAGCGAACACTACTGCCCCCAACTCTAAGTCATGCGTGGGATATCTCGCCTTGTGAGGCTTTAGCTGCCTCGATGCATAAGCTATCACATGGCCTCTCTGCATCAACACTGCACCCAGTCCCGAAATCGATGCGTCGCAATATACGACAAAATCTTCCATCCCCTCCGGGAGAGCTTATACCGGGGCTTCGCACAGTCTCTGACGAAGTGTCTCGAAGGAAGTCTGTTGCTCGGGTCCCCATGAGAATGCAACACCCTTCCGAGTCAATCTGGTGAGCGGTACTGCGATCTTGGAGAAGTCCCTAATAAACCTCCGATAGTACCCCGCCAACCCAAGGAAACTCCTGATCTCGGAAGGTGACTTCGGTGCCTCCCAACTCATCACTGCTTCCACCTTAGCCGGATCGACCAATATCCCTGCCTGATTAACAACATGTCCAAGAAATTGGACCTCTCGCAACCAGAAGTCACATTTGGAGAATTTTGCATATAGCTTCTCCGACCTCAGTACCTCAAGGACCTCCCTCAAATGTCCCTCATGCTACTCTCTAGATCGCGAATACACTAGGATGTCGTCGATAAATACAATCATAGACCGATCCAGCATCGGCCTGCATACCCTGTTCATGAGGTCCATGAACACTGCCGGGGCATTGGTGAGCCCGAAAGGCATCACCACGAACTCGTAATGCCCATACCGCGTCCTAAATGTTGTCTTCTGGACGTCCTCATCCCGCACTCTTACCTGATGGTACCCTGATCTCAGATCGATCTTGGAAAACCAAGATGCCCCTTGCAACTGATCGAATAAATCATCGATCCTCGGTAACGGATAGCGGTTCTTGACCGTCACCTTGTTCAACTCCCGGTAATCAATGCACATCCGGTGTGAACCATCCTTCTTCTTGACGAACAAAATCGGTGCTCCCCACGGCGAGCTACTCGGCCGAATAAATCCCTTCCCCAGCAACTCCTGGAGTTGCGAGGACAACTCTTGCATCTCTGGAGGTGCAAGACGATAAGGCACCTTCGCAATAGGCGCAGCCCCCGGAATCAGATCGATACCAAACTCTACTTGCCTCGCAGGAGGTACTCCCGGCAACTCCTCGGGAAAAACATCTGGAAACTCGCGCACCACTGGAACCTCCTCCACTGTCCTCGGTCTCTCGGAAGCCTCCCGCGTATCCATCACATACGCCACAAAACCTTTACATCCCTGCTGTAAGCATTGCCTCGCCCTAGCGGCCGAACAAAAAGCTGATCCCGAACGGGTACCCTCGCCGTATACCGTAAGAACTCCCCCACTAGGGTCTCGTATAGTCACCAGCTGGCGCTCACAGTCGATGACAGCGCTGAATCGGCTCAACCAGTCCATGCCCACGATGACACAGACATCCCCCATCGCAATAGGAATTAGGTCAATCGGAAACGCAACCCCGAAAATCTCTAGTACGCATCCCCGAAGAACCTCCGTGGCACAAACCACCCTCTCGGCCGCTGTAGAAACGCTCAGAGGCCGACTTAACGGCTCACGACTAATGCTGATATGCTGACTAAAAGCTAAAGATACAAAGGATCTACTCGCACCCGAATCAAATAACACTAGAGCAGGCATAGAGTTCACAAGAAAAGTACCTACACATACATTAACATAAGCATAACATTTCGACTTTAAAGTAAATATGTGAATTACAGCATACCTGCCACAACATCGGGCGCAGCGCGGACCTCCTCCGCAGTCAGCTGAAAGGCTCTCCCGCGAGCCCTCGGGGCCTCGACCTTCGCCGGTCGGGTCTCAGTAGTCCTGGTAGTAGGTGTAGATCCCTGACAAAGCTGCGGGCACTCGGCCTTCCGATGGCCTGTCTGGTTGCAGTGAAAGCAAACCATAAACCCCTTAGGACAATCCCTGGTAATGTGTCCTTCCTTGCCACACTTGTAGCAACCACCATCTCGACACGCCCCCTCATGACCCTTGCCGCACTTTCCGCAAGTGCGGCCCTTCGGACCTCCCATCCTCGAATCAACGGACTTGATCCGCTTGGCTGTCGGCTGAGACTGAGCCGGCCGCCGGTCCACCTGCCGAGACTCAGCCTCCTCCTTGGCCTGGGTCTCCAACTCGATCTTGCGCTTCCTGGCATTCGCCTGAAGCTTAGTGAAAGTACGATAGGTGGAGTTTGACACAAACTCCCGGATATCCCTCCTCAAAACGCCTAAATACCGGCTCATCCGTGACTGCTCTGTAGACACCAGCTCGGGGCAAAACATCGCCCTCTCATGAAACTTCCGTGTGACCACCGCAACGGAATCAGTACCCTGATTAAGGGTCAAGAACTCCTGAATAAATCGTTCCCTCTCCACTGGGGGAACGTACTCGTCCCTGAACATCTCAGTAAACCTCTCCCATGTCACCGCTGTAATCTCCGCCAGAGTGAAGTTCGCCGTCACGAACTTCCACCAATCCTTCGCTCCCAGACGGAGCTGGTTCAAGGCGAACCGTACCCTCAGGTGCTCTGGGCATGAGCAAGTGTAGAAGCACCCCTCAATGTCGGCGATCCACCTCATCGCAGCAATCGGATCCTGCGTCCCATCGAACTCAGGGGGTTTCGTGTTGCTGAATTCCCGGAACAGCAACGAATCGCCCCCTTGCGGCCTGGCAGCGGCCACAGCTGCGGTAGCGGTAGCGGCTGCAGCCTCAGTCAGTGCGGCGTACCACTCCTCGAACGTCTCCATCAGTGTGGTCTTAATAGACCCAAACATCTCCGGGATCTCAGCTCGGATCGCTGCATCTACCTCCTCCTGAATCATCTGACGAATATCCTCGTCGCTCACACTGCTCGAACTCGCCCCATGACGTGTGGTAACCATGATGTCTCTGAAATACAACATAAAATTATCAGAGACTCCATCAAGTACAATTGTACTCGATAACGCAACCCTACTCAGTCTCCGATATCCAGGGATTCTTACTTGGGTCTTCCACCGACCCGGTGTCTTCGGTAGTACGGGCCCAATACTACCGACCACACCGTATCAGCATTCGTCCCAAATCTTCCTCCCCAAACCCCGAATAGTGAGTACTCTACTTCTAGTATGCACTATCTGTTGGAATAGTGTCTAAGGCTATAACTATATTCGGTTGTGCATGGTCCTTTTGGGTTGCCTTCACCATAGCAACTTGAAGGATGATTTGTTAAGGGAGAGTAAATATTATAAGAAATAATATTTAGCTATTTGATTAATATAAGTCATAAATTAATTGGTATTAATTTGGTGACTTAAAGAGATTAATTAAATAAGAGGGTATAAACTGTCAATTGTTTGATAGTTAAACTTTAGACTGTAAATCCATTAAGATAGACCTTGGACGGATTCTAAGAGCTTTAGGATAGCTCAAATCGTCCATATGGTTATCTATGGAATGGATTTGGATAGCCTTAAGAGAAGATTATCCAATTAGGGTTTAGGGTGAAACCCTTAAGGAGTCTACAAGTATAAATAGACCCTATGGGTGAGGGAATTCGACACACAACCTTAAGCAAGGATACTCTGGCCGAATTCCTCCCCTCTCCTCTCTCCTAAATCATCTTGCTTGCTATTGGTGTTTGTAAGCCATTAGAGGAGTGACAATTGTGACTCTAGAAGCTCCAAGACAAACAAGATCAACAAGGGATTCAAAGGTATGATTCTAGATCTGTTTCAATTTTGTTATTTGACCTAAGTAGCTATTTGAAGTCTTGGTTTCAAAAGCATGTTTATTAGAAAGCCTAGATCCAAGCATTAGGGTTTTGCATGCGCACATAGGAAAGTTCTTATGGCTAAAACCCATCAGTGGTATCAGAGCCTAGATTGGTTTTCTTTAAATTGTTGCTTTATTAACTGAAACAAACCTGCAAAATTCGAATTTTTGGGTTTTGAGTCACTGACTCATCGAGTTCCAAGGTGGACTCGTCGCGTAGGCCTGACTCGTCGAGTCCCCTTGTGCACTCGGCGAGTCCAAGCGTCAGGAATGGCCAGATTCGGGATTTTTTCATAATTATCTTATGGAAACTTACCTTAATCATATTAGATCAATCTAAATCCGATTTTTTGATAAATATGATTGTTATCTTGATCTAATTAAAGATATTTATCATCTAATAAAATATTTAATTTCCTTATATGATAATGATTAATTATTTTGGTAATTATCTTCAAAGAAATCAAGATAAATCAAATAAAGATAATTAGAATATTAAATTGTTAATTGGAATTATTTGTTATTTGATCCTCCATGTTTTTAAATGTTTAAAACCTACCCTAAAGTTTTGAAATTTATATTTGTGATTAAAAGTTTTAATTTAGACAACTTAAATTTCAAACCCTAGATTTTGAAAAGTTTAAAATGCAACCCTATACTTATATGATATTACTAGAATAATATATATATGTATAACTAAATGCTAGTCTTACCGCTAGTAGGCCTCATTCACGAAGCCGATCTATAAGGTGGGTATAAGGTTGCGGCCTATAAAATGGCGCTTAATGGGTGTACACTCACACCCACCGCTTGCTTGATTGGTGGAGGGTCGTTAGCCGAACGGGTAGGATAGGGCAACCTCATCCTCTCATTAAAAGTATAATAAGAAATACGAAGTAACTAAAACTTTTTTAAAATTTCCCAATCTTAGTTACTTTAGGAAAAGTGAATTGATGCAATCCCATGAAATTACACTTTGCACCTTGCTAAGATGTTAGTGGAGCGTGTGTGGTTTACCGGCACACTAATTGGTTCTAAGCGAAGGTGGCAAAGGGTGATTCATTGTTTATCATAGTTCGATGGAGCGTGTGTGGTTTACCGGCACATCGAATAGGTGATTGTTACAATGAAGGCACCATGTGAATTTGCATGGTAATTCACACCCGCTTTGTGATCCTCGGCATCCCAGTCACAAACAAGAGGGGCATATCGAGATTTAAACATGCCATTGAATAGTTCAATGAATCTCATCCGAACCTAGGAATTCTCAAAGACACTTAGGACTAATAGTTTATGTTTTGTGATGGAGAATTAGTGAATCGTCATTCACTTACCTTCAATTTATTTGCATGTTAGATTACGGCATCCCTTTTCTAGTATGTAAATGTTATTGTTGGATCCTAGCCCTAATTTTTCTTATTGGGTGATAATTAGGGATTCTTATCTATCTTTGTCCTTTCTATAGATGTCAAACGCAAACAACGCTGCTGCTAGTTCTTTCACGTTGATGAGCCTTTGCCAAAAGGTCACCTTCGATGGAACGAACTTTAGCGAATGGATAAGATACATTCGCACCATTGCTCGCTATGAGGATAAAGAGTATGTCCTCGATGAGAAGCTCGAGAAAATCAACCCCGAAGTTGCTACTCCCGAAGAAATCACCGCCTTCGAAACCCATGAGCGAGATGCAACGAAGGTACATTGCATCATGATCGCCACCATGAACTCCGAATTCCAAAAGTCCTACGAGGACATGTATCCATACGAGATGCATCAAGACTTGTTGGAGAGGTACCACCAAAACGCGAGGCAAGAGCGTTACGAGATTTTCACTAACATGATTTCCGCCAAGATGGGTCATGGAGAATCGCTTACCGTGCACTTGCAAAAGATGCAAAGGTATGTCGACCGCCTTCGCAAGTTAAATGTTGACTTTGGCGAAGACTTGGCGATCGACATGGTGCTTCACTCATTGCCTCCGATGTACAACCAATTTAGGATGACCTACCACATGAACAAAGAGGAGGTCACTCTAAGTAAACTCCAAGGTCTCTTGAGGGTTGCTGAGAGCAACTTCAAGGACAAGTCTGTTGCACCTACTCCCAATCCATCCGCTGCTCCTGTCTTGGCTATTGGTCAAGGGAAGGGAAAGAAGAGGAAAGCTTCTTCAAGTAACTATCGCAAGGTGAAAGCCCGAGATGGTTCCTCTTCTAGTGGGACCAAAGTTGATCCCTCTAAGCCCTGCTCTAACCCGAAGGAGGCAGAGTGCCACCACTGCCACAAGATAGGACATTGGAAGCGAAGCTGCCCGGACTACCTGCAAGCCATCAAGGAAGGAAAGATCAAGCCATCTTTCGCAGGTATATATGCAATCAAATCTAACGATTCTAATCATGCTATTTCTTGGGTTCTTGACACCGGTTGTGGTTATCACATTTGTTCTAATGTGTAGGGACTAAGAAGAAGTAGGGATGTGGAGCAAGGAAGGATCAATCTAATCACGGGGAACAGAAGATCGTTGCCTGTGACCAAGATTGGAGTGTATTCTTTAGTGCTTAAGAATAGTTTAGTTTTAGATTTAAACAATTGTTGCTATTCGCCAGAAATGGCTAGAAACATCATTTCATTTCATGGTTTATATAGACAAGGATTTAGATTTTGTTTTAATAATGAGAATGGTTCTATTTTGGCTTATCTAAATGGTGTCTTTTATTTTGAAGCTATACCATGTAATGGAATATATGAAACTGTTATGATTGTTGATAACTTAGGCAATGATGTTTTGAATATTGATTCTTCCACTAGTATGGATAAAGCATCCTTGTGGCATTGTCGTCTTGGACATGTCAACAAGAAACGCATAGCCCAACTCCAAAAGGATGGAGTGTTGGAGTCATTCGACCTTAGGGAAGATGACACATGCGAATCTTGTTTACTTGGAAAGATGACTAAGTTACCCTTCACGAGTACTTGTGAAAGGGGTGAGGGCCTATTGGACCTAATACATACCGATGTATGTGGACCCTTTAGATCCACCACGTAGGATGGGAACCGCTTCTATGTGACTTTTACCGATGACTATAGTAGATATGGGTATATCTACTTAATCAAGCAAAAGTCAGAAACCTTTGAAAAGTTCAAAGAGTTCAAGAATGAAGTGGAGAATCAATTGGGCAGGAAGATCAAGATGCTTCGATCCGATCGAGGAGGAGAGTACCTAAGTCTTGAATTCCACGAGTATCTCAAGGAGTGTGGAATAGTTTCACAATTGACGCCTCCTAGGACACCGCAGTTGAATGGTGTGGCAGAAAGGCGTAATCGAACTTTATTGGATATGGTTCGCTCTATGATGAGTCGTGCTTCACTACCTATCTTCTTTTGGGGGTATGCCTTAGAGGCTGCCACCCATATCCTTAACCGAGTCCCTACCAAGAAGGTTGCCAAAACACCTCACGAGATGTGGACGGGGAAAGTTCCCTCGTTGGCACATATCAAGGTTTGGGGTTGCGAGGCTTTCGTAAGACGAGATACTCACGACAAGCTTGAACCTCGAAGTGAGCGATGTATTTTCATCAGCTACCCGCAAACTTCCTTTGGATATCTCTTCTATAGACCAAAAGATAACGTGATCTTTGTTGCGAGGAGAGGAGTTTTCCGAGAGCGAGAACTCATAAGCCAAGGAGACAGTGGGAGGCAAGTCGAGCTTGAAGAGATTCAAGAATCGATAGATGATGGAACCTCTACCGCTGGCATTCAACCCGAGGAGGAAACTCCGGTTGAACCGATTGACGAATCCTTACCTCTTAGACGTTCCGATAGAGTTAGAGTTCAACCCCAGTTTTATGGTTTTCATATTACTACCGAAGGGGACACGTATATTAGTGATTGTACACTAGTAAATCTTGATGAACCTAATAGCTACAAGGAAGCCATGGCAGGCCCGGAGTCTGCGAAATGGAAAGAGGCGATGGATAGCGAGATCCAATCCATGTACGATAACCAAGTTTGGAATTTGGTTGATTACGTGCCCGAACGTAAGACCGTAGGGTGCAAGTGGATCTTCAAGAAGAAGACCGACGTGGATGGGAACGTACACACATATAAAGCGCGATTGGTCGCAAAGGGCTTTACTCAAACTCCCGGAGTTGACTATGATGAGACCTTCTCACCAGTTGCGAAGATTAAATCTATTAGAGTGATGCTAGCAATTGCCGCATTTCATGATTATGAGATTTGGCAAATGGATGTCAAGACCGCTTTTCTTAACGGAAAGTTGGCTGAGGATGTTTACATGGCTCAGCCAGAGGGGTTTGTAGATCCGAAGCATCCGAATAGAGTGTGTAAGCTTGAGAAGTCCATTTATGGACTTAAGCAAGCGTCTCGCAGATGGAATCTTTGCTTCGATGAGAAAGTCAAAGGGTTTGGATTTGTACGAAGCGAAGACGAATCTTGTGTATATGTCAAAGCCAGTGGGAGTATAGTAAGCTTCCTCGTTCTATATGTCGATGACATATTGCTCATAGGAAACGACATCCCGACTCTGCAGGAGGTTAAATCCTGGCTCGGGAAGTGCTTCGCTATGAAAGACCTCGGAAAGGCTTCTTACATTTTGGGAATAAGGATAGTAAGAGAAAGAAGTAAGAGACTAATTGGACTTAGTCAGAATACTTACTTGGAGAAGGTACTAAAACGTTTTAGTATGGAAAACTCAAAGAAGGGAGAATTACCGATACAAGGAAATGCCAAGTTGAGTAAGACTCAAAGTCCGAGTACCGAAGCCGAGATAGCAGAAATGAGCCGAGTACCATACGCTTCCGCAGTTGGCTCAATCATGTACGCTATGACTTGTACTCGCCCTGATGTAGCCTTCGCTTTGAGCATGGTTAGCAGATATCAAGGGAACCCTGGCAAAGCACATTGGATTGCGGTGAAGAACATCCTTAAGTACCTTCGGAGGACGAAAGAATGGTTCTTAGTCCTTGGAGGGAGTGATGACTTGAAGGTGCGAGGGTATAGTGACGCCAGCTTTCAGACCGACAGGGACAACTACCGTTCGCAGTCGGGCTGGGTCTTTACCTTAAATGGAGGAGCAGTGACATGGTAAAGTTCCAAGCAGGAAACCGTAGCTGATTCAACGTGCGAATCAGAGTAGATCGCAGCAAGCGAAGCGTCGAAGGAGGCAATATGGCTAAAGAACTTCATCGGTGATCTTGGAGTTGTGCCGGCCATAAAGGAGCCCATGGAGATTTTCTGTGATAACGAAGGTGCGGTTGCCTTGACCAAGGAACCGAGGGATCATGGTAGATCTCGACATATCGACAGAAAATATCACTTCATTAGACATCGTGTAGAAGAAGGACAACTCGTAGTGAAGAGGATATCATCAGAAGATAACCCAGCAGATCCGCTTACGAAGGGACTGAGTAGGGTTAAGCACTTGCAGCATGCCAGGAGTATTGGGCTGAAGGATGATATTAGTATAGATTAGATAGTATTAGAAACGTATAATAGATAAATGTAATTAACATTTGATGATTAAATAAAAGGAGTTTTATTTATGAGTAAAGTTACTGTCACATGTTAGTTGTTTAACTATTGTTTCACTTTGCATGTTTTGACTTCCAGAATAATTGAATTTATTAGGAATAATCGAATTATTCAAATGGTCCACAATCGTTCATATGTTGGGAGTAGATATGAATGAAGATTGTCATGAATTGGTGTGTAGAATGTCTAAATGGTATTAGACATAGCAAGGGTTGCTGCAACGTTCATGAGTGCTTATGAACTAGTTTTGAGCATTGGAATAAACCCGCGCTTGCTGGAATCACCTTATGGAATATGATATAAAAGGTGATCGCAAGACGATAATATCATATGGTCTTAAAACCTAGATATATGGTTTATTATTTGTTGATTGATTGTGCATTGATAATGCGAAAACGCATCAGTAACTTGATGTTATAAAACGCATTGTTGTGTATAGTTGGTTAATGAATAAGTAAATGCATATAAGTCGAAGTTTATCTGTAAATTTTATCCTAAGAGGGTAGAAGAGATATCTTGGCCACTCGATGATTTGATTTGACTTATGTGCCGGGCCCGGTCAGAACTGAATTGATGTGTTCGATTAAGTTCTATGTCAAATAAATCGGAGATCGAGAAATCTAAATGCTTGACTAACCATTCCATAGGATTGTCAGCATGATATCTAACAGAGGACTGTATGATCCCTTACCTAAAGGACAAGATTGATTAGATCAGAGTTGGCAGCGTCTTTGAGAGCTACGATTGCAAACCGAATTGTACTTGTATAGTTACTAGACTTATCCAAGTGGGAGACTGTTGGAATAGTGTCTAAGGCTATAACTATATTCGGTTGTGCATGGTCCTTTTGGGTTGCCTTCACCATAGGAACTTGAAGGATGATTTGTTAAGAGAGAGTAAATATTATAAGAAATAATATTTAGCTATTTGATTAATATAAGTCATAAATTAATTGGTATTAATTTGGTGACTTAAAGAGATTAATTAAATAAGAGGGTATAAACTGTCAATTGTTTGATAGTTAAACTTTAGACTGTAAATCCATTAAGATAGACCTTGGACGGATTCTAAGAGCTTTAGGATAGCTCAAATCGTCCATATGGTTATCTATGGAATGGATTTGGATAGCCTTAAGAGAAGATTATCCAATTAGGGTTTAGGGTGAAACCCTTAAGGAGTCTACAAGTATAAATAGACCCTATGGGTGAGGGAATTCGACACACAACCTTAAGCAAGGATACTCTGGCCGAATTCCTCCCCTCTCCTCTCTCCTAAATCATCTTGCTTGCTATTGGTGTTTGTAAGCCATTAGAGGAGTGACAATTGTGACTCTAGAAGCTCCAAGACAAACAAGATCAACAAGGGATTCAAAGGTATGATTCTAGATCTGTTTCAATTTTGTTATTTGACCTAAGTAGCTATTTGAAGTCTTGGTTTCAAAAGCATGTTTATTAGAAAGCCTAGATCCAAGCATTAGGGTTTTGCATGCGCACATAGGAAAGTTCTTATGGCTAAAACCCATCACTATCTACCTGCACGCTATCGAATATCTCATATAAGCAAACTCCCTAGACTAAGGCATCACAAAACAGGCCATTCTAGTCCTATCATGAATACCTAGTCTTCTAGCATGCATAACAATTCATAATTCAGTGCATAACATAACATTGTAAGGTATTCTGGGGATCTTTACCGTTCGGGCGCTGGCTGATCGTACACACTGCTCCGTTCTTGTTTACCACTTTACCATTTATAAAAATTTATGTCTTTATTATTTTTAAAAGATTTTTCCTCAAATCCTCGGTTTGAGTTCAGTTACACCCGAAGGTACACCCGAATCCCTCAAACCAAGGCTCTGATACCAATTGTAACAACGCAAATTTTCAAATAAAATTTTCATTTAAAATAAAGTGATCTCATTCAACTAATTATATTTATTCCAAGTTTCATATCAAAATACATTTATAAAATTCCCAAGATCTCAAATAACAGCAGTGTGTATGCATCACGCCGGCGCCTTCCCACGGTCCTCGCTAGTACCTGAAACACATACATAACAACTTGTAAGCATAAATGCTTAGTGAGTTCCCCAGTATACGACTTACACATATACGCCTTTCCAGGCCCTGACCTTCCGGTCCACAACACATTGCCTTCCGGCCCGTACATAATCGCCTTCCGGCCCATAACGTATTGCCTTCCGGCCCGTAACATATTGCCTTCCGGCCCATAACATATTGCCTTCCGGCCCATAAACATATACAGCACATAATACATTTACTTTAACACATATAACACATATATCATATATCATACCTGACCTTCCGGTCACATAACATTATGCCTTCCGGCCCATATAGACATACATAGCACGCATAACAAATACCTTTCTATTTATAACATATATAACACATATCATATCCGACCTTCCGGTCTCACAGTCAAACCCTTCCGGGTACAGTATAGTGAGAAGACTCACCTCGTGGTAATGAAAACTATCAACTCTTGAAATCACTCGCACTCGATCCGCCGATCTGCAGACTCCCTATAATACCATATACCCTTATTAATACTCTTATCATTCAAGACAACTGGCCCTAAGAAATTACATGCAGGTCAACTCTGGTCAACGGTCAACGGTCAACGGTCAACTTAACCGGACTCGTCGAGTGCAAAGGCGACTCGGCGAGTCAAGACGTCCTCCCCAACTTTCCCTGATGTTCCCTTTCTACTCGTCGAGTATCCCTCTTGGCTCGACGAGATCCTCGTGGAAGAATCGCGGGGCCACCCCGACTCCACTCGCCGAGTCTGAAGAACAACTCGACGAGTCCCAGTCAATCTTCAAGCTACTCGCCGAGTCTGTTCATTGGACTCGGCGAGTCCATGCCATGCAGTCGATCAAACTGCTTCCTGAAATACGTATGGTCCTGAAATACACAAGCATGGGACCTTCTGGACCTCTAAACATCCTATTACAGGGCTATAAACGTTTGGGTAACAAGGTAATAATCCATCTAATCACCAAATGGGTTTCATAAACCCTAAATCCGTGCACACATCAAAATAACAGAAATGATCCGAAGTATTACCTGAAAAACGCACTCTCTGTGTCCCCAAACTTCAGGGCTCGAGTCCCTTGCTGTTCCTTTAGCCAAAACTCCTCTCCTTCTTGCCAAACAATTTCTTCAAAGTTCCAATAGCCTCCAATCTTGCTCTAGATGTCCACAGACGCTTAGGGTTCTTCTCAATCGGCTAAAAGACGGACAATAACGGCATATAGGGCGTTATATACTATCCAAAACCAAACAGCTAGGGTTTCTGCTGAACAGCGTAGACTCGCCGAGTCCATATCTGGACTCGTCGAGTCCAGTCGCGAACCCGCGACCAAGTCTGTGGTCCTACTCGGCGAGTCTTGCGCCAACTCGCCGAGACCCTTCCTAAAATGCCCCAAAAATAATATTAAAGCAATACCTGGAATTCTGGGCTGTTACAGTTACCCGACACACTAACTTGGACTAACAAGGGTGGCGAAGGGTAGCTTGTGAATGTTCATGGATCAATGGAGCGTGTGTGGTTAACCGGCATATTGATTAGGTGGTAAATAACTCGAGAGTACCAAGATAATTTTCATGGTTATTCACACATTGTTTGTAATTCTCGGTATTCCAGTCACAAACTTGAAGGGCATAATTGAGATTTAAACATGCCATTGAAAAAGTTCAATGAATCACAAAGAATTAGGAATTTCATAAAACTTAATTCTTTAAAAAATTAGTTTTGGGTGGTGAAATTGGTAAATCATCATTTACTTGCCTTCAAATATTTTGCAATTGGATTATGGCATCCCTCTTCCGAATTGTGAAATATTGTGTTTGGGCCTTAGCCTTAATATGTCATTTGGGTGTTATATTAAGGAATTTCTATCTAATAAAACTTTTTCTTCCTTTTTAGATGTCTACCTCAAACAACGCTTCAAACTCAAATGCTTTTGGCTCTTTTTCCCTCATGAACTTATGTGGGAGGGTCATTTTCGATTGGTCGAATTTCATTGACTGGATTCAAAACATTCGCATGGCCATTCGATACGAGGAAAAGGAATATATCCTCAACAAAGAGATAAAAAGAGATTGATGAAGAAGTTGCTAATCCTGAGCAACTGGTTGACTATAGGGCTCATAAGAAGGACGCGGAAAAGGTGTCGTGCATCATGTTAGCCACTATGACTTTTGAGCTTCAGAAGTCCTACGAGGACTTCTGGCCTTTCGAGATGCACCAAGACTTGATGGAAACGTACCATCAGAGTGCTCGACAAGAAAGGTATGAAATCATTGCCTCCATGATAACAACAAAAATGAAGGATGGAGAGTCCATCACGACCCACTTGAAAAAGATACAAAGATATGTGGACCGCTTTCTAAAGTTGAATTTCAATTTCAGCAAAGAGTTGGCTATTGACATTATCCTACACTCCTTGCCTCATTGTTATGATTAGTTCATGATGACTTATCATATGAACAAGGAGGAAGTCACTCTAAGCAAGCTTCGAGGCCTACTAATAACTGTTGTAAGTAGTTTAAAAGGAAAGTTTGTTGTATCCACACCTACTGCTGCCCCAGTCCTGGCAATTGGACATGGGAAAGGGAAGAAAAGGAAAGCTCATTTAAAGAATCACAAGGGAAAGTCTCACGATGGATCCTCTTCTAGTGGGTCCAAAGGTGGTTCTGCTTCTCCCTCATCCAATCCAAAGGAAGTAGAGTGCTTGTATTGTCATGAAAAGGGGCACTGGAAATGAAGCTGCCCTAAATACTTACAAGACATTAAGTTTATCTTGGTGTCGTTTAGCTTTCTTGCGGGCTCATATACATTCTTGATTTTGATCATCTTCACTTGTTTCTTTTCGATTTTCTCGATAAAATCGTTCGAAATATTGTTCAACATACCAATTTCTTGAAACTGGAAAAGAATCCAGAACCTTAATGGACTCAAGTGAGATTCACTAAAATTGGAAGGCCTGCGATACAATATTTTCTTTCTAATCGAAACAAGTTCTTTACTATAATCGTGTGTTTGGTAGTTTCAAGCATTTGATGACACCATACCATCTAGAAATGCCAAGATCATATCTTGATCTTCAAAAGCTGTATGCCCACCTGATTTTGCGCAGAAAAGGAAAGTGTCGAAAGACATGTATTGACTAGTCGATGAGAAAAAACTAATAAGAAGATCTGGCTTCGCGACCACATTCAGGAAAGACGATTTCCATTGTGGGAGTTCAGAGATGGCGCCTTGGAGATGTTGGTTACTGATAAGGGGCAAACCAAATGTTATGCAAATCGGACGTTTGACAATTTTTGAACCGTTAGATTCTTCAAAATCTGTGTAATGTTGATGTAGTAGGGTGTTAAGAATGGCGAGGTATCCACCTAGATCACATCCAGTGACAACCAACGGACTATTTATAAGGTGAAAAAAAACAGATTTAAACCATTAAGAACAGATGCTACATCTGATCTTGAGTTTTGAATCTGCTAAAGTAAAGATATACCTGATTTGAGAGCTCGGAAAGCTCTTTAAAAGGAAGCTCAAACAACTCTACAACAACTTTGTTAATGGATAATTTGGGGTTGACGTTTGTCGAAACGAAGTCAACGACTTTATGCTTATCTGATGAAACCAGATCTTCTCCATTACGAAAACGAAGCGTATAATCAGAAAAACAGTTGAAAGCCAAAACTTTGATCCCAGAAGGACTCGTGTGAAGTTGATAAGTGGAAGAAGTTTGAGAAATTGCTCCATAAGCATCTTGAACGACAGTTATGCTGCCAAGAAACTTGCCAACTTCGACTTCACTGTTGAACCTGCAAATTGTTACGAAAACTCCATGAACGGTAGTAAATTATGTAGAGCATCTAAAAAATGAAACCTATTTTCAAGATTTGATATTTCTATGATGAAAGAGGTTAATATCAAGGCAAATGTATCTTACATCTTTTGGCTCATCTTCTTTCTTGTTTCTTTTTGAGAAACTTTTTGGTGTTTTTCTTTTAGATGTTGAAAACAATGTGTAACATCTAGATTTCCAGGTATTAACGACAGTAAATTAGGGTTTAAGAGATGGACTCGACGAGTTGACACCTAGACTCGTCGAGTAGGATCGCGATTTGTTGTCTGATAAACGAGGGGACTCGACAAGTGGGTAAGGGTGGACTCGACGAGTCCGTGTTGATGACTGAAACCCTAAATCCTTAGGACTGAGCCCTATTCAAAGGACTTTATAGCCTCCATTTGCGGCTACCAGTCCAGAGAGAGGTACCCTAGCGATTTTGAGCGTGTTGTGAGAGAGTTTGAGCTTCTTTGTTCGTTTTTGGTGTGATTTAGCCAAGGAGGAAGGGTTTCCAGCAAGAAATGGGCAAGAGGACTTCATTTCAGGAGGTTTTCAGCTTGGATCTTCATTTTGAGGTAGCTATTCAATCTTATTCTTCTGTTTTTGCTTAAGAGCATTGAACTTAGGGTTTTCTATATCTTTTATGGCTTATGTGGTTGAGATTTAGTTTCCCATTAAGTAATAAACTCTGGATCCGGACCTTTTGAGGTCCAAGGAGCCTGAACCACCTTGCCTTTTGTGGTTCTAACGAGGTAAGGGACATAGGTTGCCATGTTAGAAGGGATTTCACCAAAATAAGCCTAGAGTGCCTTGCATGTATACCAATATTCGATCTTTACCTTGTTATTGGTCATGAGGAAGTCAGATCTATAGGTTATAGAAGCAGATCTGACCTCAGAAGGTCATTTTGGGTGTTGTAAAAGGAGCAACTCGCCGAGGTCATAAGTGGATTCGACGAGTCGAGTCGGGGTTGCCCCACGATTCGTTGCTGAGTAACCTGACGAGTGGAGAGGGAACTCGTTATGCCAAGCGAGGCTTAGAAGAATTCCGAGGACCAGTGTGGACTCGCCGAGTCGCCCGAGTGCACTCGACGAGTCTGGTCAAAGTTTGACCGTTGACCGGAGCTAAGTTCATTGAATTTTAGGGTTTAGTCAATGTTTGGACTTATGAGCCATTAGAGGGGTAGAATGACCTTTTACCCTTCTTAGAGAACTTATAGAGAGGAGTTAGCCTAGCCTTTAAAAGTTGTATTAATTAGAGTAATTATTATTTGATTAGGCGGAGGCTAGTGCAATTTTTCAGAGTTCGAGGTTTACCGAGTTATCCGAGGTGAGTCTTCTCACTATACTTTACCTTGAGTGGTAATTAGAGTTATGTGATAGAGTATCTTGTATGTTATTTATGTGATGTGTTGCACAACATTATTGCTATGTGATTTATGTTGTGTGTATATCAGAGTTTACAGAGTTAGGACCGAAAGGTCCAAAGAGTTAGGACTAGAGGGTCCACAGAGTTAGAGCTAGAGGGCTCACAGAGTTATAGCCTCGAGTGGTTATTATGTGTTCTATGTGGTATTTTGGGGAACTCACTAAGTATTTATGCTTACAGTGTTTTGTGTTATGTGTTTCAGGTACTAGTGAGGATCCCAGGAAGGCGCCGACATGATCAATACACACTATTGGAGTTTTTATACATTTTGATCTTGGGATGTGTTTTTTTGAATTTGATATGTGATACATTTGGATTTGAGAAAATTTATGAATGGAATTATAAATTTTAAAAGTGAAAATTTGTTTTGAAAATTTACGGTGTTACACAATGGAACGAAGCTTTCAATGATCTGTTGTGTCAATAATGTAGATGTTGAGAAAGACTGATTTATAATACACAAGAATTCGTTGGTATTCGGATGTCTAATTCATACGAAAGTTCGTGATAATTGCATTGCATTTTATTTAAATGTGGAGGTCTTCAAGTTGCAAGTTCTTTTCCAATACTTGTTGATGAAATTTTTATTTATTTAAATTGGTGTAGATTACATTTTGGGAAAATGACTCTTGAGGGTAATTAACTTTTGCATTTGTACTCATTTGGTCCGTTTTTTTTTTTTTTTTTTTTTTTGTATTCAATATACCATCGAACTTGTTGTTTGCGTTCACCAAAACCCTTTTGACAGGCTTTTGACCTGTGATAGCCGGTCAAAGGGTTATGGTGAACACAAACAACAAACTCGATGGTATATTGAGTACAAAAAAAGGAAAGGGATCAAATGAGAACAAATGCAAAAGTTGGTTACCCTCTTGATTCATATTCCTTTTACTCATTTACAGCAAATCCCACGTCATCCCCGACTGATATTAATGACTTTATGAGATTCATTCTTACTTCTCTTCAAAACATAACCCACGAAAGAACATTATTCATACATGTACAACTTTGTAATGCACTTGAATATTTATTAGGAAAATCTTGACTAAGCAGACGCATTTCATGACTACATTTACATTTCCAATCAAATGATTTATCGTATCATGGATTCTAAACAAGTCTACAAACGAGTGGAATCACAAGTGTTGTGATTTTTTAGTTTACTTAGCTTTAAGATCGAATTCATTGGATAAGATACAACATCAATATGTACAATATCATGCTGCTTTTGTAGATACATCACCATAATATACCTTGAGATAAACGTTTATACTGACAAATATACCTCTCATACACAGTCATATCCTTTTGCAGAGAGGTGTTGATAACTAACCACAATAAGCATAACGTAGACCATGTTTTAACAAGGTTATCCCTTTGAAACGCTCTTCATATACGTTATAGCCAAAGAAGGTTGCAATCTTTGATAATTTTGCAACTTTAATTTCATTTAAATTTTCAGGAAAAATGACTCAGGAGGGTAACCAACTGTTGAGTTCGTTCTCATTTCATCTCTTTACTTTATGTTTGTACTCAATATACCATCGAACTTGTTCTTTGGTCCCTATGGGTCTCATAATTTTTTTGGACACCCTGCAGTTTTTCATTTCTAATGTTTTCGTCCTCCTAAGGACTTATTTTCACTTTTAGCCTTGGGTCAAAATTACAAATATGCCCTTTTCTTTTAAATTTGTTGTTAATTTTGGTTAAAATTCATTTTTGTATGGAGCTACTCACATATCTTCATCATATACTTTATTTTTGTCCTGATGCTTTTCAACCCTATTATGCACTAATTAAAACATGTTGTTTATTGACATTTATGAAGCATCCGTAACTTGGAGATGAAACAATCACCATAAACCACAGACTTGAAAGGGATATCATGTTTTGACCAAAAATATCTAAGTCCTTTGGAAACAATAAACTAAAATTGAAAACAAAGGGTTTCATTGAAGGATCTGAAGATATGTGGGTGGGCTCATAGTAAAGTCAATATACCAAAATTTAATAATACATATAAAAGTTAAGGCAAATTTGTTATTTTATACAAACTTAATACCCTTTTCCTAACAAAACCTGACTCAGGGGGCAAATATGTGATAATAAAACCTTCAGATTAACATCTACTAGTTTTCTTTTCTTTAATTAGTGAGAGTTTAGGCCCTCTTTTTGTCGTTTCGGTTGTATGGACATCCCTTCAAACTCTGACTCGGATGTGTGTTCTCTCTCATATTTAGGCCCCACATTTAGAGAGCTGATTGCTTAAAATTAACGTGAGACTCTCACAGTAAATCCGGAAAGAGTGGAGCTGGAAAAAGGTGAAAGATAGCGAACAACGTCTAGGAATACCATACACAAGGTGCGGTTTAGAGGTGAGTGGTATTTTCTCTGCTTCCTCTCTCTCGTTATTACATTGGCTGCTGACTTTAATTGTAATTTCTATTTCTTTTTTTATTATATATATATATATATATATATATATATATATATATATATATATATATATATATATATATATATATATATACACACACACAGAGAGAAAAAATATAAAAAATATATTAGGGTTTTTAATTCCCTAAAAATAAAGTATAGTATTTGTATAAAGGTGAGTGGGTTGAAAGTTGATACTATATACAACGTGAATAGTGAGTAATAAGTATACCTATTCGGTCTAACAAAGTAAGACGATCATCATTTTCATGTTTTCTTTTCATATATAAATTATCAATTTCTTATTGATCTAATAAATAAAAAATAATATATAAATCTAATGAGAATGAGATTAGATAAAATAAAATGTAGATGTCATTTTTATGCTAGGGTACTCCATAATAAAAAGAGCTTTTTATTTTTTAATAGATGTTTTTTTTTTCATTAAAAAGCTCAAAAAGAAAATAAAATTCATTATTATGTTAAGACAAGAAAAATTAGACATGGTACCCTATTGCTATTGTAGCTTATCGGCCCAAATAGTCACATCAACTAAAATGCATTGTTATTATGGTTTAAGATGTAACATTTCAAAAATTCAACAAATTTAAAAATTTTCAAAACAACCGTTTTTCTAATCGTAGTGTTACAAAATTATTGTTTTCGAAACATTATTTAAAATCAGAGTCTCCCAAGATTAAATCAGTCGAAAACCAAGGATGTGTACGGTTATGCATTCGCCTTGCCACGGTCCACTGAAGTATCTGAAACCATAAACCAAAACTGAAAGCACGTAGCTTAGTGAGCTCCCTAAAAATACCACCATACAAAAAAATAACATATACAAACAAGCATCCTCAAATACTCATGTTTGGCCCAATCAGCATTGGGTTGGAATACCATGCATGTCTACAATGGCTCTAGTCATCCTTGTGATGGAATACCCTCGTATCATAAGCGTGTTGGTCCAATTAACCATCAGGTTGGAATACCAAACATGTCGGGTCCAATCAACCATCGGGTTTGAATACCCTAGTCATATTGATTGATGCACAAATCACTACATTCTCACCATATACCATATAATCATATCGGGTCCAATCATGTAACACCCACAGATTCGGGTTAGACAATTTAGAGACAATAAGCGTCATAAATGATTTTTTATGGAAGATTATTTTGAGTAAATAATCTTAACCAATTTATAATATATGTCACAAGGGTTCCGTACATATAAAGAACGCTGAAATTCGAGTTATAACGAAGAAGTTATGACTCGTCAAAGTTTTACTACAAAACCAACATGACACCGTGTAATGTAAAAAGTGAATTTTTGATAAATTACTTTTTAGCCTTAGTGATCTAAATGAAAGTCTTAGTATACGTTAAACCGAGAACATGAATAAAAAACGTCCAAAATCTGACTTTGTATGAGGAAGTTATGATTTTTCTAAGATTTAGCATAGTAGTGCACAACCGGAATTCGAATTTAGATCAATCAATTTTTAGCCAACACAACCTAAATGAGAATTGAAGATCTCATTAATAGTAGTTCAACGATAAAAAGACATTCGGAAATAGAGTCCGTATGTAGAAGTTATGAATTTTACACGGTCGTTAACAATATAATATTCTCATACTGTTAAATTTAAAATTGGTCGAAAGTTAGATTATGGAGTCAAAAGGAGAGTTTTAGATCTTGTCAATACATATGCGTGGATATAGAGAACTTCGAAAACATAGCTTGTATGCAAAAGTTATGGATTTTAGAAGTCAGAAGGGTGCTACTGCGAAAGGGGTGACGTGGCTTAATCTGGATCATTGCATTCTCCCCATGCATTGCCACCAAATGGTGACATGTGGCACCAACTCGAAGAGTTGGAGGCTCAAACTCGACAAGTTTGGCCATTTTTTTAGCCTATAAATACCATGCGAAGCCCACCCTTTTTCCTCACACCATAACCCTTCACTATCTCTCTCTAACTTCTCTCTAAACCTCTCTCAAAGCCCTACTAAATCCTAATTGCTAAAGGAAAGCCCTGGAAAGCTAAAAGGATCCGAGAAAAAAGAGATTTCGGCTCGAAATGTCTGCCCCCCGCAGAGCCTGGTTCCTCACAAAACCCCCCTTTAAGTAGATTTACGATTACTGTACTTTAACTATAACTTATGTTTCAGTTCATTATCGTTATTATGAACCTATAAACAAGATTTATCAGTGATTCCAAGTCGTTATACTGATTGATCTACTTACAGGGATGATGTATGGGCTGTGATTTAGTGAGGTGTTTAAAATGATATTTCCAAACAGTATACTTCGTATACTAAACGGATCCTACGTCCGATATGATCCTACATGGTTGCTCCTAACTTGATAGATCATGAAAGAAGACTTTTAGATAATGATGAATCTAGTCTAATAATGAGCCACAATAAAGATTAGACTAAAACTTAGCGATAATAATGCTAGCTTTCGTCGAAGGAAAATAGAATCGTTAGAAGCGAAGCACTACCCGAGTTTGGAATCATCACTTTAAGATCTGAGTGCATAGTTACTTTCATCTTACACATAGATATGAAGTGTTTAATATAAATTACTTGCTATGTGTTCATATTTCTGTGTTCTTGATATCTATGCTGGATGAAAAAATTATACATGTTTTATTTGATTTAAATTGTATACGTATTTTATACCTATAATTATGATGGGTAAAGATGGCTAGATTAGAGATGAGATGAATGATGGGAGATGAAAGATGATATATATGATGAGAAGAGATGACCCAAGCGATGGCCTAGTCATCTAGCAGATTAGAGATGACAACCACATACTATTATAGATAGTCCAGTAGAACACTAGCAGACTCGCAACCTGTATGTGTTGTGAACGATGTTTTCACTAGATGTACTCTAAAAACCCATTGACATGTATTGTGGGTGGATTCTCTAAAATAATACTGTCGATAACAGAAAAAACTGGCAGCTATGGGTTTAGTGCCCTATAGATGAACATTAGCAGTTGCGTCACAACCTATAGATGTTTTTGAACTACATGTTCACCAGATCCTAGGAGTTGCGCCTAAAGGATAATGGTGGCATCTGTGCCTAATAGATAACATTGAAAACTATGGACTTAGTGCATGTTAGATAAATCCTGGAAGCGGTGGACTTGGTGCCTATTCCTTAGAATAATCCTTAGGAATGAATAAATCAAGGGTAGCTGCTTCTTAGGGTAGATCCTTAAGAATAAAGAAGATAATGAGGATGGGTAATTAGGTTGATTGTTTGATGATTAAACATAACAATTATATTATTGTGAGTTGAAAACCCTATGTACTAACCAGGTTTCCCAGCCTGACCCACTCAGTCTACTTGTATCACAGTTATCGATATGAAACTACTTTACACTAAGAGATTAAAGGAAATGTAGATCACTAGTGTAAATGAATGTAAGGTCTGTTTATGCTTATGTTTTTTTATTGACGATGATATCCCTAAGTTTTAATATATACAAAAACGCATTTCTTTGGAAGTGCTTTGATAATATATTTATCATTTTTTCTATGAACAAATTCCGCAATATTATTCTTTAAAAAGGATACTCTGATTTTCAAATAAGTGTAAATAAAATTTTTAGAATGGCCGTGAATTTGGAGATATCACAGTTGGTATCAGAGCATTAGTTTAAGCGAACTAGGAATAAGGATTTATTTCTAGACTTAAATTTAAAATGCTAAGCGAAGATTGTGAGACGAGTGTCTAATATATTTTAGAGTAAATTAAACGAATGGTCCCTATGGTTTGGAGTAATTTGCACGTTTGAACCCTAACTAAATTTTTTAACTCGGAAGGCCCTACTGTTTGTGTTTGTTACACGCTTGGTCCCTATTATTTATTTTTGTTACACGTTTATGCTATAAGATGCCTAAATTGGTTTTACTAGCTTATTTTGAGAAGATTCCTAAATTGGTTTTATGTGCCAAATGATTTATGCTATAAGATGCCTTATATGCTTTAGGATGCTATCGTTTGATCGGATTTATGGTCTGTTGCCGACCGGATCTGAAAACTTTATGTGTTCAGATTTCTAAATGTTTAATTACGGTACTAGAATTGACATATAACGTTTCGAAAAGATAAGGAGATTTATATGTCTATCGCAAATAAAGCTTTCCTATCTAAATTATCGTCATTGCACACCGAACGTCTGATTTCGTGTATAGATCGACATGGAAAGAACTCGAAGTGGATTCAGAAATGCTAATGGAAATGTTAATCAACAGCCTGTGATTGAGCGTGCACCAGAAGTCACAGCTGGACCTGAGCCAATCACGATGGCAGGAGTGCAAGCAATGATCCAAACGATGTTGGACCGTCAGATGGAGGAAACAAGGCATTTACTTCAACAGAATACAGAGGAGCCTACTATGCCTGTTGAACAACCCGAGCTGAACATTGAGCAATATGATGAAAGGAGCTATAGTCAGACTGTCAGTCAAGCTGAACCACGAGTGGGTAGGATAAACCACCCCGATGGAGGAAATGATGGACGTGGATGCAAGTACAAGGATTTCATGACATCCAAACCAACGAGTCTTTCTGGAAGCCCAACGTCGCTGGAAGTCATGGATTGGATCTCCAAGATAGAGATGATATTTGAAAGTTGCGACTACAACAACAAACAGAAGACCGATCTCGCTGTTGTACTGTTAAATTCAGGAGTACTGAGTTGGTGGAAGCTACTAGCTGATACCAAGGGAGAAGTTAGAAAAATGTCTTAGGAAGACTTTTTGGTGCAACTGAAAATGTAGTACTGCTCTGAGCAAGATCTTTTGGAGATCAACAACGAATTTGAGAACCTAAAGAAGGGAAGAATGAGTTTCACCGAGTGTGCTGCAAGTTTTACGGAGAAGATGAAGCTTGTTCCTTACCTAGTTCCGACTAAACTCTCCAAGGTCAACAAGTTTGTTAATGGATTGCCAGCGAACCTTGGTCTGATTGTCAAGCAAGCAACCACTTTGAAAGCCGCCATTTGGGCAGCTAAGAATGTTGAGACCTAGATAAGATAAAAGGGCTAGGAGAGAGTTAAGGTTGGCGAGAAAAGCAAATTTGACAGATCTTTAAGGTCCAGAATGTGACATCCCCAATTTCATGGCCAGAAAAGACCGATTTGTTTATGCTTTGTTTTATAAAATAAGAGTAATCTTTTGATTAAAAGAGTTGCGGAATTTGTTCCTAAAATAAAATATGATAACCATTTATCAAAACATTTCTCGAAAAGAATGTATTTTCATTAAATAATAAAACCTTGGGATGTCATGTTCGATACAGACCAAAAGCATAAACAATATAAAATAGACCGTACAATAGTTATTCAACTACTGATCTATAATCCAAAATCTCTCGTCAAGTCCACCAACTTATGCCCTTGTGCCATTACCTGTAATGAAAAGAAAACTGAGTGGGTCAAGCTTGGGAGCCTGGTGAGCATATAGGGTTTTCAACCCACAATAATATAATTATTATATGTAATCAGCAAACAATTAACCCAATTACCCATCCCCATTATCTTCTTAAGGTTTTACCCTAAGAACCAACTATCCTTCATTCATTTATTCGTAAGGAATTTGGCACGAATTCCATTGCTGCCAAAGCTTATTTATCAAGTACTAAATCCATAGTTATCTGGCGCTAACTCCATAGTCACCAACGTTCACTTAACAAGCGCTAACTCCATAGTCGCCAAGGCTTACTCAACAAGCGCTAACTCCATAGTCACCAAAGTTTACTCAACGTGCGCTAACTCCATAGTCGCCAAGGTTTACTCAACGTGCGCTAACTCCATAGTCGCCAAGGTTTATACAATAAGCGCTAACTCCATAGTCACCAACTATTCTATCTACCTATGTTCTACCCAACAATTTTGTAGATATAAATACTTACACAATTTAAATCATTTAACACCTGTATAAAACTCCAATTTCCATGTCCATCTCAAATAGACAAATAACATATAAACACACAGCACGTATTTCATAGCAAATACATCATATTTATGTGTTAGAAGAAAGTAACTACACACTCACACATATAAACAACAATAAACTTAATATACTCAAACCATACTTGTATTATTATCGTGTTTATGAAAGGTAGTATACACTCACTTGATCAGAAGATGATCGGACAACACTACGACTTGCAGAAGTAGTATTCTTCGGTAGATCTGGAAGATCTCCACAAAAATCGAACTTCTCGCGGGCAGAGCTTCGGCTCGGGAACCGCACTTCTCGGGGTCTTCGGGATCTCGGAACTTGCTTCGGGGCTCGAGAATATTACTGGGACTTCGGGGTATTTCTGGCACGTAAATCGAGGCAAAACGGGAGAGAGAATGGAGAAAAATAGCAAAGAAACTCGGCAGCCTCGCATCCTATTTATAGGAGGCTGGAGCCTCGGAGTACGCGGGGCGTACGCGTCCGAATTCGTCACTGCATGCGTCATCCGAAGTCCTCGAGTGCGAGTGTCGACATCTTCGCTGTACGCGGGGCGTACTTCGGATCGGACCGCTGACTCCTCTTCGGATATTGCCGGGGTTTAATAATTAAATTTAATTATTAATTAATTAATAAACTTCAAAAATTCATATCTTCTTCATACGAACTCCGTTTTCGACATTCTTTATATCCACGCGTAGGTGAGACTATGCTCTACAACTTTCGTTTAGATTCCGTCGGCTAATTTTGAATTTATTTTTATTATTTATTTTTAATAGGCCGGGATAGAAAATTTCGTTATAAATTCATAACTTCTTCGTTTGACGTCCGTTCTCGCCTAACTTTTCGTCGTTTCGCTACTAACAACGAGATCTTCGATTCTCGTTTAGATCGCTAAGGCTAAATATCACTCTAACGTAAATTTACTTTTTACGTCATTCAGTGTTGTGCCGGTTCTATCGCGAAACTTTAACAAGTCATAACTTCTTCGTTATAACTCGGATTTTGGCGTTCTTTATATGCATGGAAACCTTGTAACATATACTACAACTTAGTTAGGATTATTCATCCTAAATAATATTCTATCAAAAAGTCATTTTTGACGCTTATTGTCTCTAAATTGACTAGCCTTGATCTACGGGCGTTACACAAAAGAAGAGAAAATTCTCGAATTCTGGATGAGGAGGAGGTGAAGCAAGATGGTGCGATAAGTGCAAGAAGAAACACGTTGGAAAATATGGCGAGGAGGTGATATGTTTCAAGTGTGGAAAGTTTGGGCATTATGCCAAGGAGTGCATATTCAACAAGAAGGTGTGTTTCGGATGTAAAGAAGAAGGTCATATTTCTAGGGACTGCCCGAAGAAAAATGAAGCAGCAAATCCAAATGCACTGCCAAAGCCAAAGGCAAGAGCATTCCAGATGATCCTCGACGAGTAGGTGACAATGCAAGGGATCAGGAGTGAAGATCTGTATATCTGAAGATCTGGATATAAAGTAGCCTTTCAAATAGTATCATGTGGTGTAGCCTATTAGAGGCATAGTATAGGGTGAACTTCAACATCCATGAAATTATTTCAAGAAATAATATAGACCTTGGTTATGTTATCTGAGATGCTAAATGACTATGTGAAATTCTTGTATGATGAATTGGAGAACCGCGAGACAATACTTGGGACGAGTATTAGTAGGTGTGAAAGGTAGTAGAGGTGTGTACTACCGGAAGCACATGACTCGCACTTAGAACATGGAAAGTCACAAGGTTACCAAGGCGCTAGTAATTGATTTTGTTTTGTTTATGTCTGTTTTTACCATTGTTTCAGTAATGACTAAAAAGATGATTGTTATTTTGACCCTAATGGTCATATCAAATTGATTCCGAATAAGATAAGTATGTTACGTGGTTCAGAGAACCAAGATCGATATAACATCTTACTTAAGCCAAAAGATTGAAGTGAAAGATAATCGAAACGATTAATAGAAGTATTGCGATTGGTGGGATGTCAAGTCCACCAATCAAATTACACCCTTTGTTTGCAAATAAAATGTAATATAATGGTAAAAAGGGGTATCGATCCTCGGGGAAATGGTTGTATTCAATCACCAATGCAATCCAATAGAACTAGTGTAAATAAACTAACTAACTACAATTAAACTAAAATGGGGGGGGGGGGGGGTTGTTATGATTGCTTGAAAACTAAAAGACTTGAATAACTATAAAACTTGCAATTAAGCAAAGTGATGAGATGCTCAAATATTGGAGAGAATTGGTTAACCAAGGCAATTCAACACAATGAACATTTGTGTGTTTATCATTAGGATTTAATTTGAAGCTTATCATTCATCCTAAATTGGTTATAGCAATCATGAAGCATGAGATTCCAAGATTCCTCATAAGTTGTATGGAGGTTGGGGAAGCCCACAACACACCTTATTAATCAAAATCAAGGATCTAATTGAAACAATTGAACCCAAGACGTTGATTAGCCTTAAGAATGAAGGAATACCCAATTCCTACAGGATGCCAATGCTTACATATCCATAAAGGAGTTATGATTCATAAGCTAGGGATGATTTCTACCATAATAAAGCCCTTATTCTAAGTAAATTCAATGATTCAATGCTAAACCAAAGAAATAAACACTACTAGAAAAATAGCCTTTTACGACGCACAAACCACGACACTCACTGATTTACGTTACGTAAAAGAGAGTGACATTAAAAAAGTGTCATCTATTCAAAAAGTTTAATGATTTAGGTCGCGTATTACTGTGCGCCCTTAAATTAGTGTGTAATCCAAAAAAAAAACATGGAGGGCACCTATTATAAAATAGGCGTCGTCTATGGATGTCGCTTTATAAATTTTAATGGAACGCGCGTTCCATCCCTTAATAACCAGGGGGGAAATGAAAACCTAAAAAATTAAAAACACCGCCTTCCTTTTTTCTCCTTTCCCTCTTGCCCTCCTTTCCCTCTTGCCCTAATTATCGATGCTCAAATGAAAAGGAACGACTACGATGCAAAGTTGAAATTGGTCAGAGAATACAGTCTACGATGCAAAGTTGAAAAGGAACGACTCAGCAAAATCCGTAATGATGTGAGAATGCTTCTAACTCTTGAGGATAAAGATCCATGAAGAATCTTCGAAGGCGAAGCTCTCATGAGGAGGATGCACATGTATGGTTTTCTGGATGAACGTTCTTACCCTCACTGTTGAAAACTTCATTGAACATCGTCTTCCAACCCTCGTCTTCATTGAACAGATTATTTATCTTATCAAAAAATCACAGGGGCCATTATCTAGGGATTTTTTCAAGGAGTGCTCTTTGCAACGTTCTCTACCTCAACTCTCCTCACCTGCAAGCGACCTCAACTCACCTCTTTCCACCATAGACCTTAGGCTCACCTCACCTCACTGGAGAATGGAACGACTGCTCAAGTTTCCAAGCCCTAGGGCTGATTAAGGTATGTTTATCATGATCTCGACACATCTCAACAACACCACTACAACTCATTCTCAGTCATCGACTTACTCTTCTAACCAATGTTCTCCGTATCGCCTACTTCTTGCCTTCCCATGGTTCGCGAATGAGATCCGATTTACCAAACACGAATCCATGTGAGTTTTTCCCTTTGTGTTGTATCTGAAGAAATTAAAAAAGTTTATGATCAATGTTTATGAGAATTACTTGATTTACCTGATTGAAATCAGTCTCCATAGAAAAATGATTTTAGCACAAAAAAAGTGAATTTGGAAATTTTTGCTTCAACAACCAATTGATGAGCATTTCGATTCTTCTGTGTAGAATCAGATATGAGGCAACTTTTCATTTCAGGTGTATCGCGTTTTTAGTCTTTATTAGGTCAAATGGTTCACATTTTGGTTTGATTAGCAAAGTAGGATCTTTAGTACACAAAATGGCGAACCAACTACGAACAATTCATTTAATCTTTTTAACGTAAATAATTCACGTTGTTTTTTAGGGATCTTTGAGGCTACTTACTGATATCTTGTATCCTATGTTAAAAAAAGATGGAATTGGACATGCCTCTTGATTACGCATCATTCCAACTCTCACCAAAACATTCAAGGTAACTTCAATTTTTAATACTTAATAGTACAATTTGTTTTGATGATTTTGTCTAACTGCATTTAATCCTTTTATCCACCTTTTGTGCAGATGTGAATTGATTGTTTCCAGTATTGGAAACACTGAAAAGCTTGCATCGTGTAACACCGGAAATTTAAAGCCAAATTTTTTTATTTTTTTTAATTTTTTTTTTATAAAAACATAATTCCATTAATATTCATAAAAACAACCATTTTACTTGTTCCTCATAAAAACAACCATTTCAATAGTTCAACATAACAGTACAAAATCCCAAGATCAACATGTAAAAACTCCAAACGTGTGTGTACGGATCAAGCCGGCGCCTTCCCGCGGTCGTCACTAGCACCTGAAACAAATAACATCAACACTGTAAGCACAAAGCTTAGTGAGTTCCCCAAAATACCACATATAACACATATTAGCCACTCGAGGCTATAACTTTGTGGGTCCGTGCACCCAAAATCCGTGAACCCTCAGGTTCTAGCTCTGAATAACATGCACTACATAAATCACATAGAAATCATGCAGTACAACACATAACATACATAGCATACAATTACTCAATCACATAACTCTGGTTACCTACTCAAGGTAAAGTATAGAGAGGAGACTCACCTCGATGTCTCGGTAAATATCTGACTCGGAAGAAGTGTGATCTAGCCTCCGCCTAATCACATAAAACTCTCATAAATACAACTGTACTCAACCCTAAAAGTCAACAAGGTCAACGGTCAAACTTTGACCCGACTCGTCGAGTGCACTAGGGCGACTCGGCGAGTCTACACGTGTCCACTGACTCTCTTAGATCCTCTCTTGGCACGTCGAGTACTCCCCTTGATCCGACGAGTTCCACCTAGCATGAATCGTGGGGCCACCCCGACTCAACTCGCCGAGTCTCAGAATAACTCGGCGAGTTCCAACTTGAACTTAGACCCCTGACTCTCCCTGACTCACCGAGTCATTTCCCCCAACTCGGCAAGTCCACTCACTGAGTGATTAACGGGCCACCTTCATACTACTCGCCGAGTCCGTTCTTTGGACTCGGCGAGTTCATGCCATGCACGAACTCAAAACAACTTCTGAGGTCAGATCTGTTCCATACAATCATAGATCTGGCCTCCCCAAGCATGATAATCACGTAAAGTTGGGACCTTGACACACATATAACATCTAAATGGTCCAAAATGGTGCTTTAGCCCCAAAAATGACATTCCAAGCTCAAGACTCCCAAAATGACTCATAAAGCTCCATGGGTTAAGGTCTCTGGACCTCTTTGGGTCCAGATCCAAAACACAACTCGAGAAGGGACCAACTACTCCACTTAATCAACCTCTAAAAGGGTTAGAAAACCCTAACACTAAGAATAAACACCAAAAAGTGAAGAAGGTCCGAGAATAATACCTCAATACAGCCTCTATGAGCTCAAAGACCACAAAAATCGCACCTCCTTCAGCCTCCTCTTGCCTTGAACACTTCCTTCTTGCAACAACACCCACAAAAGTTCAAGATTGGCCTCTCCTTCCTCACAAACGCTCTAGATCTCTTTAGGGTTTCTCTCTGGGGGTTGGGTGAGCACAAAAGTCGGCCATAAGGTCCTTTAAATAGGCCACAACCCGGAGATTTAGGGTTCCAATACACAACGAGTACTCGCCGAGTCCATACCCTGGACTCGGCGAGTCCAAGTCCGCACCCCCCATCAGTTCTGCGTCCCTACTCGGCGAGTTCAAGCCCCAACTCGCCGAGTCCCTCTCACAAAATAACACAATTAAATTTATATAATACCTGAAAAAATCTGGATGTTACACATCGGGTTTAGTGAAGCCAATTTTGACACATTTGAAGGTTGTGGAGGAACAAGTTGGATCCTCAGCTCAATTCATTAAGCTTGAAGTAAATAAACGTAAAAATGTGGACTCATGGTGCACAAAGGGAACACTTGAGAGGTAGTGTCGTTATACAAAATTTAAAGCTTATACGTTTGAAATTTGGATATAATCATATAATTGATAGCTTTTGTCATTAGGTTTGTTCTTTTTGTAAGTACACCTAAAATTGTTGAACTAGTGATCACCTTTGATGCTGAGATGTCTCAACTAGAAGCAGCTCGTAAAATATATTTCACATGTATGTGGTTTTAATTTTTAAACTATGTATAATTGTTCATATACATATATAATTAAGGGTGTTCATTTAACTAAAGGTTTCATGTTAGTTTCAGGGATCATCTGATTAACCATCGAGTAACATAGGTGATGGTAGATCAAGCACAACAACTAGGGCTGATGCAATAAAGTATAGTTAAATTTTATTGAATGTGCTATCTTTTTTTGGTTTTGTTGCAGTCTGTGTTGACTGTTGAGTTGACTATTCGTTTCCTTTTTTACAGGAAGGAGCTTTTGAGGGAAATTGATGTAAGGCTGATAGCTGTGAAGCAGGATTTGAATACAGCTTGTGCTCGTGCCACTGCTGCTAGTTTTAACCATGACCCAGTAGCTAACCTCCAGTTGTTTGCAGAGAGATTTGGTGCCACTCGCCTAAAGTAAGAAATATTTTCTTCCATTTTTATCTTTTTTATTGTGTCATTTTTTATCTTTAATTGTATCTATCTTCCACTTTCTAACAACAATACTCATTCTATCCTTCTACAGGATCTTCGCAAATAAGGTGGTGTTCTTTGATTGGTTCAAGATGAAACTTCCTCAATGCAAAGACTCTCATCTTATGGTGGTGGTTTCTAGGCTAAACTCAAAGATTTTATCTATTGTAAGTTCTTATTGTAAACTACGATCTTATGTTAAATTTATTAAAGGATTTTTTTTCATTAATAGCTTTAAATCCTCTTTCTTCAGATGCTACAACTTTGTGAAGTCAAAATCATCTCTTTTTTTTGGCTGCAAGCACAACTGAAGGCTTAGTTTTAGCTAAGTATACTATATCTGAGGTTTAAAAATGAGGTTTATTTAAGACATTATCATAATAATTATCAAATTAGTTTGCATGATGTTTATATTCGTGTAGGAATTAGGTATTAACAAGATACTAATTGTTGATTGAGATGTTTTATCCTTGTGGTGATGATAGATCATATGACATGAAGGGTGAGGGAGAAGGTGAAGGGTACAATATAAATGTTCCATGGGAGATGGAAAATGTGGTTATGCAGATTATATTGCAGCATGGGACCATATACCAATCCATGTTGCAAGAGAATTTAAACCTGATATAATTCTAGTTTCAGTAGGATTTGATGCAGGTCAGTTCTACTTCTACTAACTCTCGGTGTTCATAAAGTTATGTTTTTTGGACTATAATTTTTCATTTTTGTATTTTTAAACAGCTATTGGTGATCCTCTTGGAGGCTGTTGTAGTACACCAATCCATGTTGTATTTTTAAACAGCTATGGGAGGTTCCAGAAGAGGAATTTAAAACTGTGATAGATACTAATCTAAAAGGAGTAGAAAATATGTTACGTCACTTCATTCCTCTTATGATTGAGAAAAAACAAGGGATTCTTGTTAATATGTCGTCTGGGTGGGGAAGATCTGCTGCAGCACAGGTAAAAATTGAAACCAATAAAACATTTTTTTAATATTAAGTCTTTCTGTCTGGATAAATTGTTGTATACACAAAGTCTTTCTTTACTAGACTAAATAAACCATATGAATCATACTAATAAACCATATGAATCATACTAAATGTCAACTTTATAAATTAACATAGATAGGCATAGCTGTTTTACTTTTATTAAAGATCAGATTAATAATTTTTTTAACTTTGGTTTAAGATCCTTCTAATTTAGCTCTTCTCTCTATCCAGTTTTTGTTTTTTTCTCTTCAATTTTCTTTATGTTTTTTTATGAGATCATCTCCAATGATAGTTTTTTTTTTAAAGCTTTTTACTATTTGAAAAAGCTTACCATTGGAGAAGAAGACTAACACTTATTTTCCCTAACCTTTTATTTGTCTTTTAAGCTCTGTCACATTTGATATTTACATTTTCTAGCTCTTTATTTATACACCAACTATATTTACATATTAGATTTATTTTAGGCTTTGTATTTAGTTAATTAATTTATTTAATAAACAAAATAAAAATTATGCAGTTACATAATCTTTTATCGTTTTTTCATTATAATGTTGAATAATGTTTTTTTTTTTTTTTTTTAATTTTAATAATAATTTCATGTAAGAGTTTTTTTCTCCGAAAATACTACATATGTTGGTAAAATTATAAATTGTACGAGTGGATTTAATAGAACATTTAAGATAGATAAAAAGATAATTTGATTAACTTTTGAGAAAAGCTTTATAAAAGGTTCACCATTGAAAAGGTTCTTTAATAAAAGTTTTTTGCCAAATAGAAATATAAAAATTAATAATATGACAGAAGTCAAAATACTTTTGTTTAATCGCTGAGATGGCATTATATTTCTAAGATGTTAATGGGCTTATATGCTTTCATAAATTCCAAATTCCAAAATATCGAAACTTTTAGATATGTCTGCAGCATGTAAGACTCTAATTTTTATCATTCTGTTCTGTTGAGTCACATTGACTTGTTAACCAAATCATGGGAATGGATGTGTGCAGGTTCACTGTGGGAGTGGACGAGTGTTAACTAAACCTTTTGCTTTTTTTTTGGGGGGGGGGGGGGGGGAGGGGGGATAGGAGGTTAGAGGCGGATTCACGTTGGTTGGGATTTGATTGGGAGGGGGTCTACCGAGATCGGTGGGTTTAGGAAGAGTCTAGATGATGATGAGACACATGGCAGCTATTGGTGAAACGTATGCCCAAACTGCCCTTGAAGATGCTGCTTGGAACCTGTGGCATGTAAATCCTTCTCAGGCCAGCACATCTACATCCACTTCTTCTTCAAACAATCCAAATCCTTTCACAAGTACTGTAAGACACCAAGGAGGGCACACTACTCGGGGTGGGGGTGGGTCCCTTATCAGAACCATGCCAACTCCACTTGTCCCGGATGTTGACTTGTCAAACATAATCGCCATGGTTGAAACCGTTCGTGAAGTCCTTCCCCATGTCCCTGATGAATTAATATTACAGGTACCTATCCCCCCCCCCCCCTCTCTCTCTCTCTCAATTCCTTTTTATTTAATTTTTTGAATTGGACATGGACATGAACATGATACGATAAAAAGAAAGGCAAGGGTCAGTAGTCATTGGTCATTGGAGGGAGGTTGTGTGCTGACGTCAGCCACCCAACCACACACAGTGTCGTGTAATATTTGAGAGCTATAGTTTTTTGTATATAGGAAAAAATAAATTAGACAAAAATATTGATCAAACTATAGCCCCCCTCGCTCCACCTGATTGAGCTTTTAGGGAAAAATGAAAAACAAATTTGTTATGTATTATTGATTGAGATTATGTATGTGACTGATTAACTGGTTTGCGTTTCTTGTTTTGTATTAATAATTAATTTAATGAAAGGGATCTATTATGTGGGACAGGGATAGGGACAGTGGAGGTGGTCAAGTGAGACCTTGTTGCTTTTATTGGGGTCTAGTGCTTATATTTGGGAGTTGGGACTGGATAATAAGTAGGAAAATGGTTGTTTATACCATATATCTTCAACCCATCTAGCTTCGAATGGCAGAAGTATGCTTCCAATTATTTTATTTTCTTTTTCCAAATTCATGAATCTATATTATAAGATATGATGATTGGGATGTGATGTCAACAGAGTTGTGGAAGATTTTGATGATTGGATTAATTGGCTTATGTATAAAGGTGGAGTTGGAGTGAAAGGAGACAATAGTTGGGAATCTTGGCGGGATGAACAGGCACATATCCAGAAAATCAGAGGGCGTGTACTTGAAACTATATTGTGCTTGTGGTTCTTCATATTTAAATACGAGATAGTCTACAAGCTCCAGCTCACTGGAAATCATACATCATTATTGGTACTTACAATTTTTATTTATTTCACTTTTTTTCTATGTGAAAATATACTGACAAAAAATACATTACATGACATGATATGTTAGATGAAATTGTGATGATATACTCTCTAGTTCATAGGATCAAGGATTGTCTATTACCCTGAGGTATTATCTGCAACGAACATTGATTCTTCTAATAATTAGATTTGTAAATTACTTTTTTGACTTTTATTTGATCAGGTCACAAGAATTATCGGAGCAGGGTTTTCATTAGTCTTAAAGAATTATGAAAGGAAAGATGCAACTCTACTTAGTTGGAATTTGATGTTTATCATATTTGTGTATATCTTTTTAGTTTGTATAGCATTACATTGCCGAAATTGTCCCTTAATAGCAATGTAGCAAGCTTGCTGTTAACATCTCGTGTCAGAAATACAAACACATATCGAAAACCATTTTCTTTCACTGTTGCATTTAAAACCTATATTTCAGTTTCAGATATCAGGTATTAAGTTTTTTTCGTTCTTTTCCATGTATATATTACATATAATCATGTTAGAATTTGGTTTATATTAGTTCCTATCAAATGGACTTAATATCATGTTTTTTATTATTGCATCATCTTAGTTGTTCCCAATAGAATGGTGTAGCTGTGTTTTCAAAAAAGATTTCATTCTCTTGTTTCAGTGAAATCTTTGTAGAAGGATTGAAGACGCTGAAATTAAGCACAAGGTACAACCAACAATCAAGATTCTTATTTCAGATAAGATCACAAATTCACAATATATTTATGTGTCTTTGTTATACATATAGATAAGGAAGGTAGATCCGACTTGGGACATGGAGGCAGATGAAGGAGACAATTACACACATATTCCAATAAGAAATAGAGTTGGATGATTATTTGATAGTTTTATAGGAATATATAACTCATGTTAGCAATGTATTATTTTTGTTTAACATTTGAATGATTATTTGTATGAAGTTTTATAATTTGTGCAATTTATTTTATTTTTTGTGTATGAAATTTTATTTTATATTATGTAGTGGATTGCATTTTTTGTATATGGTATTTTATTTCTATTATGATACATTAAATGAAAATTTAATTTAAAATCTATAAATAATATTTTTTTTAAACATTTAAAATTATGATACGCAAAAATGTGTGTCATCTTCATTTATGACATGGCCTTTCTTGACAGGGGCTTTCTTGATACGCATTGTGTGTCATTAACATGCGCGTCGTAAGGTTATGACACACGAATGCGGGTCGTCTTACTTTATGACAGGGCCTTCCTTGATACGCATTGCGTGTCGTAAACGCGCGTCGTAATTGTGCGTCGTAAATGAGCGTCGTAAATGCACGTCGTCTATAGATGACGCGCAAAAGCGCGTCGTCTCTCTTTATGACAGGGCCTTCCTTGACGTGCATTTGCGCGTCGTCTGAGCCTTTTACGACGCGCAATGAGCGTCGTAAAAGGCTGTTTTTCTAGTAGTGAAACCAACAATTGCTTATTAAAGTACCAAGCTCAAGATCAATGCATTAAACAAGCATAGGAAATATGAACAAGAATCATAGACATAAGATAAAGGATAAATAAGCATAAATCCTTCAAAAATCTAGAAACATTCAAAGGTTTTAACCAAGGTCAACCAAAATAGAGAAATTTGCCACTCGTGGCAATAGAATAACAATCACAAAAGTCTAATTTCATCAAGAAACTAACAATTACCTTGGAAGATAAGAAGAATGCGTATCGAAGCTCCAAAAATCGCCTCCTCTGGTCTTCAATGGTGGAAAATTGAAGCCATAGCTGAAAGATCCAACCCTTAAGGTAAATGGTAAGCCAAATGACCAAAATGCCCAAAACTAGGCAGTTGGCAGGGTACCCGCACATGTGAGATTCCACCCGTACAAATATTGTTGGAATGCTATTGGCTTATTTTTTTTCCTCCACTACACCATTCCACTACCCAAGATTCCCTTGGTCCCCTCCATATCCCACATGATTCAAATTAACCAATCATCTTTTAGCTTCAAATATGGATGCTGTAAGCCCAAAACAATAATCCATGACCCATCTTCACAAGCCCACTTCATCCAACTCTTTAGCTTTTTAAGCCCAAATCTCCTTTAATGGATCCACAAAGCCCAATAATGCATCGGAAGCCCACAAAGCCCATTCCAAGTTAATCCACAACCGCAACAAGCTCCAAAACCCTACAAAATACTTCATGCAAAATAAAAAGTCCCCAGTACGATCCATGATAAAGAAAATAAATAAAATACAATGCAATATTGATAAAAAGATCTAAAAATATGAAATAAACTAATAAAAATAAGGAAATAAAATAAGCTATCAGTGATCACCATTAAAGTAAAGAAGCTTGTAGCTAGAAGTACTACATGCTAGGATGTGATTATATCACATTAGAACATGAAGGAATGTATATTCCATTCTGGAATTTGACTCTAAGAGACCTAAGTCTAAGCATTGCATCATACGATGAGAGGTCATTAGAACATGACCCATCAGCCTGTCATGATAATCGAAGTAAAGAACTTCTCTTGAGTTAATTTTGTTTATAGGAAGAAGTTGTCTCCAATAAAGATCGATTTTATAACTTGAAGGTCACGGTTGGAAGTCCAACATAGAATAAAGAGCGAGTGTAAGATTAAGCACCATTTGTAGTAAGATTAAGCACCATTAGAACATGACCCATCAGCCTGTCATGATAATCGAAGTAAAGAACTTCTCTTGAGTTAATTTTGTTTATAGGAAGAAGTTGTCTCCAATAAAGATCGATTTTATAACTTGAAGGTCACGGTTGGAAGTCCAACATAGAATAAAGTGTTGGATTAGTGTCTAAGTCCATAACTATTTTGGTATGTACTTGACCCGATAGTGCATGGTCCTTTTGGGTTGCCTTCACCAAAGCAACTTGATAGGATGAATTATGGAGAGTAAGGATTAAATATGGTTTATTAATATATTATGGGAATAATATATTAAAGGAGAGATCATATTGTTTAATTAATATTAGTCAATAATTAATTGGTAATTAGTTTTGTGACTAAAAGAGATTAATTAAACTTAAGGGACTGGAATTGTAATTATAAGATAATTGCAATTTGGGCCATGGATTACCTTGTATTAAAGGATGGACGAATTCTAGTGGGAAACCCATAAGGAAATCGTCCATGGGCTTAATAAAAGGAGTCTATGGGTTGCTTAGGGCTTAAGCATCCAAATTAGGGTTTCCTTGTTAGATAACCCTAATAGCCCAACTATATAAAGAACCCTTAAGGCTCAAAAACGTGGCTAAGCTTCTTGTAAGGGTTTACACACGTTTTTGGCAGCCTCCAACCTCTCTCCTTTTCATCCTCTTGCTTATGGTGTTTGTGAACCATTAGAGGAGTGACACTTGTGACTCTAAGCCTTCCAAAGTCAATTCAAGGAGATTTGTGATTGTTATTGCTACATAACAATCAAGGTAACACTATAAACTTATTCTCATGTTAATATGATTATATGTATGCTAGAATTAGGGTTTATAGTCTTGGATTCAAAGCATGTACAATAGAGAAACCTAGATCCAAGCATTAGGGTTTGTATGAGCACATAGGATGTCTTATGACCAAAACCCAACAGTGGTATCAGAGCCTAGATTGGTTTCAATTGTATTGATGCATATTTGATCGAAATAAGCACTGAAAATCGATTTTTGGAGTTTTTGAATGTTTGACTCGCCGAGTCACTTGGTGAACTCGCCGAGTCAGCTGTACTCGACGAGTCCAGGTCCAGACTCGACGAGTCAAAGGGTCTGACAGCTCAGATTCGCGATTTTCTTCTTGTTTTGGTTTTGGATAATTACCATAAACTTGTTTTTGTGATAAAATCCGAATTTTTTCATTATTATGTGATTATCCTTACCAAAATAGAAGATAATTGTCAAAATTTAGATAATCACTTGTTTTATTAGATAAAGTTTGATTATTTGTAATTTAGATTTGAATTATCTTGTGAAATAGTTTCAATTTATCCCTTTAGGTTTTATAGTTTAAATTTGAACCCCAAAAGTTTTGTTGTTTTGAAATTTAAATAGTTAAAACCCTAATGTTTTGAAATGTTTCAAAAACTTGCCCTCAAGTTTTGGAATTTAAAGTTGATTAAAAGGTTAATTAGAAATGTTAAATTCTAAAACTCTAGTAATGTTTTGAAAAGTTCAAATCACACCCTTATGGTTTTATTAATTAATTAAGGAGTATAATTAAAAGAGGTTTAATAAATCCATAAAAGTTTAGGTTAACCTTTTAATTGAATTAAAGGTGTAATTGTTAAAGTTAACCATATAATATTTAAAAGTATAAAATACACCCTATACTATATATAACATTAAAAGTCTAACATTATATATATGTATAAGTAAAAGTCAGTCTTACCGTTAGTAGGCCTCATTCACGAAGCTGGTCTATAAGGGGTGTTTAAGGAAATTGCCTATAAAATGGCGATTGAATGGGTATCCACTCTTACCCACCGCACTCTTGACTAGTGGAGGGTCGTTAGCCGAACGGGTAGGATAGGACGAAACCTTCCATTATAAGTATAATGAAATACAGGGTAACTAAATGTTTCACAAATTCCCAATCTTAGTTACTTAGGCAAAAGTGAATTGATGCAATTCCATGAAATTACACTTTTTGCCCTTGCGAAGACGTTAGTGGAGCGTGTGTGGTTTACCGGCACACTAAATGGTTCTAAGCAAAGGTAGCAAAGGGTGACTCAATGTTTGTCATAGTTCGGTGGAGCGTGTGTGGTTTACCGGCACATCGAATAGGTGATTGTAACATGTGAGGGCACCATGTAGTTTGCATGGTTATTCACACCCGCTTTGTGATCCTCGGCATCCCAGTCACAAACAAGAGGGGCATATCGAGATTTAAACATGCCATTGAAATGTTCAATGAATCTCAAAGGATCTAGGAGTTTTCATAGATTTAAAACTTAAATTTCTTTTTCGTTTCTCATGGTGAAAACTAGTGAATTGTCATTCACTTACCTTCAAATGTTCTACGATTTGGGTTATGGCATCCCTCTCCCGAGTTGTAGGATATTGTGTTGGGTCCTAGCCTTGGAATTTCATTTGGGTGATTTACCAAGGACTCAATCAATCAACTAACTTGAATTCGTTTTTCTCCCGATGTCAAAGTTCGACAACTATGGTCTTCTCAAATCCCGTGGAACAAGCATTCCACATGAAGATGATATTCCACGATTCGATCGAGGAACAAGAAATCATGCTTCACTTCCTCCTCCTCCTCCAATTATTCTCCCTAACCCACAAGATTGTAACATTGAAAGGTTCAATATCACTCAAGCCCTTTTGGCAAGTAAACATAAAGAAGGCAAGTCGGTGTGTGCACACGTCTTAGGGATGAAATCACACATTAATAGATTAAGAATGATGGGATCCGTTGTCGGTGAAGCGATGGCTGTTGATTGGGTTCTTCGGTCACTTCCTAACTCATATAGTGAGTTCGTAAGAGAGTACTATATGATGAACTGCGACGTGAACCTTATAGATCTCACCTACATGCTTATTGCTGCTGAATTAGCAATGGTTTGGCGCAATAGAAAAGCAAAGTTGATTGGTGAATCTGCCTTCGAGACCTCTGTGGATATAGATAATGGCAATGAAAGACATGCAATGATCGAAAAGTTTGATCATAAGAGAAAGGCGATGTCTGAAGTAGTTCCATGTGTTGTTCCAAAAAGAGTCAATTTGTTTTATTGCCAAGAGAAGGGGCATTGGAGACGAAGCTGCCCTATTTACCTAAGAGATCTAAGAGATGGGAGAGTCGAAACGTATGGCTCTAATTTAGGTAAAATCCATTGACTAACTCTTTTAAGCTTCATTCTAGGTTCTGAATACATAATGTGATAAGATTACAAATGATGTTTAGAAGGATCAAAGAAAAGAAAAGAAGCTTAAGGGAAGAAGTGAGCAGAATCTAACCGTGAAGGAATGGATTTCGATTGCGTTTCTCGAAGATTAGATTCTTGAGCTACTACTTAGAGTTAGAATTAGCTTGCTAAGAAAGATGTATTCGCATAAGTTTTTCAATGAGTTGCATTGTGAAGGACAAATTTTTCCGCAATAAAATAAATTTTGATTTTAAATTTTATTTATTTATCCTTACAATGGCGTGTATGAAAAATTGATGTTAAAATTATTAGCAATAATGGATTTTTTTCTTATTGTGTTATGGAAAGTCAAGAATTTACCAAATAGGGAGAGTTTCTCATCGCCCAAGTTTCAATTGGACAGAAACTTGGAATCATGCAACTTGGTTGCATGATGAATGAGAAATTTCATATTTGATAATTAGACTAATTCGTTGACAAAGTGTCAAGTGAAGGACTAGGAGATCGAGTACACAAAGTTGTGTGTTGATCAAGTTCACCATAAGAGTAACAAAGATATTCGTCATCATTTACTAATGGTTTAGTAAATATGATTATACTTACAAGATTAAGTGTAATTTTGATTTGATTAAAGGGTTTAGATCAATAGCAAAACGAATAAGAAGAATCAAATAGGCAGAAAGATAAGAGTTTCTCCATTCTAAGAAGAAGGGAGAGTAGCTTTTATGCTTTATGATAGGTCTTAATGATTAAGAACCATATCTCAATTGATCCTCCAAGTGAGTCTTGGTACAATTGTATGTCAAAGAAGAGGAATCAAAGATTGATGAAATGGTCAAATCAAGAAGACAATCATACTTAGTTCCAAAACAAGTCTTAAAGTCTAGATTGTGACATTGAGTGAAAAGTATTAAAGGTTTATAACATTCATCAAATGTGGAAAGTTGTGATGTCTTGGATAAGACAAAAGACCAACTAGGACCAATTGTGAAGTGTTTTGATAAAAACTACACTAAATCTTGAATATTTGTTTGTCAAGAAATGTTTATTGACAAAAGAATCTTATATGTCAAGGAGTCAGTGGGAGTCTTAATGGTCTTGAAAGGTTTCAAGGACAAATCAAATAAACCTTATTGATCATCACTAGCACACGAGTTGAGGTTTACAACCTATCGTGAAGACATTATTTTGTTTCCGTGCCAATCCAATCGAGTTAATTATGCATGTGAGTCCTATGAGTTCTTATTTGAATGCATAAAAGGCAAGGACCTTGATCAATGGAAAGTACATTGATAGGAAAAGGTGAGCTGCTTAACTACTTGGAAGACGTGGTGGGCAGCTGTGCTACCATAAGGCAAGAAATCAAGATTAAGAAAGTTCGATCCATATGAGTTTGAATTTGTCGTAAACTTTGGTTTTTAACAAATTCACATGGATAGGATCACATACACCGTTTAAATCTAAGTGTCATAAGATTTCCTCCTTCATGAAAATGATTGTGAGAAAATGCTTTCACTAAGAAAGATTTTAAAAGATAGTGATTGTAAAATTGCATTCTCAAATTCGATCATGGTTACGGCATCCCTTTCCATAATTTGAATTGTGAGGTTTGGCAATTAGTCTTAATTGTTAAGACACACATATGAACTATCTAAGGCAAAAGTGTATAAGTTCAAGAAGCCTTGATAAAAGATTATCAAAGCACTAAGTATTAGAAACATGAACTTAAGAAATTCAATAAGTATTGTTTTTCTGAAAGTTAAGATGTTTATGAATACATGTCGAAGCTAGTGGGAGCATAGATGTTATGTTTTATAATAATCATCATGATAGTGGGAGCATAAATGTTATGATTGTATGATTATTAAGGCACGTATTGCATAGTTGGCAATATTAATTATAGAAAACAAGAGTCATACTTTGCAAAGTTGTAAGAGTTGAAAGGTTGTTTTGCTATAATTAAGGGAGAGAATATTATGCTTCATTTCAAATCTAAAGGATTAGGTTGCGAAATGTTGATAAATTTAGTCAAAGGTACATAGTGTGTTCTTAAAATTTCGATTGTGATTACGGCATTCCTCTTCGCAATTCGAGTTTTGAGAACATAGCAAATAAAACATTATGCGTCGTGTCCCATACGCTTCGGGTATAGGATCGATTGCGAATGCTTTAATGTTTGACCATTCTAAAATTTTCCAAATGTATAGTGCATTTAGAGGGAAAAGGGACTAGAATTGGTTTTGACTAAAATAATTAAACAACTATCAAAGGACAATCCAAAGTTCGACGAGGATTGGTCGCTTGCCAGTAGTTGGAAGTATAGTATTGGAAATTATGGAAGTGTTTCCATATTGGATGGACGATATCGACATCATTACGAATAGATAAGATTCTATTAAGAATGAGTTGTCATATAGAAAATATGGAAGTGTGTCCATGTTGGGAAGTAAAATCTATGTCTAGATTAGAAACTTTATGCGAAAGGATGTTCAAAGGAATGTACTTTGAGTGAGAGACATCATATCTAAGGAATTGTATTGTAACAATCTCCGATAGAGGAATTTGTAACATCATTGGCAATAGTCTTTGAGACTTTGGTGCAGTGACATTACAAAAGGATCGTTGCATAAAGTGTTAGAATCTAGTATATTCTATAAGTAACAAGAATTTGACATTCTTACACTTAAGAAAAATGGAATTGGTGTTGTAAAATGAGAATGATTGGAAATGTGTTAAATTTGTCTATTTCGCAAAAGTAAGAACCATAGGTAAACATTGTGTGCATGCTAGGAGCATGGGACAAGTGTTGGAATTCAAATGCGAAGTTGATTACCCGAAACGACAAATAATGAGTAATCGATATGGTGATAAATAAAACGTGTTTGTTTATACTCAAAGGTTTGAGGCCATATGGGATTAGTATTATTCTTGTGTTTCGCCTTGCATGTTTTGACTTCCAGAATAATTGAGTTTATTAAGAATAATCGAATTATTCAAACGGGCCACAGTCGTTCATATGTTGGAAGTAGATATGAATGAAGACTGTCGTGAATTGGTGTGTGGATTGTCTAGAAGAGTATTAGACATAAGCAAATGTTTGCTGCAACGTTCATGAGTGCTTATGAATATGATTTGAGCATTGGATTAAACCCACGCTCACTTGGATCACTCCATGAATTGTATTACGAGTGATTAGTGAGACGATAACATCTTATATTCTTGAAATCGAGATGTGTGAGTTGTATCTTGCGAATCGGTTGCACATTGATAATATGTAAACGCACCAGTAACTTGGTGTTATAAAACATATTGTTGTGTGTGATTTGGTTAATGAGTGCAAGCAAGCATTGTATCAAAGTTTATCCGTTCCTTTTATCCAAAGTAGGATAAAAGCGATATCTTTGGGCCCCTCGATGGTTTAGTGATGACATACGTAAATGCTCGGCCGGGCTAGGGCTAATTTGATTTGTTCAATTAGTCTGTCGTCATAAATCAGAAATCGAGAAGTAGTACAAAGAGAATGATTAGAAATCATATCTCAGACGATATCAAGAATGGAGGAATATATGATCCCTTATCTAAGGACACGCGTATCTGATATGATCAGAGTTGACAGCGGCTTTGGAAAGCTACGATTGCAGATCAGGATCTGAAGTCATACGCAGAATAGTTGTTAGACTTATCCAAGTGGGAGACTGTTGGATTAGTGTCTAAGTCCATAACTATTTTGGTATGTACTTGACCCGATAGTGCATGGTCCTTTTGGGTTGCCTTCACCAAAGCAACTTGATAGGATGAATTATGGAGAGTAAGGATTAAATATGGTTTATTAATATATTATGGGAATAATATATTAAAGGAGAAATCATATTGTTTAATTAATATTAGTCAATAATTAATTGGTAATTAGTTTTGTGACTAAAAGAGATTAATTAAACTTAAGGGACTGGAATTGTAATTATAAGATAATTGCAATTTGGGCCATGGATTGCCTTGTATTAAAGGATGGACGAATTCTAGTGGGAAACCCATAAGGAAATCGTCCATGGGCTTAATAAAAGGAGTCTATGGGTTGCTTAGGGCTTAAGCATCCAAATTAGGGTTTCCTTGTTAGATAACCCTAATAGCCCAACTATATAAAGAACCCTTAAGGCTCAAAAACGTGGCTAAGCTTCTTGTAAGGGTTTACACACGTTTTTGGCAGCCTCCAACCTCTCTCCTTTTCATCCTCTTGCTTATGGTGTTTGTGAACCATTAGAGGAGTGACACTTGTGACTCTAAGCCTTCCAAAGTCAATTCAAGGAGATTTGTGATTGTTATTGCTACATAACAATCAAGGTAACACTATAAACTTATTCTCATGTTAATATGATTATATGTATGCTAGAATTAGGGTTTATAGTCTTGGATTCAAAGCATGTACAATAGAGAAACCTAGATCCAAGCATTAGGGTTTGTATGAGCACATAGGATGTCTTATGACCAAAACCCAACATAAAGAGCGAGTGTAAGATTAAGCACCATTTGTAGTAAGAAGTCTAAGAGTTAGATACTCCTTCGAAGGAACATAGAAGTTATGATTATTACCTAGGATGAAGAGATAACATATGAAGTCATTATACACGCCGTATCTCCTTGATGATTCTTGGATGTAATCATCCTAAGGGGGAGATAATTGTAATGCTCGCAGATTCGGGCTAGTTAAATTAAGAGTAAATTACATGAATCGTACCTCGTGTAGGTGTCAAAAGGCACGTTTAGTCCTTATTTTCAAAAATTAACTCGGACAGTCCCTGATTTGTTTAAAAGGTGCACGTTTCGTCCCTAGTTTCATTAACCGGACCCAAAAAGACAAATTTACCCTTATCAATTTCTTTTTTGATTTTTTTGATTTGTTTATATTATTAACAATTAAAAAATAAAATAAAATGGGACCTCTACCACAAACCCTTAACATCTACTATACCACCCACACCCTTCGTCACTTCATCTTCTCCACCATCCAGCTGCATCACCTCCGTCATTAGAGGTTGACCAAGATACAACATAGAATTCTTAGCAATAATTGCAATCTCTCTAAAAATATTGACAACAGTTGCAGACCTCCTAATTATCACCACAACCTGTCAACTTATTACTCATCTATTATTTTTTCTCAAATTCCATGTTTGAAAACCTTAAGACATACAAGAACAATGATGCGTGTTCTCACAAGGGCTCCGGTGTATGGTATGCGTATATGTTTCTGTTTCCTCAGCTACCGATCGGTACCTAGTAGGAACCAAATATCGTTTAAGATTCTTCTGATTTCAATTTTATTGAGAATTTGGGGGTGCATAGTTTCAGTTTAATGATCATGAATTAACCAAAAGGGTACTGAATCAAGAGAAGAGGAATGAATACTTGGAATCTATGCAATTCAGGGATCTGTATAATGTCCTGTACACACAACAACACCATCAAAATCTTCATTGAGATGATTTTCTTCTTTTTCTCTTTATTGATCTCACTTCCCTCCTCCAAAATTCCCCAACAGTTTTCTGAAAACCACCAGTTTTCCGATTTTGAGCACTGAAATTATCATCTCCAGTTGGAATTGTCGTATACTTTCCGATCACCATTAGTCTTCTGGACTCCGTTCCAAGCATAACCAAAGTAGGGTTAGAGATGGGGATGTCTTGGATAAATAGTGATGTAATCGTGGTAGTGATGGAAGAAGGATTATATATTGGAAGCTCCATGAATCCTTGGATGACTACGAACATGTAAACTCCACCCCTCTACAATATGTTTCCCTTAATCCCAATCTTGACATCTGTGCCACTCAATACCAATGGATTAGATCAGGAAGAAGGGGAAACAAAGCAACCATGACCGAAGTTGTAGAATAAGGAAGAACCAGAATAGTCGGTGACCGAATTTGTACGAGGAGGAAGAAACAGAGTAACTGTAGATGGATCCGGTCGCGTATGAGGGAAATTTTCGATGGGAATCATAGGCTTTTAGGCATTCTTAGGGTTTATGATTTCAGATAATAAAAAATCAATCAATCAATAAACAAATAAAAAATAAATGAAAAAGAAATAGAAAAGGGCAATATAGTCATTTTATGACTGTCAGGGACAAAACGTGCACATTTTAAACATATCAGGGACGATCCGAGTTAATTTTTAAAAATAGGTACCGAACGTGCCTTTTGACACCTACACGAGGGATAATTCGTGTAATTTACTCTTAAATTAAAGACAATATGCGTCAAAAATGACTTTTTGATGGAAGATTATTTAGATTAAATAATCTTAACCAAGTTGTTTTATATGTCACAGGGGTTTCGTACATATAAAGAACGTCGAAATCCAAGTTATAAGGAACAAGTTATGACTCGTCAAAGTTTTACGGCAAAACTGGCATGACACTGCGTAACGTAAAAAGTGAATTTTTTATAAATTATATTTTAGCCTTAATGATCTAAAGGAAAGTCATAGTATACGTTAAACCGAGAACGTGCATAAAAAGAACATCCAAATCTGACTTCGTATGAGGAAATTATGATTTTTATAAGATTTAGCATATCAGTGCACAACCCGGAATTCCAATTTTAGATCGATCGATTTTTAGCCGACACAACCTAAATGAGAATTAAGGGTCTCATTAATAGGAGTTCAACAATAAAAATACAGTCGAAAACGAAGTTTGTGTGTAGAAGTTATGAATTTTACACGGTCGTTAGCAATGTAATTTTCTTATATTGTTAAATTTAAATTCGGTCGAGAAGTAGTCGATGGAGTCAAAAGGAGAGTTGTAGAACTTTTCAGTACCTACGTGTGGGTATAAAGGACATCAAAAACAGAGCTCGTATGCGATAGTTACGAAATTTAGAATTCGGAAGGGTGCTGTTGCGAAAGGGGTCAGGTGGCTTAATCTGGACCATTGCTTTCTCCCCACGACTTGCCACCAGATGGTGACATGTGTCACCAACATGATGAGTTAGAGGATCAAACTCGATGAGTTTGGCCATTTTCCAGCCTATAAATACCATGCGAAGCTCACCCTTTTTCCTCACACCATAACCCTTCTCTCTCTTTCTCTCTAACTTCTCTCTAAACCTCTCTCAAAGACCTAGTAACTCCTAATTGCTAGAGGAAAGCCCTGAAGCTCTAGAAGGCTCCGAGAAGAAGAGATTTCGGCTCTGAAGTTCTGCCCCCATAGAGCCCAGTTCCTCGATAAACCCCCTGTAAGTTGAGTTATGCTTAATGTATTTTAAGTATAACTTATGTTTAAGTTTTTTAACGTTATTATGAACCTATAAACAAGATTTATCAGTGATTCCAATTCGTTATACTAATTGATCTACTTATGGGGATGATGTCTAGGCTATGATTTAGTGAGGTGTTTAAAGTGGGATTTACAAACAGTATACTTTGTATACCAAACAAACCCTACCTCCGATATGATCCTACCTGGTTGTTCCTTACTTGATAGATCATGAAAGTAGACTTTGATTTAATGTTGAATCTAGACTAATAATTAGTCGCAATAAAGATTCGATTAAAACTTAGCGATAATAATGTTAGGTTTCGTCGAAGGAAAATAGAATCGTTAGAAACGAAGCGTTGCCCGAGTTTGGAATCATCACTTTAACATCTGAGTGCGTAGTTACTTTCATATTACACATAGATATGAAGTATTTAATATAAATTACGTGCTATGTGTGCATATTATCTGTGTTCTTGATATCTATGCTGAATGAATAAATTAAGGATAGCTGATTCTTAGGGCAGATCCTTAAGAACAAAGAAGATAATGGGGATGAGCAATTGGGTTGATTGTTTGATGATTAAGCATAAGAATTATATTATTGTGGGTTGAAAACCCTATGTACTAACCAGGTTTCCCAACCTGACCTACTCAGTTTACTTGTATCACAGGTATCGATATGAAGCTACTTTACACTGAGAGATTAAAGGAAACATAGATCATTAGTGTAAATGAATGTAAGCTTGGTTGATGCTTATATTTTTGTATTGACAATGACATCCCAAAGTTTTAATATAAACAAAAATACATTTGTTCATAAATGTTTTGATAATATATTTATCATGTTTTTCTGGGAACAAATTCTACAATATTAATCTTTAAAAAGTATACTCTGATTTTCAAATAAGCCCAAATAATTTTTTTAAAATGACCGTGAATTTAGGGATATCACAAATCAACCATCGGGTTGGAATACCCCAGGCCCAATCAACCATCGGGTTGGAATGCCTATATACAATGGGTCCATTCATTCTCGGGATGGAATACCCTCGGGCCCAATCAACCATCAGGTTGGAATGCCCCCGGTCTATTCGCTCACGCACATAGCTTTAAAACCTCAACCACTAACCAACACATAACCAGTCAACAGATAATCAGACATATCTTATAGATCACTAAGCATAGCATCATCATATATACTAGGATACAGATCTAACAGAACACTACAGTGCTTACCAATATACGATAAACCAAGATAACAATCCAATGGGTTGGCCTTGGTGCCTTCGACCCGAAAGTATAGTGAGGAAAACTCACATCTCGATCTGATCCATAGATAATGAGGTCCCGACTCCGAATCTCAGCTCCAACCAACACCTATCCATCCAAGTGACCAATCATATCCAAAATCTCAAAATACCGTTGAGGTCAAACTTGGTCAAAGTCCAATGGTCAAACCAACTTAATTGGTCAAGTGAGTCAACCCAGGCTATTCAACCCACTTGAGTCAACTCGATCGAGTCCACTCAAGGCGCATACGCAGAGCATACTCCGGAGGTACGTGTAACGCCTGTGTTTCTGGGCTTGTCATTAATGTTGGTATAATAGTCTAGGTTAACCTTTGTAACCCGTTTTGAAATAATAGAAGTGTATTATTTGAGTATTATGTGTTATGTGCTAAATTGTGTGTCTTAATTTAATTAAGAATAAAAATAAGCATCAAAATGAAATGTTAGATAAAGCCTATATTTATGGATAATGTTGTAGTAGTTGAAACGAGGTTTCCGAATATATAAAGAATGCCGAAATCCGAGTTATAACGAAGAAGTTATGACCTGTCGAAGTTTCGCGACAGAACCGACACGACCCAGCGCGACCCAGCGCGATGTAAATAGTGAATTTAAGGTAGATAGATATCTATCCTTAGTGATCTAAATGAGAATTGAAGATCTCATCGATAGTAGTGCAACGACGGAAAGACGGGCGGAATCGGAGTTCAGATGAAGGAGTTATGAATTTCGAACGGAGTTTTCCTGTCCCGGCCTACTAACGATAATATATAAGTAATATACTTATAATATATTAAAAATAAAGTCAAAATTAGCCAATGAAGTCTAAACTAGAGTTGTAGAGCATAATCTCACCTTCGCGGCGATATAAAGAACGTCGAAAACGAGTTCGTATGCGAAAGTTATGAATTTCTGAAGTTCGGGGCGCGAAACCCCAAAACTGTCAGAGACCACGACGTGGCAAGCAGTGCCACGACGTGGCAAGTGTCCTGACACCTCCGGGAGGCCCCCATATGCAACTTGGGATGACGCATGCAGTGATGACGAAGCCCACGACGTGGAAAAAGGTTGCCACGACGTCGCAAGGGCCAAATTTGCCCTATAAATAGATTTGAAGGGCCAACCGTTTAGGGTTGCTATTTTCTCTCTTCTCTCTCCCGTTTTGCATCGATTTGCGTGCCAGAAGTACCCCGAAGCCCCGGTAATATTCCCGAGTCCGGAAGCAAGTCCCGAGATCCCGAAGATCCCAAGAAGTGCGGTTTCCGAGCCGAAGCTCTGCCCGCGAGAAGTTCGATTTATGTAGAGATCTTCCAGATCTGTTGAGGATTACTACTTTTGCAAGTCGTAGTGTTGTCCGATCATCTTCTAATCAAGTGAGTGTATACTACCTTTCATAAACACAATAATAATACAAGTATGGTCTGAGTGTATTAAGTATATTGTTGTTTATACGTGTGAGTGCGTTGTTACTTTCTCCTAACGTATAATTATGAAGTATTTTATACAAGATACGTGTTATGTGTATATTTTGTTGTTATGTGTGTGAATGTATATTCACTTTCTTCTATCTTACAGATCTGATTATTTCTATATGAAATACGTGTTATGTGTGTGTGCCTCATCTGTTATATGGAAAATGTATTGATCAAGCATGCTATACAGGTTTTGAAAAATATGTATAAAAATGTATGTTTTTATCTACTAATATGTTGGGTAGAACATGGATAGATAGTTGGTGCGTAATAAACAGATGAGAGGCCTCGTTGTTGTTTTGATCCAGTCAACTAGCGGAATTTAGATGATGACCACAGACTTTTCTAGACAGTCCAGTGGAACGCTAGCAGGCTCATAACCTGTAGGTGTTAATGAACTTGGGTGTTCATTCGCTGCATTTCATCCCCCTAATGGTTGCTTTATTTGACTTATATTGCTGAGGAAACCCCGGAGCATGTGTTGTCACCCCGATGAAAATATTCTTAGATTAGGTCCCTTGTGTTAGTTATTTTAGGGACATAAAGTGAGAATAACGGGAATGGGTAATTGGGTTATTGTTGGTTGATAATAATTAATTTAATTATTTATTGTGGGTTGACAACCTTATATGCTCACCAGGCTCCCAAGCCTGACCCACTCAGTTTTATTTTTATTACAGGAAGTGGCGCAAGGGCGTAAGATGGATGAACCATCAAGTTGTTTTGTTTACAAGTCTGTATATGTATATATTTGTTGAATGACTTGTAATGTTATCGTTTATGCTTATTGGTTTATATCGGAACATGACACCCCGAGTTTTGATTATATAATGAAAAATACATTTCTTTTATGAAATGCTTTGGTAAACATTGTTTTATCATGTTTTGTTTTTAGGAACAAATTCCGCAATTCTTTCAAATAAAATGGATTTACTCTGAAATTATTTTTAAAGCATAAATGAAAATCGTTTTTTTCAGGCCGAGATTTTGGGGATGTCACAGTACGCTAGGCGTACGCAGCTTCACATGTTGACCACCATCGAGGTGGTTGGCCTCGTACGCATGGAGTACCCTCGTAAGTCCCAAAATCCATTAAGAGCTTAATGGCTTAAGCTCTTACATCCATAATTTAAATCCATGGCTAAAATCCTCCTTCGAGTTAGAGGCTCATGATAGGAAGGACCCCAAGGGGTTAAAGACCTTAAATTGGGCTCAAAACTATGAAATTAGGGTTTTAACACTATGATGGTACACCAAGCGTACCTCAAGTTACGCCCAACGTAACACCCTAACCCCCCCCCCCCCTTTCAGTCTAGTACGCCCAACGTACTGCCACACCCCCCCCCCCCTTTTCGTTTCAACTCTATTTTTAGCGTTCTTTATATGTTGGAAAGGTATTAAAGATCCACACAATCCTATCTAATTACTTTTAGCTTTAAACATACCAAAATAAAATCCTTATTCCCAGAAATAAGTCTGAAATATCACTTTTCCCGTTTTACCCTTTGACTCCAAAACACTAACCAAGGGCTTGACTCGCATAACCAATATTATCATCATCCAATAAGGTCTAAACCTTATTCCCTTGAAGCTCAATGCCTTTACTAGATCCATTTATTGTCCACAATCTCGAAATAAAAAACTTCTCGAAACAGGATATTACAATCTCATATAAGTAAATGGTCAAACAAAGTGAAAAGCTATCCGTTAGCAACATGTTGGTAAAAATTTCCGTCGGAAGTCCATCAGTAAGTTAGTCAAACAAGATCAAAGTATGTACCACCGAAAGTCTGTCATTATCCCGTCAGTGTTTTAAGGTGGTCGGTATTTCGTCATTGTTTTGAGGTTATCACATTTTCGTCGTTATTCCCATCAGTGTATTTTAAATCTGTCATTATCCCGTAGTATTTTAAGTAGTTATCAATGATATTATAGATTTATAGTTTGTAACTTTGTCAAATGTTATAACATATCGATATATATGATATATCTATTGCTCTAGTTCATAATTATCGTATTTCCACATCATATGTTATTCACTGTTTAATTTACATGTGTTTATCGAACCAAGTATTTAATGTGTCTTTAGATTACTTTCCAGAGTTGGATATATTGGGATTGTCTCTATTAGTGTTAGTCGTCTTGAATAGGGTTCCCAACACATATAAGGTCTCCCATAGGAAAATACACATTCATACATTAATTACCATATAGCAACCTAACAAACATGAAATTTTATATACATGCAAAACCAAACCAAAAGAGGTAAAAGTAATTATGAAAATTTTAATTCGTGTATTTGCTTAATTCTGACAAGTCATCAACATATAGATATGATATTCCAACTTGACGTTAACGCGTTACTCATATGATTTGTAGCTACCATTGTTCATAAATCGTGCTAGCTCAGGATTGCACGAACTTCCTTTGTATGCGTAATACTCGCTCCACCATTTCATTAAACTGCTTCCTTCCACGAAAACATCCGGTGACAACGATTTTTCGTTGATTGCACCCAAAAGATATGCCTCAAACTTCCCGATGTCGGTTGTGTTACAGCTTAGGTCTCCATTCTTTAAGCCTCTTAGTGAAATAAACGCCTCCTCTACATGCGCCCAGAAACAAGAATCCTCAGTAAGACTTGCAGCCTTCATTCTTACCTCACTTGGCTTCCTCTCTTTCTTTTCATCCTCCGACCATTTCTCTAACAACTCGTAGTGTTTTGGGCGATTTGCTATGTAGTTCTTTCTGCCACTTTTGTAGTAATCGGCTATATCTAGTGGCTCCATGATCCTTCTGTAGTTAGTTCCATTGTAGAGCCAACGCTTACGCAACTTCGCACCTTGTTTTTGTGGCATTAGATCACTTTCATCAACTGTCTTCTTCCAATACTGGTCCAGGAAACGTTGGGGTTTGATGATTACATCTTTGTTCTCGACTTTGTCTGTGTCACTGACATTCTTGTAGATATCATAGTAACCCCCTTTCAATCTTCGGGTCTTCATGTACCATTCCATGTATGTCAAGTTTATCTTCATGTCGTTTAGCTTCTTCGTAGGCTCGTACCTTTTCTTGCTTTTGATTATCTTCACTTGTTTCTTTTCCATTTCCGTTATCAAATCATTTGAAATATCATTCAACACACCGATTTCTTGAAACTGGAATACGATTCCGGCTCTTAATGGAGTCACGTTGCATTCGCTGAATTCAGAAGGCCCTCGATACAATACCTTCTTTCTGATCGAACCCAATTCTTTACTATAATCATGAATTTCGGAGTTTCCAGCATTTGATGACGCCATGGCGTCTAGAGCTGCGAGGATCGCGTCTTGATCTTCAAAAGCTGCGTGCCCTCCTGATTCTGTGCAGAAAAGGAAAGTGCCGAAAGGCTTGTATGGGCTATTTGATGAGAAAAAACTAGCAAGAGGATCCGTTTTCGCTACCACATTCAAGAAAGATGATTTCCATTGTGGGCGTTCAGAGATGGCGCCTTGAAGATGTTCGTTTCCAAGCATCGGGCAACCGAAAGTTATGCAAATCGGACGTTTGGCTGATTTTGAACCGTTAGATTCTTGCACATCTACCTCATGTTGATGTCGTAGGGTAAAAAGAATTGCAAGGTATCCTCCGATACCCCGCCCAGTGACTACCAAAGGACTGTCTATTAGCTGAAAAACAAATATTAGATGGATAAGAACCGGAAAAAAGGCTCAGTGTTTAAGAATCTTGAGTTCTCATGTCAACTATATAACAATAATAGAAAGTGGGCTTCTCTTGATTTCCAAATCTGCTACAAAAGAAAATATGGTACCTGATTCAGGAGCTCCAAAAGCTCAGCAAAATGTTGTTCAAACAACTCAACACCAGCTCCGTTAATGGAGAATTTGGGGTTGACTTTTGTGGAAATGAAGTCGAACATTTCATGGTCTTCGGATGATACCAGATCGAACTCTCTGTTATGGAATCGAGATGTGTAATCAGGAAAACAGCTGAAAGCCAAAACTTTGATCCCAGAACGAGTTGTGTGAAGTTGACAAGTGGAAGAAGTTTCCGTAATTGCTCGATAAGCGTCTGGAATGAGATCAGTGCTGCCAACAAACTTGCCCAATTCGACATCACTATTGAACCTGCAAGTTTTTACAAATTGTAAATCTTCAGTGATGGCAGTAAAAAAATCAAAAACATCAAAAATATCCGAAACCCATCTTCAAGATTCGAAAATTTTATGATGAACGAGGTTAGGATTGATTTAAATGAAAGCATACATCTTTTGATTTGTTTTCTTTCTTGATTCTTTTTGAGAACCCTTTTGGATGCTTTTCTTGTAGACGTTGAAGAAGATGTATATATGCTTTCAAAAGTTCGTTTTGGAATATGTTAATGTTGAGTTGGAATCATTTATAATGCACAAGAGCTCGTTTAATATCAATTTTGCATTTGCTATGCAACTTCGCCGTGATTGGTCGACATCTTCGAATTATTAGCTTTTTGTAAAGACAACGTTTTGGGTCTGCAAAGTCGTCGATCTATATTTATTTCAAAGTAATTTATATTTGTGGTTCTCATTACGGATGTTTTCAACTTTGGTTCAAAAAGGATTTCCTTTAAAATTTTGGTTGTTATTGAGAATTTCTATAACGTTTTCAAATAAAATTTAAAGTTTGCCTTTCATTCTATTTTTTTTTATAGATGTTTGCTATTATTTATTATTGGAATTTTCTAATATGTGCCCTAAGGGTACATAAAAGAAGTATTAATTATAAAAAATATTACTATAATTAAATTCAAAATACATTTATTATGGAGATTATTAATGCATATCACATTTAATTAAGGTAATATTCCTTATAAATAATGCATTTTATATTTAATTATAGTAATATTTTTCATTAATTAATATTTTTTATATGTACCCTTAAGGCACGTATTAGAAAATCCCTTTATTATTTAGAGCATTAGTAAAAGAGAAAAGTATAGGAATGAACTCCGTGGTTTGGGATAATTAGCGGCCTAGACCCCTAGTCCCTAATTCTATTTTCAACATGGACCATCCTCCATTTGTAAACTTATTGCACGTTTAGTCTTCCGATCTTGTAGTTATTAAAAGTATTCGTTAAAAAGATTCTAGAGATATTTTTGTCTTTCATTCGAGTGGGTCTTGGCGTCATTTTTTAGGACCCAATGGTTTACAAACGCAATGCACGATCATTGTTTTTAACAAGAAACCCACACATAAAAAAAACATACAACCAGAGGAAATCATAAAGTCCACACCCTCAATTGCAACTGTAAGGCGTTGTTACATAACAAATTTGTATGACCCTGGCAGAAATCAACATTGGACGTCGATATGGTAGGCATTCAGAGGTTTTATTGATAATCATGAATACACTATCTGATTGATCAAAACTAATTTCAAGGTTGTTCTTTTCACATTCGGACATCCAACGATTTTCTCTATTATATTGAACCATTCTAGAGAGTTTAAAAAGTTTTGAGGAATAAAGGACATCAAAGAGAAACAAAATTTTGTGGACTTATTGGACATTGACACTTTCTTAGTCGGCGACGTAGATGGCATGATGGATCATCTTGGCTATGTTCATGAATGTATTCCTTTGTATAATTGCTTCAAAATACATTCTTCTAATTTAGATTTTCTGTTATTCACTTTAGTTAGTCATCAAGATGTTGAGCATTTGGGAACATATGTTTTTAAGCATAAACTAACTTAAGTTTATAATGAATATGGTAAAACTAAATTGCATACATATGCAATGTCCTCAACTCATACTAAATCTTGAATAGAGGAAATTGTTGAATCTCTAATGTGTTCATGAAGGTTGTTTTAAGGTTGGAAAGATAGCAACATAGGGGTTTGTAGTTCTTTAAATGTGCAAGTGTAGGAACAATGTGTTACACCCCATGTTTAGTTGGATGATGAATTAGAAAGCATGGTATACCTATCGAATAAGCTAAAGAAGACGAAATTGGAGAAAATAGGGATATTAATGAGAGCAAAGAAGGGGACAATAATGAGGAAAATAATAAGGAAATGTTAGGGATAATGATGGGGACAAATTTGTGGAGGATAATTAGAACAATAATTTGGAGAAAGTTGGTCAGTCTAAGGAGATAAGTGTTGAATCAAGCGCTTATGATAACAATTGAAAAAGAAAATATGTTAGATGGTGTATACGTTGACATGAATTATTTCAATATTACTATTGGCAATGATGTTGATTGGGTGGGGTATTAGAATAACACAATGGTTCTTAAGACAATGGTTATGAAAGAGAACCTATCTAGTTACTTTAATTAAGCTAATAAATCAAACCAACTAATAAAACAATTTAAGCTAAACAATAAAGACAACTAATTAACATAACCTTATTAGTAACTAATTATAGAAATTAAAATTTTTATTGATCTCCCAAAATCTAGTTTATATTATCGAAAGTTCTATTTAGGATTTAGATTGTTTGTTGTACTGAGAGTGGGGTTGTTATGAATGGTTGAGCATTGATAGTTCGATTAGTGGGAGCAGAGTGCCAGCTCAAGCGATGGTAAATGGGCTTAGAAATCCTATAGATGGATGATTTTGAAGTAAATGAAGAAACCTGTGAATGTGGATTCAAGGACGAAATATAGTTAAGCGGGGGGAGATCTAGTTGTAAAACTTGGATTTTGGTATGTTCCGAGTTGTCAAATATTGGTATTTTGGTCAAAAAAGAGAGTGAAAACCAATTAACCGTGATGTGTGGGACAAGGCATATCTATTTAGGCCTCGCACATTATAGTTGATGGGCCTAACTGTAACACCCATAAAATTTAAGCCAAATTAAAACATTTTAATTCATTCAAAGACCATTAAGTTCATACATCTTGTTTTTAAAATAGTTTAAACATTAGAGTACCCCCCAGAACCATATCACATAAATCATAAAACATGAGGAGCAGTATGATCACGCCTTCGCCTTGCACGATCTCTTGAAGTACCTGAAACAATACACTGAACTGTAAGCCCGAAAGCTTAGTGAGTTACCCACAAAATACCAACCACACATCAACATACTCATAACAAATCATAGATAGAACAACCATGTAAATCGGGTCTACTGTGTGACTGGTGCACCCGCACCGGGCCTTCAGTCCACCTGGTCCACCCTCCGAGTCTAGCCATGAACATCGAGTCTACAGTGTGATTAGTCCGCCCGCACCAGGCCTTCAATCCACCTGGTCGACTCTCTGAATCTACTATATGACCAGTCCACCCACACCGGGCCTTTAGTCGGCCTGGTCCACTCTCCAAACCTCGGCACGTCTGGTCCGCCCTCTTGGGGCCTTCAGCCTATCCGGATCACTCGTTGGGCCTTTGGAATATCCGGTCCGCCCTGGGTATGTTGGCCTAGAGCACAAAGCAGGACACACCTCAACCCAACCCCCGTCAAACAACCATGTGCACATAAAACAATTAATCACATAACAAATCTTTAACCAGACAAATAGTCTAATAGATCACATAGCATATCAGCGTCCTAACCAGGATTCCGACCTAACCGGTCACTAGCATAACATTACCCTATATATCGGGTACCGACCTTAACCAGATCACTAACATAACACCATCCTAAATACCTGGATGCAGATCTAACAAACCAATAACATAACAAACAATACCTAGGTTTCCATCCGATAAAGGGTCGGCCTTGGTGCCGTAGACCCTATCGATATAGTGAGGATAACTTACCTGCAATTGTCGACTGAAAAGATAAGACCAAGCTGCTCCGACCACTGACACGAAGTTCACCACAACACACTACCAAAAAACCAATTCCAAAATTACCAAAATACCCTTGGAAGTCAAAGTGGTCAACTTTTGGTCAAAGTCAAAGTCCTCATTCAAAGTCAACCTTCCTGGTTGATTCTACTCGTCGAGTAAGCCCGTCTACTCATTGAGTTCCCATACTCAGAAACTCCAATAACACGACTCAACTCACCGAGTTGCCCCAAGACTCGTCGAGTCCAACGATCTCCGAGTCTCATCCTGCTCAACTCAAAGAGTCGTCCCACGACTAACCGATTCGAGGCTTAACCAGAAGAGATTAAGGTTCCACGACCAGACACTTCAAGTCCAAGAACATACTCGCCGAGTCCAAGGCAATATTCAACAGACTTGTCGAGTTGTTCTTCCAACTCACTGAGTCCATTCACATATTCATACAACTCGTCGAGTACACCCATGTGACTCGCCGAGTCTCTCCAATTCTTAATCCATACAATGGCTTTTCGAATCCATGTAGAGGCTCCAATCCATAGATCAACTCTTCTACAATCTAACCCTCACATAAAGTTGAAAACTTTACATGAAACCAAGGAGATATAGGCCCAAAACACACTAGGGCTAGGGTTAAGGACTATGGGGCTTCACCAACAACTCCTAAACAAAAGCTTTATAAAATTTTGGACCATCACAAGCCTAGATTTGAAGTAGCAACCTCATATCTAAGCCTCTAACTTGAAATAGCTCTCCAACAAGCGAAGGAACTCCAAATCAACCACCAAGGATGAACCAAAAGGGAAATAACTTAAGATAATGACTCCTTACCTCTGAGATGTGCCCAAACTGATGTAGATCCCATATCTACACAACCCCCTCGGTGCTAGCCTCTAATTTCTCAAGCTCCTTCTACCAATTTCTTCTTCCAAGCTCCAATCTCCTCAACAATGGAGTCTCACACGAAAATTAGGGTTTTTGGATCTCAAAAGGGTAGCAAATATGTTGAGGGTGGGTTATAATGTGCTTTATATAGGGCACAACCCCCAGAATTAGGGTTTTCTGTCTTCATCACCAACTCGTCGAGTCTAAGCCGCCAACTCGGCGAGTTGGCCACTTAACCCGCGACAGAATCCCGCTCCGACTCGGTGAGTAAGCATGCCTACTCATCGAGTCCCTTTCCTAAATTTACACTTTTAGTCCTTCAATAGCACCTCTGGAATTTGGGGTGTTACACTAACACTAGTTTATCAAGATTTAGGCCTTATTTAAGGACATTAACTTCTATTGTTTCTCATTTACAACCTCCACATCCAAAAACCCTTTAGATTATCTTACATTTTCCCCCTTTTGAGTATTCTTGATCTTGGAGGCTTTGTGAATAATTTTGAAGAAGAATGTGGTGTTTATGATTCAAGTTAAGTAGGATTCAACCAATGTTTTACACTCTCGTTATCTTTTAGACCTTAGAAAGGTATAAAGCTTCAACCCTCATGTTTCTTCATGCTTAGATCTAGTATTGGTTTTGGTTTTAGCTTTCTTGGTCCCTTATTAAGGTTATTGGAGTTTGGAGAACTCCAGAACCATATGAATGGCTTAAATGACTTCTGGACTAGATTGATAATGGAAAGATAAGTTTTTATGCATTCCCTTTATGTCATGTATGCGTTTTTGGTTCTTTTGGAGTTAGGCTTAGAGTTTTGAAGATATTGAGTTATAGAAATAGGTAAAGTTGGAAACTTTATCCATTAAGTCAAATAAAAATTCAAATATGAGTTTGGTAGCTTCGAACTTAAGTGATTAAGGATTTAATAAATATTTTATTAAACTATTGGGCATGGTGCACTGTTTGAAGTTTACGATGGACCTCCTGGAGGTGTAGTGTGATTTACGGTATATTTGGGAACTCACCGAGCCTTGTATGTATGCTTTGTATGTGTAATGTGATTTATGGTATATTGGGGAACCTATCGAGCTTACGCTTACAATTATCGATTGAATGCTTTTCAGGTAGTTTTTTGTCGGCATGAAGGGCCTTGCATGATTTTACTGCACACCCATCACTACTGATATTGTTACAGACTTCCACTTATTATACGTTATTACTTTGTTTTGCAAATTATGTCTTTAAAATGTTGAACCAATGAGTTTTTATATTAATTTTGGAAATGAAGTTTGACTTTACACTTATTATAATAATCAAAATTTTGGTTTGAAATTTGGGACATTACAAGTTGTTACTAGAGCTTTGGTTTGAGGAATTAAATGAACATTTGTGTGATTTCAAACAGAAACTAGGGCTTGAGAATTTATACAAACGTTTTTGTAAAATAATGTTTATGAAAATGAGAAAAGATGTGATGTGTTCATTTATTTGGAGCTTAAAAAGGAAAGTGATTCCCAATATATCCATACTTGCTATATTTGTTGATATGTGAACTATTAGAATGCCTGCTAGTGTGTATGTTAAGAAACTTTTAGGGATTGAGTGAGTGAATTGCTTATTATTTAAGATACCTTGTTTCCTTAGAATTGCTTGCTTTGTGTTATTTAAAGTCCATGCTAATGTTATTTAGTTTTTAATTGAATGCATTTGGTTTGTATATAATTAGGATTGTATATGCTTAGAATGCTTGATATATCCTCACTTTATGTTCCTTGTTTGGTTATAGGTGTAGGCTAGAGTCACTTATTTAACCATCTATCTAATCCTTGATTACATATGACTTGTATTCACAAAGAGATTATTGATGTTAGTTTAGACAATTTGTGGTACCATTTCGAAGGTGAGGGGAAATCCTAAAGAGAGTCTAGGAATATTATTTTTATGTGCTCGTTAGGATACATACATGCATGTTAGAACATATGGTAGTGGTGATCTTTTAGTAACTATGGGGCAATTCTTGGATCAAGCATAGATATGTGTGGAAGGTAGCTAGTATAGGCCCGTAATTTCGAAAGCACATGATACATATTTGGACCAAGGATTATCATAAAGGTACTAGGAAGATCAACGTTTTGTGAATAGTATGGGATGGCACTAGATAATGTATTGTAACCTTATTTTTCGGATATGTTTGCAACATGGTGGCTATTAGTTAAGGAAGGAATGAACTTGGAGAATGGTTGAATGTTTTGGGCTTGCAGTACATGATTGATTCATGGGTCTCGCATGGTATACATGAGGCGATGTCAGTGATCATTACTAGGTTCATGGAGGGAATGACTGTAATACCCAATAGGAGGTGTGTAAACGTGCAAATAGTTGGAGAATATGGACAACCGATGTCTAAAAGTGCCACTGATATTGACATGTTTACATGTCAGGCTTCTATGTTCAATGGAAAAAGGAATGACGTCATGTACAATATCACAACAATTGCATAATATTAATCAAAGTACAACAACCATTACATTGATAAAGTATTTTTTTACATTCGTGTTCAAATCAATATGTCTTTGACACCAAAATGTATAGTAAAACCTAAAAAACATGACACTATGAAGCTCCGTCTTCTCAAAACCTGTGGATACCTGTTTACTGATTTCCAAGGAATATAAGTAGTTTTGAAAAGAGTGTAAACAATTAACTTGGTGAGTTTATAAGCATGTTTGTAATTGAAATATGTCATTTGTTCTTTGAAAATGTAAGTATGTTCTCCCAGAAAATCTTATATTTTAAGTTGTAATGTGTTGTAGTCTTAATACCCTAAGACCAAAATATGTAAAAGTTATCATACTCTGAAAATAGTATATGTAGTTTTAATTCACATAAAACCATAAAATATATATTCTCTGTATTGGAATAGTATTCTGTAATTGTACTTGTTAGAAAACCTTGTAAACGTATGTGCTTGGATCCACCAGCTGTACTGTAAAATATTGTTTTATAGTTTTATTATTTAATAATACTATGTGGACTTGTTTAGTTATTCATACACTAATCGTATTGTTAAATACCAAATTGTGAGTTATCATAACCTTGCTTGATGACCTAAGATGGCCTAAACATGACGTTCTTCAGGCGTCGCAGTCAATATGACATTTGTCACCCCAGACCTGCCGACCTAACAGTAGCTAACAGTTAAGGTGTGGCATTGTCAGTCCCGCATAGATCTATACATAAGTGTCACACTCTCCCTCTTAGAGACTCTGGTTATAATTTCAGGACTTGGTTGGTACTTAGATAAGTTTGTGGAGTGTGTCTCACAAATGCTATATTAACGGTTACGGGTAGAATAATGAAAAGTTCTATTTTATGATAAATTACAATACGTATATTCCATAAACTATATCTAATATAATTTATATCTTTGTTTTCTGTAGTGTATTCTGAACTTGGTAATACAGTACATATGATCCATAAACTATACCTATTATAGTTTATATGTTTGTTTTCCGTATTGTATCTTAATTGTGTTAAATGATATGTAAGTTCCATAAACTATACCTATTATAGTTTATATGTATGCATCTTACTGAAACGAAAACCTTTTTATTGTTAATGATTTGACAAGTTTAAATCGTAAAATCCATGATACAGTTGTTCTGTGAAATTTAAGATTTACGCTCCAAATGGTACTAAAATAGATTGTAAAAATAGTTTTTTTAACAAGTTTAAATAATTTTATACTTATATAAATATAATAATTATATAATTATGATTAAAAAGCCAATCAAATAAATAATTTCACCCTAAGCCCACAATCAAACAAGGAACATGAAATAAAGTAAAATTATCAATTCTAAGTCTGTTGCACCTTAATCATATATATATATATATATATATATATATATATATATATATATATATATATATATATATATATATATATATATATAAACATATGTTTTTAATAACAACGACGATTAAAAAAAATATTGAAATCATTTAGTTATTAACACAATATTCCACCCCCCCCCCCCCCCCCCCAAAAAAAAAAAAAAAAAAAAAACAGTGAAAAATCATGAAAATGTACGGGTATGAACTCACATTATATGTAGCCGCGGTTAGTTAATATGATAGTAACAATGTCTTCTGGCTAGAACACGGGAAGTTAATCGTGTCCCAATTGTTTTAAACACAAAATAATGTGTAATTATTATATATTCTAACATAAATATGATTGTAATAACACTAATTTATAAAGACTTACAATGATTTCTTAAGAACTAGACTTACTTCAAAAGCTTCCTGTGAAGATGTTTGTAAAGGACTTGAGTTGAGAGCAAAAATATTTGATTTCTATGAGATAATTTGTAGAGGATTTCGATCACTGGTTATGTAAATGAAGAGTGATCCCTATATTGTTACTTAAATAAGAAGGAAACTTTTGAGGCAGTGATGTATAGTTTACGTTGGTAATTGAAATATATCATCTTAGGAAGTGGAATTAGGATAAGATATGAAGATATTTAAGGAGCTCACTGTCTAATTGAAGAGGTTTGCTACCAAAAAAATTAGATTACTGTCAAGTATGCGCAAAATCTCACATTTGTACACACAAAAGAGAGATTTCGATCCTAATGGACCATAAGAAGGGGTTTCGGCCCAATTAGCTTTGGTTTTTAGTCATAATGGGCTTTAGACCTTATGTTTTCGGTCATGTGTAAGTCCAAGAAGTAGATTTTGGTCCTATGTGACCGCAAACCCAACGGTAGAATTGTTTAAAGTTGATTTTACTAAAATAGTGTAATTCCTTTGACTTTTGTTGACCCTTTTTACTCCTTATTGTCTTGTTATCTTGTAGTAGCTTATTATAGCTTAAATAAATATTGTTTTCAATGTGTGTGTGTGTGCGTGTGTGTGTGTATATATATATATATATATATATATATATAAACATATATAAGTATGTATTCTTGGTGTCTGAAGTTCTCATAGTATTAATGTTATAGTGTTAACTCACTTGTACACGGTTGTAGTTTATACTTTTATTTGCATAAGTTTTGATTTACATTGATTTGGAACAACGGGTTGTTACATGGAAGGTTCCTTCTGCACTGGTTTTTAGCCTGACGAGGCAAGGGTACGGCTCACCATGAACCTCTTATGGAGCAAGGCAAATGGATTGTAGGACTGGATTGTCTAGCAGGTTACTACAGACAAGTTAGATGCCATGACGTAGGAAGAGCTTACAATGTGGTTCATGACACGGCGCATGATCCCTAAGTAGATCAAGTATGTGACTTGAGAGTTTAAGTAGAACTATCATCTGAGAAAGAGGAAGCATGAGCATATCCCCATGTAGCAGGAAGAAGATGTGAAGTTCAGAAGCACTTTTTTTCTTATAGGAGGACGGACGGGTCACGACCATTTCGATAGATGCAGAAAGACGCACAAAGGTTCATGTCATACATTTAAGTGCTACATGTATACGTATAAGGGTCATCACGAGATTGGGTTGTAAGCTAAAGAGGGGGTGTGCTATTTTTCTCCAGTTTGGCCACATCAAGTATGTTTTTCTTGATCTAGAATGAGGGATGATGTTGGCCCCATCACCTAAGTTTTTATAGTCTACAAAAGGATTCTAGGGAAGGAGGAGGCTCTAAGACCGAAATATAAGTTGTTTTGAGTCTTGTCTAGGAAGATAATGCAACACCTATTGGGATTTTCTAATATTTATTCAAATTGTATTATTTTCATGTCATTATTTCTTTTCATTATTTATCGTGTGAGTAATTGGTCAAGATCCTAATCAACTTAAACAATCCCGAGTGTTGTTAGTTCATGGACGAACCCTCTTACCCAAATGCTTACTTTTGGTAAGAATTTTTTCTTGCTTCATGTATATTGGACCTTTCTCGTGGTTAGCTTAGCCAACGATTAGGCATTCAGGAATTTGCTCAAGTTAGGTGGGATCTATTTAGGAGTGGAGTTACATAGGTTTAGAATTTTTTACTCAGCTCTTCTTCTTGTTCTTGTTTGATTAGGGTAGTAGAACGGAGTCAATTGTTCAAAGGGCTATTTGATTTCATATTATGCATAACTATTTAAAAGTTGAGGGTGGTATGAAATGTTAGATCCGGTTCGGGGATCTATTGAATATGGTCGATAGAAGATGGTGGCTCGAACCCTAAGTGGGGATGAGTTGTTATTCGGGTGTGTAGGGTATTGGTTTGTGTATATGGTGATGTAGGAAGAAAACAGAAGTCGTGTTATCACTGGAGTAACCTTGATTATAAAATTTATGATGTGTTTCCCCAAATATTTGATGGGAATTTCCTTCCAAGCTTCAGGAGGGCATTTGGATTTAACCAAATCCTAAGTGCAGCTCAGGTAACCAAAACCCTCTTTTGGGATATAACTCCACAGATGTATAGATCGTCATCGCAATTGGGAGCTGTTGGAAAAAGAGCTTACTAGCCCAAGTAGTTCACTGTAGAGAGTGTCGAGTATTGTGAAAAAGGATGGGCCACTCAGGATGTCTATCTATTATCGTAAGCTTAGTAAGCACGCGGTGAAGAGTAGTTAGCAATTATCGGGAATGGACGATTGTGTTTTCTTCATATAATATTCTTTCAAGTTGTCATCGATAGAGTGGGAAAAAGGGTGTTTAGAAGATGGCCTTTAAGATAGGTTATGTCCATTCAGGGTTTGTAGTGTTTTCCTTAGAGCTCATTAATGCACATACAATATTCATCAAATCGGTGTATTGAGATTATTTTACCCAAGCGTGAGTAGCCAGTTATGATGTCTATTGTCAACAATTAGGTTAATCGAGGGCCAATACTGCAAATTAATATAAGGGTTGGATAATGGTGTGATTATTCATCAAATTTTTCGTATATGGTGGTGGTTGCAGGATATTTAGCTTTGGGATGCCTTCTAAATCATATTAGTATTATGTTCGTTTCAACCAAGGTCCAAAAATGATGTTGTGTGAGATCTATTCAATGGGTTAGTAGGGTTTTTGTGACAACCTGAAATTTCCATTCTGTACAAACTATATCACTTCAATAGAAGTTGTAACAGTCACAGTTAATTTTCAGACTTCTTCGCGTAAGTTTGAGAAATTCATGGTTTACACTTCAGGAACTATCGGTAGAGTGTGTGCACCTAGGGTTTGGTGCAACACTGATATTCCAACACTCTAATTCATTAGAGATCATTCCAGAAATAAAAATATTTTCTGCCAAAATATTTCAGGACTATAAATAGTTTTCTGAACTAAATTAGTTCATTATTCACATTTCTGACTAGAGAAAAGCCATTTTCTCTCTGACGGATCTTCGGGTTTTTATACCAAAACGTGAGTCACTCTTTCTAGTAGTGTTATAACACATATTAGGTACTCATAACATGATTTAGATGGCTAAATCATAAAATCTAGGAGTTTACTCCCTAAGGTGTTCTTGGGCGGTAAACTCCCGAAACAAGACCAAAACCGACATCGATGCTTGAATAAGGCCTTAGGACATTAGGTAAACATACAAAGGACAAGGAATCACACACAAAACCACCCAAGATTGGGAGTTTACGGCCAGAACACTCTTAGGCCGTAAACTCCATATCACATGTCTAAATGGTGGTGTTTGGACTAAAGGACTTTAAGGCTTGCATCTAGGTTAATTCCCCAAGTGGCTTAAGGTCTTAAACACTTCAAATGACACAAAAGGAAGTGAGTTTACGGCCCAAAACTCTCTTAGGCCGTAAACTCCATGTAAATGGTCCCAAATGATGTTTTCATGACACCTAAGGTCCTAGCCCTTCACAAGGAATGGTACCCACTAATTAGAAGGACCAAACCACACCAAAATCACATGAACAAATGAGTTTACGGCCAAGGCATAGTTCTTGGGCCGTAAACTCCTACAAAGGGCACTAAGTGGTGCCTAATGCCTTCATATGCTAGGATTAAAAGTCTAGAACACATCCCACTAGTACAAGAGGCTTGAAATCAACCAAGGAATCACCCCAAGGGAGTTTACGGCTGAAAAATCCAAAGGGAAATGACCTTGAGGCCGTGAACTCCTAATTGGAGTACTTCTAGACCTTAAACTCTTCCAAGGACTTAGCCACTAGGTTAGAACAATTCTAGAATGCATATTGGACTTCAAAACACACCAAACATACATGTTTGGGAGTTTACGGCCGTAAACTCCATAGTTTACAACCGTAAACTCCATGTGTGATGGTTAAGAGAGAGTACACTCTCATATGGGGTCCTTTGGAAACCCTAAACTCAAGTACCCTGTCCCACAATAGCTTCGATGAAGTCCTTACGGCTTAAAACACTTACATAAAGTGTTATCTATATCTAAGATGTCTTAAACATTATCAATTAGTCTTTGGTGTCTAATTGAGGGCATATATGTGTGATTATATGTTCATTAGGATCGTAGTGTGTGCACAAGTTCTCGCTTGACACCTAGCCATCCGATACCGTTCAGTTCATTCCAATCACCAACTACAGGTGAGTTCATACCCCGAAATCAATGTTTTAAATGATTTTAAATGCTTTAATGGGGGGGGGGGAATACAAGTAGAAACAAACATGTTATTAAATCAGTTTCATGTATTTTATAACTATGTTTTCACTCAGTAGATTGCTCATATTTCAAAAGAAGTCACGAAAAGGGTTTTCTATCTTAAAATACTTAGACAATAGAAGTATTAGTTTTGAATTGTATGATGACTTTAAGTCACTTTATATTATTGTTCAAAGCTCCTAGATACCTTGTATAAACCTACTTGAACAACAATATACTTTCTAGTTAACTATCATAGGGATAGTTAGAGAACATCAAACAAGAGTCAGTTCATTCATGAGTCTATACTAATGCCTTACATGATACATGATTACACGTACTTGGAATTCTATGATACATGAATATGTTTACATATACTTATCTGTTACATGAATACACTTACATGAATTCTGGACAGGGACACTTCTTAGTATGTACATTATTTGTACTTACTTACCTTGGATACTTGAACTAGATCTAAGAGGATGATTTATTAGTATTTACTGTATAAATTGTCTTTCCTATTCCCGTTCGAGGGGATGTTTTCAGCGGGACTTACCATTCCGAATCTCACTGATTAGCACCAGTGAGAGATGACGTCTACGGATGTCTAAGGTAGTCACTTGAGTAATGGTCAGTGACGGGACTAACTATCCCTCCGCCCGCTGTTGCAACAGTGGACGAGATGTGAATCTTCGGAGGATCATTAAGTTGACGATCTACGTCAAGAGATCGATGCAGGGACTAACCCTCCTTCCATCCTGCTGCTGCTACAGAGGATGATGGGATGCTCTTCGGACATTCCTCAGGGTCTAACTTTCACTTTATGCGATGTAGTGTAGGTCCTAGTACCCAGTGACAACACCCACCGTATCATATTTTCCTGTTTACTTTATTTTGTGATATCTTTCACATAAATGACGGGTTAGACTAAATACTTTTAGTACTAGTCTATACAAGGGAAAATACAGTTCATACATACAAAACATTCGAGTCTTGGTAGAAGACTACAGTTCATACATACAAAACATTCGAGTCTTGGTAGAAGACTACAGTTTATACACACAAATCATTCGAGTCTTGGTAGAAGACTACACTTCATACTTATAGAAAATAAGGGTTTTTCTAGGGATTTCATACTTATCTCCACATTTTCATGTAAAGGTTTTCATGGCATTCATAGCAGGTTTTCACAGACCAAAGCAATGACACTTATATACTTATGAACTCACCAGCTTTAAAGCTGATACTCTCTTTCAAAATAACTTGTATTCTCAGGTCGCCAGTAGACAGGTACGGCGAACAGGTTTTGAGAAGACGCAGCAGACAAGTCTCGTCTTTTATTTTGATTGTACATTTTTGGTGTCTTATTACAATGAAAGAACACACATGTATAAAACTTTACTTATAATGCAATGGATGATGTTGTTGCTTGTTTATTATTTTACACTGTTGTGATACTATACATGACGTCCTCCACCCCTGAACGTTTCCGCCGTTCGTGGTTTTGGGGTGTGACAGTTTTGTTAGATATTTGTTTAGGTTTTGCAAGTTTGGGTGTCATTGATTCATTGGTCTTGGAGGATGTTTCTTTTAGCTTGTTGATGTTTAGCAGTCATTTTGAATTTCACAAGATTAGGATTACATAGAACTCCATTATTATCATTGTAAGAGGAATTAACGATATTAGTGGCATCACATTTGTTAGAGATAGTTAGTTAAAATTAGGTTATGGATCCTTGTGTGAGTCTCCTATCCTTTGTTTGATAAATGCTTGGGATTAAAGGCATGATTCGGAAACCTAATAGAATTTATATATATGCTTTGTAGGGTCTGAGATGTGTTATGACTAGATTGGTCTCTTGCTCAGGGTAATTAATAGATGTTGGTGGGGGGGGGGGGGGAGACTAGGTTTCTTCATGTCGGTGGGATAAAGATCGTGTGCCTACAATCCCACTGAGGTGTTAGACATCAATCGTTAGGTTCAATGTGGGATGGTAGCAAGAACAATTTTGTGTCTTGAGCCCATTGTCTCAATAGGTGGTTATTGTCACGGCGTATGGTGAACATGCGTTTGTACGAATTTTCTCGGGTGGAACCTATATTTGGTGTTGTTTGGAGCAATATGTCTATGTTACATGTAATATAATGATGTATTTTCGGTATGGTGTATTGATGGATGTTGACTTGTTGGAAAAGGTCATGATTGTGCATCAAAAGTTCCTTGGGGAGCTTCTATTTCATGGATTTTGTAGGTAAATGAGAGCACTCTATCATGAGTTTGGTTACCAGTGTTAGGGTGCTAATTTTTGGGATTCTGAACCGATGAGTTCATAATAGGACCCTTTGATGATATGGTTGAATGCCAGAACCAAGAAGAGAGACCTATTGTGATGGGAGGTGTAAATCGTTAGATGGTGTGTTCTTCGTATTCCTTGGGAATGTGTAGTGTTGTCAGAAAGCTAAGATACACATCAGAACTCTTTTGGACACATTTAGGAATTCAGTTTTATCTGGATTATTTGTGGTTGGACTTATCTTTGGTGCTCACTCTTCAGTAGATCAGTAGTATTGCTCATCGGAGGGACTGTTTGGTACACATCAAGAAGGTGATACTTAGTATTAGAGTATTTAGTTTTAGGGGTGTCATGTCGTGCAATCGTGTTGTATTTTTGTTTTATAGAACACGAAATGGCATGATAATGATTTATATAACACGAACACACCACGACGCAACATAATGTTGTGTTTGTTTTAACTAACATGAAAACTAACTAATTAAAAAACAAAAACATTACACGACACAACAAAGATAACATAAAATTAAAATTAGCTTGGTTAATCAATACTACATTTGACATCACACGGCAAACAAGAAAATCACGAAAAACAAATGCTAATTTGTGTTTATTTTATGTTGAATTTTCAACACAAACACGACACGACATGGCATCGTGTTTTTTTTACAATTGACACAAACATGAATTTGAATTTCAGTTTCATCCCAATTTCATTTCGTATCATGTATATTTATCATATCGTGTCATAAATTGTCACTCTTACTAAGGTTGGAGGTTTTAGATTGATGGGTTTCCAGTCTTTCAAAGTTCTCATTAGGATTTAAATCGTTTTTTGTACTTGGAGTGGGGTAGTTATGAATGGTTCAACATTTATGGTCATATTAGTGGGAGCGGAGTGGAAACTTAAGCAACCATAAATGGGCTTGGAGAAGCCATAAAGGTATGTGTGTGAAGTAAATGAAGAAACTTGCGGAGGTGGATTTCAAGAACGAAATCCAGTTAAGTGGGGGAGTTTTGTAACACCTAGTTTCCGATATGTTCCTAGTTTTCAATTATTGGAATTTTGGTTAAAATAAAAAGGGTGAAAATACAATAGGCACAACGAGTGAGATGTGTGGAACGAGGTGTATAGTAGATGGTTGTAACCCAAGTTTCTTGGCATTTAGGCCCTAGTTGATGGAAAGAACTTCTAGGGTTTCTCATTATGTGTAACTTCTACCTCTAGAAACCCTTGAGAGCATCTTACATTTTCCTCCTTTTGAGTATTCTTGATCTTGGAGGCTTTATGAGTGATTTTGAAGAAGGTGGTGTTGTTTATTCTTGCTAAGAAAGATCCAAACAAAGTTCTACACTTTCATTATCATATTTACATCCCCTATAAACATCAACTTGTATATATTGGAAGCTATAAACATCTTGTATATAATGGTACCTATAAACATTATCCAACTTTACAAAATAATTTTCTTCATTGTTCGATTCTCAACTTTAATCATGTGACTTCATCTATTTTTCAAAACCAAATAAAATGTTTTCTTTAAACTTTAGAATACCAAGTTGTCTTTGTTGCGGAAAAATCCCAGTGTAATAAAACATTTTGAGATAACAATTTTGTTTCAAAATACAAAAAAACACTAAGGATGTCATAATTAAAATCCAACATAGGTTACGGTGTAATTAAAGACATAAGGTCATGAATACTATTTACCGGTTTGTCTCTTATTTCACTCCACATCCTATTCAAACTCCAATAGCCTTAGTACCTTTACCTATTATGCATATAAATCGATTCAGTTGGGTTGGAAAAGTTGGTGAGACACATAGGGTTTTTAATACAATAATATTTATATTGATAAATAACCATATACAGTAATCCTACAAAACAAACATTATCAGACAATATAGATAAATACTCTAACATAGATATCTATAAGACAATCTACCCATCCATATCCAACCCAATCGATTGTCACAAATCCTAATTCAATGATCACATAGAAAAATCACCTTACCTGATGAATCATTTGAGCAAATGTTTGACTACACAACTAGGGGATTCATTGGTTGGTGTAAGTTATTTATGAACAACCAATATTTAGATTATTTGATAAATATGGTATCCCATTTTATTTATGTCTCTTAGTTATAAGTCTATACTAGCAACGTAATTCACAATACCATCTAGAATAATCAAGTATTGTCATCTTATTATAAGAGATGACCCAAACATACCTATTGGTTGTCCAATACACACCTACCATTTCTAACTGTTAAGAAAAAAGAGGACTATTACACACCGCTTAATCTCGTACATTAACCCAAGTGAGACTATTAAGTTATTTAACTAATTTGAACTATACATCCTTTACAAGCCTTAATATATAACTAAAACAAGATTACCATATAAGGAATTGACTTCTAATACAACTTCCTGTTCATACAATACTATTATAATTCAGGATATATGTCTAGCACATAATACAAATAATATTCTTTTAGTATAGATTCAATCATTAAAGTAATAATACTTTTAATAAGAAGATGATCTTGAAAGTAACAATACACTCACTTTGTTAAATTTGGAAGATATGTGGTTAAGTCAGCTCTTCGTCTATCACATTAGCTTTTTCTTTAACAAGACCTAATATATAAATAATACTAAGTTTCAATTATCATTTATATTATTTGTGACTATAATAATAGTATCTCAGATTCATCAGTAATCCTAAATGAACACTAATTTCTATCAAATAAGGAATTACTAGTAGGATCATATTGGAGGTAGGATCCCTTTGGTATGTAGATATACTATTTGGAAATCTACTTTAAATACCTCACTAGATCTTGCCTAGAAATCACTCCCGTAAGTAGATCCATAAATATAATGAATGGTATTAATCATAAATCTTCTTTATGTGTCTATAATAACGATAAGGAGCCTAAATTTAAGTTAGTTACACTTAAAAGCACAGTAAGTTCAACTTAACGTAGATGGTTTTTAGCGAAGACTTGGAAATTCTATGGGCTGAACTTCGATACCGAAAGATATTTTTTTGAGTCTTCAATGCCGCAGCGCTTGGGAAACATGCTCAAAACTCAAAAATCTGATCTCTAGGTTGTTGAAATAGTTAGAGAGAAGGTTATATAAAAATGAGTAGCAAAAATAAGTCTATATAGGAATTTTGGAAAGGCGTGTTACATTTGGTGATGTGGCCGATTCCTATGGAGCCATGTGTCTTTGAGGTAAGTAAGGGAGGTAGTTCGTGGCCATGTCACATGTCGTCTTTTCTATGGTGTCACGCCGCTTTTTCGGGTAAAATCTCACGGTCATTGAAAAATCATAACTTTCGTATACGAGCTTCGTTTTCAATGTTCTTTATATCCACGAATTCTTATCAACGAGTACTAAAATTTTCGTTTAGATTTCATCAACTAATCGCATTCTATTTTGACTTCAGAGTCTGTAAAGATTACAATGTGAAAGACTTTGTGAAATTCATAACTATTTCATAATGCATAACATGAAAACGAAATGCAATACCAATTAATGATAAACTGTTTTAATAGAACCAATAGTATACTCAAAATAATTCAATAGTCAGGAAACAAAATCATACCTGTAATATTATGGAAGTATCCTCATTCCTCAAAAATAACGCAAGGACATGATCCTGCAAGTTTTCCCAAAAAGAAGTATCATAAGAACATCATTTACTACAAATTACACATTACAAAATGTATAAAAACAATAACCCTAATCCAAATTGACAGAAATTAGCATCAGCATACCGAAAATTTAAAAGCAAATAAGCTAGAAAAACTTGTCACCAAAATCACCTTATTTCACAAACAGGGCAAACAATGATTTAAAGGCTAAATCATAAAAAAAATAAAAAATAAATAAATAAATAAATAAAAATAACAGTTTCTATTTTACTTTGGGAGCTTTTCTTATCACTTTGTTGACTCTTTAATTCTAATTTTGGCCTCGTTCATCTTTTCAACCCCATTTTCATTTTCTTTGATGTTATCTGCATTATTTTTAGTTTCATTGTCTATAAAAAGTCAAACAATAAAAAAGTTAATTAATGAATATAAATATAAAAAATACAAATCCAAGATAAATTTCATAGAACATGCATGAATAAAAATACATGTGACCTCGAAAGCAGCTAAGGTTTATAAAAGACATTTACAGTGAACGAAGTAGGCAAGAAAGGTGTGCTAGTCATTAAAAAAGAACATAGTGTTTAGGAGTGGGTGGTGCTAGACTATAATCCTACAAAATACTCTTGTTGCAATAGAATTATATCGTCAATACGATGACATTCCAAATATCGAATGAAACAAATCCAATCCAAATATCCAATACTACAAAATCGGTAAAGATATATCAAAAATGAGTATACACATTGACTAACCCTCAACTTCTACAATAGATAAATTTATATGTCGACTCTTGTAGTGATCTTCCTGTGACTTGCAACAAATCCATTTAAAGAAATTCAAGAAATTTATAATGCTACGGAACCATAGATGAGGCGAAAACTAAATAGACAGAAGCAAAAGGACTGAAAATCGTTAACAGAAGGTAGCGAAGAAGGTTAGAAAATAAACATGAGGAAGACAATGATTGGAGTGTAAATGAAAGATCAACGAATCAACGGAGGGCAAGATGAAGAAGAATTTTGATTTGAGGGATCAATAGATTCAGGGTTTCAATACCTAATCGCTCAAAACATACACAATCGACTGTTTCTTTGTAATCTCTTCCTTTTATCAGCAAAGGCGGGGTGAACAACGTATGGCAAAGGACACCGACGAATTATAAACTTAGTAAGGCGACGAATGGGGGTCAACAGTGGTGCGTTAGAGGTATCGATAGAAGAAAATAGGGTCTCTGTTCGCCTCCAAACGGGAAATTAACTGGTTAATTGTGGAAATCGGCGATGCAGTTTGTGTGTGGCGAGATTTCTTTATGTAACCTTGGTGTGTCATCGTATCCAAAAAGAAAGAAAAACCGAGTTTTGTTTGTTTAAATCTATCGAGCTATTGAGGTAGTGGATCATCTGTTCTTTGCATCTGATTGGAAGCAGTGGGTGATGGAAGCAGACCAAAGACTAAACTTGCTAACCCACAAAATATTGTGGTAAAACTGTGAAGAGTAGAAAGTATACTATTCATAAGAACATCCAAACTTAGTGTTATATATAATTTTCTTTCTAATAAGGACGTAAAACACATGGAACTAATATCGTTCTTCATTATAGGATAAATAATCATTTAATTTTGGTAAATAAATATACTAACCAATATAAAACTAAAATCTAAAATATTTTTAGATATTCATCAAATTGTACCCTAATCATCTGCAACTCATCCAACTACACACTAAACCGCATAACTTGGTTTAGAACCTCAATGGTTTCTGAAAAACTCAAACCATAGATGTGGTGTGGTTTGTAGTTTTAACTGTAAACTGCACCACACATACCTATTGTCGGCCATGTGATGACAAAATTTCATATGTATTCTTGGGAATATACTTAGAAGTGTTACATCTACATGTTAAAAATTCATGGCATTGGATCACATTTATTTGGCTCAATAAATGAATTTTATTCGTTATTAACTCTTTGTCTACCTTTAATAGGTAGGAAACCCATTGGCAATTTCTTGGAAATGATACTTTTAAGTATTAAAATAAATATATGAATTTATAAATGAACAACATTTATAAGCAATGGTCCTCATTCTGCAAGAGGCGATAACATAATATACTACTTCTCTTTTAATAAGATGATTTTTTAGTTATAGTTTTATTTATTTTATTTCAAATTTCTAAAAGTTTTAAAGTTTAAAATGAAATAAAATTGTATGGGTTGTGAAGGATCGAAGTCATTAATTTTTTTTTTCTAATTTATTATTTTATTGGAGTATTTTGTAATCATAAAATGCTTTGTTTTTAATTTTTAATAGTATATAGTTATATTTATAAACGAATAAGCTATATTTGAGTATTAGGAATACAATTGTAATTGTAAATGAATAATTTGAAAGCAAAAATTTCCAATAAAGTTGCAGTCGTGAAAGATTAGAACACTTTAGTTATATCTGTAAAATTATAATAATAAATAAGACACAACATTATATTCATAAATGATTAAAACATTTTATAGAAAAATTTCCAATAAAAAATAAGAAAATATGAAACTATTTTAAATGAATCCTTTGTATATTGATTGTTAATTGACTGGGAAAGTTCGTGGTGATTACTCGATGTCCTTCAAAGTGTTGGATTTTTGTGATGACGACAAAGACTATGTCCGTACCAAGTCATCATACCGGAAATATAAAATCGATTAGTTACCTTAATTACCTTAATTGAAGAACCAAATCTAATAATTTTACATATCCAATACCTCACTTTATCCCTATACACAAATCTAATCCTACCATTACGCACAGATACGTACTCTATCTATATTAATCTATACATATATAAGCAAATGACATATCACAAACTAAACAAGTTAAATATAATCCTACCTTGTTAAACTATGTATTTTAGGTTATTGTTCTAATATATCTGAGTAAAATTTTATATTTTAAGATATATGATATTTAATATGTTTTGAAATGTTCAATTACAATTAAAATGGGAGCTGAGATGTAAAATGATGAGAACATATTAGAATAAGATAAAAAGAATGTCATTTGACAAATTAATCTCTCATTAGTATTTTGGCCATATGTAATAACTTGTAACTCCGATTAAGGAGATTCAAAATATTCTGAAAGCTAGACAAAATTTTGGACGACTTTTGTGTTCGCAACTAATTCTGATTCCATTCCCAAACCGTGGGATAGGAAATTTCCATGCCGTGGAGGATCAAAAATCCTAGAAAAAAAAACATCCGTCTCCATATATGTGTATGTGTGCAACAAGGAAATCGATTTCCACACTGTGGTGAGATCTCTAGCACGCTAATGAGTCATGAATCTATAAAAACACGTGATTCTCAACCCTAATCGTGGTGTAGCCATTGGCAGGGTATAGCTGCAATTTTTACATCATTTTTGACATCCTAAAACCCTTTGGGGTCGATTTTGAAGCTATAGATTCGAGTGGAGCAAGGATTTGGTGGATTCGTATTGTAGTGGAAATACTTCTTATCTATTGTTTTCATTTAGTTCTTTAGTTTTGTTTGTTTTATTTGAGTATTTAAAAGTAGTTGTAACACCGTAAATTTTCAAACAAATTTTTTCATTTTAAAAAACACATAAAAATCAATGTCACTTTTCTAAAAAAACCCAATGTATCATAAGTCAAAACACAAATCAGTCAAAACAACTGATAGTATCCCAAAATCCTCAAACATAGTCTCGATCAGATGTGTACAATCAAGCTGGCACCTTCCCGTAATCCTGAGAAGTACCTGAAACACATAACACACAACAAGGTAACCACGAAGCTTAGTGAGTTCCCAAAAATACAACATAAACAAGTAATAAGCCTCTCATGGCTATAGTTCGACATGGACCCTCCGGTCAAGCGTCTCGGTGAGCACCCTCCGGTCTCACGGCTTGGTGTGGACCCTCCGGTCATGTGTCTCAGTGAGGACCCTCCGGTCTCACAGCTTTGTTTGGACCCTCATGTCCTGTATTTCAGTGACGATCCTACGGTCTCACTACTCGGGTTGGACCCTCTGGTCCTATCTCAGTAAAGCATAGAATATTATAGCATATATCACAAAGACAAAATGCATAATGTCACGTAACTCAATATAAGCACATAGGACCCTACGGTCGATCACTCAAAGAAGACTCGTCTCATAAGTAAAACGGGCATGTATCATACTCGAACCACCGGTCCTGCCTTCGCGTAACATATACCATAATTATCTTTAATTAATAAATGACCCCCAAAGATGTTAGGCTAAACCCACTACTAATTCTCAGAAGGATAAAAGACCAGTTTACCCTTCCATAACCTCTAAAGTCTATAGTTTGACCAAACCCTAAAGGTCAACAAAAGTCAACAGCAAGCGCTTACGCTGGGCATATAGCCCTTTATGTTGGGTGTGCTACTTGTCCATGCATGCATCGGCAATCTTCAACGCTATGTTGTACGTATCTGGGATTACACTCAGCATACGTCCCAGGCATACTTTTCCTACTCTCTTGGTCTTAATTCGTTAAGACCATAGCTATAATCTCATATTTGGACTAACTAAGGGCTAATACTCCATAAAGTTTGTGACTTTAACCCTTTGCATGGCTGAGAAAGTCTAAAACCCATAAACTCTCACCCCTTACTCATAAAAGTGCTCATATATCATGCATTGGGAGATCTTGATGTCTAAGATCCCATTTTTATGAGTCCACTTCACTAAAGACACTTAAAGGGATGGGAATTTGGCTCTAGAGTTCAACAAACTCATAAAGCTTCAAGCTTTTAGGACATAAACCCAAAAATGAACCATAATATGCACAAATAAAAACAATGAGAAAGCTTGAGCTTGATACCTTCAGATGATGCACTAACCACAGGGAAACTCAGATCTAAAGCTTGGACTCCAACTCTATTCTCTTCAAGGCTCCTTCATTACTCTAAGAATCCTAAAAGAACACTCAAAAGCTTAAAACTAGCCACTCAAGTTAAGAGAACGATAATTAGGGTTTTGAGGGGAGTTGATGACTAGAAAGGGTGGCCATAAATAAGGCCATTATGTCCCTTAAATAGGGATACACCCCCATAATTAGGGTTTTCACTGGCTTTCGTGACCAAAACACACACATGTGTTGGGTCTAAAATTTGGTTTATATTTTTCTTTTCTAGGAAATTAGGTTTTCGTTCATGTATTGTGTGTTTGTAGTTGTGTGTTCACGGCCCAAGTGGTTGTTTACAGTCGTGAACCTGTTTACGGCCTATGTTCCATATAAATAGATGTTAGGTGGGTGAGTAGTGTACGACTAGACAAGGAGCTTAAGTGTGTGAAACTCAAGGTGTGTTAGATAAAAAAACTAGAGAGAAGAAGAGAGTGTGTGTGAATCTCTTGTAAGGATCTTCATTCATGTCATCAATACATTAGATTCATCTTATTCTTCTTCTCCTTCTTCTTATTTTGATCTGGCAGCATCCGATTGATTGGGATTTTGCACCATCAGTCGGATCAAATTGATATGTCAAGCAAATTTTTAACTTACAGTTAGTATCAGAGCTTAGATTGTATCAATCATTTTGGCCAGTTCTGGAGCGCTTTTGATCTTATTTTTTTAGTACTTTTTCATTTTTGGATAGTTCTTGGCAAAATAGTGCGGGTTTGTTCTTTGCATTTTTCATAAAAACGAGTTTTTGATCGAGTTTTTGCGTAAAAAGTGGTGAGAAACGTTGTTTTTCACATCATCTGCGAGGTGTTCACGACCTACGAAAAAGGGTCCTCGGTCGAAAGAAGGGTCCATGATCTTCAAAGCTTTCACAACCCTCGTAGTTCACTGTCCTCGCAGGTTTACAGTCAATGGTTTGCAGTCCAAGGTTCACGGTTAGTCTCGTATGTCCACGGTTCTTCACCTCGTTCTCGGCTCCAGCACAGTCCTCGCAAGTAGAGTCCTCGTCTTCGCAACATCTTATTAAAAGAAATTACGATGGAGGAGGATCGAACAACCTTCACGTTTTAATTCATAAGGATTCCTTTCTCGGTTCTTAATTTCGCAATATTGTCAATTTTTTCCCAAAATTAAATTTTTTTATTTTTCAAATTTCGTTTTCAACCAAAAAGTTTTAACTTTTAATTTTTGACTTTCTAAATTGACTTTTGACCTAAAATTTTGACTTTGATCTTCAAGAGAGAGAGAAAGTGTGTGTGTGAATCTCTTGTAAGGATCTTCATTTATATCATCAATACATTAGAATTATCTTATTCTTCTTCTCCTTCTTCTTATTTTGATCTGGAAACATCGAATTGATTGGGATTCTGCACCATCAGTCGGATCTGATATATACATCAAGCAGATTTGGGCTTACAACATGAGTACACTAAGTGTACTCATGTGTACGCCCTACATGCTCAGCTATCACCTTTTCTTAAATAAAGGGCCAAACTTGACAACTACAAAAAGTAAGGGTTAATGATGTGACATCCCCATTTTCACAGCCAGAAAAGACCAATTTTTTATGCTTTATAAAAATTAGAGTACCACTTTTAGTAAAAATGTTGCGGAATTTCTTCCCAGTAAAACATGATAAATACGTTTTCAAAGCATTTCCGAAGAAAAGTATTTTTATTCATTTTAAAACATTTGGGATGTCATCGTCAATACAGAAATATAAGCATAAACAGAACTTGCATTCATTATCACTAGTGATTTATATCTCCTTAATCACTCAGTGTAATGTGACTTCATATCAACACATGTTATATAAATAAACTGAGTGGGTTAGATTGGGAAACCTGGTGAATACATAGAGTTTTCAACCAACAATAACCAATTACCCATCCCCATTATCTTCTTTACTATTAAGGGTATACCCTAAGAATCAGCTATTTCTCATTCATTCATTCATTCCTAAGGATTATCCTAAAGAATAGGTACGAAGTCCATCATTGTCAATGACAAAGCTGTCAAGCACAGCTCCTAGTTCTATCACTTAGGCGCAACTGCCATAATTGTGACATTCTCTATGAGGTGCAGCTGCTGGTATTGTCCTTCGGGCACAACTGCTAAGGTTATTTCATTTATTGATAGTATCATTTTCGAGAGTCCATTTACAATACATGTCAATGGGTTTTTGGAGTACACCGGTGAACACATCGTTCACAACACCTACAGGTTGTGATCCTGCTAGTGTTCCACTGGATTGTCTAGAATAGTTTGTGGTTGTCATCCATACTCTGCTAGATGACGGAGCCAGCATTTGGGAACAAGGCTTCTCACATCTTCCACCTCTCACCCTTAGCTCATGGTCTATATCACCTCTCAACTCATCATCCAACTCATATTTCATCTACCAATATTTTACCCAACATATTATGTAGATATAAATACATATACAGTTTAAATCATATAAAACTTGTATAAAATCGTTCGTCCAACATAAATAGCAAGTATACATATAATATGCACACATAGCACGTAGTTTATATAAAATACTTCATATATATATGTATAAGATGAAATGGACCATGCGCTCACTTGAAAAGGTGGGGATTCCGAACTCAGACAACGCTTCGATTCTTAAATATAATTTCCTTCGACGAAACCTAGTATTATTACCATTAGAGTTTAGTCCATTATTCGCCGAGACTAATTAATAGTCTAGCTATTATTAATATTATATAGGTGTTAAACAATACTTATATAACACATAATAATAGCCCAAGTACTTATTTTAAGTTCCTAATAACGTTACTATAATTAAATAAAACCTATATTAAAAATAGCGTAGACGTAGCTCACGTACAACGAGTTTTATAGAAAACCGGACTTTTCTTGAAGCAGCGTTCCTGAGCTGAAAAGCTCTTCTTCTTGGAGTCATCGAGCACTCCGAGGCTTCCGCCTCGTGCTAGGGAGGTTCTCTAGGCTTTTCGGGGGGTTTCGAGGCTAAAGATAGGTTCTAGAGAGAGAGAAAGAGAGTAAAGAGAAGAAAAAATGGGAAATGTGTGAAAAAAATGAGGGTGGGAGACGTTCTATTTATAGGGTGAAATATGGCTGAACTTGGTGCCACATGTCACCATCCGGTGGCAAGACTTAGGGAGAAAGCAATGGCCAAGATTGTGCCACATCACCCATTTTCGCACACCACACTTCTGACTTCTAAAATCCGTAACTTTTACACACAAGCTCCATTTTTGACGTTCATTATATCCACGCGTAGGTAAAAATAAGATCTACAACTTTCATTTTGACTCCGTCGGCTAATTCTCGACCAATCTTAAATTTAACAGGACGAGAAGATTATACTGTTAAATATCCGTGTAAAATTCATAACTTCTACATACGGACTCTGTTTTCGTTTGTCTTTTTACCGTTGATTTCCTATTAATGAGATCTTCAATTCTCATTTAGGCCGCGTAGGCCAAAAACCGCTCAATTTAAAATTCGAGTTTCGGGTTGTGCACTGCTAAGCCAAATCTTAGAAAATTCATAACTTCCTCATACGAAGTCAGATTTGGGTGTTCTTTTTTTTGTATGCTCTTGGTTTAACATATACTAAAACTTTTGTTTATATTTATAAGGCTAAAAATTCCTCCGTCATAAATTCACTATTTACGTCTCCTGGTGTCATGCCGGTTTTGCCGTAAAATTTCGATGGACCATAACTTCTTCGTTATAACTCGGATTTTGGCGTGCCTTATATATAAGGACCCTTGAGACGTATTCTACAACTTGGTTAAGATTATTTATTCTAAATAAGATTTTGTCAAAAAGTCGTTTTCGACCCCTATTATCTCTAAATTGACTAGCCCGGATCTACGGGGTTACAATTATCTCCCCCTTAGGATGATTAAGTCCCGGAATCATCAACGAAACAGGGCTCACATGATGACTCCATACGTTATCTCGTCATCCTAAGTAATAACCATTACTTTGATGTTTCTTCGAACGAGTATCTAACTCTAAGACTTCCTGATTCCAGGCGGTGCTCGATCTTGCACTTTCTCCCTATCTCACATTAGACTCCAAATTATGACCTTCAAGTCACAATCTCGATCCTTACAGGAGTCTGCTTCTTCTTCTTAAGAAACTTAAGATAAGTTATTTTATTACTACAATGGACTGATGTGTCATATTCTAATGACTTATCATCATATGTTCCCACGCTTAGACTCATGTATCTTAGAGTCTTCTAGAACAGACTATACATTTCTTTATGTTCTAATCACATCTTAAAAGGTAGCATTTCTAGATACAAGCAACTATCACGATACCTCTACCGATCGCTTTGATTATCTTTTATTTCAATCTTCCGGCTTAAGTCAGATGCTACATCAAACTTGGTTCTCTGAACCACATAAGATACTTATCATAGTCAGACTCAATTTAATATGACCACTAGAGTCAGAATAACAATCATCCTCTTAGTCATTAACGAAATGATGGTAATGACATATTTGAATAAAACGGTATCAATTACTAGCTTCTTGGTAAGCTTGTGATTTTCCCTGATCCAAGCGTAAGTCCTGTGCTTCCGGTAGTATAGGCCTCTACTACCTTTCACACCTACTCATACTCTTCCCAAGTATTACCCATCCCCATTATCTTTTTTACTCTTAAGGGTCTACCCTAAGAATCATTTATTTCTCATTCATTCACTCCTAAGGATTATCCTAAGGAATAGGTACGAAGTCCATCGTTGTTAGTGACAAACTGTCAAGCATAGCTGCTAGTTCTATCACTTAGGCGCAGTTGCCATAATTATGACATTCTCTATGAGATGCAGCTGCTGGTATTGTCCTCCAGGCACAACTGCTAAGGTTATTTCGTTTATTGACATTATCATTTTTGAGAGTCCACTCGCAATACATGTCAATGGGTTTTTAGAGTACCCCGGTGAACACATCGTTCACAACACCTATGGGTTGCGAACCTGCTAGTGTTCCACTGGATTGTCTAGAATAGTCCGTGGTTGTCATCCATACTCTACTAGATGATGGGGCCAGCATTTGGGAACAAAGCTTCTCACATCGTCCACCTCTAACCCTTACCTCATGGTTTATATCACCTCTCAACTCATCATCAACTCATATTTTCATCTACCCATGTTTTACTCAACATATTATGTAGATATAAATACATATACAGTTTAAATCATATAAAACTTGTATAAAATTGTTCATCCAGCATAGATAGCAAGTATACAGATAATATGAACACATAGCACGTAGTTTATATAAAATACTTCATATCTATATGTAACATGAAATGGACCATGCGCTCACTTGAAAATGTGGTGATACCGAACTCGGACAGCGCTTCGCTTCTTAAAAATAATTTCCTTCGACGAAACCTAGTATTATTAACACTCGAATTTAGTCTATTATTCGCCGAGACTAATTAATAGTCTAGATATTATTACTATTATATAAGTGTTAAACAATACTTATATAACCCATAATAATATCCCAAGTACTTATTATAAGTTCCTAATAATGTTACTATAATTAAATAAAAGCTATATTAAAAATAGCGTAGGCGTAGGTCACTTTCAACAGGTTTTATAGAAAATCGGACTTTTCTTGGAGTAGCGTTCCCGAGCCGAAAAGCTCTTCTTCTCGGAGTCGTCAAGTACTCCGGGGCTTCCGCCTCGTGCTAGGGAGGTTCCCTAGGCTTTTCGGGGGGTTTCAGGGCTAGAGAGAAGTTCTAGAGAGATAGAGAGAGTAAAGAGAAGAAAAAATGGGAAATATGTGCAAAAAAAATAATGGTGGGAGAGGTTCTATTTATAGGGTGAAATATGGCTGAACTTGGTGCCACATATCACCATCTGGTGGCAAGACTTGGGGAGAAAGCAATGGCCAAGATTGTGCCACATCACCCATTTTCGCACACCACACTTCCGACTTCTAAAATCCGTAACTTTCAGATACGAGCTCTGTCTTTGACGTTCTTTATATCCACGCGTAGGTAAAAATAAAATCTACAACTTTAATTTTGACTCCGTTGGCGAATTCTCGACAAATCTTAAATTTAATGGTACGAGAAGATTATATTGTTAAATGTCCGCGTAAAATTGATAACTTCTACATACGGACTCTGTTTTCGTCTGTCTTTTTACCGTTGAGTTTCTATTAATGAGATCTTCAATTTTCATTTAGGTTGCATAGGCCAAAACCACTCGATCTAAAATTCGAGTTTCGGGCTATACACTACTAAGCCAAATCTTAGAAAATCCATAACTTCCTCATATGAAGTCAGATTTGGGTGTTCATTTTTTTTTGTATGTTCTTAGTTTAATGTATACTGTAGCTTTTGATTAGATTTCTAAGACTAAAAAGTCCTCCATCGTAAATTCACTATTTACGTCTCCTGGTGTCGTGCCGGTTTTGCCATAAAACTTCGACGGACCATAACTTCTTCGTTATAACTCGGATTTCGGTGTTCTTTATATGTACGGAACTCTTGAGAAGTATTCTACAACTTAGTTAAGATTATTTATTCTAATTAATATTTTGTCGAAAAGTCGTTTTCGACCCTTATTATCTCTAAATTGACTAGCCCGGATCTACGGGCGTTACAAATGAGATATATATGGTCTCGGGATGTTACACTAGTTTAATTATTTTAAACAAAAACTCTATTTTTTACTTTACTTTTATTAAATTAATTAACATTTGAATTATTTGATCTATATCATTTTCGTTCCTATGTTCGGTATCATTTCTTATCTTAAACTATTACTTCACGATTAAGTACACTGCCTATTTATGTTTAAGACTAGTTGAGATTTAATAGGATTTTATAAATAAAAAACTAGTGTATAAAAATCACATTAAGTTTTCAGCGATTTTGTCGGCAAGCGGTTACGGTTAGTTCGGATTTTTTTTTTGTTGATTAAATTTTAGTGTTTGGTTTTATTTTTAAATGGATACTCTTGATGTTATTCTTGAGAGTGAGTTGCAGGCACTTAATGATCTATTCGATCTAGAAAAATATTTGGAAGAGTTGGAAAGATTTCTAGCAAAAGACTCGAACGAAGAACAACAAAAAGCTGAATTGCAGGAACCACGTCGTGGTTTGATCATTATGACGACACGATCCCCTGTTTTTCCGGTTTATTTTTGAAGCATGGGGTGATGATTGCGACTTTGGAGAATGTTTTGATATGTGATCAATTTCTGATGAGTGTCCAACCGGTTCCAACATTTTTCAAAATTTTTGGGTTTTATAGATTCATAGTCGATTGGCCGATTTTAGAAATGAAGAGTCAACTTTTACAATTTGGTCTAAAAAGAATATGAAATGCAAAGGATGGATTGTTATTGACTTTATTAGATGTTTATTAAGTTCGGAGTCCAGGTTAACACTCTCACAAAAAGAAGCGCTTATCGGGAGTTAACTCGAAATATTAAATTAGTTTGCACTTTCTTTTCGTTTTAGTTTTTAAAAATTATTTTTATTTATAGTATTATTTTGAATAAAAGTGTTTTTGATGATTCTTATTTTTGTTGCAAGAAATCTTAACTAAAAAATTGATGATGGGCAAATTTCAAGAATTAGATGGATTATTACGAGAAGAAAGCGAGATGCATGACACACAAATAAGTGTGTGGTATACATTTGACATGGAGAAAAAAATGAGTCTACTGAGCTACCAATTCTACATATGGGAAGAAATTCATATGAGGTATCGGTCGAGAAATTAGCTACATCCAGACTAGTCAATTCATTCAGCAATGAAGAAGCTAGAGTATTCACGAAGATAAGACACGAACCTAGCTAATCCGCGGCGTGATTTACTTTTACATCGTGACATATTTTCCTAACATGAAGACTGCGAGGCGCCAATGTTCACTGCATGACATGACGAAGATTTTTATAGCGCTTTAAAGTTCCAGTTTTATTTGAGGCCACATCGTGGCCAACAACTTGCCACTACGTGGCAACGCCCCAATCAGATTTTTGAGCTATGAAGATTAGTTGTCCGCCTCATAATTATTTTCCACGGGTCCATTATTTTCAACAAGGATGTGTAGTTTCCAGAAGTGTCCCAGTAAACAAATTCAAGCATGTTATCAACAAGCAACACACGACAGTCAGTCCAATCTCGCGACTACATTCCTAAGCCGAGTTTATTCCTTTCTCTATCTTTTAGTTTATATTCTTTAATTGTTATTATATACAATGAGAGGATTGTATAATGTAAGTGTGGGGTAGGTAATTGAAATAAAAAAATGTTAGATTTAAGAAAATGAAAATATAAATACTTGAACATTGTCTAAATTAGAAAAATCTAGAAAATTAAATTTTTTTTGTGTTAGAACTAAGTTTGCTACTATTATGTGGACTAATTTATTGTGGATTTGAAGGTTTTCTTTAGCTAATATGTTATAATAAATTTGTGAGTTCCCAGTTCTAATGAAATCATTACACAAAAAATGCAAACTTGTGTATTTTGAGGGACATAAAAACTTTTGCATTGTCATTATGAAATGTGTGCAATAAAATTTATGTAGGCATTACACTTTAGACAAATGTCTTTAACCAATGAAGGTTGAAGTTAAGTTCCCTTGCTTAGCACATGTCTTTTATTTAGGTTTTTAGTTGAGTCAAGAAAAAGTGAAAAAAATTTGTGAAGAAAAAAAAATAAAACTTGTCAAAAGTTTGTGGAGTGAATGAAATCTATCAAAGTATGAAGATCTTGAACATAGTGAAGAATAAGGAAAATTGCCAAGGGATTATTTATTGTAATTTTTCTTTTTAGATTATTTTATCGTATGTATGCGTGAAAGCTTAACAAAAGTATTTTGGGGTTAAGAAAGTTTTTTGATGATATATTTAAAGGGATGCAAAAATAAGCGTTTTTCAAAATAAGTGGGGATCGTTTATGAGGATTGTGAGTATTTAGGATTTAAGAAGTAATTAAGATCCAGACACAAATATGTGCATTGAGGGGAGACACAATTTGCGAATTCAAATTGGGTTATTCTATGTGATGCTAGTGAGTAAAGTTTTGATATATTATAATAACAATCTAGCTTGCTTGAGGACAAGCATAAGATAAGTGTGGGGTATTTTGATACGATCTTGTTTAACTATGTAGTTTAGGCCATTATCCTAGTATGTTTGAGTAAAAATGTTTTATTTAAAGATATATGCTACTTAACATGCTTTGAAATGTTCAATTACAGTTAAATTGGATGCTACAATTCAAAAGGATGAGAACAGAGCAGAATAAGATAAAAACGATGTTGATAGACAGATTTCCCTCTTATCAGTATTTTGACCATATCTAATGATTTGTAAATCTGATTAAGGAGATTGATAATGTTCTGAAAACTAGACAAAATTTCCAACAACTTTCGTGTTCACAACAAATTCATATTCCAGTTTGCACACTATGGGAAAGGGAAATTCCATGCCATAAAGGATCAAAAATCCTGAAAAAAAAAACATTTGTCTCTATATACGCATTCGTATGCAACAAGGAAATCGCTTTCCATGCCGTGTTGAGACCTCTACCACGTCGTGGAATCACTGAATCTATAAAAAAATGAGATTCTCGAACCTAATCATGGTGTAGCCTTCGGCAACCTATAACTGTGATTTTTACTTCATTCTTTACGTCCTCGTTGGGGTTGATTTTCAATCTAGAGATTGGATTGGAGCAAGGATTTGAATATTCAATCTCTAATTGCATCAATTTATCACCTCAGGTTTGCTTGAAGATAATGTCTAACAATCTTTTGGTGACGTTTTTCTACTTTAGTTTACTCAATATGGTGTAAAAAACTTTACTTTAACTAGATGTAGATGAATCCTCTTTAATTTATTTTGAGTTCGTTAGTAGGATTATGTGAGTTTGGTTTTTAGTTAGGTTCAATTGATTATTTTCCTTTAATGTTAAAGTTATAATTTTTATTTTCTATTGTTGAGTTATGGTCACGTTAATTGATAAGAATCGTTAGATCATATTGTTAATAGTTCGAATATATTTAATTACTTATGTGTTCACTAATTCCATGATCTTTGTGTAAGGTATTCATAAATTTTTAGTGCTAGGGAAACCGTTAGGTTTTGTAATAGAGTGGTGATGATGCTTTTAGAATGTTCAAAAAGTATTTTCTATATGTAAATCCATACTTATAAATGACTTTTTAGAAAACCTTTTAGAGATACCTTTAAAACCAAAAAGTATATTATTTGTAAGTACTTCCATACTTAAAACGTTTTGTAGGGAGAGGGAAACCAAATCCATGGTTTGTAGAGAGAGAAACCAAATCCATGGTTTGTAGGTGAGAAACCAAGTCCACGATTTGTAGATAGAGAAACCAAATCCATGGTTTATAAAGAGAAAGAGAAAGAGAGAGAGAGAGAGAGAGAGAGAGAGATGGTGAGAGAGAGAGGTCCACTTAATGTTTATAGTGAGCCCTCTAACTGAGATATGCAACTGAAATACCCCCTACAACGCTTCACTGTACATCGTAAAAATGAGTAAAGATAGTAATCACCCATTTCAACTTGACCATCATGGTTGTAGCTAGCAACCACATGTGGGGCTGTCAAACCATATAGATCTATACATAGATATATCGACCTGAGGATTAACGGTTATAGTGGTGTGGGTATACTATGTGTTTATACTTAGGTAATAAATAGCATCTCACTGTAAAAGCTGTTAACTAATGTATACGAATAACCCGCCCTATCTTATACATGGATAAGCGTCAGGGCACAATGATCGAGAGTGAATAGCTCTAACTTATACATGGATAACTCACTTGGAAAAATGATTTACGTTGAGTAAAGTTTTACTATAAAAGTTGAGCATGTTCGATAAGTATATATGTAAAAGTGTACGATACTCGCTTAAATAAGTGTTAAATCTCATTGTAGTGTACACAAGTACATATATAAATCCAAGTTATGAGTTTGATAACTTATGTGTGTGTAATCATATTCATATATATATATATATATATATATATATACACACACACACACACACACATTCGTGTATGCTATGATCTTTGAAATACTATAAAGGTGATATAATATATATATATATATATATATATATATATATATATATATATATATAAAGAAGGAAATTAATCTAGATAGTCGAATTTTCCCTGTTTTAGAAAAATTCTAGAAAAATAATTAGGAGTCGGAATTAGGATCCACACACTCTCGAGGCTTGGAAATTGAGGTTAATTTGTTACTAAATCTTTCCCTACCATGGTATGTAACTTAACTAGGCTGAAAATGACCGTTTTTAAAAGATTGGCTAGAAATCGACTGGAATGATATGCAGTTTTGAAAAAACTGTAATAAATTGTATAAAAATCATATCAATATGTGTGAGTAGTCCCTAAAAAGGTATTGATCTGAACTACTAGCATATGCTATTTTTTTGGCAAAACATAGTGGTTAAGAGGGGCAAAATAGGTCTTGAATAGACTGTAATTTTTGTATAAGAAGCTGAAAAATAAGTGTAGAAATCTTTAGTGAAATAACATGTGTTTTTACTTAGCTAAGATTTTATATCATTCCAATAGAAATCATTTATCACGTATTCTCTGTGAAAATATAAAAACTTTAAAATAGGGGCCATAAAAAGTCACCCTTGATGCATGATTTTGAGTTTAGAGAAGGAAATCGAACTGGTTTTGCAAGGCTTCTATCGAGACCTGAGAATCAACACTTCAACATCAGGACTATCTTGGGTCCTTGAAATCATATTGAATGATATGGAAAGATGGGTTGATTTGATTCAAATGAGGGAGAAACATAAATATCAAGGCTTCTTTGGTGGTTGTCGATGATTGATGGTGGTGCTCGATGGCCGATGGCACCATCATCGATGGGTTTTTAGACCAATAAATAGAGTAAGGAGAGGGAAAGAAGAAGAGTTTTGTGTCTGATTTGTCCTATTCAATTGAAGAGACAAGAGGCTACTTTTGTATCACAATGCAAGCCTTAAGCACCCATACTTCTTTGATTATTAAAACACACAAAAACTCCTATACTTTGTACTCTTGACCAAGTGTGCACTCCAACTTCAAGGACTAGGTAAGGTGGTGATGGTGGGAACGCTTGGATGTGGGCAAGAAGAAAAGGAAGGATCATGGCTGATTTTTCACTAATGCAAGGTGGTTGGCACCAAGGTGATGTCATCAATTCCATTTAAGCCTTAACATCATCCTAGTTTTTGAGTTGTATGGGAAATCACGTTGAAAGATTCGCGTTCAATTCATCCAAAATGTCCGGGTTTTTTTACTTTTACAAATATTTTTACTAAAAATATTACGATTATTGAATCAAATAATAGACCATATTTTTACTCCAAAAATGTTCTTGGAATTACCATCTGAGGTGTGCAAGTGCCTTAACAGATCAAACGATTTATGAAGGTTAATGAAAATTATTATTATACCGGTTTGTTTTCTTATAACAGTGGTATCTTTTGCATACGAGCTTCATTTTGGACGTTCTTTATATTTTCGGACTCAGGTGAACATGTACCACGAGACGAAAGTGGTTTCTTCTCTTACAACTACCTAATACCGAATTCTATTTTTTTCAAACATATTAAGTAGAGTAACAGTTTTTATTGTATGGTTTGTTTGATATTTTCCATAATTGGTAGTAAGATATCATCTCATATATTAATTTAATTGTAGTGACACTATTTAGATTCCAACATATTCATTAAATCTCAATAGTTCAGGCTTCAAAGAGGTTCACAGTGAATTGGTCATCTACAATTTTAGACCGAAATTTCGGGATGTCACATTGCCTACCCGTTAAAGGAGTTTCATCCTGAAGTTATTTTATTCCGCTAGTGGAGGGAGCACCGCTAAACAGTTATAGTTACTTTTGTTTCATCTGATCTTCGCACTATCAAGTAAACTTCAGCCCTCTACGAGAGTTCTATCATACTCTTACTATAGGTATGAAGCTTTGTTTGAGGCTTTTGATTTCTTGATCCATGATCTCCACCGATTCCTCCACAAAGTGAATTTTAGTATTTACCTGTATCTCATTGAGAGGAATAACAAGGTTCTCATTAGAGAGACACACTTCTAGAGATTACACACACAGAAGGTATCGTGAACTTGTTGACTTCTAGTGATAATTTAAGTCTGTAAGCCACCGAACCAATCCTTGTCAAGATTTCAAAAGGTCTAATGTATTAGGGATTTAGTTTACCTCATTTTCCAAATATAAATATACCCTTCCAAGGTGATGTCTTTAGTAGGACACGGTCTACTCCTTCGAATTTTAGGGGTTTACATCTCTTATCAACATAGCTTTTATGACGACTACGTGTAACCTTTAATCATTCTTTTATCTAAACAATCTTTTCTATTGTTTCATGAATGATCTCAATTCCAATAAGTAGAGTATCTCCAACATGCTTTCTAACCAGTTAAGTATCTCCAACTTCTTCCCATCATATCAAACAACGACATCTATGTCCATACAAGGCCTCGAATAAAGCAGCCTTTATGCCAGAGTGATAACTATTATTATATTTAAAACCCAACTAGCGGTAAGTGAGTATCCCATACATTACTGAAGTCTATAACACAAGCGTAGAGCATGTATTCCAAAGTTTGTATCATCCTTTTAATATGTCCATATGCATTAGAATGATACATAATACTAATGTCTAGTTTGGTTCCTATGGACCTCTACAATGATCTCCAAAATCTCTAAGTGAATTTTCTATCTTGATCTGACATAATAGATATTGGCACACCGTACATCCTGACTATTTCCTTTAGATAGGTCCTAGCGAGTTTCTCCATCTTGTCAGTTTCTTTGATGGCTATGAAGTGGGTACACTTGGTCAAATGGCCATCCACTATCCAAATGGTCTCATAACCACTTGAATTTTTTTGGCAAATTCATTATGAATTTTATAGTTATTTGTTCCCATTTCCATTCCAAGATAGATAGTTGTTGTAATACACCAGATTGCTTTTGGTATTCTACTTTGACTTTGTAGCAAGTCAAGCATTTACTAGCATATGTAGCAATGTTTTCCTTCATGCTGGGCCGCCAATAAAGTTTCTTAAGACTGAGATACATCTTATCTGATCTGGGATGTATCAATCATCTTGACTTATGAGATTTATTTAAGACTAGACACCCGACTTCACTAGACTTTGCGGTCCAAATTTGGTTCATGAAATATCGTGTTTCATCTTTCATGAGGTCGAACTGCTCTTCCATTCCTTGTAATTTTTATTATAATATTTTCGAGTTTGAGTTCTTCTAACTATTCATCTTGAGCTTGGTTGGTGAGATTAAAGTGGACTGTTAGGGTTAGAGCCTTTACACGAAGTGGATTTTCTCATTCTTTCCTGCTAAAAGTGTTTGCTTCAACATTCTATTTACTAGGATGATAAAAAAAAAAATTGCATTCGTTATCGTTCGACCCACCTTTGTTGTCTCATGTTGAGCTCCCTCTGATTAAATATTTTTTGAAGGCTTTATGGTCGGTGAACATCACACACTTCTTTCCGTATAGGTAGTGCTCCAAATTTTTAAGGCAAACACTACAACTACCAATTCTAAGTCGTGGGTAGGGTAGTTGGTCTCGTTTGGCCTGAGGTTTGTGGATGCATATGTAATGACTTTATTCATTTGCATCAATACGCATCCTAACTGTTGGTGAGAGGTGTCGCAAAATACTAAAAAGTCTTATGTTCCCTCTATAAGACACAAAATTGGTGCAGTACACAACTATTGTTTCAATTTCTAGTAGGCAGACTTCTCTGTCTCCCCAATTGAACTTCTTGTCTTTTTGGGTTAGAGTGGTGACTGGCTTGGCTATTTTGGATAAGTTCTTGATGAATCTTTTTTAATAGTCCGCAAACCCTAGGAATTTGCGTACTTTGGTTGGCGTTGTTGGTGCCTTCAATTCCCTAACGGATTTGATCTTCGTGAGATCGATATCAATCCCTTTACTACTAACTACATGGATGAGGAAAGGCAATTCGTTAATCCAAAACTCACATTTATAGAACTTTACATTAAGTTTCTCTTTTCTTAATAGTTCCAAAATCAATTGCAAGTGTTGGCTATGCTCTTCCTTGGTTTATGAACATATTAATAGGTCATCGATGAACACGATCATGAATTTATCTAAATAGGGTTTCAAACACTTGATTCAAAAGGTCCAAGATATGGCTGGATTGTTGATTAGCCTAAAGGGCATAACTAGGAACTCATAGTGACCGTACCGAAATCTAAATTTCATCTTTGGAATGTCTGCTTCTTCAACTCTAAGTTAATGATAACCAGATCTTACATCTTTCTTTGAGTAGTAGTAGGATCCTTGTAACATATCAAACATGTCATCTATCCTCGAGTGTGAATATTGGTTTTTGCTGGTGAATTTTTTTAACTCTCGATAGTCAATGCACATCTTGAACAATCCATCCTTCTTATTTACAAACAATATTGGAGCCCCCTATGGAGAGAAGCTTGGAAAGATATAGCCTTTATCAAGTAGTTCTTGGAGTTGACTAGAGAGTTCTTGCATTTTTGGTAGAGTGAGATGATTAGGATCTGGCCATTAGCTTTGCACCTAGGATTAGGTTGATTTAAAAATTCAACATGTCCAACTAGAGGTACTCCAGGTAGATCTTCTGGAAATACATCCGGGTAGTTGCACACTTGTGGAATGTCTTTGATTTCCTTACCCTTGCCTTTCATATCCACCACGTGGGACAAAAAAGTGAAGCATCTCTTTTACAAACACTTTATCACCTTCATGTAAGAGATGACTCTTAGATTCTTTCTTAATTCATCTCCATAAATCATGAGGGCTTCGTTGTTGGGTAGAGGTAGTCGAAGGCCTTTTCATAACATAAAATCTTCCGTTCAATGAGGCAATAAACAATCCATTCCGATGATTACACTGAAACTTCCAACACTCACAGACATTAGGTCGATGTGAAAGTCATGGTTATTCAGGGTGAGAAGGCAATTGGTGAGTATTTGTAAAGTGCTTTCTAACTAGTTGTTTTCTACTTCTACCGTGTAAGCTTCGGTAAGTTTGCATGATTTATAGTTTATCATGCTCCTAAACTTATCGGAAATAAAGCTTCTATTGGCACCAATATTAAATAATATGGGAGCACAAATATTGTTGATAGGAAATGTACCAGTAACCATTTAGTCATAAACAAGCATGTATGAGTTGTATTATATGATAGTGCATTAGTGTTAGTTGTCCTAAAATCCTACAGATTTCCAAATAATAAAGAGTGATCGATTCTTGAAATCATACAGATTTCCATATAATAGAGAGAGCGATCGATTTTTGAAATCCTACAGATTTCCAAATCATAAAGAGATAATTGAAATCCTACTAATTTCAGATGATAGAGATATCACTGAAATCCTACCAATTTTTAAATGACAAAGAAAGAATTGAAATCCTACCAATTTCAAATGATAGAGAGAGAGAGAGAGAGAGAGTATTGAAATCCTATCGATTTCAAATGATAGAGAGATAAATTAAATCCTACCGAATGAAAGAGAGAGAATTGTTAATATTTCGACCTTTGAAATAACTTGATAGGATAAACACTTGTATTCCGATTACATATGGACATGGTTAGTAATGGAAATGCTTCGACGATTGAGAGATATAACAAGGATAAATGCTTGTGTATAATCTATTTTCCCATGATCCCTAATCTTAACCTAAGGATACAAATCACCCTAGGTAACTTCGTTAGTGATTTAAATTTTCCAATTAGCAGATTGGCTAGATCCTTGAGCTGGTTATGAGTTTCATGCATCCTTTGATTTGTTACATTTACTTAATACTTAGTGTGTTTCAGGTAAGTTGAAGTTTATACTCTAGTGTATAGATTTTGTGATCATGGGTAACATCCTTTCTTTGGTTAATCGACATGATGACATAGCATATGGGCAGTGTCATTTTCATCATGTTGTTCCTCCTTGAGATCTTCAATTTTATGACCTAGAGTGTGAGCGGCATATTCTACTACATCTATGTTGTTATCATGGATTTGATTTGCTGGCTTAATTTGAAAACTCTGTTCTATTAAGAGAAGAACAACAATATCGATATACTTGTCGATAAGAGGAACGGACTTAAGGAGTCATGAATCACATATCAACTTTGTTCCTCGAGGTTATTAGTTTTCTCCAACTGGTTTCTTATCTTTGATCCTTCTTTTCTCTTCTCCTGATTTCTGCCCTTCTGTGGGTTCTTTAGATGGTTTTTCCTAGGAGGGATCCTTATCATCTTTGGAAGATAGGGGAGAGAGAATTTTGGAGACTATAGGTGTCTATGCTACGAAGGTACAAGAGCTATTGGTTCTTTTTTTTATTGGATTTAGGTAAATCGGGAAAATCCGGGATTACAAAATTTTAAGTATTTTTATGATTTTTAAAATGTATGTGTTGTTTCGGAGTTGATATGAGAATTCTAAAACTCTCAACTATTATAGTCTATCGAACACCTTGCTCAAGGTTGGTTGTGTACCAGCCCAACTATAAATAATAAAGGTGTGCATTCTAGGGTTATTTATGGTATGAATTATGTATGGTACTAACCTTCATCGAGGTGTTTGACCTAAAGGATTGAGTTTGTAGTTTGTGTTGAAGATATGCTAGAATTTTATTAAGTGTTCTCATCGCGGGCCAGAGTATATATAACTCTTATATATATTATTGGTGACATTTGTAGTATTATTAGTTTTTGTTTTATACTCCAAGACTATCAAGTAAGGATCAACCAAGTGAGAAGTATCGGAGGGTAGGACCATTTTGGCGTATAGCCGTTCTGAAATCCAGCAATCCAAAAAATAGTTCAAACTAGTCACATCTCTCATAAGTAGTCTAGAAGTAAGGTAATTAATAATAATAATTGTATTAGGATCCTATGGCTATAGTTGTATTCGTCTTTTGAGGATAAAAGTTCTTTGTAGCCAATTTTGCTCTGATACCAATCTTTCACACCCCCGGTTGAGGTGGCGGGACATGTCAGTTTGTACAATTTAGTTCATGGATCAAAAGTAGTTGAATATGTAACATAAGTACAATGATAAACAAAAAAATAGTTGTATTTGATCTTGAATATTGAATATAAGGTTCTTATAAATAATAATAGAGTACACGAATTTCCTTAAACAGGTGAATAGATATAAAAAAATAGTAAAACTACGTCCCCTGAAATCTATGAGTATTCCTTCGTTTGAAATGCTTGTTTAGTGATTTCCAGAGAATACATGCAGTTTTGAGGGTCAACACAAGGTTGGTGAGAGTTACAAGTTTTTTAATAGAGTGGTAAACATAATTTTAGACTGTTCAAAAAGTATTTACTAAAGTAAATCCATACTTATAAATGAGTTCGTAGAAAAACTTTTAGAGATACCTTTAAATTCAAAAAGTATATTATTTGTAAGTAATTCCATACTTAAAAGGTTTTGTAGGGAAAGGGAAACCATAAGTAACTCCATACTTAAAACGTTTCGTAGAGAGAGAGAGAGAGAGAGAAAGATAAAGAGAGAGAAAGAGAGAGAGAGAGAGAAACCAAATCCATGGTTTGTAGAGAGAGAAACCAAATCCATGGTTTGTAGAGAGAGAAACAAAATTCATGGTTTATAATGAGACAAAGATCCAGTTAATGTTTATAGTGAGTCCTATAACCAAGCTATGTAACTGAACAACCCCTACAATGCTTCATTGGACGTCATAGAAATCACTGAAGACAGTAAACAACCGTTTTGACTTGACTGTCGTGGTTGTAGCTAGCAACCGTAGGTGGGGGTGTCAACTCATATAGATCTATACATACATAACTTGCTCCCAGGATTAACGGTTATAGTGGTGTGGGTATACTAAGTGTTTATACTTAGGTAGTGAATAGTGTCTCACCGCAAAAGACATTAACTAATGTATACGAATAACTCGCCCTATCTTATATGTGGATAAGCATCTGCGACGTAATGATCAAGAGTTAATAGCCTTAACTTATATGTGGATAAGTCACTAAGCAAAATGAATTATGTTGAATAAGTTTTTACTATAAAATTAGAGTATATTCGATAAGTATATATGTGAAAGTTTACGATACTCGCTTAAATAAGTGGTAAAGCTCATTGTAGTGTACACAAGTGCATGTATAAATCCAAGTGATGAATTTGATAACTTATATATATATATATATATATATATATATATATATATATATATATATATATATATATATATATATATATATATATATATATATATATATATATATATATATATATATATATATATATATATATATATATGAACTAGTGGGCCAATATTGGTACATTCGACCAACAGATATAGTGAAGGAAACTCACCTAGCTGAAAAAATACACATGTAACTGCTCACACAGTCAATGAACAGGTACCATACACCTCCTAACAAACCATACAAGGTGAACCCTTACTTAAACTAAACTAGCAAGTTGACCAAAATTCAACTCTATGAAATGTCAACACTCAAAGTCAACGATCAAAGTCAAATTCAACAGTCAACATTTCCATCAGTTGACACTCACGGTGTGACCAATTCTTGGTCACGTCGTGAGAATGCGCTCGGCCAGATTCCAACTCGACTCACTTCAACTAAGACAAATCATTCCCAGATGTCCCATTCAACAGACCACACGGCGTGAACCTTCCTTGGTCACATCATGAGCTTAGTCAGTCGAAACAATCACAAAAAAACCACTCTCATGTCATGACACTCCTGTGTCACGTTGTGAGCCACATCTGATGCCAAATCCTAATGTCTTGAGTCATTAATCCATTAATTTATGCATGCCACCTTTCCAGATGACTTTCATACATCAAAAGCAACATAAAAAACCTTTGCTTTATGGATATGTTATCGAAATCTCATGTACGGCACCAAAACTCAACCAAACCATAGATATGGCACCCCAAACCTCAAAAGAACCTCATAGATCCATAATTTTGCCAACTTTATGGAGTCCAACCACTCAACCCACCTCTAACATGAAGAAAAATGCATAAAAGTCCAAATCTAGAAGAATAAAACTTAAAGGTTGGAACTTGAGGACTTACCATGGTCCAAGGTATGATGTTTAAGGTGGTGAAGGAACTTGCTTGCTGCATCTAAGCACCAAAAACATTTTGTTTTCTTCTTCAAAGCACCAGAATATTAACAAATTAATGGAATAGGAGAGAGGATGCTCAAATTGGTGAAAAGGAGGCTAGGGTTTCTCTCAAGATGATCTAGATATGATGGGGGCTCATAAAATGCCGTAAAAACATGGACATCCCTTACATATGTTAAAAACCCTAAACTCGTGGGCGTGGGTTGCACAATTCTCATATCGTGAGATCCTATTGCTCACGTCGTGAGCATAGTTTAGATCGACATTTCCTCATAATCGCTTCTCACGTTATGAACTTCAACTGCTCACATCGTGAGCTCAATTTTCCTCTAAATATATTCCAAATTCAAACAGCTATAACTTCTTCGTTTCAACTCTAAATTCGAAGTTCTTTATATCTACAGAAATGTATTGAAGAGCTCTACACTTCTATACTAATACTTTTGGCTCACCATATGTCCAACTTAAAACGGTAACCCTCATAAGCGGCCTGACACATAACTTTCCCTATTCCATCCTCAGTTCCAAATACACGATTCTTAGGCCTTGTTCCCTTTACCAACAATAACATCTTTCAATAAAGCTCAAACGTTACTTCCTTACAAGCACTAAAGCCTACCAATAACTAAATTGCAGTCCACGATCCTGAATCATAGAACAATCTGAAACAGGGTGTTATACTTGTTACATATGTTAAAATATTATAATATTCTATTAATATTGTTTGAATTTGTAGAATATATTCTAATATTCTATTAGAATTGTTTGAATATTTTTAGTATAATATTCTAACAGAATATATGAATATTCTAACAATTTTGTTGTAATTTTAATCAAAAAATATTCTATTAGAATATTTCATAGATATTTCAAAATAATATATTTTTTTTTTGAAAATATAAATGACGACAATGATATTAAAAAAAAAAAATCAATTATTTTGCATTTAAAAGAAAATTGATCTCCAAAGTAAGTGACTAGAATTACATCCCCAAGTCTCACAAAATATCGTGATCTCAAATGAACCTAACCTTATATATATATATATATATATATATATATATATATATATATATATATATATATATGTGTGTGTGTGTGTGTGTGTGTGTGTGTGTGTTTATGTGAATGTGTATGTATGTGTGTGTCTGTATTTGAACAACAAAACATCGACATTAATCTAGAAGGTGGATTTTATCCTTGTTTTAGGAAAATTCTAGAAAAATTATTAGGAGTCATAATTAAGATCCGCAAACTATCTGTAAGACAATGGTTCCTTTGGATGATATTCAAATCGATGAGCATCTGAATTATATTGAGAGGTCGGTGGCTATTTTGGAAAGAAAGATGAAGGTCCTGTGTGATAAGGAGATACCTTTGGTAAGGAATCAGTGGCAACATCGAAGAGGCTCCGAGTGGACATGGGAGTCGGGGGTTGAGATGCGGGATCATTATCCTGAGTCATTCGCCACACCTGACTTCGAGGATGAAGTGTAGTAAATTTGGGGAGAACCGTTTCATCCTAATTATTAGGTAGTTCTAATTTCACCCCTATATTTGAAAAATATGCCTTTTGATCCCCCTGAAATTAAGAATATTGCAAGATTGGCCATAGTGGCATTTTGGTGATTTTATACTTGAGGTTAGTACGTTGTGCGTATTATGTACACGCTGAGCGTACTTGGGTAGACCCTAGTACATTGGATGCACATCTCGTATGTACGACATACGCGAACGATGTCCAAACCCTAATTTTTTGGGTTTTGGCCCTATATAAACTCCATTATAACTTCATGCCTCCTAATCTCATTAGGAGGCATGAAAAATAAAGGCTAATGACATAAAACCCCTCAAATATGCACAAATTTGATAGATTTGCACAAAGTTCAAATTTATGTCCGTTTTTGCCTTAAACTTGCAATAATTGGGTAATTTTTGCATATTAATTGATTTCCCTTTAATCAACCAGTTACCACTTGCTTACCTGGAAGGATCATTAACGTTGTTTAGGAGAAAACTCCAATTCAGTTACGGACGTTAAATTGTCGTGTCCTTATCCTCCTTCTATATTCGGACCACTTTTCACCTTTTCCCATTTCATCGACTGAAGTTCTGTACATACAAAGAAAAAAGTGGGTTTTCTTGGAGATGATTAGGTTGAAAGTGTTCTTCGAAAGGTAAGGTTTTTATAGGTCATGATCTTGTTATGTTTACATTCAACATTTCTTGAAATAGTTTCCTAAACTTATTGTGTTTATGTAGGAGGGTGTAATGGCTTCATCAAACGAGGGGTACGTTGACCCCTTTGCTGGCATACATGTGTCATTTTATGGCTTGAGTGAAATGGATTTTGAACTTCAAGAAATTTACATGGACCACAAACCAGAGGAAGAATTTGTATCCACACTTGATAAATGTAAGGATATCTTCCTAAATGTTCGATTAAGTGAGGAAAACCATTGAAATTCTAGTAAGGCAGATGAAATCAGAGCATAAGTGTACCATGATACTGATTGGCAGAGTGATAAAGACGAACATAAGGTATTGAAAAACAACTATAGAATTCATGACCCAACCATGAAGTAGCACAAGATGGTACCAATTCTTGGTGACATCATTAAATCCCCTGCCTAGCTGGAGTTTTGTGTCACCAATTATGTAGTGTCACATGGTTATAGAATATACTTTGAAAACTATGATAGTAAAAGAATTGTAACTAGATGTGGCAAGAGGAAGGAGGAGATTAAATTCCCTTTCATAATTTATGCTGCATGGATGTACAAGGGAAGATCTTTTTAGATCAAAGCCATGAATGCTAACCATAAATGTTCTAGGCAGTTTATTTTTGGATCCATTGTTTCTCTTAAATGGACTGGAAGACATTATGTGACTAAAATTGCTAATAAGAAAAAGATGAAACTTCAGGAAATGATTGATGACATTAGGCAAAGGTATACATATGTGGTATCTATTGGACAAGTTGGAAGGAAAAGGAAATGGGACAAAAATATAATAGAAGGTAAACTCACTAAGCATTAGGTAAGGATATGAGATTATGCCAATGAATTGTTAAGGTCAAACCCATGGTCCACATATCAAGTTGGTGTAACAACCAATCCAGATGGAAATAATTATTTTCATAGGTTTTACATTTGTTTCAAAGAATTAAGTGTTAGCTCGAAAAGAGGGTGTAGGAGAGTAACTGGGATTGATGGGTGCTTCCTAAATGGGCATGTGAAGGGTGAACTGCAAACAGCCATTGGTAGAGATGCCAACAGCCAGGTCTATCCAATTGCTTTGGTTGTTTTTTATATGGAAAATAAGTCCAACTGGACTTGGTTCCTTTAGCTACTTAGTGGTGATCTAGACCTTATTGATGGCAAGGGCTTGGTAGTTATATCAGATCAAAAGAAAGTAAGTTTCTTTATAGCATATTAATCCTTTTCAAATTACTTATAAATACATAAATGTGTGATGGTTTTTGTATAGGGTTTATTACAATCTATTAAAGATATATCGATACATATGGAGCACAGGCAATCTGCCCGACACATATATGTAAAATTTTGAAAAGCTTACACTGGGTTGGAGTTCAAGAAGTTGTTTTGGGCTGAAAATGTGAGTTGTGTTGAAGGTGATTTCAAGAGAAACATGGACACAATTAAAAAGATCAATCTTGGTGCATATGAGCATCAGATGTTTAAAGAACCCTAAACATGGTGTAGAGCTTACATGAGTATAGGGTATACATGTGAGGAATTGGAGAATGGTATATCAGAGTGATCCAGCTCCATAATTTGTGGATACTATGGAAAAACATTTATCATAATGCTTGAAGAAATAAGGATATACATCATGGATAGGTTTGGTCACATGATTAAGGAAAGCACTAAATGGAATACTCGTATCTGTCTAGCGGTGTTAAAGAAGATGAAGCTTTTTGGGAAGAAGATGAGGTAACACTCTAACATTCAACTTTTCTTTTAATTTAATTAAGTAACACTTTAACATTTGACCACTAAACTTGTAGATGTAGGTTTTGGTTAATAATTCATAGTCAACAACATCTTATTGAAGCAAGGATAGGATGTGATAGCTACATGGTGAATTTGGATGGAAGGCATTGTCCTTGTAGGTTATGGGATCTTGCTGGGATCCCATGTATTCATCCCATTGCAACCAAAACTATATCCATCAAACACCTAATAAGTATATTGATGACATTTTTTCCAAGGAACAATTTCTTAAGTATTACTTTGCTAACATTAGTCCAATGAATGGTTCAAACGTATGGCCTCAAACTGAATTCATAAAGCCCTTGCCACCAGTGTCAAGGTAAATGTCTGGTATAGAAAAGGTTAATAGAAGGAGACATGTAAGTGAATATTATGGAAGAGTAAACACCACAAGAACTATAAGGTGTGGTAAGGGCTTTAAGTATGGTCATAACCATAAGGGATGCAAGAATGCAACCAGTGAACATGTCCCTATGCCACCAAAGCAGAAAGGAAGGCCAAGGAAGGAACAATGTGAACCTAGACAACCATCACATGATAGGTCTAAGAGGCAGGAACCAGTGCCTATGCCACCAAAGAAGAAAGGAATGCCAAGGAAAAAGGTCACATTTGACCCATATAAAGCATCAGGTTCTAAATTGGTTATAAGCAAAAAAAAATAAAAAAACTTAGGTATAAAAAGAGGTGGTGGTATTGAAAAAGATAGAGTTCTAGTTGATAAAATGATGATATATATGGTCATGTTTAAGGTAGGGGCTTTGATTAAAAAATGAAAGATTTGTTTGACAAAGAAGATATTGATGATGATAGTGTGGTTGATATGATGTGCACTTTTGAAGCTGCTATTAGCCAACCAAAGGATAAATATGAGAAAGGTGATGGAATCCAAGATGAAATGGATACTATTCTTCAAAGTATTTTTCATGCTAATGATGACAAAGGTGTTGAGGATGGTGAACCTAACCTGACAAAAACACTTGATGAGGTTGGAGATGGAATGGATGCTATTCTTAAACATACTTATAAAAAAAGTCAATCTGATAATGAGGGTAATCCTAAACCTGCATTCACTGAAGGAAATGCAAGTGATGTTCTCCCAGAGATGGTGAAGCTGGAACTAGAATGTGTAACAGACCTACTTGAGGCAAGATATAACATGGCTGAAATAGAGAGCATAATAGTGGTACAAGTTAAATTGGATGATATGCCACTAGTTGAAATGGTTAGTTTGAATTCATTATTTTCTAAATGCTAACGTTAGTATAAAACTATTTGTATCATTTATTAAAGTGTATTTTTAAAATTTTGATCAACAAGATGTAAATGAAGTTGAGGGTATTCCCTATGTTGATGGTGTGATGGAAGGAAATGTGGGTGATGGCCATATAAATGATGGTATGGAGGAAAATAAGGATGATAGTGAAGGTGATTATATTAGTGAAGTAGCAGGTAAATGGTGATGGTGATGGAGAGGCTGATGGTGATGGTGCTAGTGAGGATGATGGATAGGGTGATGGTGATGTTGAGGAGGAAGGTAAGGGTGATGATGAGGATGATGCACCAGATATGGAGGGAAATGATGTTGATGATGAAGGGTATGTACCACTCAGAAGGACAAGAAATCCCTCAAAAAGGATCATCACACAAAAGCTGAAGAAATCTTGTTTTGACAAAGATGGAAGGGGTTCCACATCTAGCTATCCAGTATATTTGAGGTATATGGGGTTAATTGTGAGGATGTTATCATTGGAAAATTGTATATGTAGCCTATTTTTGTTTTTTTTGTATACACCCACTACTAGCAACATACATCCAATTGTTTAGTGTTACATTATGGCTTGCCTTTTTGGATATTTTTAGGCTTTTGGGTACATGTTTTGGAATACAAAATGGATGGTTGCTACATGCTAGTAAAACTTACGTAATACATTATTTTTATTAAGGTTTATAATGGATTCCCCATGTTATGGTAACCATGATGTTTTTATTTTATTTTCCAGTAGTTGTTAAGCATTAACAATGTACTATCTCTAGTGCAATTCCTTTTATGCAAGTTATCCTTACATACAATTCATGCAAACTCGACTTTCATTGTAAATGTAACCAAGTGTAGTTTGGTGCAATTCCTTTTATGAAATGTACTTTCATTTTACTTTCATTCATGGAAAACCTACTTACATTCCATTAGTGCAATTCCTTTTATGCAATGTACTTTAATTATAAATGTAAACAAGTAAATAAAGAAAACAAGTGCAACATATGCATGAAGTAGCAATTAACTACCATTCAAACCAAGTGTATTTTAGTGCAATTCCTTTTATAGAGTGTACTTTCATTATACTTCCATTCATGCAAAGTCTACTTACATTCCATTTGTGCAATTCCTTTTACGCAATGTACTTTTCATTGTGAATCTAAACAAGTAAATGAAGAAAACTATTGGATTAGTGTCTAAGTCCATAACTACATTTGGTATGTACTTGACCCGATTGACATGGTCCATTTGGGTTGCATGGCATCTAAACAATTTGGATAGACTTTTGTGAGAAAAGGATATTTATGATTTGTTAATATATTATAAGTTCTAATATATTAATATGAAATCATATTATTTAATTAGTATTGATAAAGAATTAATTTGGAATTAACTTTTTGATAAAAAAGAGACTCATTAAATATATGGGGACTGATTGTGTAAATCATTCATTCTTATATATGTGTGCTTATGATCCATAGTTCTTCATGTTAGGCTAAACCCATGGAGTAACCCATGGATACTCCATGGAGGTTTTGACCCATGGAGCATGAAGAATATGGAAAGACATGAGTTACATGGTGTAACCCTTATAGCCACAATATATAAGGACCCCATCGCTCAAGAAATTGGCACTAGTGTGTGTACACATGAGGGCTAACCGATTTGTGTAACAACCGTCAATTCCTAGTCAAGTCAAATTCAACAGGTCAAATCGGTCGACTCATCAATTGCTTATATGTTAGGGATTAATATATGTTCAATAATGTACAACTCTATATATTCATGCAAAGTATCACTTGGAAGTTTCAAATGTTCATACATTTTAAACCCTAATTAGGTTAAGTGATGTAACAACTCTATAAAACACTATTTCGTGCCCTTCCGGGGTGCATAACACTCAAAATATGGTGAAACGAAGCCTACAGTTCTTTCACTACGAAGAAAAACACTAACAAAGGCCCCCGACAAAGTCTCTCTAAATCTCTCCCACTCTATCTCTCTCTCTCCCAAATCTCTCCCAAATATCTCTCTGTATCTCAAATCTCTCCCAAATCTCTCTCATATCTCTCTCAAACTTTTATAAACATCCGTACCAACCTACTCCAGTAAACCAATAATCTAAAAGTGATTTAATCGTTACCTGAAGCTTAAAATTCTTAATAGCAAATGGAATGCATATTTGAAATAGAAGCATGTTGGCTGGGATCTTAGTAAACAAGTCAGACTCTTTGCAATACCAAAAATAAAAAATAAAAAATAAAAAAATTATGTAAGCAAAATAAACATATCAAATAATACAAAAAATTAATATTATTCTTACGTGATATCAAGAGGAAAGAAATCAGGGGTCATTCGCATGGCAATTTTAACTTGTAAAAATACAAGCCTTACTATTAAGCTTCCATAAACCACAACTGACAAAAGAACCCTACATGCACATAATGGAATATGACAATTAGAACTAGGGGCGGAATTGAAACCGTGGATTACTATTAAGCTTCCATAAACCGCAACTGACTAAAAGATCCTTAATATAAAAAATAATTATAAAATTAGTTTCTTACCAAAGTACCAGATCTTACAATATTTAGATCTTGTGAATCTGTGGTAAATAAGGAAGATAGTTGTCCAAACCCTAAGAACAGCACAAAAGCCAAGCTACCTCCAGATATTAATCCAATCTAAACGAAAACCAAAAATTTGGATTATTTTATTAGCAATATAAATTTGGTAAGTTAAATTAAAAAGGAAAAAAAAATTATAATAATATATACATATCCTTAACCTTAAGAACTCTGTCTATTACTCTGCATGCTTCACCATAATTCTTTTGTGAATAACTACTTGCAAGAATTGCCTACAAAACAACACAATCATACAACTACAGGAAAAAATAGAACAACAACATTAACCTTGTACTAGTTTAATTTTTAAGGTTACCTGTCCTGCAAGTGCTAAAGCATCGGTAAGCAAAGAAAGAGCCAACCAAACTTCTAAACATATCTGATAAGCAGCCATGGGAATAGAAGCTTTTCTTGCAGCTATTGATGTAGATAAAGTCATAGTTACAAGAACAGCAAAACTCCTCCACATTAAAAGCAACCTTAGTTGAAAATGGAGGTTGATCTCACTTGTACAACATCATATTCCACCTTATTTAAATATGATTATATTCCATTCACAAGATTCCGTTCTAGCCATTCCACCCTATTCCTTTCCAGCCATTCCACCCATGTTCACATGATTACATTCAAACCATATTCAGCAACCAATTACAAAACCTATTATATAATTCCATTCCAACCAAACCTTATCATCCAGGAGGATATGTTAAATAGGACAACATTAAAAGGGAGATATATTAAAATGAACATGTGTCCTTCTTGAGTATAAATTTCCTCTTTCTTTTTTACATTAAGTCAAAATAAAACTTATCGGGACTAAACCAAACAGGCTATAAAAAAACAAGTAACCCAATTCTCATGGCTTATTAGTTTGAAGAGTAAAACAAATGTTAAAGCAAAGGTAAAACAAATTGTCCCAAGCAATTACAAAATGGTGGGAGGAGTTTAAACTTAAATCCTACATATTAGATCTATTAAATGATATATAATAAACCAAAAAAATTTGAAAGAAAATCACCAATCCTCCATCTTCTGCAGTTGATGCAAGATGAATATGGAAAGTTGTTTCTTGTTGATTTTTCAGATACCTTTGCTTTGCTTTGTTATTGCTATTCAACAAAAGGTTTATATAGGTCAACAAGTTGGATATGCATCATTGTAAAATACTCTCGGGTTCAACAATATTCAACAAAATAGAAACTAATACAACTCTGTAAGAGCAATTTATGATAGTATGCAGAAACAACTTAATATGGGTTCTAATCCTAATGTAGGGTGTGGTATTACTTGAAGTTAATGAACCTATACTATGTTTTAATATTTTATTTTTTACAGTTAACGGTTTTAAAATGTTTAATAAGTATAACTTAAGTACTGCTGGGCTCTTGGGATAGTTGAGAAAGCTTATTACCTCTTCAAGATGTTGAGGCATCTCCAAGCATGCAAACTTTCAATTTAGGCCTAGGAATGTGAGGCAATTTCACTATTCCACTGAAACAGTTGTCCTTTTTTGGGTCGTAGTTCTTGAGTTCAATTTGGAGTTCAATGGTTTCAGTGAAATTATGCTTCTTCTCTTTTGTACCTGTGGTGATTTGAGTAATGGCTTCCCTTAGGGCTTCACTTTGAAGCTTACTGTTAAATCACATATTGAGATATTAGTTGTTGATGAATCAGATAGTTGAGCCTAACACAATCTGCATGTATTTAAAAATCATAAAGAACTAAGAACAACAATTTTATAAGATGACGTTGATAGAATCATGAGATTTGAATACCTGAGTAAAATGGCCGATGATGCTGATAGAATCATGAGATTTGAGTAATGGCTTCCCTTAGGGCTCCACATATTTTACAAATTAGATTTTGCCTCCCAGACCATATAATCGTGAGATTTGAATACCTGAGTAATGGGACCTTTTATTTGCCCCCTCCTCCCCCCCCCCCCCCCCCCCCCCCCCCCTCCCCGACCCACTTGCGATTAGCTTCCCTACTTGTAGAATTAGTGGGAACATCTTTCGGTCCAATGAAGTTAGTAAATCTAAAACAAAAAAAATTGAGATTGTAGCTCACGAAACTTGAGAAAAGATTATGATGTGAATATAAAAAAAATTACCCCCACAACCAACACTTTGAGAATAAACAATATTGAACCAAAATACTTACAAATCAATTGCGATTCACCTGGAACCTCTTGTTTTAACACCTAAGTTCTCTGAATAATTCTTTAAATTCGAGGTTTTAGAGTTGGTCGACGTCATTGATGAGGATACCTCGCAGATCAATTACGATTCACCTTCGATTTAACTTCTTGTTCTCCTCTTGATGATTTCAGACTCCGTCTCCAAGCTTTACATGATATTTTTCAGAAAGGAGTCTTTGTGGAGCATTGGGGTTTTTCTTTATTTCATAACCCTCACATATACTGGGTTGAGAGAAAACGATAGAAGCTGAAGCTTGGAAGAAAATAAAACCCTAGCACATGCTAGAGAGAAGGGAAGTGGTGATGGCTTAGGGTTTACAGAGAGACTGGAGGTAGAGAATGAAGTGAGATCTAAAGGAGAGAGTATCAGAGAGGGGAGAGCGGATTGCAAAGATGAAAGATAGATAGAAGGTAGAAAAAGCGAGGCGGGTTTTCAAAATTTTGGGGATTTCGTTTTCCCCCTTGTCAACTAAAAGCGCGTTTCATTAAAATTATAAAGACGACGCGCGTTTAAAATAAAGCGCCCTCCGTGTTTTTAATTTTTTTTTTCTTCAGACACTAAATTAAGGGCACGCAATAATGTGTGACGTAAATCCTTAAAATTTTTGGAGAGATGACGCTATTTTAAGGGCACGCCCTTTTGCGTATTATTAATCAGTGCGTGTCGTAAAAAGCGCGTCACTAAAGGTCTGTTTTCTAGTAGTGAGAAAACCCAAAAGAACCCTCTTGGTCAGGAACCCTCTTAGTCCGGAGACCTTCTGATTCAGAATCTTCTTAGCTGGACAATTTCGCATTCTCCGGACCTTGTACACTTCGAAATTTCCTTCACACCGGAAGGGTTCACTCCAGAATCATCGCTTCGGACCATCTCACACACGCTAGGAAGACTCCGCCCCGGAAAGTCTCGCACCTCACAAGACTCGGATCCGCTCCGGAAGCTGCTAACCCACTTCGGAACTTAGAGTATCACTTCGGAATCTATGGTTTGGCTCCGGATTTTACCATTTGACTACGGGTTTTCAAACATTTCGGACTTTTTAGTAATTTTAAGTGATTTTGACTCCAGAAATTCCCTCAGACATGTAGTTTTCCTAAGTAAAACCCACAAAACTCCTATTTTATGCCAAAATTGAAGCATTAAAGCACATTTTCATGAAATAATATCTAAGGATATATTATTTTATTCACCCACTTGGCCACTTGTATGGACTTGATTGGTTGAAAACTTACCTTCCCAAGGTGATATCACACTTACCCAAGCAAATGTCACTTCACCATCAATTCTCACCACCTTTTTCTTATCCCACATGCATATATACGGGCTAAAGGCCCTCCGAAACCCATTCACAGTAAACATTTTCTCATACTTTCTCCTAAAGGCACTTTCCCTCCTTTTTCCTTTTTCTCTTCAAGATCTTCATCTAATATTCCCAGGAGATTCCATATTTCTTTCAACCAAGACTCTTAACGATTTTTGGCAAGTATTTATATATAATCTAAGTGTTTATGCACATATTTTTGTAAGGGTTCATTTTATTCACACATTATTGTGTGTTTAACATAATAGGATACGATTAGCTTCACGTACTTCTAAACTCAAAGATCATCATTTTTATCTCGTGAATCTAACCGCAACTACACATAAGGTGAGTTCATACCCCTATATTTTCACGTCTTTACTATATTTTAGGGGGAAAATACAAGTGAAACGCAAGAAAAACTTATGTTAAAATACGAATCTTTTCATATAGTTTCTAATGCTTCGTCAACGTTTTTGTATAAATGTTGAATATGTATAATTACGTTACTACTAATGCTATACTTTACATGCAAAGTGGGTAATACACCATGCTTTTCATTCAAACGGGACACACTTTTAAAACTATAATAGGTATAGTTTACAAGATATTCGTGATATTTTACATACTATAAACACTATAAAGAGGAAATACTTACATTTACAAGAAAGAAGGATGTTTCATACGTAAATCTATTGATACTAAATTTTGTGAGACAATTTGACTTCTCTGTACTTTTAAGTATGCATTTTAAAGTCTTATATTATAAACCATAATCTCTTGTAGGGAGAGCGTGATATTTGTGTATAGATCTATACGGGACTCACAATCCTACACCTAAACTGTTAGCTACAATTAGACCGGAAGGTCTGGGGTGACAAACGTCATATCATTTCAACGCCTGAAGAACGTTGTTACAGGGAGTCTGGGTCAATAGCACGGTTATAAAACCTCACATGGAGTATTAATAATATATTTTGGTTCACAGGGCTATCAAACGCCTTAGTGATTATATATACTTATATAAATCTACATACATTATTTTAGGTATGAAAAATACTTATGCATTCTGATTTTGGAACTTTTAAAACCACCACATATTTATAGAAAATATTGGATTTTCTAGAAACAAACTCGGTTACTTTATATAGACAGACATACAATTCTTATACAAAAACGCTTATGAACTCACCAACTTAATTGTTTACACTTTTTCAAAACTAATTGTATTTCTCAGGGATTTGGTAATACAGGTAAACACCAGCTTTTGGGGAAAGGACGCTAAGGTGTCAGTTCAAAACTCATTTTGTCATCATATTGTAATTTTTTTTGAAACATGTATCACATTGTAACAACCCGAAGTTGTCCATCACCGAAACACAATTCGTCCGTGAAACCTGTCTATAGCGGTTCGTTTCGATCTCGTTTTTGGGCTAAGTTATTTAAACTTATATGTTTATTATAATCTCATGAGAGTTCAAATCCCTTAAAAACTCATGAAAATCGCCCAAAATCACTAAATTGAAAATTTCTAAATTCTATCCCGCCGGATTACGATAGCTTAATCGGGTGCGACCAAAAGCCACGTTTAATGCCGGTATCGGGTAGAATTTCACTGTGTCCAAGTTTTGGGATCTTTTTAAACGTGTTCAAGTTATCATTTGAATCTTTTTCTTCTTCTCTCTACTCTCTCTAACCTCTCTCCTCAACCAAGTTTAAGGGTCCAAAACCAAAAAATTTAAGGCTTCTAATCACCAAGGTACCTTCCTTAACTCCTTGTATAACATATTTGACCTTCAAATTCGAGATTAAAGCATGAATTAGGACCTTTTTTATGTGTTTACGGCCCTGGAACATGCTTTGGCCGTAAACACATATAAAGGGGGTTTTTAAGCCCTTAAACCCTTCCAAAACACCAATAAGGCTTAGATACGACTTGTAGAATTATGGATTTGGCCTTGGAACACCTTGAACATCAATTTAGAGGAGTAAACTTGAGTTTACTGCCCAAGAACATGCTTGGGCCGTAAACTCATATTCTTGGAAAGTAAACTCCTCTAAATGTGTTAAGATGCCACTTAAACACACCTTAAACCTTGGGATAAATTCTAGAAGTGTCTACCATCAATTTAGAAGCCTTAAAACATAATAAAACACCCATCTCAGGAGTTCATAGCCATGAGGGGGTTCATGGGCCGTAAACTCCTAAATCCATGCTAAAAGTCCCCTAAAAATCCATACAAGGCTTGGGAAAAATCATTGGAATCACATGTGATTGTTTAAGGACCAAAACTTTAAGGATTGGATGTGAGGGGGAGTTTACGGCCGTAAACTCCATGTTTACTACCGTAAACTCCAATAAATGGTCCCTAAGTGAGTTTTGAACCATTCCAAAGTCAAAAATCCAAGTCTAGCATTTATTCCGGATTGTTATGAAGCCATTTTGCACCCAAAATCACCATCCATGAGTTCACGGCCATGAAATCATGTGGATGAGGTATTTAGAGCAGTAAACTCCATTCCCTACTCATACAAGTCCTTAAATGCCACCCGGGTCCTTCCAAACACTTGTAATGGAGTGTTTCCGCAACTAGATGTGTATGTCCCTAACAAATAAATTAATCAAGTTCTAATTAGATACAAATGCATATCATTTCATAATCCATAGGAATCTTGTGCATTCGCGAACCCAGAACTGACGTTTAGGATCCAAACTGACGCGTGTAACAACCCGTCTCTGGTATGTTGCTTTTATAGTTTATATTTAGAAGTTTATAGAAGGACTCGACGAGTCTATGTCCCGACTCGTCGAGTAGGGTCGTGATCTTGATCAGCTAATAGATCGGCGACTCGGCGAGTCCATATTCGGGACTCGACGAGTCGGCCTGCAAGGTAGAAACCCTAAATCCCCGGGTTTTCACCCTATTTAAACCACCTTATGAGCCCCAAACTCGTCTCCTTCACCCTCAAAGCAACAGTTAGCAAACCCTAATCATTCCATTGAGTATTTGATCATTTTTTTTTGTGTAATCTTGAAGTCTTAAAGAGAAGGAGAAGGCTAGATTCAAAGAAGAAGAAGAATATCCAAGTCTTTGCACCCATTTCAGAGTATTCTGAGGTAATAATCGGTTTCTTCCTGTTTTGATGATTGATTCTCCTTTATAAGCATATTTAGCCCATTCTTTAGCTTGTTCATAGTAGACAAACCATGCTGGTGTTGGGTTATGAGCATTCTAACACTCCTAAGTGTACATGCAACCCTAAATACCTTGGATCTATGTTTTCTCTATTATACATGCAAATATGAACATCCAAGGTATTATCCTAATCTAGCATACAAAACTATCAATATAACAAGATAGAATACATACCTCTTTGATGTAGAATGTCTTCATGAAGCTTGAGTGCCTAGTGCCCCAAGTGTGACACCTCAAATGGTTCACACAACACCAAATACACTTGGAATAACTTGAGAGAATTCTACACTTCATGAAAATCGGCTAGCCCTTTCTTAATCTCACTAGTGGCCGATTTTCCTCAAGAATAAGATGCTTATGTAGTTATACAATTAGGGTAAACTCTAATTGTCAATACTTTCCATTTCCTTGGATCCATGGGTTCAAATACACCATGGAGCATCCATGGAGCATCATATGGGTTTTGGCCCAACTAGATAATCCATGGAGCATTAGCCCACTATACAAGTATGGATGATTTACACAATCAACCCATATATTTAATTAGTCTTCTTTTGATCACTTAATTAATCCTAGATTAATTTTTGATCAATACTAATTAAATAATCTTATTATTCTTATTATTAATATACTAGAACTTATAATATATTAATAGCCATAAGTGTCTTATTTCTCTCATTATAGTCTATCCAAGTGCATGATGCCATGCAACCCAAATGGACCATGCCGGGTCGGGTCAAGTTTTACCAATTATAGTTATGGACTTAGACATTAATCCAACAGTCTCCCACTTGGATAAGTCTAAAACTATTATTGCGTATGACTTCAGGAACCAACTGGCAATTGTAGCTCTCAAAAGCTTCTGTCGAACTTTGACCTTGTCGATAAACGCTGACCTTTGTCAATGACTTGTCCATTAGATAAGGGATCATATATTCCTCCATTCTAGATATCATATGGACTGAGACATGGATTATAATCATTCTCTCTGTCCATTTGTTGTTTCCCGATTTCCGATTTATGACAACTGACTAATTGAACAAATCAAATCAATCTTGGCCCGGCCGAGCACTTCCATTTGTCATCATCAAATCATCGAGGGGCCCACAGATATCGCTTTTATCCCGAAGGTAAAAGGAATGGATAAACTTCGACTCATATGGCTTGTTCTACTACTTGTTGAATCATACACAAAGACACGTTTTATAACATCGAGTTACCAATGCGTTTTCGTGCAATCAATGTACTATCAACTCATAGTAACAACTCATATCTCTAGGTTTGAAGAATATAAGATATTATCGTCTCATGATCACTCGTGATAAAACCCATGAAGTGATTCCAATGAGCGCGGGTTGAATCCAATACTCAGAACTTATGAGCACTCATGAGTGTTGTAGCCATTTGTCCAACACCATAGACCTCTACAAGCCAACCCATGACAGTCTTAATTCATATCTACTTCCAACATATGACCGACTGTGGATGGTTTGAATAACTTAGTCATTCCGGAAGAATAACCTAGTTTATTCGGGAAGTCAAAACATGCAAAGTGAAACACAATAATAATTGAATCCAATATGGTATCAAAACCTATGAACATAAATAAAACACCTTTTATTTATCACCATATGATTACACATTATTCATTGTATACTGTTTCAACTATCAACTTTATTCTTGAATTTAAAACAATAGTTGTCCCATGCTCCAAGCATGTACACTATGTTTTCTAAACACTAGTCATGCCATACACCAAGTATGCATACTATGTTTGTCTATGATCTTTACTTTGTGAACTAGATCAATTGAACATAACTTCAATGATTCTATTTTCACACTCCCAAATCCTTACTGCAAATGCAAGAATTCCTAATTCATGTCATTTACTGAAATCTGTTAGATTCTAAACTTATATGCATTGATCCTCTTGTAATGATTATGCACAAAGTCATAAAGACTTGACAACAAACATTACAGAGCATTCCAAAGGAGATCAACTCCTTGGAAACATCCTTCTTGCATTAAGTTTCCTTAATCTTACACAGATTGAAAAATCTAACTTTGAAACATTTCCAGATTCATTTTGACTATCACTTCTGAACAAGAGTTTCCTCCTTACAGATTATGTCAATATGGTCCTTCCAGAATTATCACTATACTTCCAACTGTCCTTGAGCAACCAATCTTTGGTAAACCTTAGATTGTCCTCAACAATTGTTTAATCCTTTTAACCTTTTCCCTTCTTGATGCCCTAGGCATTTGGAAACTTTTAGAACGGATAACTGTAGCACATGTAATCGATCCTATATCCGAAGCATATGGGACACGATTCATGATGTCTCACATAAAGACTAAACCAGTCTTTTGCTATAACATTTCCATTTCTATTTGCCAAGTTCTCATAATTCAGATTATGAAAAGGGATGCCGTAATCATAATCGAATTTTAGAACGCAAATAATGGACCCATATACAGAATTTCCTTATGTTGAGCCATTCCAACATGAAATTCATATATATCCTTGACTAAATGATTAAAACCTCACGATCTAAGCTTATAGATTTGAGATGTCCTTGACTAAATGATTAAACCCTCACGATCTAAGCTTATAGATTTGAGATGAAGTATAATTTCCTCTCCCTTAATTATAGCAAAACAACTCTTTCCCAATTGAAATCTTTTGTTTTCTATAATTAACATTGCTAACTTGCAATATTTATCATAATTATCATGCTCCCACTAACATGATGATCATTAGCATAACACTTATGCTCCCACTAGCTTTGACATGTACTCAGAAATCAGTTGAACTTCTAGAAATCAATACTTTATTGACTTTCTTACCAAAGTTCAGATTTCTGATACTGGATTGTTTTGATAAAACTTTATCAAAAACATACACATTCCCTTAGATAGCACACTCGTGTTTCTAAACAATTATGAAGAGGGATGTTGTAATCATAATGGTTAGACTTTTTTTCCACTTCTCACAAGTCCAGGTTAGTGTGTCGGTAAACCACACACGCTCCACTAACGACTTTGAGAATGCAAATATCACAACTGCTATCTAACTAAAATCTACTTAGTTAAAGTGTTTCCTCACCATCATTTTCATGAATCGGAGAGAAACCTTATGACACTTAGATTTAATGGTGTATGTGTTCTTATCCATGTGAATTGTCAAAACCATAGTCACAAGACAATGATAATATCAAATCCAAACTCATATGGACTGAACTCAATCTTAATTTCTTGCCACCTGGCAGCTCAAGGGCCTGCCATTGCTTCCAAGTTGTTATGAAACACATTGAGAACTCTAAGAACTCATATGCAAAGCCAACTTTAACTGGAATGGGCACAGAATATGTCAACACGATAGGTTATAAACCTCAAGTTGTGTGCTAGTGAGGAACTTCAGGTTTCATTCTTGATTAGTTCTTGAGACTTTCAAGACCTTTAAGACTCCCACTGTCCTCTTGACCTATACGACTCCCTTGTCAAACATTCAAGAGATAGTGCGGATTCTAATCAAGACAAACACTTCACACAATTGGCCTCAGTTGGTCTTTGTTTTATCCAAAACATCACAACTTACCAATTTCAAATGTACAAGAGTAGAAAACTTTTACTCTTACATTTGACACGTGTTTTAAACCTTCTTAAAGACGTGTCACTCAAGTTACAATCTTGGAGTATGACTCTAAGAATTGTTTTGGAACGAAGTATGACTCATCTTCTTCATTTAACCATTTCAACAATTCAAGATCCCTTCTTCTTAGTCATAAGAATGCACTAAGACTTCCTTATAGAACTAATTTTGATATGGTTTCTTAATCATTAAGATGATCACAAAACTGATACTAAAGTACTCTCCCATCTTTTCAGATTTGAGAAACTTTTATCCTTCTGCCTAATATGATTCTTCTTATTCGCTCTGCCATGCATTGGAACCTTGTCCAATGTCTCAGAGTTACACTTAAGCTTGTAAGTATAATCATATTTACTGAGCTTTAGTAAACTATGACGAATAGCCTTATATCTTTTGTGGTGGACTTAATCAGTGCACATGACTATGTACTCGATCCCTTAGTCCATTACTTGACTCACACATCCATGTGAACAAGTAATTAGTCTTAATTTTTCCAATACTTGAAAGTTCTCATTCATCATGCTATACAACTTGCATGGAGGGTATTCTAGACCTGATGGATGAGAGATGAACAAGTAATTAGTCTTCTGAGGTTACCCGCATCATACTGGAGCAGACTCCTGTGATCTTCGGTTCGATCAAGGAGGGTATTCTAGAGCTGATGGATGAGAGATTGGGCACCTTCCATGCCGAGATGGCAGCCATGATGGGGTCGCGCACACTTACGTTCAGGGAGTTCAGGGCATGTGGAGCTCCAGATTACCACGGGGCGTGGGACCCCATATCGAGTACTAGATGGTTGGCAGATGTGGCCAACGCTTTCCGCATGAGCAGGTGTCCCGAGGGGGATAAGGTTAAATTGGCATCCTGTCTTCTAAAGGACAGGGCACGAGATTGGTGGGAGGAGGTCGGACATACTATTGGAGATGATGCAGCGTTGGATGCCATGACCTGGACTGATTTCTCCACCAAGTTCAGGGCGGAGTTTGCACCGGTTATCGAGGTGCAGCAGTTAGCCAGGGAGTTTTAGGACCTCACCTAGACTACAGAGACAGTGGCAGAGATCAATGCCAAGTTCAGGGAGAGGTCTCTTCTCGTTCCTCAGTATGCAGCTGATGAGGAAATGAAGAAGGCCCGTTATCATGAGATGCTGCGAAGTGATATCCGCCAGTTTGTGAGCCGGTCCAGCTGTAAAACGCTGGATGACATGATTGCTAGGGCTCGGGAGAGGGAGATTGACCTTGAGATGGAGAAGAAGAGGAAACCGGAGGTGGTTTCGGGTACAGGCAGTTCAGGCAAAAAGCCCAAGGTTTTAGATCACAGATCTAGGAGTCAGCAGAGCCACGGTCGATGTGGCAAGTGTGGGAGATTACACGACGGGGTGTGCAAGGCAGGGAGTTATGGCTGCTACAAGTGCGGTCGGACTGGGAATTTGAGTAGGGATTGTACGGCTCCTGCTACCGCTATTGCAGCATCAGATCTGATTTGTTTTCAGTGCAATCAGAGGGGACATAAAAAGTCCCAGTGTCCGAGTTTAGCTACAGCAGGGAAGGTGGTTACACCTGCCCCTGCTACTTTGAGGATTACAGATGGCCGGCAGGGCCGAGCAGAGGCACCAGTGGCAAGGAGTCGAGCTTTTCAGACGATAGCAGAGGAGGCGCGAGCGAATCTTGATGTGGTGATGGGTATGTATTTTCCCTTCATCTCTTTATTATTATTATTGAATATTTCTTATGGTTATATGTTTTGTTAGAGTCGTTCTCTATGAACGGCATCTCTGCTACAATATTATTTGATTTGGGGGCTACCCGATCGTTTGTATCGCTAGCGCTTAGCAAGAGATTTATTAGAGCTATAGGGGAGCAGGATTGTCCACTAGAGGTTGAGATAGCAGATGACTGGACCGTGAGGGTCGCCAGGGTACATAGAGGATGTTCCCTTCAGTTGTTCGATGAACAGTTTTCGGTGGATTTGGTCCCTATTCCCCTGCGAGGGAATAAGGTTATAGTGGACTTGGATTGGTTGAGTCCCAACGGGGCAGTGATTGATTGCGAGTTACAGCTAGTGAGGGTTCGCACTCCCAGTGGGGGAGAGTTAGTGATTCATGGCGAGAGGCCACAGTGTGGACCAGTTCTTTGTTCAGCCGCGAGGGTGAGGCGCTATTTTCAGTAGGGTTGCACCGGTTATGTAGCTTATGTTATGGATGCCCGGGAGAAGGGCAAGACGATAGTTGAAGATGTTCCGGTAGTGCGAGACTTTCCGGATGTATTCCCGGAGGATTTACCCGGAATACCTCCCGAGAGGCAGGTCGAGTTTGGGATCGACCTAATTCCTGGTGCGGCTCCGATAGCCAAGGCACCGTACCGGTTAGCTCCCCCTGAGATGTAGGAGTTGTCTACGCAGCTGCAGGAGTTGTTAGACAAGGGTTTTATCCGGCCGAGTAGTTCACCTAAGGGAGCGCCGATCCTGTTTGTGAAGAAGAACGATGGGTCGCACCGTATGCGCATTGACTACCGGGAGCTGAATAAGGTAACAGTGAAGAACCGTTACCCCCTCCCGAGGATAGATGATTTGTTTGATCAGCTTCAGGGGGCGTCTTGGTTCTCCAAGATCGATTTACGCTCCGGATATCACCAGATGCGAGTTAGAGGCGAAGATGTAACACCCCAAAGTTTGGAAAGCCAAGAAAAGAAAGAAAACCTCAAGTTTAAGGGAGACTCGGCGAGTCCATGGAGGGACTCGGCGAGTCCGAGCGGGATCCGGGGTGTGGGAAAGCGACCGACTCGGCGAGTCGGCCAGGGAGACTCGGCGAGTTGGGTCTGAACGGGGAAACCCTAAACCCGGGAACTTGGAGCTTATTTAAGTGTCTCATTCTCCTTCCTAGGGTTCATGTATTGCCTCTCTACCCCAGAACATCAAACCCTAGCCGCCATATCCGTTTTTGAGCTAGATCTTGCATCAAAGAGAGCACTATAAGCTTGGAGAGGGAAGAAAAGCCTTGGAAGAGCAAGAAGGGACTGTAGATCCGAGATTGAGAAGACATTGCAGATCATTTGGAGGTAATAAGCTGTTGATTGGACTCCCTTTGCACCTAGATCTATTCTTATGTGTGAGTTTTGGTCATTATTGGTATGTTTCGTAACCAATCCGAGTTGGAGGTCCAGATCTGAGGTTGCTACCTCTGATCTATGTTGGTTTTGGTCTAGAATCCCCTAAAGTATCAGCCTTTGATATGTTGAAGAAGCATGTTTGCCATAAATCCGAATTTAGTGTGTTTTGAGCTTAGATCTCTCAATCCACACATAAAGTTTGCCACTTTACGTGGGGAATAGTCCCTAGAAGTATGGATCTATGAGTTGGAAACTCTGTTTGGCTCGAAAAGCCACTGCATGGATTGAGGACTGGATAGACTCGGCGAGTCCTTCGAGTGGACTCGGCGAGTAGCTTGAAGATGAGGAGGAACTCGACGAGTAGGATGAACAACTCGTCGAGTCGGATGAAGTTAGGCATGGGCTCGGCGAGTCTGTTCTTGGACTCGGCGAGTCAGATCGCGAAACCCTGAACCCTTCGAGTTGAGATTCGGATCAGTGAGTCGGGTGGTGACTCAGCGAGTTGGACAGGACAGGACTTGGAACTAGTGGGACTCGACGAGTCATGGATTGACTCGGCGAGTCGAGTCGCGAATAAGAAAGACCCTGAGCTTATGAACTCGGCGAGTCTTTAGGAAGACTCGGCGAGTAGGGTTGACCTGGAAGGTTGACTTTGACCAGGATTTTGACCTTGACCAGAATTGACCTAGTGACCTTTGGAGGTCAGTTGGACTAAGTGTTTTATTGATATTGGTAGCTTGAGGAGCTAGTGGAGCAGCAGTCGAAGTCAGAGGTCAGGTAGCAGTCAAGGGATTAGTAGCAGCAGTTCAGCAGCATCAGGTGAGTTTCCTTCCAGTAGGGACGGGTCTAAGGCCACAATGCCGGCCCGTCTAGTTAGCAGTAGTTTCCAGACTTTGGTCCGATGCAGTAGTTAGTATGTTTGATGCCTTCGTGGCTCAGACAGGATTTATGTGCTATGCTTTATGTGTTATGTGTTATGTGTTCCGGGCTACGGCCCGATGTAGTATGCAGTATATGTGTTCATGCTAGTTGATATGTTATGCTATGCTATGTTCAGTCAGTTAGCCCGGACTTCGGTCCGATGCAGGGGACAAGGTCCCAGTTAGCCGGACTTCGGTCCGATGCAGGGGGCAAGGCCCCAGTTAGCCCGGACTTCGGTCCGATGCAGGGGACAAGGTCCCAGTTAGCCCGGACTTCGGTCCGATGCAGGGGGCAAGGCCCCAGTTAGTCCGGACTTCGGTCCGAAGCAGTGGGCAAGGCCCAATATGTGCTTTATATGTTTTTGTGTGGTATGTGGTAGATTGGGGGAGCTCACTAAGCTTCGTGCTTACGGTTTTCAGTTTTGGTTTCAGGTACTCAGTTTTCAAAAGAGGAGCTCGGGGAGATTGCAGTGCACACACCATAGTCAGTTAGCCTGGGAATGTTTGACTCTGATAATGATATGATGTTTGGAATTAATACTCGAGAACTTATGTTATGACTTATGATACAATTTTATAAATATGATTCTAGTAATGCTTTTAAAGAATTTTTTTTGGTCGTGATTTTAGGGTCGTTACAGAAGATGTGCAGAAGACTGCTTTCAGGACCCGATATGGTCATTATGAGTTTGTAGTGATGCCTTTTGGGCTCACTAATGCTCCAGCCGAATTCATGGATCTCATGAATCGCGTATGCAGACCGATGCTGGATCGCTCTGTGATAGTATTCATAGATGATATCTTGGTGTATTCCAAGACTCAGGAGCAGCATGAGGAGCACCTGAGGGAGGTGCTAGAATTTTTGAGAAGGGAGAGACTTTTCGCAAAGTTCTCCAAGTGCGAGTTCTGGTTGCGTGAGGTGCAGTTCCTTGGTCACCTCATCGACCAGAAGGGTATCTTGGTAGATTCGGCCAAGATAGAGGTCGTGATGCAGTGGGAGGTCCCGAAGTCTCCATCCGAGATTCGGAGCTTCCTAGGTTTGATAGGGTATTTTAGGAGATTCATTCAGGATTTCTCCAAGATAGCAGTACCGCTCACCCGACTCACTAAGAAATCGGTGGTGTTTTGTTGGGGGCCTGAGCAGCAGGCGGCATTTGAGACCCTCAGGCAAAGGCTATGCGAGGCTCCGATTCTTTCCCTGCCTGAGGGAATAGAGGATTTTGTAGTCTACTGTGATGCCTCAATCACAGGTATGGGGGCATTGTTGATGCAGCGGGGGCATGTGATAGCTTACGCGTCGAGACAGTTGAAGCCTCACGAGGCTAACTATCCTACACACAATTTAGAGATGGGGGCAGTGGTGTTTGCCCTCAAGATTTGAAGACATTATCTTTATGGGGTCCGTTGTACCATCTACATGGATCACAAGAGTTTGAGATACCTTATGGATCAACTGAGTCTAAACATGAGGCAGAGGAGATGGTTGGATGTGCTGAAGGATTATGATTGTAAAATCCTTTACCATCCTGGGAAGGCCAACGTAGTGGCCGATGCCTTGAGCCGAAAGGTGACAGCAGCCCCTATCAGAGACTTATGTTTGAGGATGAAAGTGATTACTCCGTTGTTGGAACGGATCAGGGAGGCTCAGGTTGAGGGCCTCAAGGAGGAGCGGCAGAAGTGTGAGAGGATAGTGGGCCGAGTAGCTTCGTTTGATTATGATAGTCGGGGGTTGTTGACCCTTCATGGGAGAGTGTGGGTACCGTACGGAGGCGGTGTATGGCAGGTGTTGATGGACGAGGCTCATAAGTCTCGATTTTCTATCCATCCAGGGGCAACGAAGATGTATAGAGATCTTCAACCCAATTATTGGTGGCCCTGCATGAAGCGGGATGTTGCTTGGTATGTAGAGAAATGTCTGACCTGCAGGAAGGTAAAGGCAGAACACCTGAGGCCTCACGGCTAGATGCAGCCGTTAGACATTCCCGTGTGGAAATGGGAAGATATCACCATGGATTTTATCACTAAGCTTCCCAGGACCGCACGTGGGGTGGATTCGATTTCGGTGGTAGTGGATCGGTTGACGAAGATTGCTCACTTCATAATGATCCAGGAGAGCATATCAGCGGAAAAGTTAGCCGATATCTATGTGCGGGAGATAGTTGCACGTCATGGAGTGCCGGTATCAGCGGTGTCAGACCGAGACGTCCGTTTTACATCCAGATTATGGAAGCAGTTTCATGACGAGATGGGTACTCGTCTCCATTTCAGCACCGCTTTCCACCCCTAGATGGACGGGCAGAGTGAGAGGACGATTCAGACTCTCGAGGACATGCTCGGAGTATGTGTTCTAGACTTCAGGGGCAGTTGGGATACGTATCTTCCATTAGCGGAATTTTCGTATAACAACAGTTATCATGCGAGCATTGATCGACCTCCCTTTGAGATGCTCTATGGGAGGAAGTGTAGGACCCCGATTTGTTGGGGCGAGGTCGGTCAGCGGGTCATTGGGAGCACAGAGGTGGTGCTCAAGATGACTGAGTTGATTCAGCAGGTTCGTAGTAGACTGCAGATTGCGCAGAGTCGACAGAAGAGCTACGCCGATATGAGGCGTTCAGATTTAGAGTTCTGGGTAGGCCACATGGTTCTTCTGAAGGTCTCACCTTGGAAAGGTGTCATTAGGTTTCGGAAGAGGGGCAAGCTGGGCCCCAGATTCATTGGTCCTTTCAGGGTTTTGGCCCGGGTGGGTCGGGTTGCTTATCGGTTGGATCTTCCGGCAGAGCTTAGCCAGCTCCACAACACTTTCCATGTGTCTCAGTTGAGGAAGTGTTTGGTGGATGAGTCAGTAGTTGTTCCTTTAGAGGATATTCAGGTTGATAGCAGCTTGAATTATATTGAGAGGCCGGTCGCGATTCTGGATCGGAAGGCAAAGACCTTGAGGAACAAGGTAATTCAGCTAGTGAAGGTGCAGTGGGAGCACCGGAAAGGGTCTAAGTGGACGTGGGAGGCTGAAGATGAGATGAGAGCGCACTACCCCGAGTTATTTGCAGATTCAGCAGTAGTAGACTCCGAGGATGAAGTCTAAGTCAAGTGGGGGAGAATTGTAACGACCCATCTCTGGTATGTTGCTTTTATAGTATTTATTTTAGAAGTTTGTTGAAGGACTCGACGAGTCTATGTCCCGACTTGTTGAGTAGGGTCGTGATCTTGATCAGCTAATAGATCGGCGACTCGGCGAGTCCATATTCGGGACTCGGCGAGTCGGCCTGCCAGGTAGAAAACCTAAATCCCCGGGTTTGCACCCTATTTAAACAACCTTATGAGCCCCAAACTCGTCTCCTTCACCCTTAAAGCACCAGTTAGAAAACCCTAATCATTCCATTGAGTATTTGAGCATTTTTTGTGTAATCTTGAAGTTTTAAAGAGAAGGAGAAGGCTAGATTCAAAGAAGAACAAGAATATCCAAGTCTTTGCACCCATTTCAGAGTATTTTGAGGTAATAATCGGTTTCATCCTGTTTTGATGATTGATTCTCCTTTATAAGCATATTTAGCCCATTCTTTAGCTTGTTCATAGTAGAGAAACCATGTTGGATGGGTTAGCTTCCGAATCTAGCCATGTTTTAGTTCCAAAAACGTAGATCTATTAACTTTATGGAGCCATTTTGCATGTTAGCCCTAGATCTACTCTTCCAAGTGCCTTTTTAGCCTTTATATCCTTTTGTATGCATTTGTACACGTAAAGTTGGGAACTTTACATGGTAAACCAGCCTTAGGAACTCAAATCTATATATTGTATGCAGTGGTTTTGAGCAGAATCGAGTTTTTAGTGATTGCATGCATGGGACTCAACGAGTCGTTCTTCAGACTCGGCGAGTCGAGTCGCGAGTCCCCGATTCTTCCCCTTTGAGTGATTCCGAGTGGGAACCAGTGAATAGTGGAATGGACTCAGTTAGTTAGAGGTTAGACTCAGTAATGGAAGGACTCGCCGAGTTGTTCATACAACTCGGCGAGTCGGATGCAGATGACCTGAGTGTTGGAATAGAATGGGAACTCGTCGAGTATATGCCATACTCGACGAGTAGCAGCGAGAAGGGTTAAGAAATGCGAGTAGAGACTCAGCGAGTTGGCGGCCCAACTCGGCGAGTCAGGTCAACTGAAAGTTGACTTTGACCAGGAGAGTTGACTTTAGCCAGGGGTAAAAGAGTCATTTTACCTCGATGCAGTTATTAGTATTTGATTGAATATATTTGTGGAATTGTAGCCGGGGAGATACCGAAGCAGCAGCAGATAGTTTCCAGAGCCACACACTCAGCAGCCAGATCACAAGGTGAGTTTCCTTTCAGTAGGAACGGGTCTAAGGCCACAATGCTGGCCCGTTTAGCTATACGTAGTTTCCGGACTTCGGTCCGATGCAGATTTTAGTATGTTTGATGCCTTCGTGGCTTAGACAAGATTTCTGTGTTATGTTTTTCAGGTTACAGCCCGATGTAGTATGCTATTTATGTGCTCATGTTAGTTGCTATGCTTATGTTATGCTATGTTCAGTAGTTCCGGACTTCTATCCGATGCAGTTAGTTCCGGACATCGGTCCGATGCAGTTAGTTCTGGACTTTGGTCTGATGCAGGAGGCAAGGCCTCAGTAGTTCCGGATTTCGATCCGATGCAGAGGGCAAGGCCCTGGTTAGTTCCAGACTTTGGTCCGATGCAGTTTCCGAACTTCGGTCCGATGCAGTGGGTAAGGCCCAGTATGTGTTTATATGTATTGTATGGTATGTGGTAGTTTGGGGGAGCTCTCTAAGCTTCGTGCTTACAGTTTCAGTTTTTGTTTCAGGTACTTCCGCAAGCAAAGGGAAGAGCTCGGGTTGATGGCATCACACACACCACAGCTTCAGTTGTCATGGGAGTTGTTTTTAGTTTTTCATAGGTGGGATTTGATACAGTATTGATACAGTTTACTCATAACACTTTGGTATTGTTTTTGAGATATTGGCGTACGAGTTTTACCTTATGATATTATCATGGTGTTTTTAGTAATTATTAAACAAAAATTTTTGGGTCATATTTTGGGATGTTTCAACGCGTTTCTCAACCAGTGAGTTCATACCCGTACCCTTTTTCAAATGTATTTCAATGTTTTCAGGGGGGGAATACAAGCAAAAGTACAAGGAAATCTTGTACTTAAACGTGTTTTCAGTACAAATGTTTTATTTCATGTATGTTTCTAATATCGAAAATCGTGATAACTAATGATTCGAATTGTAGGGTATACTGTCAAACTAAAGTCAGATTTCTTTTAAAAGTGTTTTAAACTAAGATTAGTACGAATACGAATACGAACACGAATACGAATATAACCAATAGGATAGTACGAATACGAATACGAATACGAATACGAACACGAATACGAATATAACAAATAGGATAGTACGAATACGAATACGAATATGAATACGAATACGAATACGAATACGAATACAAATACGAATACGAATACGAACACGAACATGAATACGAATATAACCAATAGGATAGTACAAATACGAATGCGAATACGAATACGAATACGAATACAAATACAAATACGAACACGAATACGAATATAACCAATAGGATAGTGCAAATACGAATACGAATACGAATATGAATACGGATACTAATACGAATACGAATACGAATATGAATACGAATACGAACACGAATACGAATATAACCAATAGGATAGTACGAATACGAATACGAATAGATATATGAATACGAATGCGAAATGATGCCTTTGGATGACACCAAGACTTCGAATATACAGTTAGTGTACTCCTTGAGTGTCACCAGAGTTTCGAATTTAATACGAAAGTACGCCTCTAGACCTCTACTGAGTTTCGAATACATCCGCCTCAGAATGTCGACAGAGATTCGAAAATACATCTAATGTACACTTTTGGAAATCACCAGAACTTCGAAAACACTGTAATGTACGCTTCTGTGTGACTCCAAATATTTGAAAATACAACTAAGTCAGTAGATGATAAACATTCGAATGTAGGATAACTAAGAGTTTAGAATACTTAACTAATACTGCAAGTATGGTAATTATTAGTACTTCGAAATCAAACCTAAGAACCAACATCAACACATAGGAAAATATGGGATTTTCCTAAAGTAACATAACAACTAGTAACGAGATTAGAAACGAATAGATAACTCAATACATAGGAAAATATGGGATTTTCCTGGGATAGTAGAACAACTCATAAACGAATAAAGTAACAAACGAATAACTAAACTATTAGGAAAATATGGGATTTTCTTGGAATGACATAACAAACCGTTTTCGAATTGGTAACAAAAGGTAACTAAACTGTTTTCATAAGAAAATAACGGATTTTCTTGAACAACAACTTTTTCAGAAAGCAAAGGAAACTCGTTCTTTTCAAAACTAAACCGCTTATGAACTCACCAGCTTTATGCTGATTTTCAAACTGCTTGTATTCTCAAGTCAGCATTAGACGGGTACACAGCTACCCTTTGGAGAAGACGGAGCGTCCCGAAGACTAGTCTTTACTTTTGTTCATATGATATATGTATAACACTTGTATAAATTTTCTTTCAAACAGATGTAATCAATATTATGTAATGCAATGTTTTGTGTTTACTGTTTTACTATGTGCATTGGATTTGATACTCAACGTGGAGTCCGCCCCGGAAATGTTTCCGCCTTCGGTTTTCGGGGTGTGACACACATGTAACAATGTAAAATTTTAAATTATATTTACGATGATTGTGTTACTTTCTTTACTATTACTCAACTGTTATGATACTACATGAACTCATCCGCCCCTGAATGTTTCCGCCATTCTGGTTTCCATTCTGGTTTGGGGGTGTGACAATTTGAGCATAAGAACCTTTTCTCTCAAGTTACTCCAAGTGTTCTACTAGAATTTATATTATATGTACTTCATATTATGCAAGTTATAAAAATACCTTGGAATATCATATATTTGCATGTGTAATAGAGAAAACATAGATCCAAGGTTTATAGTGTTGCATGTACACCATAGGAGTGTTAGAATGCTCAAAACCCTTCAGTGTTATCAGAGCTAGGCCGGTTTTCAATTATACTTTATGCAAATTGCTAAAAAAACTATAAAAAAAAATCGATTTTCTGGCTATCTGGGCACTGGACTCGCCGAGTCCATGAAGAAAATAATCCTACCCGTCGAGTAGGTTCATACACTCGACGAGTAGGAGCCCATGACAGCATATTTTTGAATTTTAAGGCTGGAATTGGACTAGAATCATTACCCTAAGCTGTTTTTGAACCTATAAACATGTTTTTGATGTGGTAATTTTCATTCTAATCCAATTCAAAAGATAATTGTCAATACATTCATGTTTTGTATTAGTTTAATGATAAGGCTAATTACATAAAAATTGTTTGATTTGAATTATCTTGTTCTTATGAGTTTGCTTAGATTAATAGAAAAATTATGTGATAATGTGTTTTCAATCCAAATTGATCTAAAATTTATTTATAAAATGTGTTTTTATAACTTGTCCTCAAGTTATATGAAAATTCACATTTATGATTCTTAAAAACTCATAAGATTTCCATAAGTTATGAAAAATGGAGTCTTTTTTTTAATGTTTTAAAGTCTTCCATAACTTGTCCTCAAGTTATGGAACTTGAAAAGTTTTTCATTAAAACTACTTTAAACACATAAGTTATGGAATTGAAACGTTTTTGAATTATCTAAAACTTGCCTTTAAGTTTTGAAATTTGTAAAGTTTCCCGTCATGATTATTTTAATTCCAAGTTAAGCCCTTAGAATTTTAAAAGTTAAAATTCAACCATTATACTTTATAGTATTATAAGTTAATAATATATATGTATAAGATCAAGTGATTCTTACCGTTAGTAGGCCTCATTCATGAAGCCGATCTATAAGGGGGGTATAAGGTTATTGCCTATAAAATGGCAGTTTAATGGGTGTCCACTCTCACCCACCGCTTCCTTGACTAGTGGATGGTCATTAGCCGAACGGGTAGGACAAGAAATATAATTCTTCCTTCATTAAAAGTATGATTATAAATACTAAGTAACTAAAAACTTATGAATTCCCAGTCTTAGTTACTTAGGAGAATGTGAATTTGGTGCTAACCCATGAAATTACGCTTTGCACTATGCTTAATTCGGTTAGTGGAATGCGAGTCGTTAATCGGCACACTAGCTTGATTTAACAAGGTAGGAAAAGGTAACTCAATGTTTATCATAGTATCGGTGGAGCGCGTGTGGTTAACCGGCACATCGATTGAGTGATAAATATTAAGGGTACCAAGTATATTTGCATGGTTATTCACACCTTGTTTTGTGATCCTCGGCATCCCAGTCACAAAACTTGAGAGGGCACAATCGAGATTGAAACATCCCATTGAAAATATCAATGAATCTCAAAAGATCTAGGAGTTTCAAATCCAATGAAAACATAATAAATTATAGCGCTTTTCATGGTGGAAATTGGTGAATTGTCATTCACCTACCTTCAAATATTTTATAGCCTGGATTACGGCATCCCTCTTCCAAGTTATAAAATATTGTGTTGGGTCCTAGCCTTAATATTTCATATTGGGTGTCATATTAAGGACTTGAAATCAACTAACTTGAAGATCTCCCACATTATATGTAGGGTTTAGACATCTATGATCATCCCAAGTCCATTGGAACAAGCTTTCCTAATGAAGATGATGGTCCGTGGTTGGATAATGGAAAACATACTTCTCTTCCACCACCTCCTCCAATTATTCTACCTAACCCACAAGTTCTTGAATAGTTCAAGATCTCTTAAGCCCTATTGGCAAGCAAGGTCTATGTGTGCTCATATCTTGGAGATGAAGTCACATATTGACAAGCCAGGAGAGTTGGGTGTCAAAGTCTTTAGGAAGTTGGATGTTGACTAAGTTCTTCAATCAAATCCTAAGTCACATAGTAAGTTCTTTAAGGACTACTATGTAACATACTATGACATGACCCTTAACGATCTTATCTATTTGCATTGGTAAAGCAAATTTGATTAGAAGATCAACTTCCCAAACTTCCATGGATAGTGACAATGGTAACATTGGAAATCCAGAAAGGCTTCTCTTCCCACGGAAAGGGATTAACCATAGTTAACTGAGTTGACCAAATGGTAAAGAGAAAGGCAAGTCTGAGATAGTCCAGTGTACCATTCCTAAAGGTGTGACAACCTGAAATTTCCATTCTGAACAAACCATATCAAGCCAATAGAAGTTAGAACAGTTACAGTGAAATTTCAGACTTTGGGTATAAGTTTGAGTATTTCAGGTTTAGCACTTAAGGAGAAATTACGAGAGTGAATGCACTAGGGTTTTGTGCAACACTGTTATTCCAATACTCAATGATATTAGAGTTCATTCTGGGAATAAAATATTTTCTGCCAAAAGTCTCATGACTATATATAGAAATCTGAACCATATTCAATCATTAGTTGCATTTCCAACTAGAGAAAAGCTGAATTCTCTCTCACAGATCTTCGGGTTTTTATCCCAAATTGTGAGTACTTCTATCTAGTTATATTATATAGCTTATATTGTGTTTTATAACATCAAAATCGGATAAAAACCCCAAGAGTTAGGAGTTTACCGCCCAAGAACACTTGGAGAGTAAACTCCTTTTTAAGGGCCAAAAGAGTGCCCAATGTCCCTCAAAGCCTTGGAAATGAACCTAGAAGCTACCATTACATGTTTAGACCACCAAAAACCATTAAGAATCAAGGGTGAAAGTGACTTCACGGCCAAGAAAGTTCTTGGGCCGTGAACTCCATTTTAGGTTGCCAAAATGCCCTAAATGCCTTCATTGAGCCAAGAAACTAGCATAACACATTACCTTGATGTGTCTAGGACCCAAAACAATCAAAATACCAACACCTATGGGTGTTCACGGCCGCAAACACATGACCAATTGGTCCAAGGGATGAAAACTCAAGTTAGGGGCGTTTTGATGCCACAAACGCTTCCTAAGGCTTAGGCTTGAATTTAGACATGTACCCTAGTGAGTTTGGGACTAGCAAACACCATTAGAACACCAAGAGTAAGGTGTTCACGGCCCAAAAAGTTCCAGGGCCGTGAACTCCAAACAATAGTGCCAAATGGTGCTATAAACTCTTCTAAAGCCTTGTACACTAGCCTAGTTTAGTTCCTAGTTAAATTAGAGACTTGAAAACAGCACAAACACCCTCCCAAGGGAGATTACGACCGTAATCTCCATGGGATTTGGTCCCAGGGCCGTGAACTCCTCAAAGGAGTTAAAAGGAAGCCCAAACACTTGTATAAGCCTAGAAGCACTTCACCAATTGAGTTGTAATAATGTTAAGCTTCATTTAGGGGCCCTATAGAGAGTTTACGGCCAGGAGTTTACTCCCCTGGGCCGTAAACTCCCACACATATGGTCTTTTGACCATAAACTCTGATGTGTGCAAAACTCACTTAGTTTTAATCCTACTTTAATTATCAAATAACACACAAAAGGCAGTGAACCTATCAATTGTGGTATAGTTAAATAAGCAGGGTATCGAACACAGGGAACGAAAAATTAAATTAAAAATTAATTCTATCTAAGTTGATTGAGAAAATAGGGGTTTTTCTCTAGTTTTACAAGACTAGAAACTTACTAACTAAAACTAATTCAAGACTAGAAAAGGACAAATTAACTAGATTCAATAATGGGAAAGGAACTTCTGTTTAGTTCAACTCAGTTAACTTTATGGTTGATTTTAAGGTAATAGTGCAATGGATTAATTCTTTCGTTGGTTACCGATTCAAGTGATTAGGTTTATGTTCACTACCCTAATCCTTAGCAAATAAACTAATTCAAACAGTGGCCAATTGCTTAATTTAATTATATTTACTAGATTAATTATTCGGGTTAAGTTAGACTTGCAATAGCTAATTAATTCATTATTCTTAATTAACCTCTTGTTTGATGGTCATCTTACAAGCTTGCACATGAGTTTACTCAATTTCCTTATTAATTTTAGTTTCATGTTCATTAATTCTAGACATATGGTATAGTGGTCACATATCATATGAGCTTGATAATCAATAGATGTTCATGCTAATCAATTATCTTCCTATTAACAGAAAATTAATTATCATTCATAACACAAGGTTCTTTAGCAAGCTAAAATAACAATTAATCACCAACTTGGAATTAATCCTACCAATCAATCAAACCATATTGTCAACTTTGTATTCCCAAACAGAAGTCTAAAGAATTTAGTTCATAACTAAGGTAAATAACAGCAAACAAATAAGTTCAAGTTGCTTAATCATGTTGACAAAACAAAAGAATTAAGTAGAATGGTGAAATTATGCCTTAATTACTCCCGGGATTGGATTCTAGCTTCCTTGGTTGACTTCTAGGGTTCTCCTGGCTTCTTATTCGAAGCTAAGCACTTCTGAAACTTTCCAGAATTCCCCCTTCTCGATTTGTGGAGTTATCTTTATATATACGTTCCGACTCGTCGAGTCATATGGTGACTCGTCGAGTCCCTCTCACATTCTTCGTAATCCGATAACTATCTTGACTTCCGAATGATTATCCTTCTGATTCCGCGACCGGACTCGTCGAGTCAAGGGTCGACTCGACGAGTAGAAGCCTTTTTATGGGTGTTTTCTTTCTTCATTCCACTCTTGAGCTTCTAACCGCTTCTCTTGCTTCCTTTCGCTCCGAGCTTCATCCTTAGACTGAAAAACATAATTTAACACTTTTAAGTACCTTTTGTCCATAATATGCAACAATTTAGCTAATATATGAATAAATAAACTACACTTAATACACACTAAATATGCACATATCAAACTCCCATAAGAGGTCTTGCACTCCTTTGTTGTAACCCATTAGCCTCCTAGCACTTCCAAAATTGTTTTCCTCACATTAGGATGTTTATACATGTTTAATTAGTCCTATAATCACAAATTGTTTATATACATATGTCTTCAGATGAAATTAGGACCATTGTGTGTGTCTAAAGTCTTCACTTGACACCTAGCAGTCCTACCTCTTCAGTTCATATGTATCACCCACAACAGGTGAGTGTATACCCCTTAATCAACGTTTTAACTGTTTTTAAATGTTTTATTGGGGGGGGATACAAGTAGAATCATGCTAGTTTCTATATCAATCACATGTGATTAGTAAACAGCATTCAAATGATTGGCTACTCATTAGCCGTTTTACCAAACAGTTTACTTCAAATGTTTTTCATAAACAGTTTATGTGTTTAAAACTCCTTATTACACTGTACATTTTACTCTGTATGTTTCATTTCAAACTCATTTACAATTGTGTTTCAAACAAATGTTTCTTTATACTAAACTGTTTTCAAACCCATGCCTTCGAATCGTTTTCTAAATTGACAACGAGTCAATCTTTTCTTAGATAATAATTATGTTCAAAGGTTTTACAAAACTTAGTTTATGCTTTTATATTATAAATTGCATGCCAATATATGTATATTTATATAAGGAATGTTTAAAAGACTTAGAAAGGCTATCCACCCTATTTCCTTTCGCGCTTGAGATGTGGTCTCGTGGGATATCGGGTACCCGTCCGAAGGTCGTTTAAATATTAGTTATATATCATGTGTACATATATAGTCATAAAGGTCCTTCCAGTTCATCCAATGCCCTTGGGTAGCAAGGGTATACATCCATTTCCATACGTACCAGTTAGATTACTAGTAAACTACCATAGGGGTAGTTTAGGAAGATACTAGAACTATTACTAGAATGCTATATCATACAATGAGTCAGTTCATTCATGAGTCAATACTTTCTAGATATAGAGAGAACACACATTACAACTCGTACATGCAGAACATTACAGTACATTACTATACTATTACACAGATATTTTTATATGATTACACTTACATGAGTACAATTACATGATTACACTTACATGAGTACAATTACATGATCACACTTACATGAGTACGCTTACATATACATAGGACAGACGTCACTAGGTGCTATAGCATGGAACCAGTTCAGGATCTAACTATACCGATGAATCACAACGCAATTGTGATAGTTATATCAAGTATACATGATCATAGTAATGTGGATGCTCACGGCTTGCATACATGTAGGCATCGTGGGTAGGTCTCAAAATCCCTTTGACAGGGAGCGTATAGCCTGGGATCTAGACATCACATTATACCTTATCCCTCAAATAAGGCAGTTGAGTACCGATGTAGTTATTTATTTCAAATGCTACAATACTTAGAAGAATTACCCTAGAATTAAGGTAATTGGTACGACTGTAGTTCGGCACTACACCATAGTACTATTTCATTTTCCCATTACATTCACTTCGTGACATACACACGTCGCACGACAATGTAGAAACTATATTTTTGGTTAATGATAGTCATACTTGGGAAAATACACACTCTTATAAGAGACACACACAGACACTAGATGCCTTGGTAGAAGGCTACATATAGATCAGTTAAGTCTTGGTAGAAGACTCCCTGTTATAAAAGTAGGAATCATAGGGATTTCTAGGGTTTTTCAAATGTTTACAGTTATTTTATAAACATTTTCAATACTTACAATTGATATACATACAAATTCTTACATACAAATTAAGCCACTAAAATACTTATGATCTCACCAGCTTTAAAGTTGATACTCTCTTTCAAAATAACTTGTATCCTCAGGTCAAACATAGACAGGTACCGATGCAAGGTTTAGAGAAGATGGAGTTCGTTCAAGACTCATCTTTCATTTTGATTTATGCTTTAGTGTCTATTATAATTTGACAGAACACACTTGTATAATAATTATATTATTAATGCAATAGATGATGTTGTTGCTTGTTTACTACTTTTCATTGTTGTGATACTGTAAATGATGTCCTCTGCCCCAGAACGTTTCCGCCATTCATGGTTTTGGGGTGTGACAAATTGGTATCAGAGCATTGTTTATAGTGAATTAAGTATATCAACCCATAAAAGATATACTAACTATAAATACATAAGGGATTAAAAATACTATGACCAAGAGTTTATACTTTAAATAATAAAATATTTAATTAAGTATACGTGCCTGCATTCATACTAAAATCAGTGTCACTAGGACAGTACAAAAGAATTAGAATTATTGGGCAACACAGGTGGGCTTAGAGACATATGGTCAAAACTGGGAAGATATAGCCTGATCACCTATATTATCCAAGGGTTGACTAGCATCTGCCTAAGTGTAGTTGTGTGGTTGCAACAAGTTTAAAATCTTACCAACCCTACCACAAAGAGAACAGTAGAACATAACATTAAACTTAAAATACTATAGGAGTATTTGGTGTTACTATAAGTACTTTATACTTGAGAACTAAAACGGAATCTTCATTAATAAGTTGATAGTAGCTAGGTGGATACACTAAGGGTAGATGTAATTAGGATGGCATAGACTTAGAATCTGTGAAAGTTTTTACTTTACCCCTATTATGTTTGAATTTGGAGTTAATATCACTTATTCGAAGGCCTATCCTGTTTCGATTACATATAACTGGCATACACTTCACAAATAGCGATGTAACTAACGAAGATTGTCTAAAGAATTATCTAGATAGTTTCGTCTAATAATGATTTTCTTACCCCAATTCTCGCGTAGATAACATGGATGGACTCCATCCCCACGGCAACCAGTAACTTCCGAACGAAGTCATTGCTGGATGGTTTGGAGAAGAACCAGAGAATGATCGTCCGATTCCTTTGAATGATCACCATGATGAAGACCTTTCGGATCGTGGTAACTCCAAACCCGAGGTTGAGAACCTACCCCAGGCAGCTCCCGTTCCAATTCCTAAACCTCGTCCGAGTTTTCATGGCCCAACGCCTCCATGGGTTGAATGTTTGGAAGCATGGAGCGAAGATCAAGATCAACCTATTCAATTTAATGGAGATCGAAGCTTCTACAACGTAAATGAAGGGAGCGCAGCAGATAGAGTTCTACCAACCATGATCCGTAGAGTTGCCCGAAACGAAATTCAAGGCAGGACAGCCCTACTTCGTATCGAGGAAGTTGACACTAATGGAGGGATGCATATCCTTCGCACCAACAGACTTGAACATGCTCGTGAGAGATCTGAGAGAAACCACGAAACCCTGCTACAAGCACTAGCCGAAACCCGAGCCAAAGTCATTGAGCTACGAGTACATCAGAGGGTATACGAAAGATATCTGCTTGATATGGAACGTCAACTGGATGAGCTGAGAGTTCACCAGAGGGTTGACCATCGCCGGTAGTAGACGCTTTACTCTATTTTTCCTTGTTAAAAAGGAATCGTTTTTCTGTCTATGCCCGATGTTGCATTTTCTATGAAATTACCTTGTACTGTAAGTACTTTTGGTTAGGTCTTTATGCTGTCAAGAACTATCTTCTTTGGATATGATGTAAGACCTTTACAAGGTCATTTTCCCGAACTTTTACGTCATGAATACCAAAGATATTGACAGTCGGCTAACTCCTGTGTCGTTCTTTATTTGAGTACTCTTATCATACCTTCATTAGAGTCTATCTGAAACATGCTTTAGTCATTTAACTCCAGAGACACCTCCAAGTCACTTTTAATGGTTGGATCCTGTTATTCACCAACCAACAATACCTCGGCTTGAACGACAAACGTTTTGAGACCATTCTACAAACTCACTTCCATTCCATTACTAGGACTGCATCATAGGGATGTAGGTCAATCCTTCATAAACACACCTCCATTTCGTACTAGGACTGCATCATAGGGATGTAGGTCAAATTTTCGAGAACATAGTCTTGCTCTTTACTTAGACAATCAAAGTACATCTAGGGTCAACCAGAATCGCTCACAAAATCCTTATCTTTTGTGTTCACAGAATCATGTCGTCATCCGGAAACAGTCAGCCGAGCAACGAAACCCCTGCCTTTCCTATGGATGTCGCTACCTTTCAAACCACAGTTACAACTGCCGTGATAGTTTCCGTGACAGTTGTCCTTGCGCACCGTAGCGCTATTAGCACAATCAATGTTGATGATGGGATTGAAGTTTCCAATCGTGGTATCCACCCAAGAAGTCACCAAGCAGTAACAGTCACAGGCTCGCAAATCCGAAAGATAGAGAACAAGAAACGAAGGCGTCAAGTCCAGAAAGAACGCAAGAAATCCCGAAAACTTGCCCTGCAACAACAGCAAGTGGAAACCCCTGCCATTTCCGTACCGAGCAGGCCATATAAAGGAACACTCCCGAAGTGCGACAGGTGCAATTACCACCACGAGGGAATTTGCCAAGCCTGGCAATGCAATAATTGCAACAAGATGGGGCACATTGCTCGTTTCTGTAGAACTACCTCCACCACTGGAGCAATCCTAGTTTGCTATAATTCTGGTGAGTTTGGGCAATGTAAAAGAGATTATCCGAAAAAGGAAGTCAAGGAAAGAACTCGCGTCCCCATAACTCCTACTCGACACCTCACTACCACCACCAATGTTGGTGTTGTCCATATATGTCACCAATGCGGTGAAATATGACACCTCAAGAAGGATTGCCCGATAGCAAAGAACTCGGGTGAATATGGGAAGATTCTCAGGATTACAGCTGCGGGAGAACCTGCTCCGGAACCCACGTTAATGTAATTTAGGCCTTTCATTGTAAAAGACTTATAAACTATCCAGAACTAGTGCAACTAGAGTCTTACCATTTGCGAGATCTTGCTGTATACGGATGCTCGTGCTGCGTATACTTGTCTTTTGTAGTATACCCTATTCGCAGCAATAGTCTTGTAGTAAATCTAAAGAACTGTAACTCTGTTCATGGTTGCACGGTTGTGTTTTGTCTGTAAACGTCTTATGTTCAAATCTAATGTCTTTAAGTATCCGTATGATTCTGACATTATCATACAACTAGATTCAATTTGATCCACACCATACTAGCATCATACGCACATCTCTTTCTTCGAAATCGCCTTTCCAGCGAAGCCGTCAGATCAGAACACCAAAGTACTCATGCGTGGAGTACCTCTTAGTCCTTCTCTTTTCCGAAGAAATCCCCGAAATACCACTTGTACAGTACGTCAAGTTCAATCCAAAAATCCATACGGTTTATCTATCACTGAGGAATATATACATAAGGGTAATATATAATCAAGGTTCTACAGGTTTAAAATTGATGATTCCGCTTTAACTTCTTTTCCCTCGATAGGATGTGAGCTTAAAGAAGAATCAGTTATTCGACTACCTTTTCAATCTTGATTATATACGACTCGTAGACACGAGATTGTGATTGTGAAACCATGTATGAATTCTAGTATGAACTTTAGGACGGAGAACTGCCCAAGCTTATGAGTAATCGCATCGTCATGTGAACAAACTTAGAACCCGGTACGACTCCTGTAAACCAATCTCACTACAGTCTAAACACCTACGGAGATACAAGAACAGCTCGGACAACTTAGCGAACTACACAGAAATAGAATTAGAAGACTAGGCTTCTTATTCTGGAGAACCCCAATCATATTCTTCTAGAGATCGACGGATTGCATGGTATGTACCTCGGCTATCAAGGACTCCGTCAAGATTTTCCAGTAGAAATCGTTATATCTGCCTCGCATAAATGATTTGGTTGAGCATACGCAAGGAAAGAATTACTTTGAGAAATGGATATGATATCCGAATATCACCAGTTCGAGTGTTAGGGAAGGATGTCCGAAAGACTATCTTCCGCACTCGATGCGGACACTTCGAGTCCGTAGTAATACCCTTCGAATAGGACTAATAGGCCCATAGTATTCATGAGTTTAATGAATAGGGCATGTCTTTCTTACTTGGATCAGTTCGTCATTTCTCCATGTAATGACTTACTTATCTACCCTCGTAGTAAGAAGAAACCCATGGAAACATTACCTTCAGAGGTACTTTTCGCGAAGTTTGCTAAGCACAAGTTTTGAAATTGAAGAGTCAAATTTCTATGACACACTATAAGTGATGTGGGAAATTTTGAGTACTCTTACAATTTGTCAAAACCGTTGAGAATTTGTTGACACCAGAGACGCCGATAGTCATTCGCCAAATTCTAGGTCTTATCGACCTACTGTCATAGTTATTCAGAACCCCTCACGAATTACAGAAACCTTTATGACTCTGACCCAGCGAGGGGTGTCCCTTGACTGGGAAGTTAAACAAGAAAAAGAAACCTTGGAGATTCCAAGTGAGTGACCAAGTTCTTTAGGAGAACTCACTCTGGGAATGGCTTAATATGCTTTGTATCGCGTGGAAAGCTAAATCCAAGATAGTTAGGACCTCCGAGATTCTTACCAGAATCGGTCATGTATCTCACAAACTAGATCTACTCCACGAACTCAGTAATGTACATTCTACTCTTCGCTTCTCGATCGTGAAACCATACCTTTCCGGTAGGACTCTTGTAAGTTCACTCGTCCAGATCCTCGCCTTCGTATTAGAACCGTAGTGACCCTCGACCGAGAGGTCAAGCGGACAAAGCAACGTCGGTGCCAGTTAGTGAAGGTTTGTTGGGATACCAACCGAGAACCCGATTTCACTTAGGAGCGCTAGAACCAATCGATTAGGAAGTTTCCTCCTCATAACTCGATCATTCATACCTACTTCCTTATCAAAATTCTAATTTCGGGATGAAATTCCCTTTAACAGGGGGATGATGTGATAACCCGAAATTTCCATTCTGAACAAACCATATCAAGCCAATAGAAGTTAGAACAGTTACAGTGAAATTTCAGACTTTGGGTATAAGTTTAAGTATTTCATGTTTAGCACTTAAGGAGATATCAGGAGAGTGGATGCACTAGGGTTTTGTGCAACACTGTTATTCCAATACTCAATGATATTAGAGTTCATTCCGGGAATAAAATATTTTCTGCCAAAAGTCTCAGGACTATATATAGAAATCTGAACCATATTCAATCATTAGTTGCATTTCCAACTAGAGAAAAGCTGAATTCTCTCTCACGGATCTTCGGGTTTTTATCCCAAATCGTGAGTACTTCTATCTAGTTATATTATATATCTTAGATTGTGTTTTATAACATCAAAATCGGATCAAAACCCCAAGATTTGGGAGTTTACCGCCCAAGAACACTTGGAGAGTAAACTCCTTTTTAAGGGCCAAAAGAGTGCCCAATGTCCCTCAAAGCCTTGGAAATGAACCTAGAAGCTACCATTACATGTTTAGACCACCAAAAACAATTAAGAATCAAGGGTGAAAGTGAGTTCATGGCCAAGGAAGTTCTTGGGCCGTGAACTCCATTTTAAGTTACCAAAATGCCCTAAATGCCTTCATTGAGCCAAGAAACTAGCATAGCACATTACCTTGATGTGTCTAGGACCCAAAACAATCAAAATACCAACACCTATGGGTGTTCACAGCTGCAAACACATGACCAATTGGTCCAAGGGCCGAAAACTCAAGTTAGGGGTGTTTTGATGCCACAAACGCTTCCTAAGGCTTAGGATTGAATTTAGACATGTACCCTAATGAGTTTGGGACTAGCAAACACCATTAGAACACAAAGAGTAAGGTGTTCACGGCCCAAAAAGTTCCAGGGCCGTGAACTCCAAACAATAGTGCCAAATGGTGCTATAAACTCTTCTAAAGCCTTGTACACTAGCCTAGTTTAGTTCCTAGTTTAATTAGAGATTTGAAAACACCACAAACACCCTCCCAAGGGAGATTACGACCGTAATCTCCATGAGATTTGGTCCCAGGGCCGTGAACTCCTCAAAGGAGTTAAAAGGTAGCCCAAACACTTGTTTAAGCCTAGAAGCACTTCACCAATTGAGTTGTAATAATGTTAAGCTTCATTTAGGGGGCCTATAGAGAGTTTACGGCCAGGAGTTTACTCCCCTGGGCCGTAAACTCCCACACATATGGTCTTTTGACCATAAACTCCCATAAGAGGTCATGCACTCCTTTGTTGCAACCTATTAGCCTCCTAGCACTTGACCAAAAGTGTTTTCCTCGCATTAGGATGTTTATACATGTTTAATTAGTGCTATAATCACTAATTGTTTATAGAGAAAGTTTTGTAAAATAGACTAGCAAAAGTGAAGTAGGTAAAGGAGGTGGTGACCAACTCTGCCACGTGTTGTAATTTTTATGGTGTTACATCGCTTTTGTTTCGGTTAAAATCGCACGGACTTTGAAAAATCATAACATTCGCATATGAGCTTTGTTTTCAACATTCTTTTATATGCACAGGTTCTTATCAACGAGTACTAAAACTTTCGTTTAGATTTCATTAACTAATTTGCCTTCTATTTTCACTTCATAGTTTGTAAAAATTACATTATTAAATACTTTACGAAATTCATAACTACTTCATACAAGTTCTATTTTTGATGTACTAAATATTTATGCATTCGTATTTATGAGGACATCGACTCTCTTTTACATAACTTTGGCTAACGAGTAATTGTTCTTCGTTTCATATGTTATGAAACACACTTTTGTACTGTGTCGAACGTAAAATTTCGAAAAATCATAACTTATTCATATGATTTCAGATTTTGGCGTTCCTTATACTCACAGGTTCGTAATCACGACTACTAAAACTTTCATCAAGATTATTTATCCTAAATAATATTTTACTTCTAATTATTAGTTATCACATTTTGCTACGTTTATAACAATATTTTATATAAATATTATATTAACATAATATTTATCTTGTGTAACACCTATACAGTAATCATATATAAATAACATTTTGTAAAAATGTAACATGCTAGAAAATGCTTATTTATTCTACAATACAGTATACATTAATTTACTAGCATAAATGAGGATGTCTAACATAAACAATGTTTGATGTTTTAAATAATTACGATGATAGAAATTAAAATCTAAAACAAATAAACTTTTAAAATTAATTAATCATACCAACAACTATAAAATTATTAAACTATATATTATATTTAATTTTATTCATAAGTAATCTGTAGGTAGAGACAATTGTGACAACTGTGATTATAAAATTTTAAAAGATGTATAAGTTATCATATAATTCAAAACAAAAAATGTTCATACCAACGTATTTTACGATTTATTATATAAGAGCTAGTAACAACATTATTGATATATTTAAAAAACATATATTTGTAAAGATTTTAAATATATTGTTCTATTCTACACAGCATGAGGGTATTCGTCTAGTATACTTATAAAAGAGACATTTTTCTCACAACTGTTTAATTTTTTTCTAATAATTATTTTATATTGATTAATAATGTTAAATTAATGGATAACTAAACTCTAATCATAAATTAACTAATCTACAATATTAAAATATCGTATTTTAATTTTATTCATAAAATTATGCATTTAACTTTTTAACATATTATACTTAACTTATTAGTTTAGATATATTGTTGTATGCGGGCAATTATCATTTTAAAGTCACAACTTTTATACAATTTATGATTTTATGCAAAATATTTAAATTCGTGAAACAAAATTAAAATAATTAAGAGTTTCCAATTACATTATTTTAAATAACTTATCACAATAATAGTTAAATGTAACATTATATATAAAAATTATATTGTTACTTTTAAAACAAAAACAATGTTTGATGTTTTATACAATTACAATGATACAAATTAAAATCTTATGAAAATAAACTTTTTAAAATTCATAAATCATAACAATAACTTCAAATATCATTAAACCATATATTATATTTAATTTATTAATGAGTAACCCGCAAGTAGAGACCATTGAGACAATTAAGATTTTAGAATTTTAAAATTTGTCTACATTATCGTACAATTCAAAACTAACAATGTATATACCATTAGAGCAACCTATTATAAGATTTATTATATAAGAGCTAACAACAACATCATTGATATATTTAAAAAAACATATATTTGTAAATATTCAAATATATTTTATATTTTGTGCAATGCATGGGTATTCATCTAGTGTAATAAATAAAACACAATGTTATATTGATAAATGATTAATACATTTTATAGAAAAAAATCAATAAAAATATAATCCTTTCATTTTAAAATAATTCAATAAATATCGATACAAGGTAAACAGGCAACGAGTTGTGCCGCTAACCCTTTTTGGATTGCAAAATTAGTTCTTTTGAAAACAATATTCGCGGATCTATGAGATATAACATTACTATGCATGACCCATTAGACTCTATTGAAGAATTTCACCGCCTCTGGTGCGTAAAAACCAAATGTGTCAAATGCGAATGGTATAAACACATGTTGATTTTCAATGAATGCATTCTTGTGTTTTGTCACTTTGCACGCGATGACTTTCAAAGTAACATGTCCCACTACGAAACCCTATATACTCAAACCCATGAGAGGGGAGACCCCAGTAAGATCCACACAAGTATGCTTCCCTCATACCCATCCAAATACCTAATTGTCAACCGACCTGAGTGTCTTCCATCCAGCGGGTCGATCAAAAAGTTCATAGCTGCTTTTTTCTTGACGAAAATACCAGCATGTAGATAGGCATCAAAGAGAAAATCCTTAACCACATCATGTCTATATTTTAGGCCATGGATCTCTCTACAATGAACTACATGCTCCCCAAAGGTGCCCAAACATGCCTTGCGGTAAACTAGAGTACTAGACATATCTCGTCAATCAAGAATAGAGGAATCATGAGGCGGTAATGAAGGATAGTATGATATTGCATAGGAGACATATTATGGCTGAGGACATTAATTGGAATAGTTAGTAGAAAATCCTGAGCATGAGGTGCTCGAAGACAGTCAAAAATTGATTTCTATCTAACAGTCATGTCTAAGTCAACTTCCATATCTTTGATGATTTTGCTAAAAAAAAGGCACACACAAATGCTTTTTGGGATTTATATGGGGGTGTCCTATTGTTAATTGGTTGGAAAAGTTCATGGTGATTGGTTGATGTCCTTCAAAGTGTTGGATTTTTGTGATGACGACGAAAAGTATGTATGTACCATGTTGTTGTCATTGTCTTTATTCATGTAATATCATAAAAATACGAAAAGTATAAACTCAATTAATTCCCTTAAATAAAGAATCTCATCTAATGCTTTTACATATCCAAAACCTTACTCAAGTTAAACTTAAACTTTAATTCATTGCACTTCAATTTGTTACTCTGCATGTCTGTCATACACATCCTTTTATTTTTCTACATTTACAAACAAACCAAGTTAGAATATCTACTTTCCACAGTTTCAAGTTTACAATTGAACATGATTTATTTCTATTTCTCAACGTACTATCGATTATATCTTCTTACTAACATTTACAGCTTCGATAATGTGTTGTTTTGTAGGAAAATAAACATCGCAAAGCTTACGTTGCTTTAATGTATTTATTGCTAAGGTATAGACATTTTTTTATTTGATGATTTTTTTAACTTGATGAATATAAATATATTTGATTATCTTTCATTTTGCAAAACATGTCATTTTTAATTTTTTTTAAACTGTGAAAAAGATTGGCTAACTTTTTAGGAGCTTATTGGTGGGAAAATTCTTCCTGTGTGTAATGGTGACAGCTACAAGTTTCATGCTACCGGGAGAGAGGATATAGATGAATGTATACATTCTTTACTTAGTGTGTATTTTTTAGACTTTGTTGTCCAATAAAAGGTGATCTGATCATTAAAGTTGTGTACTTTTCAGGTAAGATACAAAATACATGTTTTGTCCCTTCTGAAGTATCCGGCAAGGAAATGGAAAACAAGATAAATAGTCTGGAAAGTAATCTGGTGAGTTAGCCTTAATTTGGATTTAATAGGTTGTGTTTGTTACAATGGACAAACTTTTTAGGGCTATTTTGTATTAAATGATTGAGGAAGGTATTTATGTCTTTTTTGAAGACTAACATTAAAAAATTGGATCTATATTGAATACATTGTGTACCTAGGTTAGAGTAAGACATCTGAAGGTTGTAGGGAGTTAAGGATGGAGCTTAATGCATGAACGAGAAGCATAAAAACAGGTAATTGATACTTTCATATTCAAATAAATGAAAATTTGAAAGTATGATGATATAATATAATAAATAAATAAATAAAAGTAAATTGGTGTTTATATCTCGCCCTGTAAGTGATGATGATGTGGAAGCTGTGACATCGCTCAAGGACTTGGTAAGTTATATGTGGGCCCTTGAAAATATATATTATTACTAATGAACATTATATATGTTTTTATTATTATCACAATATACTTTAAATAATTGAGCTAATTATATAAGTGGAACATGTTTTGTATTTTATTAACATACCTGTAGTTAATATTAAGGTACTATAACAATTAAAAAAAATAAATGAAAGTATGTTGCTACTTCTTGTATTTTTAAACAATAAATTTCTTGGGTGTTGCAAAAAGTTTTGTAGAGGACTCTGTAATGGTTCTTCACCGACGAACCTCTTTAGATTGTGAAAAGACTATTCATTGGTAAAACTATGCATCTATTAATTGCAGATGAATAGTGTGAAATTTGATGTAAAAGTTGCAGCAATGCAAAATATAAGAGGAAATTAAGAATTATGGTACTTTGAAATCAAATATCGGTTAATGTTAAACTTTGATATTTGATGTTTTAGGAAATGATTACTTTAAGAGTATAGTTATTATTACTTTGGATAATTGAATGTTAATGTTTGTTTTTGCAATGTATAACTTATTTGATGTTTTTTCGTATTTTTATTTTACATTTGCAATAAAAAAACAAAAATATTGTTATTATGTTATTAAATTTGCGTGAGATCAGTCATGCACTAATTTTTTTTTGGTATCACACGTTTGCAAGGGATCAGCGACAGACTACAAAAATCTAGTATCATATATTTTGCGACAGTAGTGATGGACGACAAAAACCTGGAATCATTCATTTGCGACAGATCAACAACGAACTACAAAAAAAACAAATATGGAAATTTGAGACGGATTAGCGACGGAATATTTTTATTACATTTTGTCGCTGATGTTCTAAATAAGTGTAGTATGTGATTATGGATAATCTGTCGCTAAATCGTCGTTAAGAAAAACTAGTACATCGCAAAATCCCTTTCTGACACATTAGCCACGATTAAATTAGCTATGGATTCTATTTGTTGTTGATTCGTCACAAACAATCATTAGCAAAGGAATAGCGCCGAATCGGTCCATCTCTGAAACCCTTGTTTCTAGTAGTGTTACAACGCTAAACATCAAATATATGATATACATTGGGACACAAATATAAAATAACATATAATAAAATATAGCTATAATAGTATGTGTGTGAGAACCCCACAGTCAGAACGAGATGTCTCAAACGAACATTCAAGCTGGATCTGAAGTTAAGAACACAAAGGTGAGGGGAAACCCTTACTAAAGATATCGACATACTGAGATGATGAAGGAACATGAAAAAAATGAACATGACTACTGGAAAACTTATCTTAAACTAAATGGATGTCAGTCTCTATGTGGTTTGTTTGTTGGTGTTAAACATGATTAATGGATAGACACACGACATTGACATTGGTACAATAAACAAGTTTTCCAGATAAGGAGAGATAGTGCAGCTCTTGAAGAAGCTTCTGAAGCTAGCTGGTTTCTGCTACCACGTTTACAATGTCATGGTACCTACCATCTACACTTGATCAAGATATAGTACACTGTCGTTTGGATGACCATGAGAGAAGGTTCTGATCAAGGAATATACAATATTCTGAGGTGGATCGACAAGTGGTCGGACAACCTGCTCAGTCAACATCTGAATATGAGATAAGACCACATTAAGGACTATAGTTTATGATCCAAAGAGCCCTATAAGTACCAAAGAATGTATTTAAGAGATGAGAAGCAGGGCTCTATGTGGTTGTGAATGTATAGGCATACTTGTTAAACAACATATGTAATATCAAGTATGGTAAAGGTTTGATATTTGAGAGCACTTACAAGGATTTTTGTAGAGGGTGGTGTCATCTACCACGGGTCTTATACCATCAAACTTGGTTGAGGTATTAGTCGTGGATGTAGGCATGTTTGTGCACCGAAGGACACAATGACATATTTTTGTTGAGACAATAACATGCCATGTTGCTCTCGAGTTACTGCAGTGCCAAGAAAATAGTTCAAAGAGCCCAAATCAAATTTGGCAAACTCTAAACGAAGCGTGGTGATAACCTGTCGAAGAAGACCAGTAGACGAAGCATTCAAGAATTTGGCATCCACGTACAATAGAAAATAGGCTATATGAGTACCCCTAAAATATATAAACTAATAATAATTTGACCGAAATGAGAACAAATCCATACTGTACATCGGAAAATATGTGAAAGGAAATCGGAGGTGTTCGCTTGAGAACATAGATAGATCTCCGAAACAGACAAAGATGATCGGGATGATACGGATCTTGAAAACTGTGGTTCATCCATCTAGAGTGTTGATGCATCTTGACAGTATCCTACAAATAATCATGAATAAATGTGTTATTTGTTGAAAATAGTGCCCATAATTATTTAAAACCAGTTGAAACAGATGTTAATTGGATTATAACATATCAAAGGGATTATAGTTTGGCGGCATCCGGTGTTGCCCCCCTCATTGAGGTTGAGAGTTCAAGTTCCGTCGTGAACATAGGTGAATTTAAGGTGTAATTTAAGAGTAGTTTAGATTTGTCGTTTAAAAAAATATATTAGAACGTGGTTTTATTATACCAAATCATGAGTTTGTGACTTTGTGACACAATACCAGTTTAGCAAACATTAAAGATATTATTATGTTCATTTTGTCATGATATTCGTCTGTTTTTTGTGTTATTAAATCCAATTTGTTGTTTATTACACCATTAAATACTCGCCGATAACTTCTTTTTGGCCGTATATAGTTTATTTCATCATATTATATGGTCATGTTGTGACATTATTAATGCTTAATATAAGGTGTTATTATAATTATTATGAATTACGATTGACTCATGGCTAAAACATAAAAGTTATCGATGAAGTTCTGTTGATAAATGCCAAAAAAAAAATGGAGTTGAGCATATGATATTTTCAATGAGATATAAAAAAATAGTAACTTTCAAGGAATAATATATATCACATTTACAATTTCTACAAGCAATGTATGTTATTTTCCACACATAATAACAATGAACTAATAACTTTTCACCAAATGTACCTACACTTCGTTACCGATGACAGCAATGTACTTCATTTTTACAATATTGTTTACTCAAAAACCGAGATACTTGCATTTTCAACCATTATGGCAATATATATAATTACACATCATGCAACAATTAAACATCAACGTAAATGTAAAATGGTTATCCATTTATGATCTAGGTGGGCAGAACTCAGATTAGAAAGAACAATCACCATATCAAGAGAAAAGCCCCCAACACACTATCCACAACAAAGTTGATTAAAGCATTACGCTTTCACTTTTTTGGTTATTAGCATAATATAATATACTTGCATACAATAAAAGATATACCCAAAATACCTTCGTGGGCTCTGCTGATTAACCACGAACCTCAAACTTATTGGTACTCGGTGTATCTCTCATTATTCATGTATTGAGCAAACTCAGAATTGTACGCAATTCCTTTAAAGGTCTTATAATCACTCCACCACTTCATCAAACTGCTTCCTGCCACGAAAACTTCCGGTGACAATGAGAAATCTTTGATTGCACGTAAAACATCTTCCTCAAAGCGCTTAAGGTTGGTTGTCTTGAGGTTGATTGTAATGTCATCCAAGCCCCCATTCTTCAATTCTCTTAGTGAAATCAACGCCTCCTCTACATGCGCCCAAAAGCAAGAATCCTCGGTAAGACTAGCAGCCTTGGTTTTCTTACCTTTTGGAGTTTGATCGTTGTCATCCAGCTTCGACCAGTTCTCTAATAACATGTAGTGTTTATGTTCTGCTGACTTTGATCTATTATCTATGTAGTTTGTCTTCCCCTTTTTGTAGTAATCCGCTATGTCTAGTGGCTCAACGATCCTTCTGTAGTTGGTTCCACCATAAAGCCAACGTTTACGCAGCTTCGCACCTTCCTTTTGTGGCATTAGCTCCTTTTGTTCAACAATCTTCTTCCAATATTGGTTCAAGATACGTTGATTTCGGATGATTTCTTGTTGGCCTCGGATTTCTTCTATGGTTTTGGTTTCGGCATTCTTGAAGCTATCATAATAACCCCCTCTTGATCTTTGGCCCTTCATATACCATTCCATGTATGTCAAACTTATCTTCATTTCGTTTAGCTTCTTTGTTGGTTCGTATGCATTAACCATCCTCTTTGTCTTGATCATCTTCTCACATTTCTCTTTAGTTTTGGTAATCAGATATTCTGAATCATCTTTTAACAGACCAATTTCCTGAAATTGCAACATGATCCCCGCTGTCAACGGAGTCAAGTTGAATCCACCGAATTCAGAAGGTCCACGATACAAAATCTTCCTTCTGATCAAACGCAATTCGTTGGTATAATCATGCGTTTGGTAGTTTCCACCATTTGATGACGCCATGTCATCAAGAACTGCGAGGATTGTCTCTTGATCTTCAAAAGCGGTGTGCCCACCGGATTCTGTGCAAAAGAGGAAAGTCCCGAAAGGCTTGTATAAAGTCTTCGATGAGAAAACACTAGCAAGAGTATCCGTATTTGCAACCACGTTTAGGAAACATGAACTCCATTGTGGGCGTTCACAGATAGCACTTCGGAGAGTTCCATCACCAAGAAGGGGAGCACCGAAAGTTATGCAAATAGGGCGTTTTGCAGTTTTTAAACCTTTAGATTCTTCCACATCTACAGCATGTTGGTGAAGTAGCGCAAAAAGAATGGCGAGGTATCCCCCAAGACCATGTCCAGTGACGATCAATGGACTGTCTTTATGCTGAAAAACAAATATTAAACAGATAAGAAGAGATAACATAATAGTGGGATTCATTTTGATTTCTAAATCTGCTACAAAAGAAATGGTACCTGTTTTAGGAGCTCCAAAAGCTTGTCAAAATGTTGCTCAAAAAGCTCGATAGCAGCTTTGTTAATGGAGCACTTGGGGTTGACTTTTGTGGAAATGAAGTTCAAGTCTTCGTGGTTTTCTGGTGAAACCAGATCCATCGCACTATTATTAATTAGAATTGAATAATCAGACAAAGAGTTGAAAGCCAAAACATTGAATCCAGAACGAGTTGGGTGAAGTTGATGAGTGGAAGAAGTTTGGGAAATTGCTCGATAAGCATCTTGAATGACATCTGTGCTGCCAAGAAACTTGCCCAGTTCGACTTCACTGCTGAACCTGCAAGTTTTTTCCAATAAAAAACTGATCCATTAATGGCAGTAAATTAACAAAAGCATTTAAAAAAAAAAAAAAAAAAACGAAACCCGTTATCAAGATTCGATGTTGTGATGATTAAACGAGGTTAATATCTATGTAAGCTTACATCTTTTGGTCTTTCATCTTCTTTCTGTATTCTTTTTGAGAAACTTTTGGGTGTGTTTGTTTTAGATGTTGAAGACGATGGAACGAAGCTTTAATTCAGATATTCGTTTTGGTAGGTATGTAACATGTCAAGATATAAGTATTTAAAAGAATCCTTTCTGTGTTGATTTTTAATTGACTGGGAAAAGTCGTGGTGATTGGTTCGATGTTTCAAATTATTAACTTTTTGTAACGTCGACCAAGACTCGATCTGTCCCTACCAAAGTACTAAGTCGTCGCCAATGCCATTGTTCATTTTACACCGAGTATATCTTCTGATTAACAATGACAACTTGGATAATGTGTTTTTGTAAGAGAATAAACCTGAATGATAGGGTGATGATTACTTGGTATTTTTACGTCATTTTGATAGGATCAGGCATAAATGACACCTTTCAAAGCTTGATGGTTGCCTTTTATGTATTTATTGGTAAGGTGTATACAACGTTTTTTTATGATGAATTTTTTACTACATACACATAAAACGATTTGATAGAAAAAGTTAGGTAAACATAAGTTATTCTTACTATGTTCTGTAATTTCACAAATCTACTTTCATTTAATCTTCATTCCTTTACATAAAGACATTTTTTTTTAACATTATTTACCTACACAATATGTTTTTTTTTTTAATTAAAACCCAACAGTAAGGTGTACAAGATTTTTTGCTATGTACCGAGAGTATAAAATTTAAGTTGTATTTAATAAGTCAAAAGGTAGCTTATAGACAAAGTTAATAAAAAACTCCTTAAACATATTTTTTAATGTCCTTTTATGTTATTTACAATATTCAGCTAGCTTATCAATTATTTTTAACAAACGTTATTTTTTACTAGTTAGTTTTTCAGTTATGAGCTAATTTTTCAAATAACAATTATCTTTTCAAATTACCAGTTAGTTTTTTAGCTAGTACGTCAAACATAGCTTAACTTTTTAGGAGTTTTTTTAAAAAAAATCAAATATACCCCTTAATTAATAATAAAAAACATAATATTTTAAATGTCGTTTTATGTTATTTTATATCATTCATCTAACTTATCAGTCTGTTTATTATCAACTAGCTTTTCAACTATCAACTAGTTTTTCAGTTAACAACTAACTTTCTAGGGGAAATCTCCGATAAAGTTCCAATATTTTGGACTAGTTTACGGTTTAATTCCAACTTTAGTTTTTTTTAACAGAATAGTCGCAATATTTTATAATTATAACTTTTTTTCTCAACAGAAAATGACACATTATCATATAAAATTATAATATTGGTACTTTTCTGTTCAAAAAATAAATTTTGGGATAGAACCGTAACCTAACTCAAAATATTGAGACTTTATTGGAAATTTCTCAACTTTTCAGCTAGTGTGTCAAACATAAGTATTAAGTATTGTATGAATATATATATATATATATATATATATATATATATATGTATATATATATATATATATGTGTGTGTGTGTGTGTGTGTTAGGATCTATTTTCTTTCATTTTTACCAAATCGAATAAAATTTTATAATAATAATTTTACATAATATTTATTAATTTTAATAATATAAGAAAAGTCAAAACGATGAGAACAAGGGAACAAAATGTGAAGAGTTGGTGTTTTAATTCCACCATCAACATCTTAATCAATATCAATTCTAATGAGTATTGCATTTTGCAAAAGAAAAAAAATGATACATAAACCCTAGTGGCCAACCGACGTCGACTGGCCTAGAAAAAATACTATCTCCACCCAACAGTGGTAATCAAAGTCACTAATGATTGACTGGGAATGTGACAAAAGGAATAAGGATGGGTGGGAATGGCGATTTACAAAACCGAACAAGGTTAACAAGGAACAAAAAAAGACATGATGAAATACAAAACCAACAAAAGATCAACCTTTACTTTTCAAAAGTGGAAGAGATCTCAACTACTATGTACATAACGAAGTTTCATCAAGCTATAAGTCAAAATATATATGGAGGATGTGTGAAAAACATGGGGTTGTGGTGGATGTGCATATTAGAAGGAAACTCTCTAAGGTGGGAAGAAGATTCTTGTTTGTACGATTCTTACATGTGGAAGCCGATCATGTCTTGGATCGCAAGTTATGTGAAGTATGGATTGGTAATTACCACATTTTTGCTTCAATCGCTCGATTTTCGTGCAAGGAAAATATAGGTAACACAACACGAATGTTTAATTATTTCATGAAAATAAGGACAACAACAAATATGCATAAGGTCGGGGAGGGATGTGCAAAAACTTTTTCTTTTATACTAAAACGGATCAGACTCTGGAACAAGAATACATAGATACATGCAAACAAAAAAAACATTAACTTGTGTTGAGTGATTTTTTTGGTGATCCAGAACTCGGCGTGTGTGGTTCTAGGAAAAGTGAGGGAACTACATGCAATTGAAAACTTATACAAAATCTTTAAAAATGAAGGATTTAAGACGTTTATATATATATTATGTAGGTTGTACTTAGGCAAGGATTGAGTTTAACACTCAATCTGAATGTACTAAATTCAAGAATACTTATGATATCATGTGTTTTTTCATTGATCTCAAGTCGGTGCCAACGACTTTTAGGGACAATGACTACATGATCTGGATGGAGATTCTAAAATATCTCGTGTGTAGCACTCGGTTCCTGGTATGTAATTTATTTTGTTGAACTTTTCATTTTTGGTCTGGGACTCGGCGAGTTGAAGGCGCAACTCGTCGAGTAGGAGTGGTATTGGACGCGGGAATTAAGTGATGGACTCGTCGAGTCCGAGGCCAGACTCGACGAGTAGGCTCTGACTGGACAAACTCTAATCTGAGGGTTTGATGGGTTTTGGTCATAAGACATTCTATGTGCTCATACAAACCCTAAAGCTTGGATCTAGTTTTCTCTATTGTACATGCTTTGAATCCAAGACTATAAACCCTAATTCTAGCATATGGAAATCGATATTAACATATAATTAAGTTTAAGATATTACCTTGATTGTTATGTAGCAATAACAATCCTAATTCCTCCTTGAATTGACTTTGGAATGCTTAGAGTCACAAGTGTCACTCCTCTAATGGCTTACAAACACCAAGAGCAAATGGAGAAGATATGAGGAGAGAGGGGAGGTATTGAATTCGTCCCTAAGAAGCCTTGGGAAGGTCTTACACGAAATCATGTGCCAAGGGGGTTTATATAGGTGTACAAATAGAGTTTCAGTCATTATCCTTATCTAGTTGCTTGCTTACTAAGCAACCCATAAGATAATCCTTGAATCCTTATCATAGTCGAATTCTAAGGCATTATCACCTTAAATTCGTCCATCCTATACTTAGGATAATCCTTACCTTATTTTGTAACTATCACATAATTACAATTCAGCCCCTCTAGTTTAATTAATTACACTTGATCACAAAATTAATTCCTAATTAATTATTGACCAATATTAATTAAACAAATATGATTTCTCCTTTAATATATTATTCTTATAACATATTAATAAATCATAATAACCTTTCTCTCTTTATTTATTTCTCCAATCAAGTTGCTTTGGTGAAGGCAACCCAAAAGGACCATGCACCTATTTAATCATCTTTTAGACACTAATCCAACAGGGTTTGCATCCTATTTAATCATCTTTTTCAGCCACCACTCGTCCTTAATGCTCCCAAAGACCCTCCATAGCAAACCCTACGTGTTTTGGTGCAATATCTAAGGCTTTTGAGTGATTTTTGTGGGTTTTGACCTCAAGGAAGAAGGAAGAGCATAAAAGGATCAAGAGGAGGCTGAAGGATTCGAATTTGGTTCATCATTTGCAGTCTTTGAAAGGTATAAAGTTTGTACCTTACTTCTTTATGTGTTAGATCCCTTTTTGGGGAGGATTTAGGTTTTTTAAGCCATATGAGGTGGCCAACCATGATTGCAAACATGGTTGGGGTTCAAGACTTCGGATCTAAGTCTTGGGAGGAGTCACAAGGCAGATTTGGGTTGCTTTTGCACCCAAGGAAGGCCCATGCAACAAAAGAGCCATTTTAGAGCCTTTTTGGCTCAAAAATCCCATGCACGCACGTAAAGTTCGTAACTTTACGTGCTAGATCGAGCTTAGGAGCTTGGATCTATCATTTGGACAAGTGTTGTACATCAGAAATCGAGGATTTAGAGTGTGGACGTTGTCGACTCGGCGAGTCCGTTCTTGGGACTCGACGAGTCCAAGGCTTTGAATCCCATATATGTTGAGGATTAAAAGACCTTCTTTGGGTGTTAGAAGGCTTGTAGCAGGACAGGAGGAGTGACCCAACGCATTGGACTTAGTCTTAGACCTAGAGTTCATGGGACTCGACGAGTGCTAGAATACACTCGGCAAGTCCAAGGCAATCTTCTTATGTTTGAAGATGAACTCAACGAGTTGTTCATACAACTCGGCGAGTCAAAGTCAGGACTTGTTTATCGGATGAAGGTGAATTCGGCGAGTTGTTCATACAACTCAGCGAGTCGGATGAAGCTTCATTAATGTTCGTAAAGAAGGGGAACTCGTCGATTTGTTGCCAAACTTTACGAGTTGAGTCATGGATAAGGACAAGTAAAAGGTAGGGACTCGACGAGTTGACGGCCCAACTCGGCAAGTCGGGTCAACTGGAAGTTGACTTTGACTTGGACTTGGTTAGGGGTAAAACAGTGATCTTACCCTAAGAGTAGGTATCAGTTTCTGACTAAGTGTTTTGTTGGGATTATAGCTGGAGGATTTCCGGAGCAGCAACAGACAGAGGTTTCCCGCGCAGAATATTAGCAGCTACTCGTACGAGGTGAGTTACCTTCTAGTAGGGGTGGGTCTAAGGCCACAATGTCGGCCCACCAAAGAGGAGGATTTAGAAAGATGGTTGTCTTTGTGATAATTACATGGAATAGTCCCCATTTACCGGTTGAAAGACATCGATGATGATGATTACCGGTTGAAAGATACTGATGATGATTACCGGTTGAAAGATACCGATGGAAGTTACCGGTTGAAAGATACCGACAATATTGTATGGTATGTGGTATGATGGGGGAACTCACTAAGCTTTGTGCTTACGGTTTCAGTTTTGGTTTTTGGTACCTCTTTGTCTAAGGGGAAGGATCCGGTAGCATAGCATCGCATCACACACACACACACACATGATTCTGCATCGGACTTTCTGGGATTGTACTCTGATTTTCATTATTTTTGATGACATGGTTTGGGACACAACATTATGATTTTGTAATGTGTTGCTTTACTGACAATGTTATGGTAAAATATTTTAAAAATTACTAATCCAAAAATGAAATTTTCGGGCTTGAATTTTGGGATGTTACTAGTTGGTATCAGAGCCCTGGTTTGAGGGATTCTGACACACCCTCGGGGGTTTCTGGACTCAAACCGAGGGAATAAAAGATTTTTACAAGGAAAATGGTTTTCTAAAATCTAAAAGGGAAGGATTTTAAGAAAGATGAGGTGTGTGATGCATTCGATCGGTCGGGCTCAAGTAAGTTTTCCCCAAGGTAACCATACTTGCTATGTTATGTTATATGGTTTTGATTCAGAAAACTACATGCTAGAATAGGACTAAGGATCTAGGAGGATGCCTTGTGTGCCTGATATATGATTCTCAGAATTGCATGCTAGTTAGGGCTAATGGTCTAGGGAGGATGCCTTATATGCCTGTTATATGAGCTGTATGTTATGACTGTTTAGTCAGCAGTAGGATGGACTGTGTAGGTTATGCCTGGTTTGGTTACCCAATACACGAATACAGCTTGCTTTGTGTTATGGGGGTTCTGGTCATCTTCAACTAGCTAAGGAACGGATATGTAACAGTATCTGCAAGTTAGTTAGGGGAGGTGGTGGGGACTCCTAGTGCAGCTGATGGCGGAGGGTAGGTCGGAGAGTACCTAGGATGAGGTCAGTGGAAAGGGTAACGGTAAAAGGGGCTTGGTGAAGTCGAAACAATCCTTGAAGAAAGTACAGGTAGATGTGGAAGGTAGCATGGGCATGTACTACTAAAAGCAGAGGACCTGTACTCGAATCAAGGAGGGCCTAGACGAAACCTGGAAACTTGGAAGGTGTGTGAGACCTCTAAAAAGTATATGTGACCCTGACATTCGTATGTTATTTTCAGAATGGTGGTCACGCGGCATGTAGCAGGAGGTTTAGGATCTGGGTCAGGATCGGGCTCGGGTGCAGGATCCGAGCATGTGGATGATGGTTTACGCGAGTTCATCACGTTCGATATCACGAGGGGTATCCTTGATGCAACGCCAGTTATCTTCGGGTCGATCAAGGAAGGGATCATTGAGCTGATGGAGGATCGCCTCAGGGAGTTCAGGAGTGATATGGCGGCCAGCCAGTCAGCATCACGCATACTATCCTTTAAGGACTTCAAAGGGAGTGGTGCGTCGGATTTCCATGGGGTGAAAGACCCCATTGTTTCTAGGAGATGGATCACAGACATCGAGTCTGCGCAGCTGAAGAGCTTCTGCCCGGAAGGGTCAAAGGTCTGTTTCGTTGCTGGGTGTTTGAGAGATAGGGCCAGAGATTGGTGGGAGTCGGTTGGCGACTCTCTGGGAGCCTCAGTTGTTGAGGCTATGACCTGGTCAGACTTTGTGACTAGATTTAGGGTGGAGTTTGCACCAGCTGTGGAGATTCAGCAGTTGGCCAAGGAGTTCTTGGACATGAGACAGACTACGGAGATTGTGGCGGAGATCACCGCCAAGTTCCGGGAGAGGTCATTGTTGGTGCCCTAGTATGCGGGTGATAAGGACATGAAGAGGACCCGCTACCATGACATGCTACGAGCTGACATCCGAGAGCATGTCAATTTCTCAACTTGCCTTACCTTGGATTTCATGATTGCCAGGGATAGGGAGAGGGAGATTGATCTGGAGCACATCCGGAAGAGGAAGGCAGCGGAGGGGATGACGATGGGGGCTTCAAGGAAGAAGCCCAAGGAATCCGATGGTACGCCGAAAGGCCAGTCAAGGCGAGACCGCTGTGGGAAATGCGGTCGGTCACACGAGGGAGCTTGTCGCACTGGGCCGGGTTCAGGTTGCTATAAGTATGGCAAGGTTGGGCCTTTTAGCAGATATTGTATTGCCCCTACTCCTGAGATTCAGATATCTTACCTGATCTGCTTTCTTTGTAATCAGAAGGGCCATAAAAAGGCCAATTTCCCTAGATTGACAACAGCCGCAACGGCGCCGACTCCAGCGATAGCATGGGTTGTGGATGGCACTAAGTCCAAGTTAGAGGCTCAAGTGGTTCGGAGCCGAGCATTTCAGCTAACAGCCGAGGAGTCATGCACTGCACCCGATGTGGTGACGGGTATGATTTCTTATTTTATGCTTTCATGTTATGTTGTTGTGATTTTGATATATTATGTGCCTTGCTTAGGATCGTTCCATGTGAACGGTATCCCAGTTCAGGTGTTGTTTGATTTGGGTGCCACTCGATCATTTGTCTCTCTTACGCTTAGCAAGAAGTTTCCGGAGTCTTCGGGCATGTTGGATTGCCCTCTAGAGGTCGAGATTACGGACGACCGGTCGGTACGAGCGTCAGAGGTCTACCGGGATTGTGTTTTGAGGCTGTTCGAGGAACGTTAGTTGGTGGACTTGGTTCCCATACCTTTATGGGGGAACAAGGTTATTATTGGTATCGATTGGCTGAGCCTCAATGGGGCAATGATCGACTGCGCACAACAGTTAGTACGGATTAGGACCCCTAGTGGGGGAGAGCTGGTGGTTCAGGGCGAAAGGCCACAACAAGGACCATCCTTATGTTCAACGGCAAGGCCTAGGCGCTACCTCCAGCAGGGTTGTGCAGGTTATGTCGCCTACGTTATGGATACCTGGGAGGCGGGTAGGGCGACGGTGGGCAATGTGCCCGTAGTACGGGAGTTTGAGGACGTATTCCCTGAGGAGTTTCTCGGGGTACCTCCGGAGAGATAGGTGGAATTCAAAATCGACCTGGTCCCTGGTGCGACTCCGATAGCCAAGGAACCATATCGGTTGGCTCCTCCTGAGATGTAGGAGTTGTCTACATAGCTGCAAGAGTTGTTAGACAAGGGATTCATTAGACCGAACAGTTCACCCTGGGGAGCCTTGATTCAGTTTGTGAAGAAGAAGGACGGGTCGCATTGGATGTGTATAGATTATCGGGAGCGGAATAAGGTGATGGTGAAGAAACGTTACCCACTCCCGAGGATCGATGATCTCTTTGACCAGCTACAGGGAGCATCTTGGTTCTCCAAGATTGATTTGCGTTCAGGGTATCACCAGATGAGGGTCAGAGAGGAGGATGTGCAGAAGACTGCCTCGGACCCGTTATGGTCACTATGAGTTTGTGGTGATGCCTTTCGGGCTCACCAATGCTCCTGTCGCGTTCATGGATCTCATGAACCGTATATGCGGGACGATGTTGGATTGGTCTATGATAGTTTTCATCGATGACATCTTGGTCTATTCTAAGACGCGGGAGGAGCACGAGGAGCATCTGCGAGAGGTTCTGGAGACCTTGAGAAGGGAGAACTTGTATGCTAAGTTCTCCAAGTGTGAGTTTTGGTTGCGTGAGGTGCAGTTTCTTGGGCACCTTGTCAACCAGAACGGGATTTCGATAGATCCGGCCAAAGTGGAGGTCGTGATGAGATGGGAGGTTCAGAGGTCTCCATCTGAGATTCGAAGTTTCCTAGGATTAGTCGGCTAGTATTGGAGATTCATTCAAGATTTCTCCAATATAGCCGTACCCCTGACCACGCTAACGAGGAAATTCATGGTCTTTCGTTGGGGGCCTGAGCAGCAGGCTGCATTCAAGACCTTCAGATAGAGATTGTGCGATTCGCCAATCTTAACCCTGCCAGAGGGCATGGAGGATTTTGTCATGTATTGTGATGCGTCCATCTCGGGTTTGGGCACAGTATTGATGCAGAGAGGGCATGTCATTGCTTACACTTCGAGGCAGCTGAAGCCTCACAAGGCGAACTACCCGACGCATGATTTGGAGTTGGGGGCTGTTGTGTTCGCCCTCAAGATTTGGTGTTATTACCTCTATGGGGTTCGTTGTACGATTTACACGAACCACAAGAGCCTGAGGTATCTCATGAACCAACCAAATCTGAATATGAGGCAGCGTTAGTGCCTTGATGTGGTAAAGGATTATAACTGTGAGATCCTCTACCACCCGGGAAAGTCCAATATGGTGGCCGACGCGCTTAACCACAAGGCAGCGCCGATCAGGGATATCTGTCTGAGGATGACAGTGGTAACTCCGCTATTGGAGCGGATTCGGGAGGCCCGACAGGAGGCTATGAAGGAGGAACATCGGAAGAGCGAGCGAATTGTGGGGCAGGTTTCCTCTTTCGACTATGACAGCCGGGGATTACTGACACTACACCGTAGGGTGTGGGTACCGTACCACGGGGGTGTGCGCCAGGTTTTGATGGTAGAGGCGCACAAATATCAATTCTCCATTCATCCCGGGGCGACGAAGATGTATAGGGATCTTCGCCTGGACTATAGGTGGCCCTGCATGAAGCGGGATGTAGCATGTTACGTGGAGTGGTGCTTGACCTGCAGGAAGTTCAAAGCCGAGCACCAGAGACCACACGGCAAGATGCATTCGTTGGATATTCCGATGTGGAAATGGGAGGACATTACGATGGATTTGATCACAAAGCTTCCCAGGAGATCGCGAGGGGTGGATTCGATTTGGGTCATCGTCGATCGACTGACCAAGAGCCCTCATTTTATTCCGATTCAGGAGAGCATCTCGGCCGAGAAGCTGGCCGACATCTATATCAGGGAGGTGGTTGTGCAGCACGGAGTGCCAGTGTCGGTGATTTCAGACAGAGATGTTCGGTTCACTTCCAGGTTTTGGAAAAAGTTTCATGACGCGCTGGGTACTCATCTGCATTTTAGCACCACCTTCCACCCGCAAACAGGTGATCAGAGTGAGCGAACCATCCAGACTTTGGAGGATATGTTGCGGGCGTATGTCTTAGACTTCGGATGTAGTTGGGATACTTACCTTCCGTTGGTTGAATTCTCATACAACAATAGTTATCACGCGAGTATCGATCGTCCTACCTTCCAGATGTTGTACGGGAGGAAGTTCAGGACCCCGATATGTTGGGGCGAGCTTGGCCAGAGGGTTATGGGGAGCACCGAAGTAGTGCTCAAGATGATAGAGAGGATTCAGCAAGTCTGGAGTACGCTTCAGACTGCTCAGAGCCGGCAGAAAAGTTATGCTGATAAGCGCCGATCGGACCTGGAGTTCCAAGTCGGGGATATGGTTCTCCTGAAGGTGTCGCCATGGAAAGGCATCATCCGATTCAGGAAACGGGGCAAGTTAGGCCCCAGGTACATTAGATCATTCAGGGTCTTAGCCAGAGTGGGCAAGGTGGCGTATAGGCTGGATCTACCAGCCGAACTCAACCAGATCAACAGCACCTTCCACGTCTCCCAGCTGCGGAAGTGCCTGGTGGACGACTCAGCAGTGGTATCCTTAGAGGATATTCAGGTCGATGACGGCCTGAATTATTAAGCGGCTAGTGGTGATCCTCGACCAGAAGTCGAAGGATCTGAGGAACAAGAGGGTGGAGCTAGTGAAGGTGCAACGGCAGCACCGAAAGGGCTCAGAGTGGACTTGGGAACCGGTAGATGAGATGATGGAGCATTACCCGGAACTTTTCCAGGAACAGGCTGTAGACTTCGAGGACGAAGTCTGAAATAACTGGGGAGATTTGTAGCAATCAGTTCCTGGTATGTAATTTATATTGTTGAACTTTGCATTTTTGGTCTGGGACTCGGCGAGTTGAAGGCCCAACTCTTCGAGTGGGAGTGGGATTGGATGCGGGAATTAAGTGATGGACTCGTCGAGTCCGAGGCCATACTCGACGAGTAGGCTCTAACTGGACAAAACCCTAATATGAGGGTTTGCACCTTATTTAATCATCTCTTTCAGCCACCACTCGTCCCTAATGCTCCCAAAGACCCTCCATAGCAAACCCTAAGTGTTTTGGTGCAAGATCTAAGGCTTTTGAGTGATTTTTGTGGGTTTTGACCTCAAGGAAGAAAGAAGAGCATAGAAGGATCAAGAGGAGACTGAAGGATTCGAGTTTGGTTCATCATTTGCAGTCTTTGAAAGGTATAAAGTCTGTACCTTGTTTGTTTATTTGTTAGATCCCTTTTCTGGAGGATTTAGAGCTTTTAACCCATATGAGGTGGCCAACCATGATTCCAAACATGGTTGGGGTTCAAGACTTTGGATCTAAGTCTTGGGAGGAGTCACAAGGCAGATTTGGGTTGCTTTTGCACCCAAGGAAGGCCCATGCAATAAAAGAGCCATTTTAGAGCCTTTTTGGATCAAAAGTCCCATGCACGCACGTAAAGTTCGTAAATTTACGTGCTAGATCGATCTTAGGAGCTTGGATCTATCATTTGGACAAGTGTTGTACATCAGAAATCGAGGATTTAGAGTGTGGACATTGTCGACTCGGCGAATCTGTTCATGGGACTCGACGAGTCCAAGGCTTTGAGTCCCATATCTGTTGAGGGTCAAAAGAACTTCGTTGGGTGTTAGAAGGGTTGTAGCAGGACAGGAGGAGTGACCCGACGCATTGGACTTAGTTTTAGACCTAGAGTTCATGGGACTCGACGAGTGCTAGAACAGACTCGGCGAGTCCAAGGCAATCTTCTTATGTTTGAAGATGAACTCGACGAGTTGTTCATACAACTCGGCGAGTCGGATGAAGGTTCATTGATGTTTGTAAAGAAGGGGAACTCGTCGAGTCGTTGCCTAACTCGACGAATTGAGTCATGGATAAGGACAAGTAAAGGGTAGGGACTCAACTAGCTGACGGCCCAACTCGGCGAGTCGGGTCAACTGGAAGTTGACTTTGACTTGGACTTGGTTAGGGGTAAAACAGTGATCTTACCCTAAGAGTAGGTATCAGTTTCTGACTAAGTGTTTTGTAGGGATTATAGCCGGAGGATTTCCGGAGCAGCAGCAGACAAAGGTTTCCCGCGCACAATATCAGCAGCTACTTGTACGAGGTGAGTTACCTTCCAGTAGGGGTGGGTCTAAGGCCACAATGCCAGCCCACCAAAGAGGATATTTTAGAAAGATGATTGTCTTTGTGATAATTATCTTGGTCTAGTTATGTGCTTTAGTCGTGAGATTTATCTGTATGACATGTTATATGTATAGTAGGGATCAGTTTCCCTGACAGTGTTGGGTCAAAATATGGTTTATACTTTACTTTTCTGGACAATTATATTTTTGTGTAATATTTATGAATTTATGGCCTAGTTTACGGTTGAGTTTACGGCCGTAAACACCTTACGGCCGTAAACTCATTTACGGCCCATGTGTGTCCGGACCATATTCAAGTATAAATAGAGGTGTTAGGGTGAGGAGTAGAGATTGATGAACCCTAGAGAGTTTACGGCCAGAGAGACAGAAGCTTTTATGTGTGTGTGAATCTTTTGTATCCGGATCTTCATTCATATCAATACATACAAAGATTCATATTATTCTTCTTCTCCTGCTCTTCTACTTGATCTGAAATCATCCATTTGATTGGGATTCCGCACCATCAAACGGATCTGACTGATACACAGGCAAATTAGGGACTTACGATTGGTATCAGAGCCAAGTTGTATCAGTCAATTTTGTCAGATTTGGGGCATTATTTGATCTTATTTTCGAAATATTTTTGTGTTTTTGGATAGATCTCGCAAAAATAAGGGGGGGGGGGGTTGTTCTTCGTGTTTTTCATAAAAAAAAAAAAAAGGTTTTTGATCGAGTTTTTGAGCTTTAAAGACGAAAAATCGGTGTTTTTGGTCCGAGTTTGCAGCCGGCGGCTAGGGTTTCGGAGGTTCACGGCCCAGAGTTTATGACCCAAAGTTCACGTTCCGAGCTTGCGGCTAAAAGTTTACAGCGTCGGCTTGCGGTCAGCGCCTTGCAGCCTCGCATCAAAAGTCGAAGCGAAATTTGGGGGTACCGGGATTCGAACCCGGGTCTCCTCCATAGAAGACCAGCGTCTTACCAGTTGATCTACATTGCCACATGCATCTTCCCTCTCATTTTTTTTTCATAAACACTCCCTGTCGCGCCACTTTTCCTATTTTGACACTTTTAACCCAAAACTCAAATCCTTTTAATTCTAAATTTTTTTTCATCCAAAATAAAAAATAATAATAATAAAAAATAAATAAATAAAATTATATTTTAATTTTTTTTTACTTTTATTTTTCTACTTTTGACCTTAAATTTTGACTTTGATTTCCAAGTTTGACCTTTGACTTTAAACTTTGACTTTCTTGTTTTACTTTTAAATTTTCAAATTTAGCTTTTCGGTTTGACTTTTAAGTTTGACTTTTTCAAATTTGACTTTTTTGGTTAATTTTTTTTTTAAATTTGACTTTTAAGGTTGACTTTTGAGGTTTATAATCAAAGGGTTTGACTTTTAAGTTTGATTTTAGCTTCTAGTTGTGCTTTTAATTGGTTTTAAGGTCTACGAGAGAGTTGAAAACATGAAAGAGAGGCGTCAGGATATGTTAAGACAAAATTTCAACATTTTCGATTATATCCCTGGAGAAACCCTCGAAACTCAGTTGCAGCGATTTACCACACTCACTACTGAGATGAATATTGTTGGGATCTTTTTCACCAAATCTGAGATAAACAAAAGGCTATTGAATTCACTTCCAAAATCGGGATATGAATTTAGCTGTCATCAAGAAGACAAAAGATCTCAATCGTCTTAGTATTGATGAAGTAATTGAAGAGCTTGACGCTTTAAAGAGTTTTGTAAACCTCCCGGTCAATGAAGTGTCATGTTCTCATTCATGTGAAGTTTCATGTTCTCAATCATGTGAAGATACGATTAAATTTCTTCGGGATCAAATTGATTTATTTAAAAGAGAAGTTGAGGACCTGACATATGAAGGATATCAACTCAGGAAAAGACAGAAACCCCTGAAGGCTGAGTTGGAAGTAAAAACCAAGGACTTTAGGAACCTTCAGGAAGAGTACAGCAACAAGTGTGAAAATTATGATTATGTTAAGAGTCAACTTGCTGCTGTAACTGAAGAACATGACGCTTTAAAAATTAAGTGTCGAAAAATTGATGTCAGTTTCAAAAATTATACTGCGTCAAGTCAGACAGTTGAGTCCTTATATGAAACCCAATTAAAATTCAAAGAAAATAAAAACAACAGTCTAGGGTATGATAGTGTACCTCCTCCTTATAATCATAACTACACTTCCATCCCTATGACACAGGACGAAACTGACAGGGAGCCACATCTTCGATATGGCAAATGAGCTGGATTTGTGTCAGGAAGAGTTATTAATGTTGAAAATACTGATGTTTCTGTTACATGTGCAGGCAAAGTAACAGAGGATGAGAACAAGGAGAGTTCTTCTGAACAAACAAACGACCCCTTGAACTCTGAATATGTTGCTTCTAATCAACCTCCCGTTGGTAAATACAGGCCACCATTTCAAGCTAAACAGAGTGCCTGTTGCAATTGTGCGTGTGGAAAAAGCAAGAGACAAGGCAAGGATATGCCACCAGGGGCAGGAAGAGACAACTCCCCAGTGAAGAAAATGACATGTTTTCACTGTGGAACACCTGGACACATTGCCAGAAACTGTCCTAATCGCACGTATGTTCCCTACTACGCACAAGGATGGAAAAACGCACCAAGTGGGAGATACTTCAAAAGAAACCCTTCCAGGTCACATTCAGACAATGATGATTGGAACGCGCAGAAAGCCAAAAATTCAACTCCCAAGGCCAAGCATCTGAATCCCAAGGGCAAGAAGGAAACTCAGCCAACAAGCCCAATCCAAGAGATGATCCAGTAAAACAAAGACCAGTTAGATCAAAGTCATCTCAACGGCCGACATCAAGATCAAAAGCAAGCACTGAGCCACCCATCAGATCGAAAAAGAAATGGGTTAAACCCAACTACAAATGGGTTCCGAAGGCTAAATCTCCCAAATCAACTAACGATTCTAATATTTCTATGTCTTCTATTTGTGATAAATAGGACATGTCATGGCAGAGAGTAACGTGCAAGGATGAAAAAGGTCGACCCAGTTTTAAAATGGACTGGGTTCCAAAGACCAACTAATCCCGCTCTGTGTCGGAGCAGCTATGGATGCATATCATCAGACTTCGGTGTGTTGGTAGTGGCTGCTCCTGGCATATGATAGGGGACATCTCTCAAATATACAGCACTCATAACTTTGTTGAGAGTATGTGTCCTTTTGCAGAAAAGGAAGAAAAGAATGGATCACATGGGGTTAGTGCTTAATGATATGAAGAATTTTCGGATCTATTCTGAGATTATGCTTGCTGTTCTCAGACCTTCTGAATGCAGATTCAATCGGTGAATTACGGTTTACGTTTTCTTCTCTATACTCCTAAGTTTTTCTTAAGCTGATTCGCTTTAAAGACAAATTTTTGTTTTAGGATATTTTAAATTTGCGCATTTACTTTCGTTTCTCTCCTATACACAAATTTAGGGGGAGAAATAAAAACAAAACAAAAAATTCAAAATTTTCAAAAATCCAAAAAACATTAGAAAATCAGAAAATTAAAAAAATATGTTGTTTATGAAATGTGCTTGAGGGAGATGTTTTGGGAAGTGATATTATCAAGTGATAACATGCAACCTGAGTCTACGTAATGTACCCAAAGTTGAAGGGTCTATGCTCTGACTTGATGCGTCGGTAGGCACAAAAAATTCTAAATGGACTTGACTAGGCAGAGTTGAACTTAGGAAATTTATAGACTTGACAAATTTTGACCTAGTTAGATCCGTTCAGCCTGACAATACGACGCTCGGATAGGTTGAGCAGGGAGATATATATATATATATATATATATATATATATATATATATATATATATATATATATATATATATATATATATATATATATATATGGGAATCTACTCGTTACATTAATTGAACCCGTACTTGGAACTGTGGTTTAACTTTTCCTCGATGTGCGGATTCTGTCCTTAATTCCGGTTGGATGGGGCGACTGGTAAATTCCGATAAATTAGGTCTGTAGAAAATTGTTTTCTTTCTTTCTATCTGTTAGTCATATGTTGCACCCTTTGCGTGATTGGAAGAGATCCGACCTGGATTGAAACATATGCAACTCTATTTCTCTACATGTTATATCTATGAAATTCCTCCTATCTGTTAGCCATATGTTGTCTCCTTTGTGTGACCTCAAATCCGACCTGATACACAGCATATGCAATTTTCTACTTCTCAACCCCTCTAAAGTGATAAGCTATTAAATTATGAATCTATCTTCTCTTTGAATGGTTGTCTGCTCACCCGATGTAACGAGTACTCTTGAAGTTCTTAATGGCTGGGGCATATCAGGAAGCGGGAAACACGTTCTAGTACACTTAAAATTGAACACGTATAGATTGTCTATAGATCTCACTGCTCGATTTAGGTGGACAAAAATATCCCTGGTCGTCGTCAGTTGAATGGTCCTTAAGATATAGTATCTAAGAAATTAGGATCAGATATAATTTTTAGGAACTTAAGTTCACCTTGTCTTGTAACAAATAGTATGTCCTAAATTTGTCACAATTTTTCGTGTTTAAGTGGACAACAATACCGACGATCGACCAGACAAAGACGTGAAGATAGAAGGTACCAACAAGTGGATAAAGGTTGTCTAAAAACTCTGATCCCAAATCACTCTTAAAGTTAGATATCATTTTATTTTTGTTAAATTTGTCATAGTTTCTTCTAATTTAAATATTAGGGGAGAATTAAAAAAATTAAAAACAATAAAAAAAACAGAAAAATCAGAAAAAATAAAAATCCAAAAATAGTGTTATTTCTGCTTTATTTCTTGTTCAGAAAAATAAAAAAAATCCAAAAAATATTTTTGTTTCTATTTTAATTTGTGTGCTGATTTTCTTTTAGTTTTGTTTTTGTCTTGAATAGTGATTTCAGGTATAGATAAGACTCATGGAGTTTGTGTTGAAGAGTTCTGAGCCAAAGCCTCATCCGTGAGTATCGAAGAATTCACATTCGAAGGAGCAAGAAATGAAGATTATTCTTTCGACATTCAATCCTTCAACCCCAGAAGAAAGGTCAAGCTGACTTGAAGATTATGTGACGAATTGCATTGAAGCCTCCTCAATCAGTCAGCTGCTATCTTTGTACCTGCTGAAGTGATCCAGAAGATTTGTTCTCTTTGATGTTCTCTCTGAAGATTCTCAAGCTGAAAGCGCCATCTTTCAAGAATCAGTACGTCAAGCCTCCTCACCCAATGTGCGTTCAATGCCAAATTCTGAAGAAAGGCTCAATTGCTCAAGATGAAGTCATTCATTAAAGATTCATATGCTCATCGTGATGCTGTGAAGAATTTGAAGATTAAAGCTGAAGCCAAAGCTCCTAATGAAGATTATCAAGAAAGCCAACTACTTTTTAGGGGGAGCTTGTTGGGTCAATTAAGAAAAGAAAGCTATAAACCAAGGGGGAGATTGTTGGGTCAAAATATGGTTTATACTTTACTTTTCTGGGCAATTATATTTTTGTGTAATATTTATGAATTTATGGCCTAGTTTATGACTGAGTTTACGGCCGTAAACACCTTACGGCCATAAACTCATTTACGGCCCATGTGTATCTGGCCCATATTCAAGTATAAATAGAGGTGTTAGGGTGAGGAGTAGAGATTGATGAACCCTAGAGAGTTTACGGCCAGAGAGACAGAAGCTTTTATGTGTGTGTGAATCTTTTGTATCCGGATCTTCATTCATATCAATACATACAAAGATTCATATTATTCTTCTTCTCCTGCTCTTCTATTTGATTTGAAATCATCCGTTTGATTGGGATTCCGCACCATCAAACGGATCTGACTGATACACGGGCAAATTAGGGACTTACAGACAGCGGTCCTTAGGACCGAAGGGTAGGTCAGTACCCGGATATGCCTGACTGTATGTTTATATCTTGTTGATGTATGCTAGTGGTAGGGGCTGGAATAGTCCCCAGTTACTGGTTGAAAGATATCGATGATGATGATTACCCGTTGAAAGATACCAATGATGATTACCGGTTGAAAGATACCGATGGAAGTTACCGGTTGAAAGATACCGACGATATTGTATGGTATATGGTATGATGAGGGAACTCACTAAGCTTTGTGCTTACGGTTTCAGTTTTGGTTTCAGGTACCTCTTCGTCTAAGGGGAAGGGCCTGGCGGCGTAGCATCGCATCACACACACACACATGATTCCGCATCGGAGTTTCTGGGATTGTACTTTGATTTTCATTATTTTTGATGACATGGATTGGGACACAACATTATGATTTTGTAGTGTGTTGCTTTATTGACAATGTTACGGTAAAAAATTTTAAAAATTACTAATCCAAAAATGAAATTTTCGGGCGTGAATTTTGGGATGTTACATCGTGCTAGGATAGTTTAAAAAAACCTTTTAAAAAACTTATTTTGAAATATTAAAAGTTTAAAGTTTAAGTTTGCTAAAATTTTATGTCCCATAATCCAAAAGAGGTTTAAAAATCTAAAATAGCAAACACGTAACAATAAACTATCATAACATAGATTAATAACCCCACATGTCGTGGCCTTGTCAAAATTCCTTGCTACTTCTAGACTCACCTTTAAATTCTTCAAGTTAAGCACAAGTCAAAATAAGTTTGGTAATCGAATGCCTAGTGAGAATGCTTGAGGTTTATTCATTATGAGTGAGTAGATAGCAATACAACTTACTCGAATCAAACCTCATAAAATCAAGAAAACATCATATACAATTTGGAGATTTAATGTGACAATAGTCAGATTAAGCCAACAATCGTCACCGGTGAACGTGAAAACATCTGATGTAAGAAGCTTAATTTGTAATATTTGAAGGTTCATATAATACATTATTTTGTATAATTAAAAGAAGAATCCAATAGTACATGTTAAACCAATTCCAAAATTATAAAGAATGTATAAATCTGACTTCAAATGACGAGTTATGATTTTCCGAAGTTTCATGTTGACACAATCACTACTAGAAAAACAGCCTTTTACGATGCTCATTGGGCGTCGTAAAACGCTCAGACGACACACAAATGCGCGTCAAGGAAGGCCCTGTCATAAAGAGAGACGACGCGCTTTTGCGTGTCGTCTATAGACGACGCGCATTTACGACGCACAATTATGACACGCATTGCGTATAAAGAAAGGCCTTGTCATAAAGGAAGACGACGCGCATTTGCGTGTCGTAAATGCGTATCAAGGAAACCCCTGTCAAGAAAAACCATGTCATAAATGAAGATGACACACATTTTTTCGTATCGTAATTTTAAATGTTTAAAAAAAATATTATTTATAGATTTACTAATTTCCAAATTAAATTTGCATTTAATGTCTCATAACAAAAAATAAAATACCATATACAAAAAATACAGTCCATTGCATAAAATTTAAAGTCATACAAATAGTCGATCCATGGAAAGATAAAACAAATCAATATAAGTTGTTTTCTCCCTACACATGATTATCACATACTAAATAACAAACTTTATTTCATATTCATACATATGATTACATTATTCATTAAAAAAAACATATACCTACATCTTCGCCTAAAATGTTATTACATGATGCAAGTTGGCCACTTCATTGATGGATCACCAAGAGGAAGACCAACAACTGCCCTAAAATGTTCCATGATGTGTCCATACTCATGTCCTGTAACTTTAAACATTTAATAAAGTAAAATACCTCCTAAAAATAAAATTGCACAAGAAACAACGCATCATAATGAGAAATTACTAACATGAATGGAAGAAATACACTATAAATTTGTTTTACCAAGAGTAGCATGGACGATCAAGTGCTACAAGTTTATCCAAGCTGCCAAACAAAAGCCAAAACAATGGAAAAAGTTGAAACAGAGCTTCTTAGAAATCTCCATATTTTTCACAGTTCATGAAGGATTTGGCAGTGCTTGCAGATAGCTCAGAGGCAAAATTTTGAAATAGAAAAATGTAGCATGCTTCTTTTGAAGTTTGACATAGCTCAGGGGCAAAAAGATAATTTGATAGAGAAACATGATTATCTTACCATGTATGAGCTGAAGGCAAATGATAAGAGCTTCCATAAACTTTGTGAATCCGGATGGTGGTGCTAGTCTTTGGAGTAGCTTGAAATCCATTCCCAAATCCAGGCGTCACCTCCTTTCAGATAGCCAATAAACATGTTCGTATCAGAAAAAACTATTTGGAATTCTTCAAGAAAATTTTAATAAATACACAAAGTATATGGACAATTTTATATAAAATGTAGCTATTTGGAATTCCGACAGCCATGCAAGCTCTCTTACAATGGGGGTTACTCATTTCTAGAAAGAGACCTTGAAGATTCCTCCTTGTCTTACAGATAAAGGAAATGTAAGAAAAAAAAAATGAAGTCTCAAAAAGTATATGGACAATTTTATACAAAATTCTATTGAAACAGATAGAAACTTGGGAGTACTTATATTAGGTAATATCCTAAGAAGGCCCATAAACAAGTGATATGCTTAAACAATCCTTAATTGGTTTCCAGAGTGTGGTAATTTGTTATTAACATGTAAGGATCATAAACATCTATTATACATCATCCTACTTTCCCTTCATCTTATTACAATATTCTACTTTCAGAAATCTACCCAGATTTAGCAAATGTATTACAAATACAAAGTGACTTCACTGCTTAATTAGGAAAAAAATTTAGAGTATAATGTCCTAATAAGCAAAACAATTATAAGTAGAATATCAGATATATTATATTCTTTAAGAAAATCCATGACATCAGGAGACAAGGGTGATGGCCAAGTTTGTCTGTTTAAATTTATCATCAAAAAACAAAAAAGTTTATTTGAAAGACTAAATTCTAACCACCATTTGGAACTTTCCTTGCATTTGTCCTATCGTGAGAGCCCTGGTACAGAAAATTACCATCTTACCCTTCCACCAAGAAATAATATTGACTTTTTATTTAACAATTATTATATATTAGAGGGCCCTGGTACAGTCATATTCTCAATTAAATTTTAAACATCATTTATCCAAACAACACTGAATGGGAAGAAAAAGAAAGAACCTATCAAGTCTATCTGTTCCAGCCAACAGCAACAACTTTGGGACAGGAGATGACAAAAAAATTTCTGAGAGGCCTTCATACCTGAATTTTTTTTTATTTACAAAAATAGAAAGTTAAACATAATAAAAAAAATTCCTTCAATGACTACAAATATCAAAGGGTTCATTTTTACCATCCTCTTCAATATTGTTTTGTTTCCTCCAATCGTGCTCTATGTCGATAGCTGTACATACAACAGCAAGATCAGTCAATTCGCACAAAAGGAATTCAATATATTTGTAAAAAATATTTACAAGGGAGTTGAATTACTAATCTGTTAACTTTTGTTTCTAAATTCCAACAAATAATTTACAAGAATCAAGATATGTTGTATAGAAATTAGTTTTCAAAAAATAAAAAACCTAAAAACTTACCACTGCTGTGAGTCATCATACTTTACAGTCCTAGGAATCGATATTCGAGCAGAATTGATGTTTCTTAAAGGGCCTGATCTCACATTCCACTCAATCTATAAGTATTTACAAATTACAATTCAAATTTTATATAAAAAAAAATTATCAGTTTTGTACATTCTTATAGATATATAAAATAAGTGAAGTCAAAAGGCTGATTTTACAGCTTTCTCAAGAGTTGGAAAATGTTGCACTCTGTTTGATAGAATTTTCTGCATATGCATCAATAAAGCCATAGTTTTCCCCTGAAATTGTAATTTTGAATTTTAATATTTTTAAAAAAGTTGAAAACAAAAAGTTTATAGTAAAATACACTTGATAGGAGTGAAACTACCTTTTTCTTTTTCATCATAATCTTGGCAGCAGCCTGAAAGAAATATCAACATATAGCTTCCATGATTAAGTGCATGCTTCTTTCTGACTTGATAGACTTAATATTTGTTTTTTAACCTGTTAAATAGTGTGTCAAATTTAAGTTGTTATTGATTAAACAGCCATTTACAATTTCAGTTTGTAAAAGTTCTTGATTAAACAGTCAGTTCTTGTTTAGCATCACTTCCAAACAGAAAGGGTAACATGGTCATTCACTAACATCAAGAAGAAATACAATTTACAATTCAGTAATGGGAATAAAAAAGGTAGAGTGTTATAACAATTAACAAAAACAAATCAATGAATGTTTGTTGGCATTTCTTGTAGCAGCCTTAATGTTCTTACACACTCTTCATATTATCAACAATAGTTCAAAAAAAAAAATAGAACTTATTACCTGTTTCAGATTGGAGCTATAAAACGTAGAACAGAAGGAAGATGATGTAGAACACCAGCCTAAAATTCTTTAGACCACCCCTCCCCTTTAAAGAATCCTTCCTCTAAATTGAACCTACAATTACAATTTACAAGCAGGGTTAATGTCATAAACTGTGTTGTTTGTCACAAAACACCATTGGATTATAAAAATGCTAAGCATGCAACTGTAACTTTCTTTGTGCTCACAAAATAAAATTATTTCAACAAGGATAGTATAGACATACTATAAACATACATTAAGTATCAAGCATTAAGGATCCATAACACAACCTGAATCTGAAATAGTATGTTGTTTCTCTTTCCTGTCTATATTTTATCTCCTTTTGTCATTAAATACTTCTTTTTCCAATTTACTTTCTTTTTCAATTTGCCTACACTAAAAACATATGCAAACAAAAATGAAATAAGGATCAAAATTCTAAATCTCTTTTAGGGTGAAAGCACATGTCGGTCGGTTAATTTGACTGTTGAAAGCAAACAAGTAAACTAAAACCCCACTCATCTACTGTTCTACAATTAACAAGAAATAATAGGCAATCAAGATTTAAGAATTCAGAGAAAATAAACTATTAACCATAGACAATGATCTTTTTAAGGAAATAACTTTATTAGAAACCAAGATTCAAGAATTTGAGAAAAAAAAAAACTTACTCAGATCTGTAAGGAGGGTCAACGGAAATCAAATTCAGGAATCAAGAAGTTGGATTCCATAAATATGAAATCTCATATGGAGATCAGGCATTCGAGTTTCACCGAGTTTTATACTTTCAGTCAATCACACATTTGAGTAATCGATTTTTAGCAAATCCCAGGCTTTCAGCGGTTGAGCCAGTTTGGTTTCCGTGATGGGCTGATGGCGACTGGAAGAAATCTTGACCTAAAATCAAAATTAGATGGAAGAAATCAGAAATTATAACATCAGATGGGAAGAAATTTGTGAAAAGAGTTGAATTCGTTTGAGATACCGATGTTAATCATTAGAAATACCAATCGAAAAGAGAACAGTGAGTCGCTTCCTTTTTTGGCGTTGAATTTTTGGTAGGGCAATATGATGAGAAGCGATTGTTTGAGATATCGATGTTAACGTTCGCTTCTTTTTTCCATCCTTCTACACATTATGCAGGGCAATATGGTCATTCTTGCCCTATAAGCACAAAACCATTTGATTATGAGGAGAAGCGAAGAAATGGTGAGGGAGCAAGGTCTGAATCATTTCACCACCAAACACCCTCGCACATACTAGGTTGAGAGAAAACGAGAGAAGAGGAAGCTTAGAATAAAATAAAACCCTAGCACATCCTAGAGAGAAGGGAGGTGGCGATGCCTTAGGGTTTGCAGAGAGAAGGGAGATCTAGAGGAAAAAGCGAAGAAGCGGGCACTTAAAATTTTAGAATTTTTGAGGATTTCATTCTCCGCCTTTAAAAACGCGTGTTTGATAAAAAAAAAATATAAAGCGACATTTCTGGAGGACACACATTTAAAACAAGTGCCCTCCGTGTTTGTATTTTTTTTTTGTTGGACATTAATTTTAAGGCACGTAAAAATGCGTGTCCTCTATCCTTCATATTTTGGAAAGCTGACATTATTTTTAAGGTCTCACAAAAATGCGTATTGTAAATCAGCGAGTGTCATTTTTGCGCATCATTAAAGGGTATTTTTCTTGTAGTGAGTATAGTAGTGTGCAACACAGAGAATCAAAATATAGGAAAAATAATATAAATGAGAGTTAAAGATCTCGTAAATGCGAATCCATCTATAAAATAACAGTCGACACTGGAGTTCATATGAAGGAATTATGACTATTACGTAAATGACTCCTTCTTCATCTTGAAAAGATAACTTCAAGCTCAAAAACACACACACAAGCTAAAGCACGAATATTAGCTCCCCAAGGACTCACTCAAGGGAATATGGTGGCTAGGGAAAAGGACTAAATGATCCTTTTATAGTGCAAAAGCCAAGAATTAGGTTTTTGCATCTGGGCCGGTTACGCCCGGCGTAACCTTGGGTACGCCCAGCGTACCCGGATGAACCCGTGTAAATATTAAGCGCGCGAGTATGCGCGACGTACACCCCAGTATGCCCAACGTACTCACCAATCCACCTTTCAACTTTAAGGGACTAATTTTCCAACTTTCCAAAATAGAAGGGTCATAAAGTTAACCTGGATTTCGGGCTGTTACAATTCTCCCCCACTAGAACCAGACTTCGCCCTCGAAGTCTCATGTTGTGAACAACTCCGGATGCTGCTCCCACATCTCCGACTCTGGCTCCCAGGTCAGCTCGGATCCTCTCCGATGTTACCACTGGACCTGAACCAGGGACACCTCCTTGTTCCTCATAACCTTGATCCTCCGATCCAAGATTGCGATCGGCTTCTCAGCATAATTCAGACTTCCGTCCACCTGGATATCCTCTAATGGTACCACTACCGACTCATCGGCAATACACTTCCTCAGCTGCGACGTGTGGAAGGTATCATGAATATGGTCTAACTCTGCAGGTAGCTCCAAGCGATATGCTACCTTGCCCACTGTAACACTGAATTTTTCAAACAAAATTTTCGATTTTTATAAAAGCATAATTCCATCAATATTCATAGAAACAACCCCTTTTTAATTGTTCAACAATATATTACAAAATCCCAAGATCAAAATGTCAAGCTCCAAACGTGTGTGTACGGATCAAGCCGGCGCCTTCCCACGGTCGTCACTGGTACCTGAAACAAATAACATCAACACTGTAAGCACAAGGCTTAGTGAGTTCCCAAAATACTACATATAACACATATTAGCCACTCGAGGCTATAACTCTGTGGGTCCGTGCACCCAAACTCTGTGAACCCTCAGGTTCTAACTCTGTGAACCTTCCGGTTCTAGCTCTGTAAACATGCACAGCATCAAACACATAAAGTAATGCAGTACAACACATAGCATACATAGCATACAAATACTCTAACACATAACTCTGGTTACCTACTCAAGGTAAAGTATAGTGAGAAGACTCACCTCGTGTGTCTCGGTAAACCGTAACCCTGAAATCACTAAACACTCGATCCGCCGAGCTGAAGTCCCCCCTATAGCACAATATATCTCTAATTAACACTTTCTCAACTAGGGTTGTCCATACCATAACAGGACAATCTAGGTCAACGCTGGTCAACGGTCAACTCGACCGGACTCGGTGAGTGCACTATAGCGACTCGGCGAGTCTGAGCGCAATCACCAATTTCCCTGAAACCCTCTCTTGACACGTCGAGCATCCCCTCCCAACTCGACGAGCTCCACCTGGCACGAGTTGTGGGGCCACCACGACTCAACTCGCCGAGTATCAAGAACGACTCGGCGAGTCCGGTTTGACTCGGTCCACCTGTCCATCCTGACTCCCCCCTTGACCCACTGAGTTCACTCATCCCAACTCGGCGAGGCCACTCGCTGAGTGGTCGTGCAGCATTCAAGCTACTCGCCGTGTCTGTTCTTCGGACTCGGCGAGTCGGAGCCATGCACTGACCCAATCTTGCTCTAAAGGCCAGATCCAGTCCACTAATCCATAGATCCAGTCCCCCCCATGCTTATTTAGCACGTAAAGTCACAATCTTGAGGCATAAATAACCTCTACATGATCACAAATGATGTTTTTGACTCTATTACTTCAACACAAGGCCAAGGACTCCATTTTCACCCATAAAGCTTGATGAGTGAGGCCCTCTGGACCTCTATGGATCCAGATCCATGGTCTCAACTCAAAGAGGGAACAAAAGGGCACCAAATCACCCCATAAATGATCATATTAAGCCCTAACTTGTATCAAGTTTCACCAAACAGGAAATGGTCCGAAAATAATACCTCTAGAGTGATGATCCGAGCTCCAATTCCACGAAATAGCAACCTCCTTTGCTTCCTCTTGCCTAGAGCCTCCTTCTTCTTGCTAAACAACACTCACAAGGTCAAGATTTGCTCTCAATCCTTCACCAAATGCTCAAGAACTCTAGGGACACACTCTGGGGATTGGATGAGCGCAAATGACGGCCATAAGGCCCCTTAAATAGACCACAAACCCGGGGATTTAGGGTTCCATAACACAGCGCAGACTCGCCGAGTCCAAGCGCGCACCTTCGCTCAATCCCGCGTCTCTACTCGGCGAGTCTGAGCCCCGACTCGCCGAGTCCCTCTTACAAAATAACATAATTAAACTTACATTATACCTGGTAAAAATCCGGATGTTACAACTCTCCCCCACTAGAACTGGACTTCGCCCTCGAAGTCCCGCTCTAAAACAGCTCCGGATGCTGCTCCCGCATCATATCCTCCGGCTCCCAGGTCATCTCTGATCCCTTCCGATGTTGCCACTGAACCAATACCAGAGGTACCTCCTTGTTCCTCAAAACCTTGATCTTCCGATCCCTAATAGCCACTGGTCTCTCCGCATAGTTCAGGCTTGCATCAACCTGAATATCCTCAAGTGGAACCACTGCCGACTCATCGGCTATACATTTCCTCAACTGCGATACATGAAAAGTGTTATGAATCTGTCCCAACTCTGCTGGTAACTCCAGCCGATAGGCTACCCGGCCCACCCTGGCGATCACACGAAACGGGCCAATAAACCGGGGTCCCAATTTGCCCCTCTTCCTGAACCGGATCACTCCTTTCCAAGGAGAGACCTTCAGGAGAACAAAGTCGCCGACCTGAAATTCCAACTCGGACCGGCGCCTATCCGCATAACTCTTCTGCCGGCTCTGAGCGGTCAATAACCTCTGCCTGACCAGCTGTATCTGCTCTGTCGTCTGATTCACGATCTCTGTACTGCCCATTACCCTTTGCCCAACCTCTCCCCAACATATGGGAGTCCGACACCTCCTACCATATAACAGCTCAAAGGGCGGCATACCAATGCTCGAATGATAGCTGTTATTGTAGGAAAACTCCGCTAGAGGCAAATACGAGTCCCAACTACCCCCAAAATCCAATACACAAGCTCGAAGCATGTCCTCGAGTGTCTGTATCGTCCGCTCACTCTGACCGTCGGTCTGGGGGTGGTATGCGGTACTAAAATGCAACTTAGTACCTAATTCCTCATGAAATTTCTTCCAAAAACGGGAAGTGAAACGCACATCGCGGTCTGAAATAATCGAGATCGGCACCCCATGCCGAGATACAACCTCCCTCACGTAAACCTCCGCCAACTTCTCTGCTGAAGAACTCTCACTGATGGCAAGAAAGTGAGCGCTCTTTGTCAATCTATCCACAATCACCCAAATTGCATCAACTCCTCTGGCAGTCCTCGGCAATTTGGTGATAAAGTCCATAGTGATCTGTTCCCACTTCCACTCGGGAACCTCCAATGGCTGCAACTTGCCATGCGGTCTCTGGTGTTCGGCCTTTACCCTCCGACAGGTCAAACACCTCTCGACAAACCATGCTACATCCCTCTTCATACAGGGCCACCAATACTCCTTCCTTAGATCCAAATACATCTTCGTGGCCCCGGGGTGGATCGAAAATTTCGATCTATGAGCCTCCTCCATCAATGTAGCACGGGTACCGCCCACAAACGGTACCCAGATCCTGCCCTGATAAGTCATAAGGCCTCGACTATCCGATACAAACTCAGAAACCATCCCAACAACCCGCTCTCTCTTCTGCATCTCCGGACGCACGGCCTCGGCCTGAGCCCCACGAATGGCGTCCAGAACTGGAGTTATCACGGTCAATCTCAAACATACATCTCGCAGGGGAGTACTCTCCGCCCTGCGGCTCAACGCGTCGGCTACCACATTAGCCTTGCCCGGGTGGTACAAGATCTCACAATCATAGTCCTTGACCACATCTAACCATCTCCTCTGCCGCATATTTAGGTTAGGCTGATCCATCAAGTACTTCAAACTCTTATGGTCCGTGTAAATCGTACAACGAACCCCATACAAGTAGTGCCGCCAAATCTTGAGGGCGAACACCACTGCCCCCAACTCCAAATCATGTGTGGGGTACCTTGTCTCGTGAGGCTTCAACTGCCTCGATGCATAAGCTATCACATGACCCTTCTGCATCAATACCGCTCCCAATCCTAGGATCGATGCATCGCAGAATACCACAAAACCTTCCATACCTTCCGGAAGGGCTAATACTGGAGCTTCACACAACCTCTGGCGAAGCGTCTCAAAGGAGGTCTGCTGCTCGGGACCCCATGCAAATGCCACACCCTTCCGGGTGAATCTGGTGAGTGGAACCGCAATCTTGGAGAAATCCTTAATAAATCTCCGATAATACCCTGCCAACCCGAGAAAACTCCGTATCTCAGAAGGTGACCTCGGCACCTCCCACCTCATCACTGCGTCAACCTTGGCCGGATCGACCAATATCCCCTTCTGGTTAACGAGATGTCCCAGAAACTGGACCTCCCGTAACCAGAAATCGCACTTGGAGAACTTTGCATAAAGTTTCTCCGCTCTCAAAACCCCAAGCACCTCCCTCAGATGCTCCTCGTGCTGCTCACTAGATCTCGAATATACCAGAATATCATCAATGAAAACAATCACCGACCGATCCAACATCGGCCGATATACCCTGTTCATGAGGTCCATGAACACAGCCGGGGCATTAGTGAGCCCGAAAGGCATCACCACAAACTCATAATGCCCATAACGTGTCCTGAATGCTGTCTTCTGGACGTCCTCGTCCCGCACTCTCACCTGATGATAGCCCAACCTCAAATCAATCTTGGAGAACCAAGATGCTCCCTGTAGCTGATCGAATAAATCGTCGATCCTCGGCAGCGGGTAACGGTTCTTGACCGTCAGCTTATTCAATTCCCGGTAATCAATACACATGCGATGCGAGCCATCCTTCTTCTTCACAAACAAGATGGGTGCTCCCCACGGCGAGCTACTCGGCCGAATAAACCCCTTCCCCAGCAACTCCTGAAGTTGCGAGGATAACTCCTGCATCTCTGGAGGCGCAAGGCGATACGGCACCTTAGCAATAGGTGCGGCCTTCGGAACCAAATCGATGCCAAACTCCACTTGCCTCGCGGGAGGCACTCCTGGTAACTCTTCGGGAAATACATCTGGAAACTCCCGCACCACCGAAACTTCCTCCACAGAGCTCGGTCTCTCGGAGATCACTCGCGTATCCATCACATACGCTACATAACCCTTACAGCCCTGCTGTAAACACTGTCTCGCCCTAGCAGCCGAACAAAAGGCTGATCCAGAACGTGTACCCTCGCCGTACACTGAAAGAACTCCCCCACTAGGATCTCGTATAGTCACCAGCTGTCGCTCGCAATCGATAACCACACCGAATCGGCTCAACCAATCCATGCCCACTATAACACAAACATCACCCATCGCAATCGGAATCAGGTCGATCGGAAACTCAACCCCGAATATCTCCAATACACATCCCCGGAAGAACTCTGTAGCACAAATCACCCTGTCGGCGGCTATGGAAACCCGCAGGGGCCGACTCAATACTCCACGACTAACACTGATACGCTGACTAAATGCCAAGGACACAAAAGATCGACTCGCACCCGAGTCAAATAACACTAAAGCAGGTACAGAATTCACAAGGAAGGTACCTAAGCATAGCATGATATAAGCATAATATCTCAACACCATAAACAATAATGAAAAGGAAACATACCAGCCACAACGTCGGGTGCGGCGCGGACCTCTTCCGCAGTCAGCTGGAAGGCTCTCCCCCGAGCCCTCGGTGCCTCGGCCTTCACGGGCCGACTCTCTGCAACAGTAGCTCTGATGGCGGCAGGAGCAGACCCCTGAGATGCTCCGCGCAGCAGCGGACACTCCGCCTTCCGGTGTCCAGTCTGGTTGCAGTGGAAGCACACTGCAAATCCCTTGGGGCAGTCCTTAGCCATGTGCCCCTCCTTGCCACATTTGTAGCAAGACCCTGCCCGACAGGCGCCATCGTGACCCTTGCCGCACTTCCCACAAGTGCGGCCCTTCTGGCTCCCGGGTCTGGGATCAGCGGGCTTGGCCCGCTTGGCTGCCGGCTGGGACTGTGCCGGTCGCCGATCCCTCCCCATAGACTCCGCCTCCTCCCTGGCCTGAGTCTCAAGCTCAATCTCCCTCTTCCGAGCATTTGCCTGAAGCTCGGCAAATGTCCGGTACGAGGAGTTCGCAGCGAACTCCCGAATATCCCGCCTCAAAATGCTCAGATAACGGCTCATACGTGCCTGCTCGGTGGACACGTGCTCAGGGCAAAACATCGCCCTCTCCTGGAACATCCTCGTAATCGCTATAACTGACTCGGTACCCTGCTTGAGGGTCAGAAACTCCTGTGCCAGACGTTCCCTCTCCACCTGAGGAACATACTCATCTCGGAACATGGAAGTGAACCTCTCCCAGGTCACTGCCGAAAGCTCAGTCGGTGTGAAATGTGCAGTCACAAACTTCCACCAGTCCTTCGCTCCCAAGCGAAGCTGGTTCAGTGCGAACCGAACCTTCAAATGCTCAGGGGACGAGCAAGTGAAGAAGCATCCCTCCATATCAGATATCCACCTCATAGCTGCCACCGGGTCCTGCGTACCATCAAACTCTGGTGGCTTGGTGTTGCTGAACTCCCTGAACAACATCGCATCACCTCCCTGGGGTCTCGCCGCAGCAATCGCTGCGGTAGCTGCTGCAACCGCAGCCTCAGAAAGAGCGGCATAGCGCTCGTCAAACGTCTCAATCAAAGCGGTCTTAATAGACCCGAACATCTCTGGTATCTCGGCTCTGATGACCGCAGCCACCTCCTCATGAATGATCTGTCGAATGTCCTCATCACTAGATCCGGCATCCTCCGGCATGTGTCGTGTCCTCACCATGATCAACCTCTGAAATACAACATGCGATAATTAGAATTCACTCGAACACTCTTACATTCAACAATCCACCCCTCCTTGATTCTTGGCATCCCCAGATTCTTATTTGAACTGTGTACCGCTCCGGTGCTTTTAGTAGTACGGGCCCAATACTACTGTCCGCACCGTCTCGGTACACACTCCAAATCGTCCTTTTCGGATCCCAGTCCCCAAGTACTCTATTATACTTAAATCTCTCTGAACAGATCTCACACAAACCCTAGCTGCTACCTAATTACTCTCAGCGTCTCATAGCAGCTCACCATTCCCTAAGCTAAGGCATCACAAAACAGGCCACTCTAGCCCTATCAGCAATACCTAGCCTACTCTAGCATGCACACACATCACAATAATAGTTATTACATAACAAAGATATTTTGGGAGTTCACCGTTCGGGCACTGACTGATCGTACACACGTTTCTTCCTGGAAAACCCTTTACTCTTAGAAAATTTTGGTTTTTATTTTGAAAATATCTCTTCATTTCCTCAGTTTGAGTTCAAATACCCCCGAAGGTGTACCCGAATCCCTCAAACCAATGCTCTGATACCAATTTGTAACACTGAATTTTTCAAACAAAATTTTCGATTTTTATAAAAGCATAATTCCATCAATATTCATAGAAACAACCCCTTTTTAATTGTTCAATAATATATTACAAAATCCCAAGATCAAAATGTCAAGCTCCAAACGTGTGTGTACGGATCAAGCCGGCGCCTTCCCACGGTCGTCACTGGTACCTGAAACAAATAACATCAACACTGTAAGCACAAGGCTTAGTGAGTTCCCAAAATACTACATATAACACATATTAGCCACTCGAGGCTATAACTCTGTGGGTCCGTGCACCCAAACTCTGTGAACCCTCAGGTTCTAACTCTGTGAACCTTCCGGTTCTAGCTCTGTAAACATGCACAGCATCAAACACATAATGTAATGCAGTACAACACATAGCATACATAGCATACAAATACTCTAACACATAACTCTGGTTACCTACTCAAGGTAAAGTATAGTGAGAAGACTCACCTCGTGTGTCTCGGTAAACCGTAACCCTGAAATCACTAAACACTCGATCCGCCGAGCTGAAGTCCCCCCTATAGCACAATATATCTCTAATTAACACTTTCTCAACTAGGGTTGTCCATACCATAACAGGACAATCTAGGTCAACGCTGGTCAACGGTCAACTCGACCGGACTCGGCGAGTGCACTATAGCGACTCGGCGAGTCTGAGCGCAATCACCAATTTCCCTGAAACCCTCTCTTGACACGTCGAGCATCCCCTCCCAACTCGACGAGCTCCACCTGGCACGAGTTGTGGGGCCACCACGACTCAACTCGCCGAGTCTCAAGAACGACTCGGCGAGTCCGGTTTGACTCGGTCCACCTGTCCATCCTGACTCCCCCCTTGACCCACTGAGTTCACTCATCCCAACTCGGCGAGGCCACTCGCTGAGTGGTCGTGCAGCATTCAAGCTACTCGCCGAGTCTGTTCTTCGGACTCGGCGAGTCGGAGCCATGCACTGACCCAATCTTGCTCTAAAGGCCAGATCCAGTCCACTAATCCATAGATCCAGTCCCCCCCATGCTTATTTAGCACGTAAAGTCACAATCTTGAGGCATAAATAACCTCTACATGATCACAAATGATGTTTTTGACTCTATTACTTCAACACAAGGCCAAGGACTCTATTTTCACCCATAAAGCTTAATGAGTGAGGCCCTCTGGACCTCTATGGATCCAGATCCATGGTCTCAACTCAAAGAGGGAACAAAAGGGCACCAAATCACCCCATAAATGATCATATTAAGCCCTAACTTGTATCAAGTTTCACCAAACAGGAAATGGTCCGAAAATAATACCTCTAGAGTGATGATCCGAGCTCCAATTCCACGAAATAGCAACCTCCTTTGCTTCCTCTTGCCTAGAGCCTCCTTCTTCTTGCTAAACAACACTCACAAGGTCAAGATTTGCTCTCAATCCTTCACCAAACGCTCAAGAACTCTAGGGACACACTCTGGGGGTTGGATGAGCGCAAATGACGGCCATAAGGCCCCTTAAATAGACCACAAACCCGGGGATTTAGGGTTCCATAACACAGCGCAGACTCGCCGAGTCCATACCCTGGACTCGCCGAGTCCAAGCGCGCACCTTCGCTCAATCCCGCGTCTCTACTCGGCGAGTCTGAGCCCCGACTCGCCGAGTCCCTCTTACAAAATAACATAATTAAACTTACATTATACCTGGTAAAAATCCGGATGTTACACCCACCCTCACGATCACCCTAAATGGCCCAATATACCGGGGTCCCAGCTTGCACCTCTTCCTGAATTGGATCACTCCTTTCCAAGGAGATACCTTCAGGAGCACGAAATCACCAACCTGGAACTTAAGTTCGGATCGAAGCCTATCTGCATAACTTTTCTAGCGACTCTGAGCGGTCAACAACCTCTGTCTAACCTGCTGTATCTGCTCTATTGTCTGAAGCACTATCTCTGTACTACCCATCACACGCTGCCCTACCTTGCCCTAGCAAATGGGGGTACGACACCTCCTTCCATACAACAGCTCAAAAGGTGGCATACCAATGCTCGAGTGATGGCTGTTGTTATAGGAAAACTCAGCCAAGGGCAAATATGTGTCCCAACTCCCGCCGAAATCCAATACACATGCCCGAAGCATGTCCTCGAGCGTCTGAATCGTCCGCTCGCTCTGCCCCTCGGTCTGTGGGTGGTACGCGGTACTAAAATACAGTCTCGTACCCAATTCCTCATGAAATTTCTTCCAAATTCTGGAAGTGAATCGCACATCTCGATCTGAGACAATCGAGATGGTACTCCATGTCGCGATACCACCTCCTTCACGTGCAATTCTGACAGCATCTCCGCAAAAGAGCTCTCACTGATGGCAAGGAAATGAGCACTCTTCGTCAACGTGTCCACAATCACCCAAATTGCATCGACACCCCTAGAAGTCCTCGGAAATTTGGTGATAAAATCCATGGAAATATGTTCCCACTTCCACTCGGGAATCTCTAACGGCTGTAACTTACCATGCAGGCGCTGGTGCTCGTCCTTAACCTTGCGACAGGTCAAGCACCTCTCTACGAACCATGCAACATCCCTTTTCATACAGGGCCACCAATACTCCTTCTTCAGGTCCAAATACATCTTAGTGGCCCCGGGGTGGATCGAGAACTTCAATATGCGCCTCCTCCATCAAGACGGTATGCGTCCCGCCCACAAACGGTACGCAAACACAACCCTGGAAGGTCATAAGTCCTCAACTATCGATAAAAAAACTCTGATACCTGCCCGATCACTCACTATCTCTTGCGGTTCTCCGGTCTCACGGCTTCCGCTTGGGCTCCTCGAATGGTGTCCCATACCGGAGTCATCATTGTCAATCTCATGCAAATATCTCGACTCAGGGTGCCCTCCGCCCTACGGATTAGGACATCGGCTACCACATTATCCTTACCCGGGTGGTACAGGATCTCACAATCATAATCCTTTACTACATCCAACCATCTCCTCTGGCGCATATTCAGGTTGGGCTAATCCATCAAATACTTCAAGCTCGTGAGGTTCGTGTATATCGTACACCGAACCCCATACAAATAGTGACGCCAAATCTTGAGGGTGAACACTACAGCCCCCAATTCCAGATCATGACTGGGATACCTCGACTCAAGAGGCTTAAGTTGCCTCGATGCATATGCTATCACATGCCCCCTCTGCATAAGCACCGCTCCCAACCCGGTTATCGATGCATCACAATATACCATGAAATCCTCCATCCCTTCCGGAAGGGCTAACACCGGGGCTTTGCATAATCTCTGGCGAAGTGTCTCGAACGAGGCATGCTGCTCCGGACCCCAAGAAAATGCAACACCCTTCCGGGTCAACTTGGTGAGTGGCACGGCGATCTTGGAGAAATCCCTGATAAATCTCTGATAATAGTCTGCCAATCCTAAGAAACTCCTGATCTCAGTAGGTGACCTCGGCACTTCCCAACTCATCACAGCCTCAATCTTGGCCGGATCGACCAATATCCCCTGTTGGTTAACGAGATGCCCTAGGAACTGGACCTCCCGTAACCAAAAATCACAATTGGAGAATTTGGCGCAAAGCCTCTCCGATCTCAGAACTCCGAGGATTTCCCTCAAATGCTCCTCATGTTGCTCTTTGGATTTCGAATATACCAATATATCATCGATGAAAACAATCACCGATCGATCCAACATCGGTCTGCACACCCAGTTCATGAGATCCATGAACGCGGCTGGTGCATTGGTGAGCCCAAAAGACATCACCACGAACTCGTAATGCCCATAACGAGTTCTGAACGCTGTCTTCTGGATATCTTCATCCCAAACCCTCATCTGATGATAACCCGACCTCAAGTCTATCTTGGAGAACCAAGACGCTCCCTGCAACTGATCGAACAAATCGTCGATCCTCGGTAACGAATAACGGTTCTTGACCGTCATCTTGTTCAACTCCCGGTAATCAATATACATCCGGTGTGAACCATCCTTCTTCTTGACAAACAAGATCGGCGCTCCCCAAGGTGAGCTACTCGGTTTAATAAACCCCTTTCCCAACAGCTCCTGAAGTTGCGAGGATAACTTATGCATCTCGGACGGCGCAAGGCGATAGGGTGCCTTGGCAATAGGTGCTGCCCCTGGCACCAAGTCGATACGAAACTCCACTTGCCTCTCGGGAGGCACACCCGACAACTCCTCGGGGAAAACGTCGGGGAACTCCCGCACAATTGGGACCTCATCGATCGAACTTGGCCTCCCAGTGGCCACTCGTGTCTCCATCACATAGGCCACAAACCCTCTGCAGCCCTGTTGTAAACTCTGTCTCGCCCTAGCCGCCGAACAAAATGCTGACTCAGGACGGGTACCCTCACCGTACACCGTAAGTACTCCCCCACTAGGGTCTCGTATCGTCACCAACTGACGCTCGTAGTATATAACAGCTCCAAATCGGCTCAACCAATCAATGCCCACTATAACACACACATCCTCCATCGCAATCGGGACCAGATCTATCGGGAACTCCACACCGAAGATCTTAAGGATACATCCTCGAATCACATATGTGGCATACACTGCTCGCTCGTTAGCTATAGAAACTCGCAGAGGTCGACTCAAGACCTCTCGAAAAATACTAATATGACGACTGAAGGCTAACGACACAAAAGATCGACTCGCTCCCGAGTCAAATAGCACTAAGGCAGGTACATAATTCACAAGAAAAGTACCTACGCATAACATAATATAAGCATAATATCTCAGACTTAAATAAATAGAGAGAAGAATACATATCAGCCACAACATCGGGTGCTACGCGGACCTCCTCTACTGTCAACTGGAAAGCTCTCCCACGAGCCTTCGGAGCCTCGACCTTCACCGATCGAACCTCGGTAACCCTAGCAGCAAGTGCAGATCCCTGCGATCGAACCTCGGCCTTCCGATGTCCAGTCTGGTTGCAATGAAAGCAAACCATAAATTCCTTGGGGCAATCCTTGGCAATATGCCCCTCCTTGCCACATTTGTAGCAAGCACCCGATCGACAAGCTCCCTCATGACCCTTGCCACACTTCCCACAAGTGCGGCCCTTCTGGCCTCCAGCCCTCAAATCAACGGGCTTGGCCCGCTTGGCTATCGGCTGAGACTGAGCCGGCCGCCGATCCATCCTCTGAGACTCAGCCTCCTCCCTGTTCTGAGTCTCCAAGTCGATCTCTCGCTTCCGGGCATTTTCCTGAAGCTTAGCAAATGTACGGTACGTCGAGTTCGACACAAACTCTCGAATGTCCCTCCCCAAAATGCCCAAATACCGGCTCATCCGTGCCTGCTCAATAAGGAGTTTTCATCATCCAACACCGAATCAACCATGAAATCAGCAAACACAATGATGAAGACAAGAACCTTAAGTTGTACCAAGGAAGAAGTGGGTGCAATTCTGATACAATTAGGCGGGCTTAGTTGGAGGAATTCCTTAGGATCTCAAATTGTTCACATCCTCTTTCCCAACCCCCGCCGGTTTGAGAACCAAATATAGATTGATTTGTAATCTTCGTTGATTTCTTTGCACATGGAGACGATTTCAAACCTTTGAACCCTAGATGGGGAGGGGAAAATTAAAGGAGACTGGAAAAGGTGCCCATTTTAGACTGGACAAGGTGCCCATTTTAGATGAAGGTAAAGTCAAAATGGTGTTGTGTCATTTTCCCATTACTAATATTAGGGTTTCTTTCATTTTCTTCACTCCGCACATACCACATACGGCTGTTGGGCTTTTTCAATATTAACCAAGAGGCTAAGACCCAACGACTTTGACCTTTCTCGTCATCAGCTTCGCTAACGACAGACGGTCATCGACCGTTGATTGCCTTCCCTTGTCGATGCTCTTCCGTCTGCCGAAGTTGACGCCCTTCTACTGACAACACTGTTCGTTTTGCTGAAAATTGACTCAACAGTCGACCATGTCTTCGATTGAACTGCGACTAAAAATCAACATGACGTCTTTACCTAGTAATTAATCCTCTATGGTTATTCCGATTTCTTCTGAATTTCAGTAATTTATCCTATGTGTATTTCAAAGTCGTGGAAAGCAACATCTTAAGTTTTCAATAATTTATCATATTCTTATTCAATTAGTTCTGAATTTCTGATACCATTGAGAGTTTGAGACTATGGTTACTCCGATTTCTAATATCTGATTCTCAAATTTCTGAATTTCTACGATGTTGTTGTGAAATTTATTTGTAAATTTATGTAAGATGTTGTAGATTTCTATTTTTGTGCGATTGTGTGAACAATTTTCTGAAAATTTTGTTGAATATGAATCTGATTTTGCTTTGAATATGATGTTTTTTAGCAAAAAAAAAAAAACATTTTTAAGCCTATAAAACAGGGGCAGGGTGATGAATGTATTCGGGGGTGGGATCGGGGGCTATAGAAATGAGGGATTCGGAGGCAGGGGCAACAACTCATTTTGGGGGCGGGGTGGGGTAGCTATTTCCGCTCCTGTTTGATCCCATTGACATCTCTATACGTGGGTTAAATGGAAGTTGATTTTAGCCTCTAAAATTAATGGAGGTTTAGGAGTTGGCGGCTTGGCTGCTTTTAATCAAGCTTTGTTGTTAAAATAGAGATGGAGGATGGTGAACAATCCAGATAGATGCTTTATGGGTCCAAATTATTAGATCTATACACTGGTACAACGCAGGTTTTAATCTGGGTAGTCGACTTTCAGTCACAAACCCATTCTATTGTGGATTCGGTTTTAAATCTTCATTATCGACAAATTATTCCTTTGTCTACTTTGAAGAAATCGGTTGGTGATAGTAGAAATACCCTTTTCTGGAAGGAAGTGTGGATTGGAAATGAGTCTTTGGAATCCGTATTTCCTAGATTGGCAGCCCTTGATAGTAACCCTAATTGTTTTATTGTAGATAGACGTAAACTTGGTGACTGGAAGTGGGTTTGGAGATCAAAGTTGAGAGGTGGTGCACAGTCGGCCCAACTCTTGGTTATGTAAGTCATGTTAGCTACGGTTGTTTTCGAGACAATAAGGATTTGTGGGTTTGGGATATTGCTCATAATATCGAATTTACAGTTAAAGACACACGGTTGTTCATTGATGAGTCGGCGTTACCTCATGGTATGATTGAAACAAGTTGGAACAGGCTAATTCTTATTAAAGTAAATATTTTTAGTTGGAGAGTTTGTATGAATCGGCTCCCCTTTAAAGAATGTTTGCTTCTTAGAAGTGTTGATGTTTCGAGCTCTTTTTGCCCTATATGCTCAGATCAAGTAGAGACAATTGATCATATTTTTCTAGAGTGTGTGGTTGCTAGAGCCTTGATGTATAAGTTAAGTCATTGGTATGATTGTGATAGCTCTTTGTTAAGTTTAGTTAAAGGGTTTCATTCTTTTATAGATTCAGTTTATTTGACTTCTACAAAAAAATAAATAAATAAATAAATAAATAAATAAAATAAAATAAAATAAAATAAAATCTTGAGGCAATCCTTTGCACAACGTGGTGGTCTATTTGGAAATTTAGAAACAAATGTGTGTTTAATATGATGAGACCTAGACAAGATATCGTTTGATGATATTATTGCTTTTACTTTTAATTGGGTGGTGCATCGGAAACATAAACTCCACATTAGTTGGAATTTATGGCTTGAGAACCCTATTTTGAACATTTCAATGTTTTGTTTTGGCTCTAGCATCTACCTCCTTGCTAGAGTCTTTTTATTTATTCAGCCGTTCAGAAGAAAAAAAATTGTCATTAACTAGAATAAAATAGTTAAAACTGATAAGATATATGTATGGGGTTTATTTTTATCTTTTGAGTAAATTACACGAATGGTCCCTATGGTTTAGGGTAATTTGCACGTTTGGTCCCTACCTTATGTTTTTAACTCGGAAGGTCCCTACAGTTTGTTTTTGTTACACGTTTGGTCCCTGTCTTACCTAAAAATATTATTTTGCCATTGATTTTTTAATTTATTTAAATAAACACACCCCGAACTCCATTCCCCTCATCTTACCTTACATATCCTACCATTTTTTCTTATTTAAATAATAGTCTTTTAGGTAAAATAGGGACCAAGCGCGTAAAAAAACAAATAGTAGGGACCAAATGCGTAACAAAAACAAACATTAGGAACTTTTCGAGTTAAAAAAATTAGTTATGAACCAAACGCATAAATTACCCCAAACCATAGGGACCATTCATGTAATTTACTCTTATCTTTTTAAAGAATAAATCATTAAAATAAGACTAAATAACAATTTACTTACATTTTTAAAAAGTAAATTTTATAATTTTTATTAATTTTAACAATATTCATGAGTTTTAATGTGAGGAAGTTGGAAGGATAAAAATAATGACAAAGATATAAAAAGTTGATGTCTTAATCTATCTTTTTAAACTACAAACTAATATACTTCTAACTATCACAATTTATGTCTCAAACAAGAGTTGAACTCATAATCTCTAATTAAATTTCTTATCCAACTTATTGAAAAAAGATATTCTAGATCAGTTTTTTTTTAGAACAACTTTTTAGATTAGATAACCAACTCATTAAACTTGTTAAAATAAAAAGAACTCTTTAATTACCCACAACAAAAATCAACCTAAAGTCTAATGAGGAAAAAAAAGCTATAATCAAACATACAAACAAAACAAACAAAGCGTTCTCCATCCGACCACTGATTGGCTTGGGTTAGACTCTCAGTACATGTAAATCATCCATAATCTTCTAATAAAACTTCATACATCTTCAATGTTGGGCCTTTTGTACCTTATTTAAATATATACAGCCTTCTAGATGGATGTTATATGTTTATTCATTTATTTACCTTTAATAAATTTTGTTTTCTGATGAATATGAAGATTGGTTTACTTCAACAGATTTTAAGAAATAAGGAGTCAATGGTCTCAAGCAATCAGTATCGCTTTAAGAGTATGCATAGCTTAAGCAATCATGATTAGTGCTTAAGTAGTCAGTAGTGCTTAAGTAGTCACAACTAAGTTGAGCAGCAATAGATCTTAAAATAACATTCTTTAATTTTCTAATGGTTTTATATCACAATGGATCTAAATCAAAGTAGATGTTGAGATATAATTGTATTAACATCATTTGTATAGAAACAAAGTATTGTTCTTTTTTCAATTATTTCTTTACCTTTTTCTTATTAGAAATCCATGGGCAATTTATTAGAAGTAACCAATCATGATTATAAAAACTTTTACTCGCTTTTTTATTTCTCTACCTTCCATAAGAAGGAAATCCATTGGCAATTTCTTGAAAATGCTACTTTTTTATAAACAAAAATAACAAATTACACATTAATAAACAAAAAAAACATATCAAATTTAAAAAGTCTACTTTACATGTTATAATCAAAGAACTCTCAAAAAATGTCTCTCACCATATAATTCCTAATGAAACTATTCATTTATAAAGTAATTAGATTATAACTCGTGGAAACCACATTTATAAAAATAATTAAATTTTTATAGTAAAAACTTGTAATTATTAATCAATTATATTCAATAAATTTCTAATTAAGATATTTGTGTTTTTATATATGTAAAATTATAATCATTTATTCAAATAAATATGTAAAATTATTTTTCAAAATTTATGAGATAGATTTTATTTGTGAATTAACGAAAAAAAACAATGATATTGTATAATGAAATGTTAAATTGATTATAAAAATAAAACAATCATGATAAATTAAGTAAATTAAAATTGGTATATGGCAAATCAAAAAATTAAGTTGTTGAAATAAATATATATGAAAAAATATAACAAATTAAAATGAAAATTAACAATAAAGTTTTATTACAAATAATAATAATAAAAGATGCTATAAGAAATCATATTCTACAAACTATTTAAAAATTTTTTAAAACTTATTCATACACAAGAAGTTATATTTGTAAGTTTATCATACTTATCTAAAATTAACAATTTCTATCATACTTATCTAAAATTAATAATTTCAATCATTTTCTCCTTTAAACTCTAAATTTAACAACATGATATACAACTTGTTTCAAACGTGAAAAAGGAATACCTTCGTTTTATGTTAAGTCATCATAAAGAGCAATAAAAAAGGGCTTTATTTTTTTCTTATTAGCTCATATTAGTGAGAAAAAAAATATACAAATACTCCTAAACATATTTTAACATTTGTTACCTTGTACTGTTTTGTCGGATATTTTGTCCAAATAAAGCCAATATCTTTACATGCCTAACGCTATATAACCTAACCTTAACGTCTTGTTCCCGAGTTCCACTTAAGGAGAGAAATGGGAGGATACGGAAGGAAAGTGATAGGTGTCGAAGGAAAATCGTGTTCCCGAATTTCATTAATGGAAGGAAAGTAAGGGGAGGGGAAGGGAAGGATTTTAGAATCATATTTTCCTTCCAAATTTTCCTCCCAAATTGGGTGGATTTGGGAATAAAGTGAGGGGAAGGAAAATTTTAAGTTTATTTTCTTATTCCTCCTAACTCGGGAACACAAAAACTAAAAATTTTCCTTTCCTTTCCTTTTATTTCCTTCGAACTCGGGAACACAGAATAATGAATATTTTCCTTCACCTCCCTTTCTTTCTGTCAAAATTTTCCTTCCCTTTCCCTTAATGAATTTACATAAAAACTCGGGAACAAGGTGTAAGAGAAGAGATATTTACATTCCAAGAGCTATATCATTTACATTATTTTTTGAAAAGATTAAAAAAAATGAGTTGCATACAATAAGTTGGTGGGAATGAGAATGATAAATTTTTCATCTGTATTTATAACTAGTTGTGAGATTCATACGTTATATAAGTTTATTAAAAAATATTAAATAAACATAAATATCTAACAATTTAGAAAATTTAAATTTATAAGAAAAAAGGTAAAATATTAATTATTAAAACTGAATTGATTATTTATCTTCTAAATTTTAATTAATAATTTAAATAAATAAACAATTAAAATAACTGAATTCAATTTAGAAATTTAAGAATTATAAGAAAAGTTGTATTAATGAATTGGATATACATTTATTATTAAATTTATTACACTTAAGTATTATATGAAATTTAATAAAATAAAAAATATAAAAAAACATAAAATGACATATATATATATATATATATATATATATATATATATATATATATATATATATATATATATATATATATATATATATATAATTTGATCTAAATTTACCACAAAATGATATATGTCATAATACATAAGAAGATGACAAGTTACAAAATTATTTTTATTTATTAGGAAAGATTTATTTTTTTTGGCTCTCTACAAAAAAAATGATTTACCCTTTTCTTTAATTTTATTTTAAAGTTATAACTAATTGGTATGCTATATTAACTAAAGTGGACATATTCCCCAAAATGAAAAGACTAGGTTAAAAAATAAACAAAGATTAGAGTTAGTTGAGTTAGTTTATTATGTGTGAAATTTTTATGTTTTTTTACATTTTATTTTAAATTGCCTTTTTTTAATTTAATGTAACATCTTTTTTTATTGAATGAAAAATAGTTTTAAAAAAATCTATATTTTTTTGTATTTTTTTTGTTTTCACTTAATTGAAAAAATAATATGGAATGGTATTGTAGTGGTAGGTATACAATATATTTAATAGTTGATTGTGGAAATAAGGTGTTATACAAGACCTTATAATATTCTCTTGTTCACACAACCAAAAAGACTAGGTCATATTATATGATATTAATAGATCTTAAAATAACATTTTTTTTAATTTTTTTTTTATTGTGGATGTTGGAAACATCGCAAGGAATTTTGTTTAAAAAACTCGTTTCGTGTTCATGATTATAAGATTGTTTGATCCATTCATTATTTTCATAATTTCTAGGAAACTTTTATGTTAAAATCATTAGTATAGAAACAGATTATTGTCCTTTTATTCGTACAAATGTCAAACTTTCCTTGATATCTTTTTTCAATTATTTATTCACCTTTTTCTTCTAAGGAATCCATGGGCAGTTTCTTAGAAATAAATGATCAATCATGATTATAAATTTTTTTACTGTTATTGACTTCTTTCTCTACCTTCCATACGAAGGAAATCCATTGGCAATTTCTTGGAAAATGCTACTTTTTATAAATAAAAATATAACAAATTAAACATAAATAAGAAAACAAAATAAACACAGCTTTACTTAGATATAAAGATTTAAGAGTCTATGTTACACATTATAATCAAATAACCCTCCAAAAATGTTCTGTCTCAGCGTATATCATTCCTAACGAAAATAATCATTTATAAAGTAATAACTAATGGGCAAAATGTCGAAACAAAGTCTCTTAAATATTATAACAAATGGGAATTCTATAAACGACTAACATAACAAAAACTACATAGTTTTTTGAGAAACTTGATTTGTTGATTGAGTTTGGATATCTTTTGTGCATATATTTGTGAGGGCAAAAAGCAAGAGAATAAAAACAACTTGAGCACTCACAATTCCAAAATGACTGATACTGTTGCCAATTTCCATCCAGCTTCCAGTATTTTTCACCTGTTATGTTAAACATTAATTGAAAAAGGTTAAATACAAAGAAATACCAATATACTTAATATACTTTCATTAATTTATTTACTATAGCATCCTATGTTAAATTCTTCCTATTACAACATTATATTTTGAAAAATCTATCGAATTATAGCAATGCCATATTAATTCAAAGCAATTTTCACTGCTATAATTAGGGTCGTTTTTTACAAAATAAAAAGTCCTAATAAGAACAAAAATTAAAAATACAATGCTATAACTAAATAATTTTTTCAAAGCATCAGAATAAGGATTTTAAGTATTCATACCAAGAAGAAGAAGTGACTTGTCATAACATCTGAGCATAAAATAACAGGAAAATAGCATCCCAAACGTGGAACTCTCACTAATTTAGTTATTGCACTAAATGCACATTCGCATACAAATTTAAACAAAAAAATCAAAATCCACTAAAATAAATTAAAATATGGAGTTTTGATGTTGATAAACTTACATGACAAGCATGAAACGGATGAACAATTTGAAAATAAGCAAGGCAGCCATAAGAAACGGCTGTGATTGTGACACAAATTAATATTGTTAAAAAAAATTACAATATTATATCATGAAAAATAATTAAAATTTTAATGTTCATGAACAAACATTAACTTACACTGAATATTGTGATGAACCGATAAACAGATGAAATCTCAAAACTTGCAATACTTGCAAAATTACCGGTTCCAAAAAAATGCAATATTGAAGAACACCATCTAGAAAATGAAAGTATTAGAGATGTTTAAAACTTAAATGAAATTGAAAAAGAAAATCCCTAAATATTTTTACTTACAAAAACTATTGGGATTCTCATGTCAGATAATTTTAGGCATCTATCACCTTCCTCAAGAAGTATGTTTCCATTTTCAGCTTAAAAGGAAGTCAAAAAATTGTTTGACTTTTTGACATAAAGAAGTGTGTTTTCAAACAGTATCCATCCAAAAAGTGCAAGGCCAAGAGCTCCATAGAATACAGCTTCATATCTGTGTTACATGGTTTTAATTTAAATGCCATAATTTTATGCATTTACAAGATGTTTTTTTATAAAATTAATAATTTAAATAAATACCCGATGGATAATAATAGGAAAGGAGGTGCAAAACCAAGGAATATGGAAGTAAGCCGAGCAGTGGCGGCCCTCGGGTGGTGCCGGCGGTGCGGTCAAACCTCCGATTTTTAGGATGATTTATAGTTATAGTATTGGTATTTTTGTAAAATCTATTTTTATGTTTTATCAATAAATAAAATTAGCCCGGTAACTTTTTGTTCCAATTTTAGAAGCGTTTTAACATTTGGCCTCCGATGCGTTTTAATTACCGAAACAAAGTCTCACTTTAAAATCATTGTCAACTACAAGGTGTGAAAGTAGGACTGAAAGTGTAAAAGCAATAGTTACTCAAGCTCCTGAAATAGTAAAAGCTCTGCATAAACTTGTTGAAGAAGAGACATACATAAAGATCATAAGTGAAGCTACTTGTCTAGCAGAGTATGAACTTGGTAGATTTGACTTTATAACAGGTATGGTTATATGGTATCATATATTGGCTAAAATAAATAACCTGAGCAAACAACTTCAGTCTGAGACTATACATATTGATGAGGCAATGAGTAGTGTGGGAGCACTTATTGAGTTTTTTAAAGACTATCGAGAGAATGGGTTTGGGAAGGCTTTGGATTGTGCAAGAGCTATAGCTTCTGATTTGAAAAAGTTATCCAGTGTTTGTTGAGAAATATAATAAAAGAAAAGTTGTTAAAAAAAGACATTTTGATAAGAATGACATTTGGTCATCAGAGCCGGTATATGAACTTTCACCTCAAGAGTCATTTAGGATTCAATATTTTGTGTACATAGTTGATAAAGCTATTGGTTCATTGGAGCGAAGGTTTGAACAATACAAACAATATGAAGACATTTTTGGTTTCTTATTCACAACAGAAAAGTTGAAGTCAATAAATACTAGCGAGTTAAAGTCATGTTACAAAAATCTGAAAAAGATGCAGCAAAATGGTCATATCTCAGACATTAATGTTGATGATTTATTCAACAAACTGGAGTTGTTACAAAAACATTTACCGGTTGAACACAATACAGCTAACGGAATACTAAATTTCCTAAAAATGATGAACACTTATCCAGTTTCTTGTCTAGCATACAAAATATTGTTGACTGTTTCTATTACAGTTACATCAGCGAAAAGAAATTTTTCAAAACTAAAGCTTTTAAAATCTTATTTGCGCTCGACCATGTCTCAAGAGAGATTAAACGCTTTGGCATTGATTTCGATTGAGAACGAGGTTCTTGAGAATATTGATTATGATTGTCTCATAGATGAATTTTCTTCTAAAAATGCTAGAAGGTCAATGTTTAGAAAATAGTAATGCGTTGTTTTTTTTTTTTTTTTGAAAAGTTGTTTATAACAGTTTTACAGTTTTATTTGATTACCAATGAGTGATGAAGACATTATTTTGTGGTAGTGAATTTATGAGATGTTTTTTAGCAACTTTATGTTTTGAATTAGTGGTAGCATATGTAGTTAATAATATTTACAAGAAATTTTTGTGGGGCCTCATTTTAGTTTTTGCACAAGGCCTCCGAAATATCAGGGTCGGGCCTGAAGCCGAGAGGTTGGTCTGTCGCAAAGAATAATGTGAGCACCATGAACAAACCTACACAAACACAATAATGAGTAAATTATATTTTTGGTCCCTAAATATAGCTGATTTTTGCAATTTTTGTCACAAAAAAGTTTTAACTTGCAAATTTGGTCCTTAATTTGAAGTTTCTTTACGACTCTAGTCTCAGTGTCATCTATGTATACCACAAGGACCAACTATATAATATTCTCTTATGAATTGGAGTCGTCAACTTTGTGATGTCGGTGGTACATCTTCACAACTTGTGGCCTTAATTGGGGATCTCTCACATGTTTTGTGTGTCGATAGGCCTAATAGTTGGGAGTCGAGTATTGATCCAGGGGAAGGTTTTACTGTTAATAATAGACTAAACTGCACAAATCGTCCCTGTGGTTTGCTTAAAATTGTCATTTTGGTCCAAAAAGATTTTGATTAGCACCACAGGTCCAAAGTTTTCATTTTGTTGCGACTTTGATCCAATTTAATTTAAAAATATTTAAAATGATGGATTTACCCTTGGCATTTTCTTTTTCTATTTTATTTATTTATTTCTAATGTTTTTCTGATTAAAAGAAAAATAAAAAATAAACTCTCTATCTCTCTCTCTCTGTCTCTCTCTTTCTCTCTCTCTCTCTCTCTCACACACACACACACATACACGCACACACACACACACACACACACACAACATGCCCCCTTTTCTTAAAATCGATCCCTCTTCAGACGATCCTTCTTCTCTCTCTCTTGGAGAACACTGACCATACACCTCCATTATCTTCAGGCCTGACCTTCATCGGCATAACCATTTCACTATTGTTTGCCTTCATAATCTTCCACGACACTTCATCCTCGATCGGAGGGGATATAGATTTGAAACAAGGATGAAGCAACAAAACCATCACCATCACTGTTGTATGTCTCCCTGCTCCTACAATCGGACCACCACCTATTTACGAAACCCTAGTGTTAGAGAAGAAGGATTCTACACTGACGACGGAGAAGAAGGATCATCGCTGCAAACCCTAACTCATTCCTTTCTTAGATCTTTCATGATCGGAGAAGACAGGTTATCTGAAGGCGCACGGTCTGTTTAATCTCTGTTCAATCTTCGTCTTCGACTGTGTATCTTTTTTCTACTTCTATCTCGACAGGTGAGCAACGACGGCACACTGATCTTCTACCTCATTGTATTTGTGTGTGTTTACCATTTATGGAATTTGATTTGTATGTGAGTATTTATCCCCCAAAAAATCGATTTGTTTGTGGGAATCAGATCAGATTCTAGATTCAGGTGAAGGAATTATCAGAGCACCTCTAGTGTTCATTGGTTTGTAGATGGAATAAGGACGAAAGCAACAAGGTGTTGGTGGAAATCTCGTCGGTAGCAGGTGGTGGTGGCTGGTTTTTACGTTGGCAGTGGTGGTAGTGGGGTGGCGAGGCTGCCTTTGTTACTTTTCTGTTCGGCGGCAAATGACGAGGGAAAAGGGAGGGAATCAATTAGCAATGCTCGGAGAAGGTGTGGGTGGGGCTAATCGTAGAAAACAATGGGGAAGATGAGGTAGTGGCAACGGTGATTTATGGTGGTTAAAACCCATCGTGTGTGGGTTTGTCTTCAACATATAGGGAGAGAGAGAGAGAGAGAGAGTATTTTTAAATTTCTATAATAAAAATATTCAAAAAAGAAAATACAAAGGATAAATTTAGGGGCAAAACCATCATTATAAAAATGTTTAAAGCAAATTGGACCAAACTCGCAAGAAAATGAAAAATTTGGACCTCTGGTGCTAGTCTAACCTTTTTTGGACCAAAGTGGCAATTTTTAGCTAACCACATGGACCATTTGTGCAGTTTTGTCTTAATAATACTAGAAGATTTATTGATTCAAAAATTCTTAAGAAGGGAGTTCTTGAGACGAGATGGAGCAAGTTGGTTCCAATCAACTTTGTTTTATGTCATTTTTGTTCTATTATGGTTAAAGATTGTGGGCATGTGCTCGTTAGTTGTTTTGTGATTAAAGATATTTGAGAAAAGGTTTGTAAGTATGGGAAAATGTTTGTATGTAGTTTGACCTTCCTTTTCCTTTGTTCATAAATATAACAGGAGATTATGGAATGGATGGATGGTATGTTGGGTTCCATTTTGAAAAAAAAAAAAAAGTAAGGTTGAAGTAATTGTCATCACAACTATATGGGTTATTCGATTGTATATAAATAGTGAAGTGTTCAAGACGTATAGCATGAGAAAGAGTCATATTTTTAGAGCGTAGTTATTCATTTTTTTAGTTGATTTTCTAGTAGAAATAACAAAAATAGTATTATTTGGTTCTAGTGAATGCAAAATCCTCTTCTTTTTTATTGGTTTTTCTTTCTAGCTAGCTTCTTCTAGTTCTCTTAGACCATCTCTAACTCACTCTTATTTTTTCCCCCAAAAATGGAGTAAAAAATAAGGTAAATAGTGTTTCATCTCCAACCCCACTCCATTTTTTACCCCATTTTTTTATTCCAAAAAATATATTCCTAGTATATTTCATTCTTCCAACTTACATAGATTGTCAAACACACCATTTCTACTAATTTGGTTTTAACAAATATATAATCTATAATTTTTTCATTACAATATTAATAAATGAATAAGATTATATTTATAACACACTTATAAACTTTTGTAAAATACGTTATCGTTTTTTAAAATTTCAATATGTATTTAACTTTTTATATGAATTTGATGAACAAAAAACAAACTTTATATTTATAATTAACTAATATAATTTAATATATAACAAAATATTATAAATATTAAATATTACATTTAAATTATAATTAGTAGGTAAAAATAAACTTGAAGTATATAAATATATAAACAGATGGATTAAAACCGACAACATAAAGTTCATCCCTATTTTGGGAGAAATGAATAATATAACACCATATTTGGTGTAATACTATTCATATTCCCCAAAATGCGGGAATAAATGGGAGAAATATGGAGAAAAATAAGAAAAAATAGGAAAAAATAAGAGTTGGTTGGAGATGCTCTTAATAAAATTAGGTTTAAAAAAATTAATAAGAGTACAACTTAATTGAATTGGTTTGACATATATTGTTATTGTAATGTACTTCAGGATCGAAAAAGTAGCGTATGCCATACCAGCGACAAGATGAGCATGGAGTGGATAGTCTTTTGTCTTGTATACTGTTGTTGCTTTTTTTTATGGTTTTAATTACTGAAAACACGTTTGTATGTTTTGGAAACAGAGTTAGAACCAAAGAGTTTCTAATCCAGCGATATCTTGTGTTGCTTTCACTATTCAAGGTCGAGGGTTCAAATTTCATTAGGGACATATATGGATTTAAGAGAGTAGTTTATGAATAAAATAGATTTTCCGTTCCCCAAAAAAAAAAAAAAAAAAAAAAAAAAAAAAAAAAAAAAAAAAAAAACTAAAGTTTTTGATAAACCCTATTTTTGGGTAATATTATAGAAACTTTCCATAACTTCTATTAAAAAATGTTAAAAAAGGAACTGGTGTTACGATATAAACTTTAAATTAGTGTACGTGTTATTGGTACTCGGTGTATCTATGATTGTTCATGTATCGAGCAAACTCAGAATTATACGGACTTCCTTTAAAGACCTTATAATCACTCCACCACTTCATCAAACTGCTTTCTGCCACGAAAACATCCGGTGACAACGAGAAATCTTTGATTGCATCCATAAGATATACCTCAAACTATTTGAGGTCGGTTTCAATGTTATGCGTGTCCTTAATCTTCAAGTCTGTAAGTGAAATCAAGGCCTCCTCTACATGGGCCCAGAAGCAAGAATCCTGGGTAAGACTAGCAGCCTTTGTTTTTTTGTCGCTTGGGTTTTGATCCTTGTTGTCATCGTCCGACCACTTCTGTAATAACTTGTAGTGATTTGGTCTAACAGTCATGTAGTTTGTTTTTCCTCGTTTGTAGTGAATGGCTATGTCTAGTGGCTCCACAATCCTTCTATAGTTGGTTCCACCGTAGAGCCAACGCTTACACAACTTGGCACCTTCTTTTTGTGGCATTTCATCCTTTTCTTCAACAATCTTCTTCCAATACTGGTTTAGAAAACCTTGATGTGTGATGTGTAACAGCCCGGAATCTCAGGTATTGTTTAAATTGTGTTTTTGGGGTGTTTTAAGAGGGGACTCGGCGAGTTGGAGCCAGACTCGCCGAGTAGGGTCGCAGACCTGGTCGCGGGTTCGCGACTGGACTCGACGAGTCCAGATATGGACTCGGCGAGTCTGCGCTGTTTAGCGAAAACCCTAGCCGTTCAGATTTGGGATGTATAAAAGGGACTTATTGGCCGTCATTGTTCGTTTTAGCCTTCTGAGAAGAACCCTAAATCGATTGTGTGCATCTAGAGCAAGGTTAAAGGCCATTGGTGATTTTGAAGGAGTTGTGTGCAAGGAAGAGAAGGGCTTGGCTAAAGGAACAGCAAGGGAATCACGTTCTGAGGTTTGGGGACATAGAGAGTACATCATCCAGGTAAGAATTCGAGTATGCTCTGCTATGGTGATGTGTTTAGAGGATTAGGGTTTATGGAACCCTTTTGTGGATAGATTGAATGTTACCCTAGTCCCCCAAACGATTGTAACCCCGTGTTGGGACCTTTGGAGGTCCAGAATGTCCCATGTCTGTGCATTCCGGGAATTGATGAAGGTTTTGGATTGAAATCCTTATGCCTTAGGTCAACATGTAAATTATAAGTCTTGGGGTGTAGCATGAACACCTAAATGAAGACCTTACGTGATGGACCAGTCTAGGAGGACCAGACCTATGAATTGTCGGAACAATTCTGACCTTAGGAAACAGTTTGATCGACTGCATGGCATGGACTCGCCGAGTCCGATGAACAGACTCGGCGAGTAGCTTGGAGAATAACTGGGACTCGTCGAGCTGTTCTTCAGACTCGGCGAGTGGAGTCGGGGTGGCCCCGCGATTCTTCCAGGAGTAACTCGTCGGGTCAAGGAGGATACTCGACGAGTAGAAGGGAATCTTAGAGGATTGGAGGACGACTAGACTCGCCGAGTCCGATCGAGTTGACCGGGGACCGTTGACCAGAGTTGACCTATGTGTGATTTTCTTAGGGTCAGTTAACTTGGAAGATAAAAGTGTTAATAAGGGATATATGATATTATAGGGAGTTTGTAGCTCGGCGGATCGAGTACGAGTGATTTCAAGAGTTGCTAGCTTTCAGTATCCACGAGGTGAGTCTTCTCACTATACTGTACCCGGAAGGGTTTGACTGTGTGACCGGAAGGTCGGATATGATATGTGATATATGTGCTATATGTGGTAAGTTAATTGTTATGCGTGATGTGTATGTTTATATGGGCCGGAAGGCAATATGTTATGGGCCGGAAGGCAATATGTTATGGGCCGGAAGGCGATTATGTTATGGGCCGGAAGGCGTTGTGTTGTGGACCGGAAGGTCAGGGCCTGGAAAGGCGTATATGTGTAAGTTGTATATTGGGGAACTCACTAAGCATTTATGCTTACAGTTGTTATGTATGTGTTTCAGGTACTAGCGAGGACCGTGGGAAGGCGCCAGCGTGATGCGTACACACTGATTGATGTTTTGAGATCTTGGGAATTCTATGATTTGTATTTCGACTTAACACCTGGAATAATTATATTTAGTTTGAATAAAAATACTCTATTTGTTTGAAATGAAAATTTTGTTTGAAAATTTGCGTTGTTACAATTGGTATCAGAGCCTTGGTTTGAGGGATTCGGGTGCACCTTCGGGTGTAACTGAACTCAAACCGAGGATTTGAGGAAAACTTTTTTTTAAAAAAAAAAAATAAAGGCATAAACTTTTATAAATGATATTGTGGTAAACAAGAAAGAAGCAGTGTGTACGATCAGTCAGCGCCCGAACGGTAAAGATCCCCAGAATACCTTACAATGTTATGTTATGAGATGAATTATGATATAAATTGCTATGCATGCTAGAAGACTAGGTATTCATGATAGGACTAGAGTGGCCTGATTTGTGATGCCTTAGTCTAGGGAGTTTGTCGATATGAGATACTTGATAACGTGCAGGTAGATAGTGCATATCAAAAGTAGAGTACTCACTATTCGGGGTTTGGGGAGGAAGATTTGGGACGAATGCTGATACGGTGTGGTCGGTAGTATTGGGCCCGTACTACCGAAGACACCGGGTTGGTGGGAGACCCAAGTAAGAATCCTTGGATATCGGAGACTGAGTAGGGTTGCGTTATCGAGTGCGATTGTACTTGATGGAGTCTCTGATAGTTTTATGTTGTATTTCAGAGACATCATGGTTAGACCACGCCATGGGGCGAGTTCGAGCGGCGTGAGTGACGAGGAGATTCGTCAGCTGATTCAGGAGGAGGTAGCTGCAGCGATCCGGGCTGAGATCCCGGAGATGTTTGGGTCTATTAAGACCACCCTGATGGAGACGTTTGAGGAGCGGTATGCCGCACTGACTGAAGCTGCAGCCGCTGCCGCTACCGCAGCTGTGGCCGCTGCCAGGCCACAGGGGGGTGACTCGTTGCTATTCCGGGAATTCAGCAACACGAAACCACCTGAGTTCGATGGGACGCAGGATCCGATTGCTGCAATGAGGTGGATCGCTGATATTGAGGGGTGCTTCTACACTTGTTCATGCCCGGAGCACCTGAGGGTACGGTTCGCTTTGAACCAACTCCGTCTGGGAGCGAAGGATTGGTGGAAGTTCGTGACGGCGAACTTCACTTTGGCGGAAATTACAGCAGTGACATGGGAGAGGTTTACTGCCATGTTCAGGGACGAGTACGTTCCCCCAGTGGAGAGGGAACGATTGGTTCAGGAGTTCTTAACCCTTAAGCAGGGTACTGATTCGGTTGCGGTGGTCACGCGGAAGTTTCATGAGAGGGCGATGTTCTGCCCCGAGCTGGTGTCCACAGAGCAGTCGCGGATGAGCCGGTACTTGGGTGTTTTGAGGAGGGATATCCGGGAGTTTGTGTCAAACTCCACCTATCATACTTTTGCTGAGCTTCAGGCGAATGCCAGGAAGCGCGAGATCGAGTTGGAGACCCAGGCCAGGGAGGAGGCCGAGTCTCAGCAGGTGGACCGGCGACCGGCTCAGTCTCAGCCGGCAGCCAAGCGGACCAAGTCCGCCGATTCGAGGACGGGAGGTCCGAAGGGCCGCACTTGCGGAAAGTGCGGCAAGGGTCACGATGGGGCGTGTCGAGCTGGTGTTTGCTACAAGTGTGGAAAGGAGGGACACATCGCCAGGGATTGCCCTAAGGGGTTTATGGTTTGCTTTCATTGCAACCAGACAGGCCATCGGAAGGCCGAGTGCCCTCAGCTTCGTCAGGGATCTACACCTACTGCCAGGACTACTAAGACTCGACCGGCGAAGGTCGACGCCCCGAGGGCTCGCGGGAGAGCCTTTCAGCTAACTGCGGAGGAGGTCCGCGCTGCGCCCGATGTTGTGGCAGATATGCTGTAATTCACGTATTTATTTAAAGTCGAAATGTTATGCTTATGTTATTATATGTGTAGGTACTTTTCTTGTGAACTCTGTGCCTGCTCTAGTGTTATTTGACTCGGGTGCGAGTAGGTCCTTTGTATCCTTAGCTTTTAGTCAGCATATCAGCATTAGTCGTGAGTCATTAAGTCGGCCTCTGAGAGTTTCTATAGCGGCCGAGAGAGTGATTTGTGCCACGGAGGTTCTTCGGGGATGCGTGCTAGAGATTTTCGGGGTTGAGTTTCCAATTGACCTAATTCCTATTGCGATGGGTGATGTCTGTGTCATCGTGGGCATGGACTGGTTGAGTCGATTCAGCGGTGTCATCGACTGTGAGCGTTAGCTGGTGACTATACGAGACCCTAGTGGGGGAGTTCTTACGGTGTACGGCGAGGGTACCCGTTCGGGATCAGCTTTTTGTTCGGCCGCTAGGGCGAGGCAATGTCTACAGCAGGGATGTAAGGGTTTTGTGGCGTATGTGATGGATACGCGGGAGGCTTCCGAGAGACCGAGGTCAGTGGAGGAGGTCCCAGTGGTGCGTAAGTTTCCAGATGTTTTTCCCGAGGAGCTGCCGGGAGTACCTCCTGCGAGGCAAGTAGAGTTTGGTATCGATCTGATTCCGGGGGCCGCGCCTATGGCGAAGGTGCCTTATCGTCTTGCACCTCCAGAGATGCAAGAGTTGTCCTCGCAGCTCCAGGAGTTGCTGGGGAAGGGATTCATTCGACCGAGCAGCTCGCCGTGGGGAGCACCTATTCTGTTCGTCAAGAAGAAGGATGGTTCGCACCGGATGTGCACTGATTACCGAGAGTTGAACAAGTTGACGGTCAAGAACCGTTACCCGTTACCGAGGATCGATGATTTATTCGATCAGTTGCAAGGAGCATCTTGGTTTTCCAAGATCGATCTGAGGTCAGGGTACCATCAGGTGAGAGTGCGGGATGAGGACGTCCAGAAGACAGCGTTTAGGACGCGATATGGGCATTATGAGTTTGTGGTGATGCCTTTCGGGCTCACCAATCCCCCGGCTGTGTTCATGGATCTCATGAACAGGGTATGTAGGCCGATGTTGGATCGGTCAGTGATTGTATTTATCGACGACATCCTAGTGTTTTCGAGATCTAGAGAGCAGCATGAGGAGCATTTGAGGGAGGTCCTGGAGGTATTGAGGTCGGAGAAGCTTTATGCAAAGCTCTCCAAATGTGACTTCTGGTTACGGGAGGTCCAATTTCTAGGACATATTGTTAATCAGGAAGGGATATTGGTCGATCCGGCCAAGGTTGAGGCTGTGATGAGTTGGGAGGTGCCGAAGTCACCCTTTGAGATCAGGAGTTTCCTTGGGTTGGCAGGGTACTATCGGAGATTTATTAAGGACTTCTCCAAGATCGCAGTGCCGCTCACCAGATTGACCCGGAAGGGTGTTGCATTCTCATGGGGACCCGAGCAACAGACTTCCTTTGAGACACTTCGCCAGAGACTGTGCGAAGCCCCGGTATTAGCTCTCCCGGAAGGGATGGAAGATTTTGTTGTATATTGCGACGCATCGATTTCGGGACTGGGTGCAGTATTGATGCAGAGAGGTCATGTGATAGCTTATGCATCGAGGCAGCTGAAGCCTCATGAGGCGAGATATCCCACGCATGATTTAGAGTTGGGGGCAGTAGTGTTCGCTCTCAAGATTTGGCGTCACTACCTGTATGGGGTTCGATGTACGATATACACGGACCATAAGAGCTTGAAGTATTTGATGGATCAGCCCAACCTAAATATGCGTTAGAGGAGGTGGTTGGATGTGGTCAAGGATTATGATTGTGAGATCATGTACCACCCGGGCAAGGCTAATGTGGTAGCCGATGCATTGAGCTGCAGGGTGGAGAGCACCCCATTGCGAGATGTATGTTTGAGACTGACTGTGATGACTCCAGTATTGGATGCTATTCGTGGGGCACAGGCCGAGGCTGTGAGACCAGAGATGCAGAAGAAAGAGCGGGTTGTTGGGTTAATTTCAGAGTTCGTTAAGGATGGACGGGGACTTCTGACGTTTCAGGGTCGGATTTGGGTACCGTTTGTGGGCGGTACGCGTATTACTTTGATGGAAGAGGCTCATAGATCGAAATTCTCAATCCATCCCGGTGCTACGAAGATGTATTTAGATTTGAGGAAGGAGTATTGGTGGCCCTGTAGGAAGAGGGGCAAGCTGGGACCCCGGTATATTGGGCCATTTCGCGTGATCGCAAGGATAGGCCGGGTAGCCTATCGTTTGGAATTGCCAGCAGAGTTGGGACAAATCCATGACACTTTTCATGTGTCACAATTGAGGAAGTGCATAGCCGATGAGTCGGCAGTGGTCCCATTAGAGGATATTCAGGTGGATGCGAGTCTGAATTATGCTGAGAGACCAGTGGCCATCAGGGATCGGAAGATCAAAGTTCTGAGGAACAAGGAGGTACCTCTGGTGTTGGTTCAGTGGCAACACCGGAAAGGATCGGAAATGACTTGTGAGCCGGAACGTGAGATACGGGAGCAGCATCCGGAACTATTTTCAGAGCGAGACTTCGAGGGCGAAGTCTAATCCTAGTGTGGGAGAATTGTAACAGCCCGGAATCTCAGGTATTGTTTAAATTGTGTTTTTGGGGTGTTTTAAGAGGGGACTCGGCGAGTTGGAGCCAGACTCGCCGAGTAGGATCGCAGACCTGTTTAGCGAAAACCCTAGCCGTTCAGATTTGGGATGTATAAAAGGGACTTATTGGCCGTCATTGTTCGTTTTAGCCTTCTGAGAAGAACCCTAAATCGATTGTGTGCATCTAGAGCAAGGTTAAAGGCCACTGGTGATTTTGAAGGAGTTGTGTGCAAGGAAGAGAAGGGCTTGGCTAAAGGAACAGCAAGGGAATCACGTTCTGAGGATTGGGGACACAGAGAGTACATCATCCAGGTAAGAATTCGAGTATGCTCTGCTATGGTGATGTGTTTAGAGGATTAGGGTTTATGGAACCCTTTTGTGGATAGATTGAATGTTACCCTAGTCCCCCAAACGATTGTAACCCCGTGTTGGGACCTTTGGAGGTCCAGAATGTCCCATGTCTGTGCATTCCGGGAATTGATGAAGGTTTTGGATTGAAATCCTTATGCCTTAGGTCAACATGTAAATTATAAATCTTGGGGTGTAGCATGAACACCTAAATGAAGACCTTACGTGATGGACCAGTCTAGGAGGACCAGACCTATGAATGGTCGGAACAATTCTGACCTTAGGAAACAGTTTGATCGACTGCATGGCATGGACTCGCCGAGTCCGATGAACAGACTCGGCGAGTAGCTTGGAGAATAACTGGGACTCGTCGAGCTGTTCTTCAGACTCGGCGAGTGGAGTCAGGGTGGCCCCGCGATTCTTCCAGGAGTAACTCGTCGGGTCAAGGAGGATACTCGACGAGTAGAAGGGAATCTTAGAGGATTGGAGGACGACTAGACTCGCCGAGTCCGGTCGAGTTGACCGGGGACCGTTGACCAGAGTTGACCTATGTGTGATTTTCTTAGGGTCAGTTAACTTGGAAGATAAAAGTGTTAATAAGGGATATATGATATTATAGGGAGTTTGTAGCTCGGCGGATCGAGTACGAGTGATTTCAAGAGTTGCTAGCTTTCAGTATCCACGAGGTGAGTCTTCTCACTATACTGTACTCGGAAGGGTTTGACTGTGTGACCGGAAGGTCGGATATGATATGTGATATATGTGCTGTATGTGGTAAGTTAATTGTTATGCGTGCTGTGTATGTTTATATGGGCCGGAAGGCAATATGTTATGGGCCGGAAGGCGATTATGTTATGGGCCGGAAGGCGTTGTGTTGTGGACCGGAAGGTCAGGACCTGGAAAGGCGTATATGTGTAAGTTGTATATTGGGGAACTCACTAAGCATTTATGCTTACAGTTGTTATGTATGTGTTTCAGGTACTAGCGAGAACCGTGGGAAGGCGCCGGCGTGATGCGTACACACTGATTGATGTTTTGAGATCTTGGGAATTCTATGATTTGTATTTCGACTTAACACCTGGAATAATTATATTTAGTTTGAATAAAAATACTCTATTTGTTTGAAATGAAAAATTTGTTTGAAAATTTGCGTTGTTACATGATGATTCTTGTTCGGCTCTCGATTTCATTTTTGGTTTTTCCGTTCTGCTTGAAGATATCGTAATAACCTCCTTCCGATCTTCGGGTCTTCATGTACCATTCCATGTATGTCAAACTGATCTTCATATCGTTTAGCTTCTTCGTGGGCTCATATGCATGCGTTAACCTTCCTCTTGTTTTTTATCATATATTTTCACTTCTGGCAATCAGACCATGCGAGATATCATCCAAGACGTTGATGTCCTGAAATTGCGTCACGACCCCAGCCATCAATGGATTCGAGTACCATTCACCAAATATAGAATCCCCACGATACAATATCTTCCTTCTGATCGAACCCAATTCGTTCCTATAATCAAGCAATTGAAAGCTTCTAGGATTGGATGACGCCATGGCGTCTAACACTTCAAGGATTAGGATCTCATCTTCAAAAGCGGTGTGCCCACCTGAGTCTGTGCAAAACAGGAAAGTACCAAAAGGCTTGTATAGAGAATTTGATGAGAAAAAACTCGCGAGAGGATCCATCTTAATTTGCGACCACATTCAGAAAAACATGAATTCCATTGTGGGCGTTCAGAGATAGCACGTCGGAGTGGTAAGGGGTGCACCGAAAGTTATGCAAATGGGGCGTTTCGCGGATTTTGAACCGTTGGATTCTTCCAAATCTACCGCATGTTGATGGAGTATTGTAAAAAGAATGTCGAGGTATCCACCCAGACCTTGTCCGGTGACGATTAATGGATCATTCATAAGCTGAAAAAAGAAATTAAGATTTTAATTTAACCAATAAGAACAGATACTTCGTACACTTGATCTTGGATTTCTGAATCGGCGAATACGCATTACGTTAAAATTAGGCTAAATATCAAATTTGGTCACTTTTTTTCTTACAGTGTAGCATTTTGATTTAATATACTTTGTTGTTCATGTGTATGTATTTTAATTTTGTATACTTAACTATTATGGAAAATTGGAAAAGTAAATTTTATGTTTGGAAATATGATAATTTAGATTTTACTTTTAATTTTAAATTTGGTTTCTTTGGTTTTGAAACCAAACCAAATTGAATTGTAATTGGATATTTGGTTTGGTTTGGGTAGCCTATAATTTGATTTGATTTGGGTTTTGGTTTGGACCTAAAAGATCACAAAATAAAAAAATAAAAAATATTATATATAAAAAAAAAAACTAATTAGATTCCCATCTCTATTGCAGTTGCAAAGCTTGATGGTTCCCTTTTATATATGGAACGTGATAATTTTATTTATATTTTTTATTCATCTACATAAATAGAAGTGATTTGATTTTTATACCATCATTTTTCTTGAAGAAAATCATAATAAAGGCAATAAAAAGTTAAAACCACCTTCAAAGTGGTATCATAGTAATCACTTTATATTTAAACACTAAAAAACAATTTGAAAAAAAAAACATTAAAAAAAAACGAGAATATTTTATGAAATTGAAATGTAGTTATCTACAACAGTTGTCGCGCAAAAGGATGAGACGTAATAGCGTGTCATTTTGTTGAACCGCTCATAAGTTTTCCCTTTACTACTATCAAAATCAAGGCAGTCATTTTAGGAATGGTAACAGGGCAGGTTCAGGGCGGGGCATAGTTTCCTAAACCCGTCCCGATATTTTTCAGGTTTCTTATCAGGGTGTTCCATCGGGTTTCGGGTATCTTATTGGGTTTATAACAATTCATAACGAACTCTTTATTCCATTTTAAGGTACTCGATTTCTTATAAAAAACACATGCGCTAGCCTCCTTTTTAAATTAAAAATACGATACATCACTTTAATAAAATAAATTGGACGTTATATTAAAAATTATTTGATTTAAGTTTAATATAATACATAAAAACATTAAAAAAAACTATTAATAACTAAAAAGATTATTTGATTTAAGTTTAGTGTAATACGTCAAAAAATAAAAAATATCATTCGCACCATATTTTTAAAAACTAAAACGATTGTCCACACTAAGTAGTGCAATTAACATCAAAGGATATATATATATATATATATATATATATATATATATATATATATATATATATATATAATCGGGGCGGGGCAAGTCGGGATGAGGAGAACTCACTCCCTGCCCCGGACCCGATACAAAACCCGAGCATAAAACTCGACTTTACCAAGGGATGAGGATGTGAAAAACTCGACTCTCGTGGCCTCTTGACAGAAGAGCAAGAAAGCCTCTTTTATATTATATGGTGATTGGCTATATAAATGCCAATTATACATACTAAGATTAGCTGTTTTGGCAAATCATATTTCAACATCTACGAACTAGCAACTCTTCATGTCTTTCTCTTTATTATATTATTCTCTTATTCACATTCTACAATTTTCCAAAGAGTCTAAATCATATTATATGATATTAATAGATCTTAAAATAAATTTCTTTAATTTTTTTTTTATATTTTGTATGTTGGTAACATTGCACGGAAATTTTCTTTAAAAAAACTTGTTGTGTTCATGATTATAAAATAGGATTGATCCATTGGTGGTAATTTCTAGGAAATGTTGTGTTAAAATCATTTGTATAGATACAAATTATTGTCCTCTTTTAAATTATTTCTTGACCTTTTTCTTCTTAGGAATCGATGGGCAATTTCTTAGAAGTGACCAATCATGATTTTAATATAGACTTCTTTCTCTACGTACCATACCAAGGAAATCCATTGGCAAATTTCTTAGAAATAAATAAAAAAAATATAGCAAATTACTCGTTAAATAAAAAATACACATCTTTACTTTGATTTTACCTCAAATAACGTATTTCCGATATCAACATTTAAGAGTCTATGTTACAAGTTATAATCAAATAACCCTCCAAAATTGTCGTGCTACCATATCATTCCTATAAAAAACAATCATTCATAAAGTAATAACTAATGGGCAAAATGTCAAAAACACCCTTTTACAAAGTCTCATAAATGATATAACAAAGGGGAATCCTATAAAAGATTGAACAAAAACTACATAGTTTTTTGAGAAACTTGTTTTGTTGATCGAGTTTGGATATCTTTTGTGTATATATTTGTAAGGGCAAAAAGCAAGAGAACAAAAACGACTTGAGCACTCACAATTCCAAAGTGGCTAATACTGTTGCCAATTTCCATCCAGCTTCCCGTATTTTTCACCTGTTGTATTACACATCGAGTGAAAAAAGGTTAAATACAAGAAATAGCTATATACTTTTATTAATTTATTTATTATAGCATCCATCGAATTATAGCAATGTCATATTAATTCAAAGCAATTTTCACTGCTATAATTGAGTTGTTTTTACAAAATAAAAAGTCCTAACCAGATTGAAAATCAAAAGTACAATGCTATAATTAAATAAATTTTACAAAGCATTATAATAAGGATTTTAACTTTAAGTATTCATACCAAGAAGAAGAAGTGAATTGTCATAACATCCGAGCATAAAATAACAAGAAAGTAACATCCCAACCGTGGAACTCTCGCTAATTTAGTTATTGCACTAAATGCACATCTGCATTCAAAGTCAAAAAAAAAAAAAAATCAAAATCCATTAAAATAAATTAAAACATATTCAAAATCAGTTGATAAACTTACATGACAAGCATGAATGGGATGAACAATTTGAAAATAAGCAAGGCAGCCATGAGAAACGGCTGTGATTGTGACACAGATTAATTTTGTTAAAAAAATTACAATATTATATATTGAAAAAGTTATGTAAATCTTTTACTTACACTGAATATTGTGATAAATCGATAAACAGACGAAATCTCGAAACTTGCAATACTTGCAAAATTACCGGTTCCAAAAAATGCTATATTGAAGAACACCATCTAGAAAGTTTTTTAAAAAGAAAATGAAAATATTAGAGATGTTTAAAACTTAAATCGTTAAATGAAATTGAAAAAGAAAATCCCTAAATATTTTTACTTACAAAAACTATTGGGATTCTCATGTCAGATAATTTTAAGCATCTATCACCTTCCTCAAGAAGTATGTTTTCATTTTCAGCTTCAAAGGAAGTCAAAGATTTGTTTGACTTTTTGACATAGAGAAGAGTGTTTTCGAAAAGTATCCATCCAAAAAGTGCAAGGCCAAGAGCCCCATAGAATACAGCTTCATATCTGTGTTACATGGTTTTATTTTTTGAATGTCATAATTTTATGCATTTACAAGATTTTTTTTTTTTTTTTAAATAAAAATATTAATTTAAATAAATAAATACCCAATGGATAATAATAGGAAAGGAGGTGCAAAACCAAGGAATATGGAAGTAAGCCGAGAGAGTAGGTCGGTTGCAGAGAATAGTGGGAGCACCATGGATAAACCTAAGCAAAAACAATAAATGAGTAAATTACACTTTTGGTCCCTAAGTATAGCTGATTTTTGCAGTTTTGGTCACAAAAGAATTTCTCTTGCAAATTTGGTCCTTAATTTTGGAGTTTCCTACAGACTCTGGTCTCAGTGTCGTATAAGTATACCACAGGGACCAAATATATAATTTTCTCTTATCTTTTAATCATGCTTTATAGCATTTTATATGTGTGTTTGATTTTTTTCTTAAATTAATAATAATTGTAGTGTAAATAATTTTATATTAATATATTAACAAACGATTCAATTTACAATATACACTAAAAATGTTATAAATTTAAAAACTAATATGCACATGTAAAACGGTATAAACCTTAATATACAAAAATATGAGAAAATTACAAATCTGGCCCCTATGGTATACTGTTTTAATACAGTTTTGGTCCAAGGGAGAAATGGTGATTTTTTTAGACGACAAAGGGACCAAAATCGTTAGGAAACTTCAAAACGAGGACCAAATTCGCAAGAGAACTTTTTGGGACCAAAAATGCAAAAATGAGCTATATTCAGGGACCAAAAGTGTAATTTACTCTCTAGTAATAAACAAGGTAAGCAAAATGTTACCAGCAATTGACCAATTCATGAGTTGATGTAATGGAAGAAGTTCACGGTTTTCTGTTCTATGAGATGTTGAGATGTACACCAACACAGATGCTAAACCAACTAAAAGGGCCTAGTAAAAAAAAATTGTAAATGTTAATTTTGAAATACAAATTAAAAAAAAAAAAAAGTAAAACAAATAAATAATTACATACCTGTAAGTGAAATAGGAAGGGGAACTTAGGTTTTGAGACATGGTTTATGAGATAAAGCCAATACTTGTTGTCTTTTGTATGCATGTCTAAATACCTACTAATCACTCCACCACTTCATCAAACTGCTTTCTGCCACGAAAACATCCGGTGACAACGAGAAATCTTTGATTGCATCCATAAGATATACCTCAAACTATTTGAGGTCGGTTTCAATGTTATGCGTGTCCTTAATCTTCAAGTCTGTAAGTGAAATCAAGGCCTCCTCTACATGGGCCCAGAAGCAAGAATCCTGGGTAAGACTAGCAGCCTTTGTTTTTTTGTCGCTTGGGTTTTGATCCTTGTTGTCATCGTCCGACCACTTCTGTAATAACTTGTAGTGATTTGGTCTAACAGTCATGTAGTTTGTTTTTCCTCGTTTGTAGTGAATGGCTATGTCTAGTGGCTCCACAATCCTTCTATAGTTGGTTCCACCGTAGAGCCAACGCTTACACAACTTGGCACCTTCTTTTTGTGGCATTTCATCCTTTTCTTCAACAATCTTCTTCCAATACTGGTTTAGAAAACCTTGATGTGTGATGTGTAACAGCCCGGAATCTCAGGTATTGTTTAAATTGTGTTTTTGGGGTGTTTTAAGAGGGGACTCGGCGAGTTGGAGCCAGACTCGCCGAGTAGGGTCGCAGACCTGGTCGCGGGTTCGCGACTGGACTCGACGAGTCCAGATATGGACTCGGCGAGTCTGCGCTGTTTAGCGAAAACCCTAGCCGTTCAGATTTGGGATGTATAAAAGGGACTTATTGGCCGTCATTGTTCGTTTTAGCCTTCTGAGAAGAACCCTAAATCGATTGTGTGCATCTAGAGCAAGGTTAAAGGCCATTGGTGATTTTGAAGGAGTTGTGTGCAAGGAAGAGAAGGGCTTGGCTAAAGGAACAGCAAGGGAATCACGTTCTGAGGTTTGGGGACATAGAGAGTACATCATCCAGGTAAGAATTCGAGTATGCTCTGCTATGGTGATGTGTTTAGAGGATTAGGGTTTATGGAACCCTTTTGTGGATAGATTGAATGTTACCCTAGTCCCCCAAACGATTGTAACCCCGTGTTGGGACCTTTGGAGGTCCAGAATGTCCCATGTCTGTGCATTCCGGGAATTGATGAAGGTTTTGGATTGAAATCCTTATGCCTTAGGTCAACATGTAAATTATAAGTCTTGGGGTGTAGCATGAACACCTAAATGAAGACCTTACGTGATGGACCAGTCTAGGAGGACCAGACCTATGAATTGTCGGAACAATTCTGACCTTAGGAAACAGTTTGATCGACTGCATGGCATGGACTCGCCGAGTCCGATGAACAGACTCGGCGAGTAGCTTGGAGAATAACTGGGACTCGTCGAGCTGTTCTTCAGACTCGGCGAGTGGAGTCGGGGTGGCCCCGCGATTCTTCCAGGAGTAACTCGTCGGGTCAAGGAGGATACTCGACGAGTAGAAGGGAATCTTAGAGGATTGGAGGACGACTAGACTCGCCGAGTCCGATCGAGTTGACCGGGGACCGTTGACCAGAGTTGACCTATGTGTGATTTTCTTAGGGTCAGTTAACTTGGAAGATAAAAGTGTTAATAAGGGATATATGATATTATAGGGAGTTTGTAGCTCGGCGGATCGAGTACGAGTGATTTCAAGAGTTGCTAGCTTTCAGTATCCACGAGGTGAGTCTTCTCACTATACTGTACCCGGAAGGGTTTGACTGTGTGACCGGAAGGTCGGATATGATATGTGATATATGTGCTATATGTGGTAAGTTAATTGTTATGCGTGATGTGTATGTTTATATGGGCCGGAAGGCAATATGTTATGGGCCGGAAGGCAATATGTTATGGGCCGGAAGGCGATTATGTTATGGGCCGGAAGGCGTTGTGTTGTGGACCGGAAGGTCAGGGCCTGGAAAGGCGTATATGTGTAAGTTGTATATTGGGGAACTCACTAAGCATTTATGCTTACAGTTGTTATGTATGTGTTTCAGGTACTAGCGAGGACCGTGGGAAGGCGCCAGCGTGATGCGTACACACTGATTGATGTTTTGAGATCTTGGGAATTCTATGATTTGTATTTCGACTTAACACCTGGAATAATTATATTTAGTTTGAATAAAAATACTCTATTTGTTTGAAATGAAAATTTTGTTTGAAAATTTGCGTTGTTACAATTGGTATCAGAGCCTTGGTTTGAGGGATTCGGGTGCACCTTCGGGTGTAACTGAACTCAAACCGAGGATTTGAGGAAAACTTTTTTTTAAAAAAAAAAAATAAAGGCATAAACTTTTATAAATGATATTGTGGTAAACAAGAAAGAAGCAGTGTGTACGATCAGTCAGCGCCCGAACGGTAAAGATCCCCAGAATACCTTACAATGTTATGTTATGAGATGAATTATGATATAAATTGCTATGCATGCTAGAAGACTAGGTATTCATGATAGGACTAGAGTGGCCTGATTTGTGATGCCTTAGTCTAGGGAGTTTGTCGATATGAGATACTTGATAACGTGCAGGTAGATAGTGCATATCAAAAGTAGAGTACTCACTATTCGGGGTTTGGGGAGGAAGATTTGGGACGAATGCTGATACGGTGTGGTCGGTAGTATTGGGCCCGTACTACCGAAGACACCGGGTTGGTGGGAGACCCAAGTAAGAATCCTTGGATATCGGAGACTGAGTAGGGTTGCGTTATCGAGTGCGATTGTACTTGATGGAGTCTCTGATAGTTTTATGTTGTATTTCAGAGACATCATGGTTAGACCACGCCATGGGGCGAGTTCGAGCGGCGTGAGTGACGAGGAGATTCGTCAGCTGATTCAGGAGGAGGTAGCTGCAGCGATCCGGGCTGAGATCCCGGAGATGTTTGGGTCTATTAAGACCACCCTGATGGAGACGTTTGAGGAGCGGTATGCCGCACTGACTGAAGCTGCAGCCGCTGCCGCTACCGCAGCTGTGGCCGCTGCCAGGCCACAGGGGGGTGACTCGTTGCTATTCCGGGAATTCAGCAACACGAAACCACCTGAGTTCGATGGGACGCAGGATCCGATTGCTGCAATGAGGTGGATCGCTGATATTGAGGGGTGCTTCTACACTTGTTCATGCCCGGAGCACCTGAGGGTACGGTTCGCTTTGAACCAACTCCGTCTGGGAGCGAAGGATTGGTGGAAGTTCGTGACGGCGAACTTCACTTTGGCGGAAATTACAGCAGTGACATGGGAGAGGTTTACTGCCATGTTCAGGGACGAGTACGTTCCCCCAGTGGAGAGGGAACGATTGGTTCAGGAGTTCTTAACCCTTAAGCAGGGTACTGATTCGGTTGCGGTGGTCACGCGGAAGTTTCATGAGAGGGCGATGTTCTGCCCCGAGCTGGTGTCCACAGAGCAGTCGCGGATGAGCCGGTACTTGGGTGTTTTGAGGAGGGATATCCGGGAGTTTGTGTCAAACTCCACCTATCATACTTTTGCTGAGCTTCAGGCGAATGCCAGGAAGCGCGAGATCGAGTTGGAGACCCAGGCCAGGGAGGAGGCCGAGTCTCAGCAGGTGGACCGGCGACCGGCTCAGTCTCAGCCGGCAGCCAAGCGGACCAAGTCCGCCGATTCGAGGACGGGAGGTCCGAAGGGCCGCACTTGCGGAAAGTGCGGCAAGGGTCACGATGGGGCGTGTCGAGCTGGTGTTTGCTACAAGTGTGGAAAGGAGGGACACATCGCCAGGGATTGCCCTAAGGGGTTTATGGTTTGCTTTCATTGCAACCAGACAGGCCATCGGAAGGCCGAGTGCCCTCAGCTTCGTCAGGGATCTACACCTACTGCCAGGACTACTAAGACTCGACCGGCGAAGGTCGACGCCCCGAGGGCTCGCGGGAGAGCCTTTCAGCTAACTGCGGAGGAGGTCCGCGCTGCGCCCGATGTTGTGGCAGATATGCTGTAATTCACGTATTTATTTAAAGTCGAAATGTTATGCTTATGTTATTATATGTGTAGGTACTTTTCTTGTGAACTCTGTGCCTGCTCTAGTGTTATTTGACTCGGGTGCGAGTAGGTCCTTTGTATCCTTAGCTTTTAGTCAGCATATCAGCATTAGTCGTGAGTCATTAAGTCGGCCTCTGAGAGTTTCTATAGCGGCCGAGAGAGTGATTTGTGCCACGGAGGTTCTTCGGGGATGCGTGCTAGAGATTTTCGGGGTTGAGTTTCCAATTGACCTAATTCCTATTGCGATGGGTGATGTCTGTGTCATCGTGGGCATGGACTGGTTGAGTCGATTCAGCGGTGTCATCGACTGTGAGCGTTAGCTGGTGACTATACGAGACCCTAGTGGGGGAGTTCTTACGGTGTACGGCGAGGGTACCCGTTCGGGATCAGCTTTTTGTTCGGCCGCTAGGGCGAGGCAATGTCTACAGCAGGGATGTAAGGGTTTTGTGGCGTATGTGATGGATACGCGGGAGGCTTCCGAGAGACCGAGGTCAGTGGAGGAGGTCCCAGTGGTGCGTAAGTTTCCAGATGTTTTTCCCGAGGAGCTGCCGGGAGTACCTCCTGCGAGGCAAGTAGAGTTTGGTATCGATCTGATTCCGGGGGCCGCGCCTATGGCGAAGGTGCCTTATCGTCTTGCACCTCCAGAGATGCAAGAGTTGTCCTCGCAGCTCCAGGAGTTGCTGGGGAAGGGATTCATTCGACCGAGCAGCTCGCCGTGGGGAGCACCTATTCTGTTCGTCAAGAAGAAGGATGGTTCGCACCGGATGTGCACTGATTACCGAGAGTTGAACAAGTTGACGGTCAAGAACCGTTACCCGTTACCGAGGATCGATGATTTATTCGATCAGTTGCAAGGAGCATCTTGGTTTTCCAAGATCGATCTGAGGTCAGGGTACCATCAGGTGAGAGTGCGGGATGAGGACGTCCAGAAGACAGCGTTTAGGACGCGATATGGGCATTATGAGTTTGTGGTGATGCCTTTCGGGCTCACCAATCCCCCGGCTGTGTTCATGGATCTCATGAACAGGGTATGTAGGCCGATGTTGGATCGGTCAGTGATTGTATTTATCGACGACATCCTAGTGTTTTCGAGATCTAGAGAGCAGCATGAGGAGCATTTGAGGGAGGTCCTGGAGGTATTGAGGTCGGAGAAGCTTTATGCAAAGCTCTCCAAATGTGACTTCTGGTTACGGGAGGTCCAATTTCTAGGACATATTGTTAATCAGGAAGGGATATTGGTCGATCCGGCCAAGGTTGAGGCTGTGATGAGTTGGGAGGTGCCGAAGTCACCCTTTGAGATCAGGAGTTTCCTTGGGTTGGCAGGGTACTATCGGAGATTTATTAAGGACTTCTCCAAGATCGCAGTGCCGCTCACCAGATTGACCCGGAAGGGTGTTGCATTCTCATGGGGACCCGAGCAACAGACTTCCTTTGAGACACTTCGCCAGAGACTGTGCGAAGCCCCGGTATTAGCTCTCCCGGAAGGGATGGAAGATTTTGTTGTATATTGCGACGCATCGATTTCGGGACTGGGTGCAGTATTGATGCAGAGAGGTCATGTGATAGCTTATGCATCGAGGCAGCTGAAGCCTCATGAGGCGAGATATCCCACGCATGATTTAGAGTTGGGGGCAGTAGTGTTCGCTCTCAAGATTTGGCGTCACTACCTGTATGGGGTTCGATGTACGATATACACGGACCATAAGAGCTTGAAGTATTTGATGGATCAGCCCAACCTAAATATGCGTTAGAGGAGGTGGTTGGATGTGGTCAAGGATTATGATTGTGAGATCATGTACCACCCGGGCAAGGCTAATGTGGTAGCCGATGCATTGAGCTGCAGGGTGGAGAGCACCCCATTGCGAGATGTATGTTTGAGACTGACTGTGATGACTCCAGTATTGGATGCTATTCGTGGGGCACAGGCCGAGGCTGTGAGACCAGAGATGCAGAAGAAAGAGCGGGTTGTTGGGTTAATTTCAGAGTTCGTTAAGGATGGACGGGGACTTCTGACGTTTCAGGGTCGGATTTGGGTACCGTTTGTGGGCGGTACGCGTATTACTTTGATGGAAGAGGCTCATAGATCGAAATTCTCAATCCATCCCGGTGCTACGAAGATGTATTTAGATTTGAGGAAGGAGTATTGGTGGCCCTGTAGGAAGAGGGGCAAGCTGGGACCCCGGTATATTGGGCCATTTCGCGTGATCGCAAGGATAGGCCGGGTAGCCTATCGTTTGGAATTGCCAGCAGAGTTGGGACAAATCCATGACACTTTTCATGTGTCACAATTGAGGAAGTGCATAGCCGATGAGTCGGCAGTGGTCCCATTAGAGGATATTCAGGTGGATGCGAGTCTGAATTATGCTGAGAGACCAGTGGCCATCAGGGATCGGAAGATCAAAGTTCTGAGGAACAAGGAGGTACCTCTGGTGTTGGTTCAGTGGCAACACCGGAAAGGATCGGAAATGACTTGTGAGCCGGAACGTGAGATACGGGAGCAGCATCCGGAACTATTTTCAGAGCGAGACTTCGAGGGCGAAGTCTAATCCTAGTGTGGGAGAATTGTAACAGCCCGGAATCTCAGGTATTGTTTAAATTGTGTTTTTGGGGTGTTTTAAGAGGGGACTCGGCGAGTTGGAGCCAGACTCGCCGAGTAGGATCGCAGACCTGTTTAGCGAAAACCCTAGCCGTTCAGATTTGGGATGTATAAAAGGGACTTATTGGCCGTCATTGTTCGTTTTAGCCTTCTGAGAAGAACCCTAAATCGATTGTGTGCATCTAGAGCAAGGTTAAAGGCCACTGGTGATTTTGAAGGAGTTGTGTGCAAGGAAGAGAAGGGCTTGGCTAAAGGAACAGCAAGGGAATCACGTTCTGAGGATTGGGGACACAGAGAGTACATCATCCAGGTAAGAATTCGAGTATGCTCTGCTATGGTGATGTGTTTAGAGGATTAGGGTTTATGGAACCCTTTTGTGGATAGATTGAATGTTACCCTAGTCCCCCAAACGATTGTAACCCCGTGTTGGGACCTTTGGAGGTCCAGAATGTCCCATGTCTGTGCATTCCGGGAATTGATGAAGGTTTTGGATTGAAATCCTTATGCCTTAGGTCAACATGTAAATTATAAATCTTGGGGTGTAGCATGAACACCTAAATGAAGACCTTACGTGATGGACCAGTCTAGGAGGACCAGACCTATGAATGGTCGGAACAATTCTGACCTTAGGAAACAGTTTGATCGACTGCATGGCATGGACTCGCCGAGTCCGATGAACAGACTCGGCGAGTAGCTTGGAGAATAACTGGGACTCGTCGAGCTGTTCTTCAGACTCGGCGAGTGGAGTCAGGGTGGCCCCGCGATTCTTCCAGGAGTAACTCGTCGGGTCAAGGAGGATACTCGACGAGTAGAAGGGAATCTTAGAGGATTGGAGGACGACTAGACTCGCCGAGTCCGGTCGAGTTGACCGGGGACCGTTGACCAGAGTTGACCTATGTGTGATTTTCTTAGGGTCAGTTAACTTGGAAGATAAAAGTGTTAATAAGGGATATATGATATTATAGGGAGTTTGTAGCTCGGCGGATCGAGTACGAGTGATTTCAAGAGTTGCTAGCTTTCAGTATCCACGAGGTGAGTCTTCTCACTATACTGTACTCGGAAGGGTTTGACTGTGTGACCGGAAGGTCGGATATGATATGTGATATATGTGCTGTATGTGGTAAGTTAATTGTTATGCGTGCTGTGTATGTTTATATGGGCCGGAAGGCAATATGTTATGGGCCGGAAGGCGATTATGTTATGGGCCGGAAGGCGTTGTGTTGTGGACCGGAAGGTCAGGACCTGGAAAGGCGTATATGTGTAAGTTGTATATTGGGGAACTCACTAAGCATTTATGCTTACAGTTGTTATGTATGTGTTTCAGGTACTAGCGAGAACCGTGGGAAGGCGCCGGCGTGATGCGTACACACTGATTGATGTTTTGAGATCTTGGGAATTCTATGATTTGTATTTCGACTTAACACCTGGAATAATTATATTTAGTTTGAATAAAAATACTCTATTTGTTTGAAATGAAAAATTTGTTTGAAAATTTGCGTTGTTACATGATGATTCTTGTTCGGCTCTCGATTTCATTTTTGGTTTTTCCGTTCTGCTTGAAGATATCGTAATAACCTCCTTCCGATCTTCGGGTCTTCATGTACCATTCCATGTATGTCAAACTGATCTTCATATCGTTTAGCTTCTTCGTGGGCTCATATGCATGCGTTAACCTTCCTCTTGTTTTTTATCATATATTTTCACTTCTGGCAATCAGACCATGCGAGATATCATCCAAGACGTTGATGTCCTGAAATTGCGTCACGACCCCAGCCATCAATGGATTCGAGTACCATTCACCAAATATAGAATCCCCACGATACAATATCTTCCTTCTGATCGAACCCAATTCGTTCCTATAATCAAGCAATTGAAAGCTTCTAGGATTGGATGACGCCATGGCGTCTAACACTTCAAGGATTAGGATCTCATCTTCAAAAGCGGTGTGCCCACCTGAGTCTGTGCAAAACAGGAAAGTACCAAAAGGCTTGTATAGAGAATTTGATGAGAAAAAACTCGCGAGAGGATCCATCTTAATTTGCGACCACATTCAGAAAAACATGAATTCCATTGTGGGCGTTCAGAGATAGCACGTCGGAGTGGTAAGGGGTGCACCGAAAGTTATGCAAATGGGGCGTTTCGCGGATTTTGAACCGTTGGATTCTTCCAAATCTACCGCATGTTGATGGAGTATTGTAAAAAGAATGTCGAGGTATCCACCCAGACCTTGTCCGGTGACGATTAATGGATCATTCATAAGCTGAAAAAAGAAATTAAGATTTTAATTTAACCAATAAGAACAGATACTTCGTACACTTGATCTTGGATTTCTGAATCGGCGAATACGCATTACGTTAAAATTAGGCTAAATATCAAATTTGGTCACTTTTTTTCTTACAGTGTAGCATTTTGATTTAATATACTTTGTTGTTCATGTGTATGTATTTTAATTTTGTATACTTAACTATTATGGAAAATTGGAAAAGTAAATTTTATGTTTGGAAATATGATAATTTAGATTTTACTTTTAATTTTAAATTTGGTTTCTTTGGTTTTGAAACCAAACCAAATTGAATTGTAATTGGATATTTGGTTTGGTTTGGGTAGCCTATAATTTGATTTGATTTGGGTTTTGGTTTGGACCTAAAAGATCACAAAATAAAAAAATAAAAAATATTATATATAAAAAAAAAAACTAATTAGATTCCCATCTCTATTGCAGTTGCAAAGCTTGATGGTTCCCTTTTATATATGGAACGTGATAATTTTATTTATATTTTTTATTCATCTACATAAATAGAAGTGATTTGATTTTTATACCATCATTTTTCTTGAAGAAAATCATAATAAAGGCAATAAAAAGTTAAAACCACCTTCAAAGTGGTATCATAGTAATCACTTTATATTTAAACACTAAAAAACAATTTGAAAAAAAAAACATTAAAAAAAAACGAGAATATTTTATGAAATTGAAATGTAGTTATCTACAACAGTTGTCGCGCAAAAGGATGAGACGTAATAGCGTGTCATTTTGTTGAACCGCTCATAAGTTTTCCCTTTACTACTATCAAAATCAAGGCAGTCATTTTAGGAATGGTAACAGGGCAGGTTCAGGGCGGGGCATAGTTTCCTAAACCCGTCCCGATATTTTTCAGGTTTCTTATCAGGGTGTTCCATCGGGTTTCGGGTATCTTATTGGGTTTATAACAATTCATAACGAACTCTTTATTCCATTTTAAGGTACTCGATTTCTTATAAAAAACACATGCGCTAGCCTCCTTTTTAAATTAAAAATACGATACATCACTTTAATAAAATAAATTGGACGTTATATTAAAAATTATTTGATTTAAGTTTAATATAATACATAAAAACATTAAAAAAAACTATTAATAACTAAAAAGATTATTTGATTTAAGTTTAGTGTAATACGTCAAAAAATAAAAAATATCATTCGCACCATATTTTTAAAAACTAAAACGATTGTCCACACTAAGTAGTGCAATTAACATCAAAGGATATATATATATATATATATATATATATATATATATATATATATAATCGGGGCGGGGCAAGTCGGGATGAGGAGAACTCACTCCCTGCCCCGGACCCGATACAAAACCCGAGCATAAAACTCGACTTTACCAAGGGATGAGGATGTGAAAAACTCGACTCTCGTGGCCTCTTGACAGAAGAGCAAGAAAGCCTCTTTTATATTATATGGTGATTGGCTATATAAATGCCAATTATACATACTAAGATTAGCTGTTTTGGCAAATCATATTTCAACATCTACGAACTAGCAACTCTTCATGTCTTTCTCTTTATTATATTATTCTCTTATTCACATTCTACAATTTTCCAAAGAGTCTAAATCATATTATATGATATTAATAGATCTTAAAATAAATTTCTTTAATTTTTTTTTTATATTTTGTATGTTGGTAACATTGCACGGAAATTTTCTTTAAAAAAACTTGTTGTGTTCATGATTATAAAATAGGATTGATCCATTGGTGGTAATTTCTAGGAAATGTTGTGTTAAAATCATTTGTATAGATACAAATTATTGTCCTCTTTTAAATTATTTCTTGACCTTTTTCTTCTTAGGAATCGATGGGCAATTTCTTAGAAGTGACCAATCATGATTTTAATATAGACTTCTTTCTCTACGTACCATACCAAGGAAATCCATTGGCAAATTTCTTAGAAATAAATAAAAAAAATATAGCAAATTACTCGTTAAATAAAAAATACACATCTTTACTTTGATTTTACCTCAAATAACGTATTTCCGATATCAACATTTAAGAGTCTATGTTACAAGTTATAATCAAATAACCCTCCAAAATTGTCGTGCTACCATATCATTCCTATAAAAAACAATCATTCATAAAGTAATAACTAATGGGCAAAATGTCAAAAACACCCTTTTACAAAGTCTCATAAATGATATAACAAAGGGGAATCCTATAAAAGATTGAACAAAAACTACATAGTTTTTTGAGAAACTTGTTTTGTTGATCGAGTTTGGATATCTTTTGTGTATATATTTGTAAGGGCAAAAAGCAAGAGAACAAAAACGACTTGAGCACTCACAATTCCAAAGTGGCTAATACTGTTGCCAATTTCCATCCAGCTTCCCGTATTTTTCACCTGTTGTATTACACATCGAGTGAAAAAAGGTTAAATACAAGAAATAGCTATATACTTTTATTAATTTATTTATTATAGCATCCATCGAATTATAGCAATGTCATATTAATTCAAAGCAATTTTCACTGCTATAATTGAGTTGTTTTTACAAAATAAAAAGTCCTAACCAGATTGAAAATCAAAAGTACAATGCTATAATTAAATAAATTTTACAAAGCATTATAATAAGGATTTTAACTTTAAGTATTCATACCAAGAAGAAGAAGTGAATTGTCATAACATCCGAGCATAAAATAACAAGAAAGTAACATCCCAACCGTGGAACTCTCGCTAATTTAGTTATTGCACTAAATGCACATCTGCATTCAAAGTCAAAAAAAAAAAAAAAATCAAAATCCATTAAAATAAATTAAAACATATTCAAAATCAGTTGATAAACTTACATGACAAGCATGAATGGGATGAACAATTTGAAAATAAGCAAGGCAGCCATGAGAAACGGCTGTGATTGTGACACAGATTAATTTTGTTAAAAAAATTACAATATTATATATTGAAAAAGTTATGTAAATCTTTTACTTACACTGAATATTGTGATAAATCGATAAACAGACGAAATCTCGAAACTTGCAATACTTGCAAAATTACCGGTTCCAAAAAATGCTATATTGAAGAACACCATCTAGAAAGTTTTTTAAAAAGAAAATGAAAATATTAGAGATGTTTAAAACTTAAATCGTTAAATGAAATTGAAAAAGAAAATCCCTAAATATTTTTACTTACAAAAACTATTGGGATTCTCATGTCAGATAATTTTAAGCATCTATCACCTTCCTCAAGAAGTATGTTTTCATTTTCAGCTTCAAAGGAAGTCAAAGATTTGTTTGACTTTTTGACATAGAGAAGAGTGTTTTCGAAAAGTATCCATCCAAAAAGTGCAAGGCCAAGAGCCCCATAGAATACAGCTTCATATCTGTGTTACATGGTTTTATTTTTTGAATGTCATAATTTTATGCATTTACAAGATTTTTTTTTTTTTTTTTAAATAAAAATATTAATTTAAATAAATAAATACCCGATGGATAATAATAGGAAAGGAGGTGCAAAACCAAGGAATATGGAAGTAAGCCGAGAGAGTAGGTCGGTTGCAGAGAATAGTGGGAGCACCATGGATAAACCTAAGCAAAAACAATAAATGAGTAAATTACACTTTTGGTCCCTAAGTATAGCTGATTTTTGCAGTTTTGGTCACAAAAGAATTTCTCTTGCAAATTTGGTCCTTAATTTTGGAGTTTCCTACAGACTCTGGTCTCAGTGTCGTATAAGTATACCACAGGGACCAAATATATAATTTTCTCTTATCTTTTAATCATGCTTTATAGCATTTTATATGTGTGTTTGATTTTTTTCTTAAATTAATAATAATTGTAGTGTAAATAATTTTATATTAATATATTAACAAACGATTCAATTTACAATATACACTAAAAATGTTATAAATTTAAAAACTAATATGCACATGTAAAACGGTATAAACCTTAATATACAAAAATATGAGAAAATTACAAATCTGGCCCCTGTGGTATACTGTTTTAATACAGTTTTGGTCCAAGGGAGAAATGGTGATTTTTTTAGACGACAAAGGGACCAAAATCGTTAGGAAACTTCAAAACGAGGACCAAATTCGCAAGAGAACTTTTTGGGACCAAAAATGCAAAAATGAGCTATATTCAGGGACCAAAAGTGTAATTTACTCTCTAGTAATAAACAAGGTAAGCAAAATGTTACCAGCAATTGACCAATTCATGAGTTGATGTAATGGAAGAAGTTCACGGTTTTCTGTTCTATGAGATGTTGAGATGTACACCAACACAGATGCTAAACCAACTAAAAGGGCCTAGTAAAAAAAAATTGTAAATGTTAATTTTGAAATACAAATTAAAAAAAAAAAAAAGTAAAACAAATAAATAATTACATACCTGTAAGTGAAATAGGAAGGGGAACTTAGGTTTTGAGACATGGTTTATGAGATAAAGCCAATACTTGTTGTCTTTTGTATGCATGTCTAAATACCTACTAACTCCTCCAATTACAACAATTATAGCTCCACTCATAGATCTGAAAAAATAAAAAAAAATATAAATCAGATGATGTCATCGAATGATGATCTTTAACTAATGATGATAACTTACACTAGAAATGTATTGTCAGGAATCTCTGCAGGCATCAAGGTAAATATTGACAAAAACCAACATGCTACACACAAAAAAACTGGAATCCCAGATTTCGATGGGATTGATTTAAAAAGATAGAGTGGAGAAATGACCCCAAAAATTAAAAAACACCAGGTGTAGATAACTCTGTTAGTGAAGCTTTTCACCTGCAAAAGTATCAGTATCAGTACCAGTGTTAATATCAGTGTCAGTGTCGATATCAGTATAGATGGACTTACTAGTAATTCAAGAATGATGATGGAGACAAGAGAGGTAGCAGAGAGTTCAAAGACATGGTAAGATTCTTTTTCTTGTAAGTATCTACAAAAAGCTTTAAGGAATCGATATTCACTAAATATATTTGTCCAAAGAAACACTGTCATTGCAAAATACGCGTGATAGAGTGGAGGAGAGTGTTCCAAATATAGCACAACAAAAACCGATGCCATTACAAGACTTCCACAAAGATACACCTGCCACAAAAAAAAAAAAAAAAAAAAAAGTTTAGAAATTCCACAAATGCCCTTTTGTGGGTTTTATATCAAATATACCTTTGATGGAAGGTCTCTTGTGAAAACTGCTTCCTCTTTTTTCAAGATTTTTCCAGGCAAAGATGTATAAGCTTGCAACACGTGGAGAATAAGACAAACCATCCAGCCAATGTAGCCCAGGGTTATAATGGTCATTAGCATGAACCAATCATATGTTTGGAAGTAGTGGAGTCCCTTTAGAGCCAAGCTTCTAAGATTTTGGGATAGTTGCATTGCATGTGCATAGTCTTTATTAGATATCAGAGACTCAATTTGTTCCAAAATTGAAGCATGATGAACTAAAGGTTCAAATGCCTTGAATCTGAATGAGCTTTCCTGCTTTAGTTCTGAATTTTATTAAGGAAAAGTAGTAAAAGATGCAGAAAAAAGCATACACAAAAGATAATAACAAACACATTCAGAGTTTAATGCTCTAAATATTTAATATTAGCAATTGTTTGTCTTTTTCAGACATAAAGGATACGTGATTTACGAAGAAATTGGCTGAGAATTTGCTTTGTATTAGCTAACACAGCCTCAACTTCATCACCCTGAAAAATATAAAGCAAAAAATGGAATAATGTTACTTATTAGATATGATAATAAAAGATAAACTGCAAAATCAACACAGTTGATCTTTCTACCTTGTTTAAATCCATGTAATCAAGGGGTAGACTTCCAACTGAGTTAACAGGACATGGCAAGCCAATGAGAGTTGACTACAAAAGTCAAACATTTACAACCATGTCAGAAGTCAAAGTCAAAACAAATCAAGATTCAAGAAACACTTTTGAGGATATAACCATCAATGGTGCAATATCAGCTTGATTCACATCCACTCTTTCTATGTTATTCAGACCCCAATCAGTAGGTGTAGGTGTATCATGCATATCATGTTCATCAACAAATCTTTCACCATGATTTTGATGATTATGTGATGATGAGGGCCTTGGATGCTTGACACCTGCCCCCCATACAACAAGTGGTGTATCTGTATTTGACCAATGCCCATCTCCATGACTTCCTATTTTTCAAGAGAAAAAGCATTTCATTTTCAGAATAAAAACTTCATACTAATCTTTGAATCTATTAGAACACGTTTCCTAACCTTTATCACTCATGCCATGATCTGCTGTAAATATATATGCTGTTTGATTGTCTTTAAAATAATTCTCAAGAAGATTATAAACGCCTTCAGCAATACGATCAACAACTTTGACATTGTTGAGATATATAGAAGAGTAAGGGCGATGTGCATGACCATTTGAATCACAACCAAGAAGGTGCAAAAATATAACAACTTGATCTTGTTGAAATAGCTTTTTGAGTTTTGGGTCCTCCTTGGACTTATTCACAATGCTCTTGAACTGATCAAATGACCATTCGTCCAAGAAAGATGCATCTATAATAACAATCAATGAAGTTTTAATAAGAAACAAAAACGAATCTTCAGTTAATTTAAATAAGTAATGTACTTGCATACCAGTAGCAAAATCTTCAAACTCATGAGGATAGGTGTTCCATGAACTATGAGGCAAAGCTCCACAGAATATTGGAACAATATCTGGGCTACCATAAGAAAATGTATGCCTACTCTTGTTGAAAACTGAATCGAATTCCACAGGGTTTGCCTTCCATCCTGCATACATGACAATATGACATTATGACAAATTATCAAGTCAAATGTTTCTAACATTGAAATGTATGCTTTTATGAAACTTCAAATCATCCGAACAGATAACTTACCTTTAGTGACAGCACTAGGATCCTCATAAAACCCTGCTATGATTGCGACATGTCCAGGTCTGGATTCTGTTGGAGGACGAGCATGAGACACACCCCAACGCCCTTGTCCTTTGATTACACTTCTCAAAAATGGCGCTCTGTAATTCCCATCAGAATCTGGCTCAAAGAACTTGTCGGCTCGTAATCCATCAGCTGAAATCACAATTAAAGTGTCCGTGATTACTTTGGTATATAGATCTCAAACAAGAAACCTCATTCATCAGTGACATATAATCGAACGGTTGGTGTGCAACGATAGTATCAGTGTATGGTTACCTACAAGGAGCACAAGACGCTTTGCTGGGGGAGTAAAGCGAGGGGAAACGGGGTCCATGCCATGTACAATAGGGGATTTGAAGTAAATGTCGAAAATGCTGAGCATGTAGACAGCATGAAGTGCTATTCCTAGAGCAACAAGCCATATCTCTCTTCTTTTCAACCATCGTCTTCCTCTGATCCGAGCTGCTGATTGTTTTCTGGGTTTCACCCCCAATATTCCCTGTTCTTCCATCTTTCTTGCTGATTGCTTCACCAGCTTCACACTGTTAGTATCGTTTGCTTATGCCCTAACAAACTTTTGAATATTACGGATCGGGCCTTTGTATTGCTGGTTTGACCCGTTATTTGACTTTTACGAAGGCTTAGTATTATTTTGAAATAATTTTGAATCTGAAAATCTGAAACTGTTTTATAAAGATTATTATTACTTATTAAAATGATGTTTGTTAGTAAAAGACAACTTTGTTTTTTTTTTAAGCTTAAAACGTCTTTAGTCTTTTTAACTATATTTATAACCTTCTGCAATGTTTTAAAAACCGGTTTTTTAGTTGAACCAGTATGGTTACTAGTTCCCGGTTTAACCGGTTCGACCACCGAGTGAATCAGTTTCTATATTTTTCATGTTTTTTTTCTATTTTCCTACACATACATACATATATAAATAATAAATTTGATGTTTACAAGTTCAAACATTAAAAATACATATAAAAATAAAATTTAATAAATCTAAATACATTAAAATAACACATAACCATAAGTTTTATTATATTACATCAATCCATATACGCCAAAAAGAAAATAAAATATAATACCGAAACGAAATATAGTTTTAGATGAATACTACCACATCAAAAACTTTATAACATTTACCATATGTTTTTACTTAGACAAAATTAAATAGATTTGAAAAAAAAATCACTAAAATTTATTATGTAAATAGTTCTTTTTCATGTGTTTTTATTCGGTTTAACCGGTTCAACCGGTTTATTTTGAACACTTCAACCGGGTTTTTTTCTAAAAACCGGCCGGTTCAGTCCGATTCAGAAAGCAATGTAAAACCAGTGATAGTTGAACCGCTTCCTCTCCCGATTTCTGGTCCAATCGGTTCTACCGGCCAGTTCAAACCGGTTTTTAAAACATTGAAAAAGATAGACTAAACGTTACAAACTGCAATAAGAAGTTTATATATTTTAAAAATAATTACAAAATGTCAAATAGTGCAACGGTCATAAGAAATGATTTTAAAAAAAAGAAACAAATAGTGTTTTGCAATTATTTATTATTTTTTATATTTTTAAATAAAATGTTCATTACAATTAACCTTTTCATCTAAAACGTATTTTATTTTACCCACCTAAATGTAATTATATTTAAGATTTAGAGTTTTATTATTTTTGACTAGTTAAATTATCCTTTTACATAGTATATAAATATATATTAACTTTATGATTTATAATTAATATATTTATTTAATTAAATATTATTATAATTATAATCAATATTCTACGATTGTTACAAATTTAATATTTTTGATAACCTATGATAAATTAAGTGAGGGATCTTTTATAACATTTTGCATAAGTTATGATAAATTGGTTAATTTTTGAAAAAAGATTAAAATGTTACATTATATTGTTGAAATGGTAAAATTTGTTTGCATTCGCTTGTAGTTAACCCTATATGGATACATATTAGATTCAAACTAAGGATTTTGCATGTATTTAAGGGGTGTTTTTTTTTTTTTTTTTTTTTTTTTTTTTTTTTTTTTTTTTTTTTTTGAAGGAATAAGAATTAGAATCTAAATAAACATGAATTTAGGTCTATTATGTGATTTGTCACCATGGAATGGAATTTGATTTCCATTTGGTTTGCAAATCGAGAACAAAGGGGATTTCTAACACATCAAATGGCAAACAAGAAGAAGCCGATTTAAGGAAATCATTCCACTTTAAAATGGATTATTCAACGGATCCAAAATCCAAGAAACATTTATTCTAACTCCCGTAGATCAGGACTAATCAATTTAAGATGTTAAGCGTCAAAAATAACTTTTTGATGGAAGATTAATTTGAAAGAATAACCTTAACTAAGTTATAGTATATGTTATAAAGATTCTGTACATATAAAGAATGCCAAAATTTGAGTTATAACGAAGAAGTTATGATCTATCGAAGTTTCGCGACAGAACCCGCACGACGCTGAATGACGTAAAAAGTGAATTTACGTTAGAGTGATATTTAGTCTTAGCGATCTAAACGAGAATAGAAGATCTTGTTGATAGTAGTGCAACGGTAAAAAGACAGATGAAAACGGACGTCAGATGAAGAAGTTATGAATTTATAACGGAGTTTTCCTGTCCCAGCCTACTAAAAATAAATAATGAAAATAAAGTTAAAATTAGCCGACGAAGTCTAAACGCATAGTCTCACCTACGTGTGGATATAAAGAGCATCGAAAACGGAGTTCGTATGAGAAAGATATGAATTTCGGAAGTTTTATAAATAATTAAAATATATATTTAATTAAGAATTCTGGATAATATCCGAAGGAGTCACTGATCCTATCCGAACTACGCCCAGCATAGTTGAGTACGCCCAGCGTACCTCGGTGCATGAACCGCTTCGGACTCGAGTCCTCCGAATACGTAAGCAGTGACGTTTCCGAAGCATTACTCCCCGCGTAGCTGAGCATTACGCCCAGCGTAATGCGAGGGTTCCAGCCCCTATAAAAGGCTGCGAAGGCAGCTGGCCTTTTTGCTCCTTTTCTCTTCTCTCTCTCCCGTTTTACCTCGATTTTCGTGCAAGAAATATCCCAAATCCTCGGTATCATTCCCGACACCCGAAGAAAGTCCCGAAGCCCCGAAGATCCCGAGAAGTAAAATTTCCGAGTCGAAGCTCTGCCCTCGAGGAGCCCGGTTTTTTGTGAAGATCTTCCAGATCTACCGAAAAATACTACTTCTACAAGTCGTAGTGTTGTTCGATCATCTTCTGATCAAGTGAGTGTACAGTTACTTTCTTCTAACACATAAATATTAAGTATTTGCTATGAAATATGTGCTATGTGTTAATAAGTTGTTTGTTTATCTGAGATGAGTGTTGAATACGAAGTATTGACTATAAAATACGTGATATGTGTTAATAAGTTGTTTGTTTATTTGTGATTGGTGTTGAATGCAATGTTTGGTACATGTTTTAAATAAGTTAAAATGTATATGTGTTTCATATCTGCTATTATGTTGGGGATAACATGAGTAAATAAATGATGAGGTACGAAAGATGATTAAGAATAATATTGGCAGATGCACCAATAGTGAATGTAATAATACTAGTAGATGCGCTTAGGAATAATTTTGGCAGACGCACCAAATAGAGAATGTCATAATACTAGCAAATGCGCTTAAGAATAATGTCGACAGATGCGCCTAATAGTGAATGTCGTAATCCTGGCAGATGCGCTTAAAGGATAACGTCGACAAATGTACCTAAAAGAGAATGTCATAAACCTGACAGTCGCGCCTCATAGTATATGATGTAATCCTGGCATAGGCGGTTAAAGGATGATGTTGGTAGATGTGCCTTATGTAACAATAGATTTTGTGCCAATTCCTTAGGTCAATCCTTAGGAATGAATGAATGGCGGGTAGTTGAATTCTGAGGGTAAAATCCTAAGAAATAAAGAAGATACTGGGGATGGTTAATTAGGGTTGATTGTTTGATGGTTGAGTATAATAATTATATTATTGTGGGTTGAAAACCCTATATACTCACCAGGCTCCCAAACCAGACCCACTCAGTTTTCTTTGCATTACAGGTAATGGCACAAGAGTATAAGTTGGTGGACTTGACGAGAGATTTTGGATTATAGATCAGTACTTATAAATGACTGTTGTAAGGTCTATTTTTACTGTTTATGTTTTTGGTCTGTATCGGAACATGACATCCCGAGCTTTTGTTATTTAATGAAAATACATTTCTTTAAAGAAATGCTTCGTTAAATTCTTATCATGTTTTGTCTTGGGAACAAATTCTGCAACTGTTTTCTTTAAAAGATTACTTTGATTTTAAAAACAAGCATAACAAATCGGTATTTTCTGGCCGTGAAATTGGGGATGTCACATTTATCCACCATCTTGACCCAAAAACCAGGAAAATAGGGTAGTTCAACATCATTTGCAAATCTCAAAGATGTCATCAATGGCGGAATTAGGTGACAATTAGAACATCCATTCAAATGTAGTATGTTCAATGTGTGTTATCCAGTGAGTGAAGTTTCTAGCACATGGTCATGGCCTACGTTTCTGACTGTTGATCTAGTGATGCATAATCAAGATGTCTTTTGGAGGACGTTTGGAGCGAATTCAATGATGAGATTTGCAGGTGAAGATGAAGATGGAGATCTATGGTGTTTAGGGTTTGTTGATGGTGGTGAGAATCCGAGGAGTTATGTGGTGATCAGAGGGCATGGGTTTGAAGGAGAAACAAGGGTCATGTCAAAAGAGATGGGACTTTTCAAAGTTAAAGTCTATGTAGCAAAGGGGTAATCAGGTTACCCTTTTAATTTGTTCAAAGTAACCAAATAGACCCAACAAAAACAAGTTTATTCCCTCATAAATCACGAAAAGGCATTTCAAATGTGTTTTGAAAGAGCGGGTAGAAACAGGAAGAAGATTAAGAGTGTAAACAACAACGAGAAGTGATTTAACCCAAAATATAGGTGGGGAGAAGCCTGAAACACATAAAGCATTATAGTTGATTGTGTGAATAGAACGTTTAGTTTACCATTTCATTGTGACATGTAGGGGAATGAACACGAATTTTAATACCATTAAAGTCGAAAAAATAAAGTAGAAATTAGTTATTAAATTTGGGTCAATTGTTATATTGGAAAATCTGTATGTTAGACTAAAATTGATTTAAAACGTACACACAAATAAAGGTAAACAAAAGTACATCAGATTTTACACGTAAAGAAAACACCTACAAAAATGAAAAAAAATTTTATCAAAAACTAAAATTTAATATTTTTAACCACTAATGCTCACGTCTGGAAAAGTCCAGAAAATTAAAATGGATTAATTAAAATAAACAATATGTTTTTGTAGTAGATGAGAAAAAAGACAACATGCAATGCTTGTCATGTTAACAATATGGGTGGAATCGAACTGAGTCGAGTCGAGTACTACCAAGCTCAAAACTTGAATAGATTGAAAAACTCGGGCTCGAAACTTGAATCAAGCATTCTTTCAATCTTAAGCTTGGGCTCTAGCTCAATAACATAATAGACAATTTCGAGTTAGGGTCTACTTGACTCAACTAGTTATTAATAACATAAAATCACATTAAATTTCACTTAAAATACAATTAAGCTCGTGAGTTTGACTCAACTCGACTCGACTATGTGAATATGAATAAAATAAAAGATAAAAGTGTAAATATGACTAAGCTTAATTAAGCTCACAAGCCACATGAGTTGAGTATTCTAATAGCTAGGATCGACTCGATAATATACTCGATTAGCTTGACCTCTATCTCGACTTGCCTCAAACCAAGTCGATTTCAAGTCAGCCTCCTGTATCTCACGAGTTGACTTGACTCGATTACACCCAAAGGTTAAAAGCATGCCATGTTGTTTTTCTATTTATAGATCTAATATAAAATTACGAGACTATGAAAATTAGAGAACCAAAGAACTATCATGGTCAATGAGACAATCCTATGTAGGAAGTAACATTGAGAAAATAGCGGTAACAGAAATGGAGATTCTAGAGGACAATAGAATCATGTACAAATCACCAACTTTGAGAAACCAAATGTGTCAAGTTCCACAGATATATAGTTATCAATAGCAAATCGAAGAACATATACTAAACTTTTAACCTTTTGACTGAAAATAAGAAAATTATTTAGAGTAAAACAATTGTGTGAAGAAGGAAAAAAGTTAGAAAAATGAAACTAACCGGTAGTAAATCACTATTACCAACCACTATAGATCTGGAATTATTACATGATGATAAGGAAATTATGTTACCTTGATTGAAAGATATGAGAGAGCTTGCCCCAAATCGATGTAATACTTGTTGTCTTAAGGTTGTTGAACAAACATAAACTAGAAAACATATGCAAGCTCAATGTTTTCGAAGCTCTACTATTTACCCAAATAAATGAATTTAAAACTATGGAATCAAAAATAACGTTTCTACGAATTGGATTGTTTTCAAACAAGACCGAATTCCTATGTCTCCATAAGACCCAAACTATTGTCAAAATAATCACCTCCAAACATTGTTTTCCACCTGTAACACCCAAAAATTCAAGCCAAATTTAAACTTTCAAAACATGTCGAATTCATCAAAACATTACAACTTTGTTTTCAAAATACATTTATATCAGAGTTTTCCCAGAAACATAACATAATAGGAGGAGCTATACGATCATGCCTTTGCCTTGCCGCGATCCCCTGATGTACCTGAAACAATAAACTGAAACTGTAAGCCCGAGAGCTTAGTGAGTTACCCCCAAAATACCGATACACATACAGTCCACATAACCATGTCACACCATCACATATCATAACAAACTGAACAGAACAGCACATAACGGGTCCACAACTTTACAGACTGGAATACCCCTGGGCCCACAGTGTGAGTCGGGAATGCCTACCGGGCCCTCAACTCACATCTGGATTGCCACCGATCCCTCAGTACAAGTCTAGAATGCCTATCGGGCCCTCAGCTCATATCTGGATTGCTCCCAAGTCCTCAGTATGATTCTGGAATGCCTACCGGGCCCTCAGCTCATATCTTGAATACTCTAGGGTTTGTTGGCTACCGCACGGAGCAGTACAACCTCAACCCATCCCACATAACATATCAACATGTAACAGATAATGCACATACAGGCAATCAATCAGTATCACAGGTAGTCCTACATACCTACCCTCTAGCGTTTCAACTAGCATGCATAACTAACTCATACTCAACATAATACAACTACTAGGATATCATATCCAATGGGCCGGCCGTGGTGCCTTAGACCCCTTAGTATAGTGAGGATAACTCATCTCGCAACTGTCGTCGGAAATAAGAAAGGTCAACTCCCGGGTCCAACACGAACTCTACCACCTATATGTATCATACAACCTTTTTCATAAATCTCTTAATTACCAGAAACCAACAGAATTCAACTGGTCAACCCTTGGTCCAATTCAAAGTCCACAGTCTATGTTGACTCGACTCGTCAAGTGCAGATCACCGACTCGCCAAGTTCTTCCTGAATTCGAGAAGTCGTGAAATCCTTGATTGGCTCGTCAAGGTTCCCTTTTTAACTCGTCGAGTTCATACGTGGCGAAGATTTGAAAGAAAACCTAGCCAACTTGTCGAGTCTTCTAACAACTCGCCGAGTTCAAGGCAATCTTCAACGAACTCGCCGAGTTGTTCATCCAACTCGCCGAGTTTATGGCCATCTTCAACGGACTCGCCGAGTTTCTCATTCAACTCGCCGAGTCCTTGCAGTTCTTAATCCATGCAGATGCTTTTTAAGCCATGGCAAGGTCCCAGATTACAGATCCAAGCTCCTAAGGCACGTTTATCACGTAAAGTTGCAAACTTTACGCACATGCAAGGCTCTAAAGGCCCTAAATGATCAATCTAAGCTCTTAATGGAGTTTTACACCTTGGGAGATTCTCGTCCTTGATCAAGATGGGAACTTTATGAATCTAAAGGTCAAGGGAAGTCCGGATCTGAAGTTACAACTTCAGATCTTAGCTTAAACATGGAGAGCCCTTCATAACACCCATCCAAGAGAGGATAAAAGAGAAATGAGCTTAAGGAACAGCCTAATACCTTCCAGAGAGTGATAACTGAGGAAATCCCTTAGCTTACCACGAGTTATGGGCCTTGCTTTTCCTTGCTACCTCAAGTGCTTCCTTCTCCAAGGTTACTCCTCCAAGCTTGAACACACCAAGGAACACACACACGATTTAGGGTTTGAGAGGGACAAGAAGCAGTAAGGGGAGGCTGATGGAGGCCAATGATCCTTTAAATAGGGTGCAAAACCCCCAAAATTTAGGGTTTCATCTACTAGCTCCTACTCGTCGAGTCCCTTAGTTAACTCGTCGAGTAGGTCACTAAACACGCGGTCTATTCTCGCTGCTCTTCGACGAGTAGGGCAACCAACTCGCTAGTAGGATATAAGGCCAATTATTCTTTATTTAAATTCATACCTGGAATCGGGGTGCTACACCACCAATGTTCTATGTGCATCATCCACCCAAGAAAGTCATTCTGAAATAGACCCTGACAACGGAAACACCACATTACACCATCGAGCCACCAACATCCACACTTCTTCTACTACTTTACATGGAAAAAACCGATAGCATGTTGTTTCAATAACACATTCACACACTGGACATAACAGAGAAGGTATATCTACCCCTTTTTTGACAGATTTAATCGAGTAGGGAGTCTGTCAAGTAAAAGTCACCAAACAAAAATATTGAATTTCATATATAGAAACGAAGTGTTGTCCAAATCGTCATATCATTATTCGGTTAATTCACGGTGAGTTCAATATAAAGTAAAAATTGTATGTTATGTGTTATATGTGCAATGTGCTTTCCTATGTTATCTTGATATTGGAATTCGTATACCTTTGGTCATGTAGATCATGTCTCGTACTAAACTTCTGGTATTGGCTTTATGCCTTTAGCCATGTAGAGTATGTCTCGTATAACTTCTGGTATTGGTATGGTATTATGCCTCTGGCCATGTAGAGCATGTCTTGTAATAAACTTCTGGTATTGGCTTTGTGCCTTTGGCCATGTAGAGCATTTCTCGTAATAAATTTTGGTATTGGCATAGGGCTAGGTAGGGCTGAAAGCCTGTTTGTACTAGGAAAATGGTAATCAGAAATTGTATGTTTCTGTGCCATTTAGGCTAAAGTTTTATTGATGTATATCAATTATTGGAATTGTTATGTCTTATTGATTGATATAGAAAGCTTGTCACATGATTCACATATGTCTTTGTTGTTCCTTGTTCCTCCTTGCTTCTTCCATATTGATGTATATATATGACATAACGTTATATTGTATCTATTATTGAACTCATTAAGCGTCACCGCTTACCCCTCTCAGTGGTTAACAATTGCAGGTAATAGGCATCCAGTATAGACATATATTGTTAGAAGATTTTGAATAGATATTACTATTACTTTTGTAATTAGTGTTTGTGTATATATAAAACTATACTATCCTGCGTAGTTATGTAATATATAACTCTTTGTAAAAGTCTTAATAGTCGGTTTGTATCCAGTCTTTTGTAATAAGACCCTATATATAATATGTTATGAATATGCATGTAACATGTTTTGGAGTAACAATGTGTCGAGTATGAAAGGGGTTCTTTCAAAATGTGATAAACGAAACGTTGTACTCCCACAGAAACACCCTGAATCATCTTTCTTTCCAATGCATCTTCTATTGCAACATGAAGACCTTCCATAGCTAATATAAAAAGAAATGGTGCTAAAGGATCTCCTTGTCTTAGTCTTCTATGTAGTAAGAATTCTAAAGTGGGGCTTTCATTTACATGAATAGAGGCCCCGAGCAGATGTTAAACAAGCTTTTATCCAACCTCTCTATTTTATACCAAAACCAAGAGCCTCCACGACATGATCTAGATATTTCCAAGACAAATAGTCATAAGCATTTTCAAAGTCTATTGTAAATATCATGAGCCATTTATTTTTCTTCTTATACCAGTCAACTACATCACTCAACATAATAGGACCATCTAAAATTTGACGCCCTTTTTATGAATGTAGTTTGTTTGATGCTTACCACTTTCACCCATCACTTTAGTTAATCGAAGCGCCAAGATCTTGGCGATTATTTTATATTGTACCCCTATCAAAGAAATTTGCCGAAAATCTTTTACAAATAGCGGATTTTGCACCTTTGGAATTAATGTTATAAACGAAGCATTACACCCTTGAGGTATAACTCCTTTGAGAAAAAATTCGTTCACATACACAACTATATCATCCACTAATACCGAACAATAACGTTTAACGAATTTAAACAAGAAACCATCTGAGCCTGGATCTTTATCTCCTGCACACAACCATACTACATTCTTTATTTCCTCAATACCAATCTCAACGTCAGTGGATATTCGGTTCTCATTTGAAAGACTTTTGAAGCAACTGTTAGCAATCCCAATATCATTTGTGTAAGTTGGTTGATATTTCTCCTTAAAAAATTATCAAAAATTTTTGTTTCATTTCTTAAATAAGCTTGCTCTTTCCCCCAAAATACTTTAATGTTGGTGTGAACTCGAGTAGTGATTACCTACAAAAGGGTAAGTAATAGTGGAACCACTTACATTATCCCTAGAAGCACTTGTCATTGTTATGAGTTTTTTTTTCTACTTAATTCTTAATTTCCTAAGGTTAGGGGTAGTAGAGAAAAGAGTAGGGTACAAAGAAAATGTGGGATAAATAAAAGACTCAATGGTGTTGTGATAGGGTGAGTCAACACTAGAAAGGGCATCAATAAGATTTTTAAGTGAATGGAAGAAAAAAAAATAACTAGAAAAACTTATTTTTCGTAGTACGGAATTGCTCTTGAAGTAGAATCATCCTATATATTTTAGTATTTAAATGGAATTCATCTACTTTTTCATAAAGGTCTTTGACAGTGAAATTTTCACTTGAAATAATTTGAAGTATATCATGTCAAGTAAAACCAAGATTTGACACATGAGTCAATGGAAACCCAATCTCTATTATCATTGTGTGAAGGTTTGTTTTTTCTGTTGATGTTACTGGTAACTTTAGTGCCACCCTTACATATGTCTAAGAAAATATCGTCTTAGAGTTTGTATTTAGAACCATCGACGATGAATTTAAAATCGAATTAAGAGTAGACATTGGTTAAGGGATAGATAAGTTGATTGGAGGAAGGAATAGGGGCCGATAAGGCAGAAAAAGTGTCTTGAGGGATGGGGACATGAAATAAGAAAAATAAAAGAATAAAAATCAGAAACATAAGCCACCAATGGTTACCATGTGTGGAAGGATCGTAGTGACCAGACTATAAGAACCTGATATGATATGTAGCGAAATATAGACTATGACATGAGGTATCATCGAATAGAAGGAAGCGGATTAGATCCATGATACAAAGGCGATGATGAGATAAGAGTAAGGCGTGGATATAACGACTAAGGACCGATGACGATAGGAGTGCATGGATGCGGGAAAATCCAGAAGAAAGGGCACACGAGGAACCTTTAAGATGGTGGATCAATTGTATTTTGGATTACAGATAAATATTCATTATATTTTGCGTTGTATTGCTCAACACCATATATTACAAAAAGTTACAAAATAGGTTCTTTCATTATATAAAAGGTATAAAAACATTATGCAATAAAATACTTTAACAAATAGGGTAATTCATTTTCTTACTTATATGATAACCTATGACAATTTCCAAAAAAAAGGTGCAAATGAGAAGAAAAATAGTATATTTTATCGAAATGTTATCTTGTAGTTTAGCATTAATCAGTGGTGAGTCTTAACATAAAATCATGTAGTTCACTATTTGAGTAAAATCGATAGAAAATGAGAAACTCAAAAAGTACTAGTTGCAGGTCCACATCGGGTCATAAACAAAAAATGACTTAAAGTTTTTAAAATTGTACCCGACGACGTCTTATATCTTGATAAATTTTCACAATTATTTCATTACTAATACCTTCTAAAACACTTTTTTCAATATATGACATCAAACTATCGCTCAAAATTTGATCATCCATTTTGTTACCCGCATCAGTATTTACCAACTTTATTGTTGAAAATGTGCGTTTCACATTCACAATTAACAAACAATTTCACAATTAAAAATCATGCAAAAATGAAACAATAAAAAAATACATGATGTGAATTGGAGGGTCAACCCGCTGAGGATAGACTAAGAAAATACTATCGGAGGGGCTTAGGCCGTAGGCTGAAGCTGTCGTCAGTGGTGGTGGATGGAAGGCAACCGATGGCGCAATGGCAGCGGGCTGGAGTTGATTGGAGATTTGTGAAGCATGTTCCCTCTATGATGAACTGTGAAACAAAAATTCAATTTGGAGAATGAAACAACGATTGTTGAAAACAATTCTTTTGTTTTTTTCCTTTTTTTCTTTCATTTAAATTTTACTTGTATTGGCTTATTTATTAAGTATTTGGGCTATTGAAATATAAAATAAGGGCTTTAAAAACCTGATTTGTAAATAACTTTTTGCTAAAAAAATATTAAGATAGTTTACTATAAACATTTATAGTATATCATGATTTAATTTGTATGTAACCTCTTATAAAATATATAACTTCTTATATAAAAAAAAGTAGGTGAAGCTAGCATTAATGTATTTCAACAAAGGTTCTAAAAAGATGGTCATGACACATCATGACTTTAAGGCTTATATTTTCTATCAAACTTTAACAAAATATCGTCTTAAATCATATATGTATATAAAAATGAATAATAGTAGAATATATATATATATATATATATATATATATATATATATATATATATATATATATACACACAAAAAAAAATTATCATCTTAAGTCACGCCTTACAAATGATATGGCTCGCTATGGCTCAAAAAAGCTTAAGGTTTAATATTGCTGTCAAATCACACCTAACGTTATTTAGAACCTTGATTTCAACATAAGGTAAAACTGATGACTTGGTTGACATTTAAAGCTACTCGCTTAAGCTTTTTAAGAGTGGTTGAGTGGTGAACATCGTGGGATTAACACACTACAAATCAGTTATATCATTTTTTATTCTAATCGAATTCAACTCTTGGGTGGTACTTGTCATCGTCACACCAAAAAAAATCCCAGGTTACAGCCACAAACAGTTTGAACTTTATCTAATTAGTTTGAGTTCAAACATGACTCGAGTTTGTTCAAATCAAACTTTATCAAGTTAGAGTATAAAAAACTGAACTTGAAAATCTAACGAACTAATCTTGAACGTATAAGAAATCTAACTGAATTCTTATCAAGGTTCTCAAGTCCTATGTATTTGTCAAAATCTTTGATTCCAACTAAAATCAATCTTGTTCCATTGAACATAGTTTTTATAGAAAATTTCAAACTATTTGTGCTTTCGAGTTGAACTTGCTATACATAACATACTTATGATAGTTATATTTGAGTTATTAAGCTTTCCAATTGAGCTTAAACTTTCCTTGAAAAAAGTTTGAAGCCACATCTACAAGATACAACAAGCTACCGAATTGAGTTCGGGCTTACGACATCCACAATCTATTGAACTCTATACATTTTAATGGATTGTCACATCATCCATTAAACATCTATACAACATCACCCACAACCCATTAAACATTTATTCAATCATAATCACCATTTTATTCCCTCTATTAAACTATTCAATGATCATTCAACTCTTCCATTTAATTTTAGTCCATATCATCACCCACACTCCATTAAACTCTTATTCAATCCTAATCACCATCTTATTCGACTCATTTACATCGCTAACCCCCATGTTGTATCTCAATATCTTACCCTTATACATACTAACTTTTATGTTATTTCATACTCATCCTATTTTTTATTATTTAATCTTGTGTATGTTTCAATTTTCAACCATAACTTACCGTGATCTTATATATTTAATTCTTGGTATTTATAAAAACATGTAAATCAAAGTTAAACACTATGAAATTCAGTTCGTATACTTTTCCATCACAACACAATATAAATAGAACAAAAAAGAAATCACGACGACCTCAATAGAGTTATACATAAGATAAAAAGAAAACACGACTGTTGGTTTTATTGACGTAAGACACGATTATGTTGTGTCGAAGTACACTACAACATCAAAAAATTGAATCTTAAACCATTTCTTTAAGCAAAAAGAAGGAAACTGCAACACCAGCTAAACCCATTATTATTGATTGAACGGATGCAAGTGAATCGGGTGCATGTGATGGGGCAGGAGCCGGTGCCCACTCCTTAGCGGTTGCTATCGTTGCACAAGCAAAGCAAATGGTGAAAGCAATTACGAGCACTTGAAAAGAAGCCATTCGTATATCTTTGTCGTGAGATTTTATGGTATTGTGGCTCTAGTTTGGGTATATTTTTATGAGCCATTTGAATCTCTATATATAGGGAAAGAAAGTTTGTCACTAACAATGACCATTTTACGAGTATTACTAGAAAGGAAGATAATGTTGAGGGATAGTAGACAAATGCACCTTTATGTGTCAATGATGCTGGCCGAGGCCGGTGACAAAACCCATGCCACAAAGTCAAAGATTGTATTTTTAAGAATTTTTATACGCTTTACTACAACATAAAGCCCTATAAAAATTGTGAAGTATAGCTACTTTTATTAATATTTTGCTAAATTGTTGAAAATGAATTTTTAGAAATGAATTTTTCGAAGAAAAATAGTAAAGTGTGATTAGTTATATTAATATGAATTAGATATACACATATAATTGCTGAAGCTCCGTCGATCCCGTTATAGTTTATTAATAACTAATCAAAGTTTCATTGATTAAGATAACAAATGTTTCATTGATTAAAAAGGAGATCTTTGCCAAAGGCTTCTAGTCCAACGGTATCAGGTGGTGTCCCCCCTCCTTGAGGTCAATGGTTCAAGTCCCATCGTGGACGTAGATGGATTTATGTGTTAATTTAGGAGTAGATTATATAATATAAAAATAAAAAAAAATAATAATAAAATAATAAATAATAAATAAATCAAGGTTTACTTTTCTCTCATCATTTCATGTTCATTGACTTAGGGGATCTTGATTGTTCTCAGGGCATCACTAAGCCTTCTAGGAGTGGACTCGACAATTGTCTCGGCTAGCTCGGCAAACACCGGGTCGATCCCTCGGCATTCAGAGCTCAGCTCGCCAACTCGGCACAAATGTACCGATAAGAGAGTGTGTATGAGTTTGAAAGATTTGAACATTGGAAGGGTCTTTGTGACGGATTTTTCAAAAAAATAAATTCTAAAAATCCCCACTTTTTACCCCATATAAATATAAGTACATTTTCTATTTTATCCATGTGACATCTGAAAAAAAGCAAGATAAAATTTTTATTTTTAAAAATACAACCAAATCCATAATTGTTTACAAAAGAGTTTCCCAAAATGAAATGTCATAAAATTAGAAGAATGTGCACGATCACACATTTGTCTTTTCCCGATCATCTGAAGTACCTGAAACATAAAACTTAAACCTTAAGTCAAAGCTTGAATTCCCCTAAAGTATCACACACAACCAAACAAATATACAATTATGCATGCTAGGTCCAATCAGTCATCGGAATGGAATACCCTTGGGCCCGCAACCAACGTGATGGGTTACCCCCGGTCCAATCAGTCATCGGATTGGAATATCAGCGGGACCCTCCAGTCCCTCCGGTTGAGGCTACTGTACGACCCTCCGGTCGATGTGTCTCAGCGGGACCCTCCAGTCCCGTAGCTCGTTGGACCCTCTGGTCCGGTCATAGCTCGTTGGGCCCTCCGGCCCGGTCTGAATCGTTGGATCCTCCGCTCCGGTCTATACAATTATATATCATACATACATCACATAGCACATAATCTCACACATGGCACACAATCTCATACATAGCACATAAGTCCTTCCGGTCAACTCATAATACCACTCTAGGTAACGTATAGTGAGAAGACTCACCTCGTGTAGCTCGGTAACTCGGAATCTTGGTTTCCGTGAAATAAGATCTAGCCTCCGCCTAATCATACGAAAATAAACACTCGGCATCAACACAATTTCCAAGACTATACCATTCCATCCCTTAGCATTCTTAAGAGGTAAATGACCATTTTACCCCTCTCTTGACTCAAAGATGTCACACCCCCGAACCAGATGGCGGAAACGTCTGAGGGCTGTTGTGACTTAATTGAATACCATCACAGTGAATATACATGAAACATAACATCATTCATCACCATGCATTGGAATTGTACAACTGGTAGTGTTTACATTTAGTACATTGTTTCAAAACATTACATTCCCAAAAAGTAGATTGTTCAATACTAGTTAAACAAACAACAAGATATCACTGAGTACATTTTTCCCTTCGATTTACATGTTACCTGAGAATACAAGCATTTTGAAAAACGTCAACATATGAAATGTTGGTGAGTTCATAAGTAATGTTTGAAATATAATGTTTTGTATTGCTTTGAAAACCACCAGAAAATCCGATATTTTCTGAAAAGAGTATTATATAAAAAGTGTGAAGATCCGTAAGTATGCTTGTTTGTTTCTATAAATGTAAAAAGAATTGTTATACTTGGTATGCATCTCGTAGGTGTATAAATTGAAAACCCTAGGAAAACCCGATGTTTTCCTAATACTTTGAATTACGCATTTTATATGGTTGTTATACCGTTGCGACGTGTGTATTCGATAATTCCAGGTGACATCAGATTAATTATGGGTTGTGAATTGTTATAAACACGCATTAATGAAAACGACTAGTTTACAACTATACAAACAATCCCTTAGGAGTCGTCCGTACTATTCACTGAATCCAACCACCCTTACTTCTCATAGCCCCGCAACCGAGGAGAAAAGAGGGTGTGAAGCCCCCGATATTTCCATAAGTCGTTCAAGGCTATCGTGAATGCGAAGGGCCCTTGGCCCGACTCGCATTTGTGAATTCTCGACTTTACTAGCCGTACCAAAGAACCCTTGCGGCCCAACAGCACAAAAGCCATTGAAAGTCCTTTTATACAGAATTAGGTCATATAAGACCCAACGACATGTAAGCGAGTTTCCTTCGGGCCTAAAGATCATGTCATTGGGCTAGCTAGGCCCAACAAGCACGATTTGAAACTTTCGGGCCCAAAGATGGTGTATCGACGTCTTGTGTATTCCCACGCATGTATTGACTTCCCAAAATTTTCCACGTGTGTATTGAAGTATCGTCGTGTTATTAATTTCAGATTCGTTGTTGATTCGAGACCGAATCAGTTCGTTTGATAACGATTTTGGTGTTGAAGGTGTATTATATTTCGCCGGTAGTCGTGGTACTAGTATTTTATCATAACAGATTTATTGTTTAAAAACACTAGAATTTTTCTTTTTGCAACCCCTTTCTTTTGGATAAATTACAATATTGGCCCTTTGTATAATAGAATTTCCATTTTAGTCCTTAAACCATTTTTCTTGACACTTTAGTATCAAAACTTGTTGAAAAGGTATTTTTCAGCTCAAATTTATTTGAAAAACAGTTTTAGTCCCTCAAAATGAAGTTTTCTCGGCTGAAACCTCATTTTTTGCAATTTTTACACTTTTGGCCCACAATAGAAATTTTTTGCATCTTTGGTCCTTTTTATATATGAAAAGCGTTTTTGACCCTTGAAATGGACTTGGAGCACTAGTAGTCCCCTGTTTTACAGAAAAGTACAGTTTCATCCCCTCAATTTTGAAAATCTCGCAATTTGGGCTTTATTAGGCCAAAAAGTTCATTTTTGGCCCATTATGCTTAAAATTTTACATTTTAATCCTTCAAAAGAGTATATTTCCATAAAATACTTTGTTGAAACTGTTTTGTCCCATCTCAACCATCAGAATTCATATTTTGTCATTTTGGGCCCTTTAATTTTATATTTTTAACATTTTGAGTCCAAAAATGGGTTTTTAGTCCAAAGAAATTCATATTAACCACTTGGTTATTTTTCTAGAAATGATTTGTATGTAATAATATCATTTATACTAATTTCATACAACCTAATGGAAATCTCGGTTTTAACGACTTTTTGACTAGATCCAACACCACAATCACATAAGAACATTAATATAAACATAGAAAGCACACAAACCATACATATACACATAGATCTACACATTTGATTGTATTCCCCCCCACCCCACAAAACTTATAAAACCGAAAAATAGGAGGTATGAAGCTCACCTTGAGTTGGCTTTCGGTTTTGAAGGATTTTGGAAGAAGTTTGATGTTGTTTTCGGCTCTAGCAACTTCTTGAGGAGGTTTTCGAACTTAGATGGTTCTAGGGAGTTAGACCATAAATTTACATGAGTTAAGATGAGATGTTTGATATAACAAGAAACCTAGATCATAGATTTAAGTATAAACTTACCTTAGATGATGATTCTTGTGGAAAATATCTTTGAAAAGCTCTTAAGTCTCGAAAATTTGATGAAGAAAGGTAAGGGTGTTCCTTGAGAGAGTTTGCTACACAAAAAGTGGATGAAGTGTGTGTGTTTGGGAGCTCTCGGCCGAGAATCAAGAAGAAGAAGAGAGAGAGAGAGTTGAGATGACTAACCTAGATGCATGTTGGTCCATGCATGGAGGTATGGGATGTATAAATGAGGTGGCAATCTCACAAGTCAACTCTTCTTCCCTTGGGTTTGGGCTTGGGCTAAGATTTGGAGAGGAAAAAGGAGATTTTTGGGCCTTATTGCCCCTAAGCCCATATTAGAGTTAGGTTGAATGATTGTTGGCCCTATAAAATATAAGTGTGATTTTTATACTTTAACAGGCTAGTTTAAGTTAATTATGGTCCATAATGGTTCATAATATTTAATTTATTCCATTCTAGGCCCAATATGGCCCAAAATATTGAAATAGATGGAAGTGGGTCCAATTAGAGCCTATTTAAGGATTCTAAGCCCAAGATAGTCAAATTGGAAGCTTATAGGTCCATTGGGCCCAATAAGGAAGTCCTAGTCCAAAATGGACCTAAACAAGAACTTCTAGGGTTTCCAATTACTTGTTCACTATTTTGTAATGCTTGTATGGTGTATTTGATTGAAATATTGCTGTCATAAAGTAAGCATCTTACATGCTCTTAAGTTTTTGATTCAAAATTTTTACTTAAGTGTTGTAGTTACAAGGCACAAAATTTCTAGTTGTGACATCATCCCCCCGTTAGAGGGAATTTCGTCCCGAAATTCTGTTTGAAAGCTAGATTTGAGAATGCTAGAATAGGTGAGGGTACTTTTTCTTCATTTGATCTTTGTGTTCCCACGTGAATTCTGGCCCACGCTTCGCGTTCCACCGTACTTTCACGATCGGGATGCGACTTTGCTTAGTACGCTTCACCTCCCTGTCCATGATTTCAACCGGTTCTTCAACGAACAGGAGATTCTCATTGATTTCAATCTCATCAAGAGGAATGACGAGTGTTTCATCCGATTGACACTTATTTAGATTAGAGACATGGAACACGGCTCCGCGAGTAGTTACAGTTTATATGCCACTGGACCTATTCGGGCGACGATTTCGAAAGGTCCAATGTATCACGGGTTCAGTTTTCCCTGTTTCCCGAAACGAATGACTCCTTTCCAAGGTGAGACTTTTAACAGTACTCGATCCCCGACCTAAAATTCTAAGGGCTTTCGTCGTTTGTCGGCGTAGCTCTTTTGTCAGTCGCGCGATGCTTGTAATCGAGCTCTGATTTGAACGATCTTTTCCGTGGTTTCACGAATGATCTCCGGTCCCGTTAGCTCCTTGTCTGATGCGAGTGTTTTTGCTAGCTGGGTGTCGCCCACCTCAGCGCAACATAACGGTGATCTACACTTACGTCCGTATAGTGCTTCGAAAGGAGCGACCTTGATGCTCGAGTGATAACTGTTGTTATACGAGAATTCGACTAAAGGTAAGTGGGTATCCCAAGACTTCCTAAAGTCTATCACACATGCGTGAAGCATGTCTTCGAGCGTTTGAATGGTTCGTTCACTTTGACCATCCATTTGTTGATGATAAGCGGTGATCATGTCGAGATGAGTTCCCAGTGCTTTCTGGAGTGATTGCCAAAAACGTGAAGTGAACCTACTGTCTCTATCCGAGATAATAGACACTGGTACTCCGTGAAGTCTCGCGATTTCTCGAATGTATAAACGTTTCAATCTCTCCATCTTGTAGGATTATTTTATTGGCAGGAAATGGGCAGATTTTGTCAGTCGGTCGACTATTACCCATATGGTGTCTAGTCCATCCGACGTCTTGGGTAGCTTGGTCACGAAATCCATAGAAATCCCTTCCCATTTCCACTAAGGGATTACCGGTTGATGTAATAACCCTGAGGGCTTCTGGTACTCCACCTTTACCTTGGCACAAGTAAGGCACTTACTAACATAGGTGGCAATTTCCGCCTTCATGTTAGGCCACCAATAGTGTTGTTTAATATCCAAATACATCTTGTCTGAGTCGGGATGGATGGAGTATCGCGTCTTGTGAGCTTCATTCATGACTACCTCCCAAAATCCTCCGAGTTTAGGGCCCAAATACGGTTCATGAAGTAGTATACTCCGTCCTCTTTTACCTCTAGATTCTTCTCCATTCCGTGTAATGCTTCGCTTGCTCTGTTTTCCGTCTTCATGGCCTCTAACTGGGCTACCCCAATCTGAGTGGTTAAGTCGGATTAGATGGTTATTGAGAGAGTTTTCGCACGACGATTAGAGTACTCCTTCCGGCTCAATGCATCAGCTACCACATTGGCTTTGCCCGGGTGGTTCTTGATTTCACACTCGTAATCGTTTAATAATTCGACCCATCGTCGTTGCCTCATGTTCAACTATTTCTGGTTCAAGATGTGCTGGAGACTTTTTTGGTCCGTGAAGATGGTGCACTTCGTACCATAAAGGTAATGCCTCCAAATCTTCAGAGCAAAGACTATTGCTCCTAATTCCAGATCATGGGTTGTGTAATTCACTTCGTGCGCCTTTAGTTGGCGGGATGCGTAAGCTATCACCCTTCCACACTGCATGAGAACGCAACCTAAGCCCTGATTTGACGCGTCACAGTAGAGGATCGAACATTTACCTCAAAATGAAGTCCCTAAGCTCTGAAATCCAAAGATTAGCACCCTCTTTAGTTTCCTCTTGCCTTAGCCACCTTCTTCTTGCAAAAACACCCACAAAAAGATCAAAAATGGCTTCCTCTCTCTCTCTCAGAACGTTCACACACTCTGGGGTTTCTCTCTATCAACTGGTAGCCGCAAATGAAGGCCATAAGGGCCTTTAAATAAGTCTCAAACCCTGGGGATTAGGGTTTCATTAAACAGTGTGAACTCTCCGAGTCCACAAATGTACTCGCTGAGTACGCCATTAAATCAGTCTGACCATCCGCGCTCCTACTCGGCGAGTCTGAGCGCCTACTCGCCAAGTCTCTCTCTAAAAACTCAATATTAAAGCATAAGTAAGATACCTGGGATTCCGGATGTTACATTTTTAGCCGAAACAATCTAAACGAGAATCGAAGATCTCGTTAATAGTAGTGAAACGATAAAAAGATAAGCGAAAATGGACATCGGATGAAGAAGTTATGAATTTATAACGGAGTTATCCTGTCCCGGCCTACTAAAAATAATATATAACTAATATATTTATAATATATTAGAAATAAAGTCAAAATTAGCCAACGAAGTCTAAATGAGAGTTGTAGATGAAAATCTCACCTACACGTTGATATAAAGAACGTCGAAAACGGAGTTCGTACGCGAAATGAATTTATGAAGTTCGGGGCGCGAAACCCCAAAACTGTCAGATACCACGACGTGGCAAGTAGTGTCACGAGGTGGAAAGTCTTCTGACACCTCCTAGAGTCCCCCAGACGCAACTTGCGATGACGCATGCAGTGACGCCTAAGCCCACGACGTGGAAAAAGGTGTCACGACGTGGCAAGGGCAAATTTTGCCCTATATATAGATTTGAAGGGTCAGCCGTTTAGGGTTGCTATTTTCTCTCTTCTCTCTCCTGCTCTACCTCAATTTACGTGCAAAGAAGTACCCCCGAAGCCCCGATATCATCCCGAGACCTGAAGCAAGTCCCGAAGCCCGAAGATCCCGAGAAGAAAAGAGTTTCCAAGCCGAAGCTCTGCCTGCGAGGAGCCCGGTGTGTGAAGATTTTCCAGATCTACCGAAGAATACTACTTTTACAAGTTGTAGTGTTGTCTAATCATCTTCCGATCAAGTGAGTGTATAGTTACTTTCTTCTGACACATAAATATAAAGTATTAGCTATGAAATACGTGCTATGTGTTATATATATTATTTTTCTATTTGAGATGGGCTTGGAATTGATGTTTTTATATGGGTGTTAAATGATTTAAACTGTATATGTATTTTATATCGACAAATGTGTTGGGTAGAACATGGGTAGATGAAATAACGGCGATTATGAGACGTAGTGCCTATTAAGTAAAGCCTTGGTGACGATGCGACTTCGTGCCTATTAAGTAAGCTTTGGTGATGATGCGACTTCGTGCCTATTTGATAAACCTTGGTGACGATGTGACTTCGTGCCTATTGAGTAAACCCTGGCCACTATGTGACTTAGTGCCTATTGATAAACCTTGGTGACAATGTGACTTCGTGCCTATTGTATAAACCTTGGTGACTATGGAGTTAGCGCCTGGTAACTATGGATTTAGTATCTGATAGATAAGCTGTGACAGCAATGGACTTCGTGCCAATTCCTTAGGTAAATCCTTAGGAATGAATGAATGAAGGATAGTGGATTCTTAGGATAAACCCTTGAGAAAATAAAGGAGATATGGGGATGGGTATTTGGGTTGATTGTTTGATAATTGAATATAATAAATGTATTATTGTGGGTTGAAAACCCTATATGCTCACCAGGCTCCCAAGCCTGACCCACTCAGATTTCTTTTCATTATAGTTAATGGCACAAGAGTATAAGTTGGTGGACCTGACGAGAGATTTTGGATTATAGATCAGTAGTTATAAATAATTGTTGTAAGGTCTATTTTATATTGTTTATGCTTTTGGTCAGTATCAGAACATGACATCCCGTGATTTTGTTATTTAATGAAAAAAGATTTCTTTAAGAAATGCTTTGATAAATTTTATTTTGGGAACAAATTCCGCAAATCTTTTAATCAAAGGATTACTCTGATTTTATAAAAACAATGCATAAAAAAATCGGTCTTTTCTGACTGTGAAATTGGGGATGTCACATCCCTTGTTGCTTTCTAATGGCTTCCTTCCATCTATAATGGATACCAAATACCAAAATGAGGTCAAAACATCACCAATTAAGATTAGGGTTTGAAAGGAACAAAGTGGTCAATGGACTCTGATGAGGGTAAAAGGTCTTGAGGGATAATGATGCTTAACTAGGGTGCAAACCCTAAAAATTAGGGTTTTTCTCCAACAGCGGCTACCACACCGTGGCACCTATTGCCACGTTGTGGTGGAACTCCACCACGCCGTGGCCACCCAGAAAACATTAAACTTTGAAATTTAGATTCATATCTGGAATGGGTGTTATAATTTACCCTTATATTTAATTTGATATTTAATAATAGTTAGATTGCTAATTTGAGAATAATCAAGAATTGAATGTGTAAATGGACACAATGCATTTTTTTAAAAGAATAATAGTTTAAATACATGAATTAATATGTAATGATACATAATTTCATGTTGTCACTGATAACATGACAATTGGATATCGGAGAGAATCGATTATTGGGAAGAAGATGAATGTGTTTGTATATGTTTAAAAAAAAGAATTTGGTTAGAAGTTAGCATCGTAAAAAGGAAGGTCTTATTGGTTAAAGTCACTCTTGTAATATCTCTCAATGACACATATCACAATATTATCCGTTTTATGCCACCCAACATGAGAACTTCGTAGTAGGTCACTCATCCTTTAATTGCTCTCGCACAGAGATGCTTAACTGAGAGTTCTTATCTGATCTGCTGCCCTCTTAACTTGAAAATGTGTTGTGTTAGGGCAGGTATCTACACCCTATAAGGTAATGGTTCGTTCTCCTTCCAAACTGATGTGGGATCAGGTGCAAGTAGCCACACATCGTCACCACCTTTACATGGTTTGATGTCACCTTCAAACGCATCGACCCGTGCCTTAGCTAGGATACCATTTGTAACATCCCTCAATGACACAAATCACAAAATTTTCCGTTTTGGGCCATCCTACACAAAAAAACTTCCTAAGAGATCACCCATCTTATAATTTCTCTTGCACGGGCACACTTAATTGCAACGCTCTTTGTGACAATAGTCAAATTCAGGTCAAGTCAAGTCAAACAAAGTCAATAAGTCAAACCGGACGACTCAATTAGCTCTTGCGTATTAGGGTTTACGTTGTGTATTTACTAAACAATCCGCTATTTTAATGAGAAAGCATCATTTGAATAATCCATGTGATTGAATTTTTCCTAAGCCTTAAATGCGGTAAACAATGAACCAAAGCGATAAAACACAAATGCACACTCATCGGTAGTGTGTAAGACATTAAAACACGGCTTAATGGGGTTTGCGGACCTTGCATTGCGAAGCCGGGCACTCAAAAAGGGCACAAACGAAACCTCTCTCAATCGTTTTCACTTTATCTCTTTCTATTTGAAATCTCTCCCAAATCTCTCTCAATGGTTCTCGTAACATTTTGAAGTCATTTGGGTCATTCCGACCTTTAACCGGGTCAAAAACCGCTTAAAACGGGGTTAGAACGAGTAAAATACCCTAAAAGACCCGAAAACCCTTTATAGGGTCGAAGCCTCTTAGGGTCGAACCCCTTGGACCAAAAGCAGCAAGAACCGAACCCTCTTGGTTAGACCCGAAGGCTGCTGAACCGAAAGCAAGAGGACCGAACACCTCAGCTGAACCAAAAGCCTTCACAGAACCGAAACCCCCTCTTAGGGACCGAACCTCGCAGACGGAACCCCCCTTTCGGCCCCGAACCTCGCATAAGCCCGAACCCGAAGTTCCTGTTCATCTCGGTCTATTTCGCTTCTGACGCTTTCGGACCGAACTGCTTCGCTTCTCGCTGGTTCGCCTCTTACTGTTTCGCTTCATTTCGCCTCTCGCCCAGCCTCAGGAGGACCGAACCTCGGCCCGAACCGAGAGGTCTCGCAGATTCAACCTTCCTTGCCGGTTTTCGATTCCGACTTCGTTTTGGCTTCGTTTTTCATCGTTTTAAAGCGGGATTTTCACACAAAACTTTATTTTATCAATTAAAGCCCCATAATTCATTAATTCCCACGTTTTTGGTGCAAATCTTATCCAAGAAATGAGTGGGTGAAGTACAAAGGTTGAGTGTTGACTTTACTTTACCTTATGACACAAGCAACCACTCCCATACCCACTCTATGACCAGCCACACCTCCCCACCTTACCTAGGTCACTTCAATGTCCTTTCCATTCATTTAACAGCCCTCCCCACGTCCTTAGGGCTGGAACACCCACCCTCTCTCCTCACTCCTTTCATTTGCTTTCATTTCACCAAAGATACAACACAACTTTTCTCTCAAACTTTTTCTCTCTATTTCAAGACTCCAAGGCTGATCTTCAAGCTTTATCCTCCTATTGGTAAGTATAATTCATCCTCCTTGTGATTATTGCACTTCATTCTACCCAAATCATTCATTGCTTACACAAACTCCATCACTTTGATGTTAGATTCTCGAAAATCTTCAAGACATCTTCAAGTGTTCTTGAGTTGATAAACTTCCATTTTTCAACAATCATCTACTGAAATCACATAAGGTGAGTTCATACCCTTATATTTTCATATTTTCTTATGTTTTAAGGGGGAGAATACAAGTCAAATCATCAAGAACACAACTAAATATTTCTAACAGCTTACATCAGAAAAGTTGGACTCCGTTCACGGACTGTTTTGGTCAACTAAAACATTTTTGTTTTCAAAACTGTACAAGGTTCAAGTAGTTCAAGTTCTTATATTTAAAATGACTATGTGCACGTCTCCATACGATTTTTCTACAATTTATGGTGATTTTTTCAAAACTGTTTATCATTTCAAGAACCAAACCGGACCAGTCTGTGTTTATGGACGTTTTCACTTAAGTTGGAGGTCACTAAAAATCATGGAAAATTTTATGAACAAACTAGACTCATTAGCCAAACTCCCAGAATTTACGGATTCTGATTTGGATCTTTTATTAATTTTTAATAAATTTTCTAATAACAGTGATCGAAGCTGTTACAAACAGAAAAATGCTAACATATTATTATCACCTTGTATCATGTTGAGCAAGGTGTATATCCTTGTGTGAATGTATGTTATTACAAAAGAATGATATTTTATCTTGGTATATGAACATGCAAAAGTTAATAAATGGATTTTATATAGATATACATATGAAATATAAAGGATAACACAATTGTTATAATCAAAGTACATCCATTTTATTCAAACAATTGAACGAACCACGTTGAATATAGATTACGTACGTTACCATTAATACCCTTGTTTTTGATAAACCATAATAGGTATGGTTTATGATACACTACATAACACACTCATACAAAGATTTTACATTTATACAATAAGGGATTTTCATTACATTACATGTAAATTCGTTAAGGACTTTGTGAGACATTCGCTTCACACTTACCATTAAGTCCTGTATTGTAACCAGAGTCTCCTGGAGGGAGAGCGTGATAGTTGTATATAGATCTATATTGGGTTCGACAAACCCACACCTTAACTGCATGCAACAGTTAGACCGGCAGGTCTGGGGTGACAAATGTCATAAACAGTTCCGACGCCTGAAGAACGTCGTTTCAGGTCAACTAGGTCATAGCATGGTTATAATAAACTCACAGAAAGTATTAACAAACATAAGAATTTACGGGAATTTCATTTAATTCAAACGCGTTTATGTCGATTTAAACACATATCATTTTCTATTAGTAAGAGAGGTTACTTATACATTTTGGTCTTCGGTTATAAGACTACATTACACAGATTTTAAGGAAAATATCGGAATTTTCTGAAACAAACGTGACATTTACAAGAGAAAGACTTTTATCAAGTTCGAAAACAAAAACTTATGAACTCACCAACCTTTGTGTTGACACTTTTTCAAACAACTTGTATTCTCAGAAAATCACTAAATAGGTACCAAAGTGCATTTTGAGGATGAGACGTTAAGGCGTCAACATATCATGTTTGTTAACATATTGTAATTGATTTGGAAACATGTAACTCATACAATGATGTAACTCTTTCAATTATATATATATATGTTGGTTGTGTTTGCTTAAATTATTATTGTAATTGTGGTTATGATACTATACATGAAGTCCTCCACCCCGGACGTTTCCGCCATCCTTGGTTTGGGGGTGTGACACTCTTATGAGATATGTTGCCCTCAAGGATTTAAGATGTGTTGTAACGGGGAAGGTATCCATACCCTTTATAAGGCAATGCTTTGTTCTTACTCGAAGCCGATGTGGGACCAGGTGCAAGTAGCCACCGACCATCAAACTGAAACACCCATCACTAAGGTAATTTAAAATATCATTTTTTTAAACTCTAAAACTTTTTGTTTAAGTTTGAAAAAATCGTACGATCCCTTAATCCAAAATAAGTTTAAAAATTCAAATTGTGAGTGTGTAACAATGAAAATATCATAACATAGTTTAATAAACCACACCTGGCGTACCTTTCTCAAAATTCCTTGTTATTTCTAGTCTCGCCACTATAGTCTTCAACCAATTCACATGTCAAAAAAAGTTAAGCAATGAAATTGTTGGATTAGTGTCTAAGCCCGTAACCATATTTGGTAAGTACTTGACCCGGTAGTGCATGGTCCTTTTGGGTTGCCTTCACCAAAGCAACTTGATTGGAGAAATTAAATAGAGAGAAAGGTTATTGTGATTTATTAATATGTTATAAGAATAATATATTAAAGGAAAATCATATTTGTTTAATTAATATTGGTCAATAATTAATTAGGAATTAATTTTGTGATCAAGTGTAATTAATTAAACTAGAGGGGCTGAATTGTAATTATAAGATAGTTGCAAGATAGGGCAATATTTATTCTTGTTAAAGGATGAACGAATTTAAGGATAAGGATATCCTTAAAATCATCCAAGGATAAGATGATAAGGGTTTTTTCAAGGCTTATCTTGTGGTTGCTTGGTGGGCAAGTAAATGGATAAGGATAAGGACTTAAACCCTAATCTAAACCCTATATAAAGACCCCTAGGCCTTGTGAATTCGTGTACATGCTCCTAAGAGGTCCCAAGGACGAATTCCAACTCCTCCCTCCTCTATCTTAAGCCTCTCCAATTGCTTGTGGTGTTTGTGAGCCATTAGAGGCACTACACTTGTGGTGCTTGCTTTCAAGACTTAGGATTTGAAGATTTAAGTTGTTATTGCAATATAACAACAAGAGGTATGTAAACCAACCTTTGTATGTTAATTTCGAAAATAGCAATGCACATTAGGGTTTTATTCTTGTGTTCATAATATTGTGTATCTAATAGTGAAAACATAGATCCAAACTAGGGTTGCATGTACACTTAGGATTGTTTGTATAAAACCCATCAGAAATGTCTAGTGAGAGGCTGATGTTGGTTCATTTTGAGTATAAAAAATAACAATCTACTTAGTTGAATCAAACTTCCGAAATCACGAAAAAAATATAGATCAAATTGGGGTTCTTATAACCCAAAATAATGATAAAAGGGGTAATATATAACCCATATCTCTCTAAATACAATCAAGGCTAAACATTAGTTACTGAAGAATAACAAATCATCTCAACTTCCAAAACAAGGTAATATTTGATTCAATATGCAATATAATGTAATCATGTGTCTATTCCCAACCTTTGTCCATCTCATAAATTTAAAATCACCAAAGTAGATGGTTAACTATCAAGCTTATGATATAATTTCCCCGATTTTGCTAGCTTATAGACTAGGCACTAGTGAACCATCACACTATCTCATACAAGGGATAACTAGCTTACATGTGAAACATGAAGATTATCTAGAAATCTACTCAAATACCGACTTAATGGCATCTCATAAACTCAAACTCACCAAAGTAGATGGTTAATCATCAAGCTTATGAGATAGTTTCCTCCATTTTGCTCATTTTTAGACTAGGCACACGTAAATCATCACACTATGGCATACAAGGGGTAACTAGCTAACATGTGAATTATGAAAATTATCTAGAAATCTACTCATTTTCAAATCAATACTAGCTCAACTAAGCAAGTTTCGAGGATGAAAGTAGTATCGAAGGGAAGTGAGTGGATGAGATTGTATGATATGAAATATAAATGAAAAAAAATAAAAACAATAAATAAATATTATATGGTGATCATTTGATAGGTTCCATATTACAAACAATTCAACCCAAAGTTTTCTTTTAATTTTGGTTTTGGACATGCCCAATATCTAAAATAGTATATAAAAAAAATAAAAAAAGAAGTTGTAAATACACAGTCATTTTCATGTTACAAATTCGAACCATAACTCTACTCGTTTAATTTTTATGCCGTACAAATCAATTTTATTAAATATATTGAAATATATGGCCCAACCATTTATTTGCATGTCGATATCATATCATATCAAAAATTACCGCCCCTTATTTTTAAGGGAAAATGACTATGGAGGGTAACTAAGTGTTGAGTTTGTTCTCATTTGGTATCTTTCTTTTTTTTGTACCAAATATACTATCGAACTTGTTGTTTGTGTTCACCATAGCTCTTTTGATCGGCTTTTGACCAGTTGTCACCTGTGATAACTAGTCAAAGGGTTATGGTAAACACAAACAACAAGTTTGATGGTATATTGGGTACAAAAAAATGAAAAGAGACCAAATGAGAACAAACTCAACTGTTGGTTACCCCCCGAGTCATTTTCCCCAAAAGTTAAATGAAATTAAAACTACAAAAGTATCAAAGACTGCAATCTTCTTATGTCATAACGTACATTAAGAGCGTTTCGGAGGGATAGCTTCGTCAAAACATGGTTTATGCTATGCTTACTGTGGTTAGCTGTCAAGAACTCTTTACAAAAAGATATGACTGTGTATATCTTTATCAGCATAAATGTTTACCTCAAGGTATATTATAGTGATGTGTCTGCAAAAGCTACATGATCTTGTACATATTGATGTTGTATTTTATCCCATGAATTCGATCTTAAAGCCAAGTAAACTAAAAAATCACAATACTTATGATTCCACTTGTTTGTAAACTTGTCTAGAATCCATGATACGATAAATTATTTGATTGAAAATATAAATATAGTCATGAAATGCATCTGCTCAATCAAGATTCTCTTAATAAATATTTAAGTGTATTACAAAGTTGTAGATATATGAATAATATTCTTTCGTAGGATTACATTTTGAAGAAAAACAAAAATAAATCTCATAATCATAAAATCATTAATATGAGCACAAAATAATATGAGATTTTATGTAAATGAGTAAAAAAATAATGAGGACAACCAACTGTGAATTTGTTTTCATTTGATCTGTTTTTTTACTCAATATACTATATATATATTCATCATAACCCTTTAACCGACGATCAAAAGTTAGTTAAAAATGTTATGATTAAACAAAAAAACATGTTCAATATATGATATATTGGATAAACAAATGACCAAATAAAAATGAACTCAAACGAGAATCATTTCCCCTATTTTTAAATACCTAAAAAACTAAAACAAAAGTTTTGCGAGGGTCCTTTAGTATTTAACTATATATATCCTCTCAATGGATTTTACATTTTATATCTCAAAAGACATGACAATTATCGATGCAAGCTAGAAACAAACCTCACTACTATTACGAAAGTCAACATTGACCCAATTCACCATTAACAGCCCATAGAAACCCTAATCCTCTTAAACACTTCGACTTACAACACACTCATTTTATTCCTACAAACTTCAACCTTCATCACAACACAATCGCAGTAATTTCAAGGGCACTTTGGTTTGCCGCCGTGAGTTTTCATATTGGTGTAGCAGGTGCCGCAAACCTCCTTGTTGCCGGACTGTCCCGGCGGAACACATTTGCACCGATCACAGCATGTCACACAAGCTCTCAAGCACACATTCTGCCTTGAATGATTCTTGCACCTCACCAAACATGGTGGGTAACATTCTGCAAAAGTAAAATTACAGATTGAAATTAGAATCAAATGAAGAAATACAGTGTCTAAAAAGGCCAAAAGACAGTACCTTTGGTGTTTCTTGGTGGGGTTGGTGGGGCGGCGGTGGGTGGCTTGGCGACCGGTGGGGCGGTGGTGGGTGGCTTAGCAACTGGTGGTGTTGGGGTTGGTGGTTTAACAATCGGTGGTGTAGGGGTGGTGGGTGGTTTTGCAACTGGTGGTGTAGCCGTGGGGGGTTTAGCAACTGGTGGTGCAGGGGTGGGGGGTTTAGTCACCGGTGGAGGAGGCGACGGTGACGGTAGTGGTGAGCTTTTGGGGGCAGGGGAGGTGGCGAATGCAGCCTGTAGAAAGTAGAAACCATTTTTTTTAAATCGACTATTATTTGCGTGGATAAAAGTAATAAAATACTATAAAGTTATAAAATATCTATTTTTTTTATTATTTAGTACATATTTGAAATGGGTTTGTAGTTAAAGTCACATGTGATTGTGACTACTCGTATCATCTAAAATGGAATAATACATTATTACATTTGTTTCTTTTTTACCTCTCAAAGTGAACATATAAAGATCTTTTCAACATATGTGTTTCTTTTTTGTACTATTAAGATGTAGAAGAATGAAAACCAATTTGGTATATATAATCCTAGGTTAAATTTCTATAAAGTTCAGTTTTTTGGGGGGTCAAATGACTAAATTAGCCCTGAAAGCATGATGAATATAGAACAAAACAACACAATGAAAGTTCAAGAACCAAGATATCTTAAATTTGCTAAATCTTGTTTTTATTCTTTTTCTGGTCATTCTCTTATCTTTACTTCCAAGATCTATAAGAATCCAAAAATGGGTACAACCAATGATAAAATATGATCTGAAAACCAAAAAATAAATCATATTTCAACAACATGACAAACATTTCCAAATAGATCTAAGCTTACCACTTGTTCATTGGATGAAATCTATCGAAAAGGAAACAAAAAGAATAATGAGAAAGTTATAAATAAGAATCTAAATCGAAAGTGGAAAAGAAGCTTACAGAAGTAGAAACCAGAAGAAATGAAGCAAGAAGGAAGAGATGAAGTTTCATTGCCATGTTGATTGTTGAACCTCAAAGACTGAACCTTGAGTGTTTGGGGGGGATGTACTTGATGGTTATGGAGGGTGTGGACTGCAGATGGTATAAATAGAAAGAAAAAATTATCTGGATGAAAGTAAATTAATTTTAAATATATCTTCCTAAATATGGTGATTTCAAGAGAAACTCATAAAAAAATGGGGCACGTATTCATTTAACAAAATGATCGATTATATAAATTATTTAACGTGGTTATCAATTTCTCAGTGACTCAAATGTGATATTATGGACCCCACTAAATTATTTACCGTAGTCTTGTCTCTGACATTAACTTAAATTCAATAGGGAAAACACTCATATTTAAGGATTGATGCACGTTTTGTAACGTATATGCATATGTAGATAAGGCTGAAGTTATATTTTTAATAACGATTTACTATGTAGATATTTGTGTGTATTTTATCTTTAGATATTTCAAATGGACTGATGACTTTATCATTTATGCACCAATTTTAGTTTGTTTAATTTAGCAATGTAAATCCATGGGTTTACACTAAAATGAGGGTGTGGCTGGATTTTTGGTGATTTTAGTATCACATGACAATTTAGTGTAATCGTACTATATATATATATATATATATATATATATATATATATATATATATATATATATATATATATATATATATATATATATATATATTGAGTTACAAATGAGACTTAGATCGTAATCTAATACAGCTCAAGTGGTATGAACTGAATTTTGTACGACTCATATATAAAATCAAAATATCAATAAAAAGTAGTAAATTTTACACGATTCATTAAGATATCCAAAAACCATTTTAATTATCAAAAGTAACCATATTTTTTTTCTTGGTTACTACAATTTGTACAAGTTGTATACTATTGCATAACAATTACCCAGTGAGCAACAAATACTAATACGTGGAACATATCTCATTTAGATTATTCCAAATAAATAGTCGAACATACACGTGCCAAATATTCGTGTTTTGTATCATAGTTAGACCATGGGCCCCTAACTAAACATATTGCCATTTGAAGGAAATTTCGGTCCGATTACTTTTTATTTCATAACGTCAAATGGATACAAGTAAATAGTTAAATAAAACTAAATACATGAAAACTCATCTAAAATTTATAATTTTTAAAGTATAATACTTATAACTTCTAGGTCTTTCCTTTTTACCACATTCGAATGGGATCTCAATGTTGTTATTATTGCACTTATATGTTTAAAATTTAAAGTTTTAAAAATAATTATTTAACATTTTTATATGTTTAAATTTTAAAGTTTTAAAAATAATTATTTAACATTATATATTAAAAAGATTATACGACTATGAGCATGTTAACAGATTTGTTAGATCGTCTATTTTCTCACCTATCTCACAATACAGTTATGATCTTGTTATAATCATTGGAGGATATATATTAATAATATTGGAATGAAAATTATTTTAAAGAAAATAGAGTACATTGTATGTAAAAATGATTGTGTTTTGTGTCAACCTTTACCTTAACAAATGTCTTCTCAATTATCTTAGGATCCTTATAAGTTATTTTTTCAAGTTAATAGCTAAAAGGGTGACAGAGTTTGGTTTTTAACTATATTTAAGTAATCATATTTTTTTCGTATACGTTTGATTAATAAATATTCTGACATATTCATAATAAGATAATATCGCTACTAATTACAAATAATATTATTTTATTTTGAACAGGTCAAACGTCTATAAAAAAAACAAGGTTACATAACAATGGACACAAACTAATGTTTTTTACTCTTTTAGTCATCACCGTTATGATTTATAATCAAACAAATGATTCCTTTATATATCCAAAATAAAAGTTGATTTTTGTTGTAACATAAATTTTAAGATGATACATTTGTTTTTTTAGAACAAAAGACATATTTTCAGAATCTTATTTCTAAACTATATATTTTTTCACCACGGTAAACTCTCAACTAAAAAAAAAAAAGAAAAAAAAGTTTTGAAACACCTTATACGGCTAGATCAAATGTTTTTTTGGTTAATACAATACATTTTAAAATTAAAAATACACTCAAAACAATATTTCTTTCACATATATATTGTAGAGAAAATATTGCTTGCATCTATACTACTTGAGAGTTGGTAGAGTTACTAGACTGAGCACGCAGTAGTTTGGGAGTGGGTAGAAAAACCAGCTGGAGTTGTGGTGTAATTCAATTGAAATTGAAACATGCCAGCTTTCTTTTCCTTGGGAGACAAAGCCAAAGACCATTATTATTTAAAATAATGCTCTTGGAAACTGTGCATGAGGTAAATCTCACTCATTCATGACCCCCACTCAAGATCTATGTTTTTAGATGCCTTCAAGGAACTTTGTCCTAAATCTATAATAATAATAATAACACCAAATATAATATATTTTTTCACATGTTTAATTATTATATTTTTGCAATATATGTTACGATTTTTATCTTATGTTTTGCATTTGATAAAACTAAAATATATTTATTAAAGACAAAATTGTAAAAATAGTCTCTTTGGTATGTATTTTTTTGAAATTTTAGTTCAAACAACGATTTTTTTTATATTAGTGGTCATTTTAAGTTAGTTTCGTTGCGTTTTTTGTTCCTTAGAAAACTGAAAAACTAAAATGCCCTTGTGATACATTTTTTTTTTTTTATGTTTTTTGCTATTTAATTTAGAATTTTATTAATAAAAATTATGAAGCCCACCTCTCTCTCTCACTCTCTCTCTCTCTCTCTCATACACACAAAACACATCGGTCAACAAAAAACTCATCACCGTCTGCATCTTCTTCCAACTCACCTGCAACTCAAGCTACACAAACACATAGTGAAAGTTAAAACACACCATAAAATCACTAATGCAAACCACATAATTGCAGTTTTGTAAATATACAATTACAAACCTCATATAGAAAATCAATAATGAACTCACAAAAAACCATGCCACCCCTTTTGTCACCGTTCCATCTCCTTCCTTGATTCTCTGATTACAACTTCAATTCATCATCATAAAACCACCTTATAAACACTTGATACATAACCATCATCAGCAAACCTTACCTGCGCTAAAAATAAAAGAAACAAATAGAAGGAGAACACCAAATACATAGAGGCGCACACAAAGTGGTGAGAGACGAACCATATACTTTAATTTTTGGTATCTGCAACTTGAATCAACGAGAAAAGTGAGAGGGTCTGCGATTCAACAAATCAGAAAATGAAATCCAACATCAGAGCCCCAGAAGCAGTAAATAGAGAAAAAGAACCAGCAAATCGGAACCCAATTTCAATCCAGAAAATCAGATAGCTTCAAAAAACCCAAGCGAAGAGAGAAAGATGTGTGAAGAAGAAGCAGGAAGAGGCGGTACCCATTTCGATCCAGCAAAATCAGATGGCTTAAGAAAACTCACCGAAATCCATGATGCTTTCGAGTTTCGTTTCAGCTACTATTCGCCTCCATCGTCTATTTGTTCACCAACAATGGTTTGAATAAAGACATGAACCCTAGATTTCTTTTTTCCTTTTCTTTTTTCTTTGTTATCTTCATAAAGCAATTGCAGCAATGAGGTATTGGTATATGCCACAATTTATGGCAGTCAAATATGTGGAGGTTCTGGATTGATATTTCAATTTGGATGTTTGTTTCATGAGGAAGAAGATAAACAGGAGAGAGAGAGAGAGAGAGAGAGAGAGAGAGAGAGAGAGAGAGAGAGAGATAGAGAGAGAGAGATGGGGGGTTGACATGTGGACCTAATTTTATATTTAATAATAATAATTTTAAAAGTGAAAGAAAAATAAAAATTAAATTCATTAAGGGTATAATAGTCTTTTTAGTTTGGACGGCGACCAAAAATATAAGGAAACTAGCTCAAAATGACCACCACCCAAAAAAAATCGAGGTTTGGACTAAAATCCCCAAAAAAATGCATACCACAGGGACCATTTTTGCAATTTTGTCTTGATAAATTATATAACATTATACGTAATTCCTAAAATATTATTTAACTTTTTAAAATGACATCTAACTTAGCAGTATGCTTTATGAAGTTGTATAATACAAATTTTAATACATAAATTGTTGTGTATGGAAAAAATATATTGTGTACGAATCAATTCCCTATAGCATATATGTAGTTCCATATGTATATATATATATATATATATATATATATATATATATATATATAGAGAGAGAGAGAGAGAGAGAGAGAGAGTCAAGATCAAATAAGAAGGAAAATTTTGGTAGAAAGGTGAGAAGTTTTTTTTTCTACATATTGTTTTAGCGAACAAACAAAATGAATCATCACATGAATCATTTGTAAAATGATTCACAAGAAAAAATTCTCAAAAAAGCATGTTGATGATTCATTTATACAATAATTTTGTTGTTATTCACTAAAATTATCACAAAAATGAATATTTTCTTAATTTACTTAAAAATGAATCATGAAGATGTTTTTTTTGAATTTTTTTCTTGTGAATCATCTTACAAATGAATCATCTAGTGATTCATTTATTTTGTTCGTCAAAAAAATATGTACAAAATAAACTTTTTACCTTCCTACAAAAAAATATTTCTTATCGGATCTATATCCTATATAGATATATAATATCTGGTAGGTAATAAGGAGACATGTTATGTAACATCCCAAAATCGAGACCCAATTTTTTTGTTTTAAAGTATATTACTTGTAAAAATAGTTAATGGAAAACAACATTGAAATCCTTTCCAACATAAACTCACAAATCACAAGTCGCAAAACCATATTAGCAAATAGTATAATATCATAATACAATCACAGGTTTCTCAAATGCAGAATATCATGTGTGATGCGCTACTACTCCGCCGACTCATTCTCCTTAAATGAAGAGGTACCTGAAACCATTGGCGAATGTACATATTGTTGGATTAGTGTCTAAGTCCATAACTATTTTGGTATGTACTTGACCCGATGGTGCATGGTCCTTTTGGGTTGCCTTCACCAAAGCAACTTGATTGGAGAAATGAATAAAGAGAGAGAGGATAATATGTTATAAGAATAATATATTAAAGGAGAAATCATATTTGTTTAATTAATATTGGTCAATAATTAATTAAGAATTAGTTTTGTGATCAAATGTAATTAATTAAACTAGAGGGGCTGATTTGTAATTATGTGATAGTTACAAAATAAGGCAAGGATTATCTTATTTATACGGTGGACGAATTTAAGGTTGGAAAGCCTTAGAATTCGAGTATGATAAGGATTCAAGGATTATCTTATTGGTTGCTTAATGGATAATCAACTAGATAAGGATAATGACTGAAACCCTATCTCTACACCTATATAAACACCCCTAGGGCCATGAATTCGTGTATCCCTTCCCAAGAGGTCCTAGATACGAATTCTAACCTCTCACCTCTCTCTTTATACCTTCTCCATTTTCTTATGGTGTTTGTAAGCCATTAGAGGAGTGACACTTGTGACTCTAAGCATTCCAAAGTCAATCCAAGGTGGAGTTGTGATTGTTATTGCTATATAACAATCAAGGTATGTTCTTAAACCTAATTATATGTTCATGTCGATTTCCATATGTTAGAATTAGGGTTTATAGTCTTGGATTCAAAGCATGTACAATAGAGAAACCTAGATCCAAGCATTAGGGTTTGTATGAGCACATAGGATGTCTTATGACCAAAACCCATCAGTGGTATCAGAGCCTAGCTTGGTTTCAATTGTATTGATGCTTGTATATCTAAAAAATTAGATTTTTTGAAGTTTGGGAGGATGGACTCGCCGAGTCCATGCAGACTCAATGAGTCCAATGCCTGACTCGACGAGTCGAATCGTCAGATGGAGGTTTTCTCGGATTTTCTTGTTGTATTTGCTTATGGATAGTTTCCTTATCATGTTAGATCATTATTAATCCGATTATATGATATATTTGACTATATTTGTGATCTAAATAAAGATAATTATCAATTAACAAGATAATTGTTTCCTTATAAGATAATTGATTAATTATTTTGAGTAAATTGATAAATTGTTTTGCAAGAAATCATTAAATAAATCAAATATGGATAATTATGTGATTAAATGTTAATTTAAAATTATTTGTTATTTGATCCTTGTTGTTATGAAAAGTTTCATATTTTCCCCTTTAGGTTTTATAGTTTAAATTTGAACCCAAAAGTTTTGGAGTTTTGAAATTTAAATAGTTAAAACCCTAATGTTTTGAAAAATGTTTCAAAATTTGCCCTCAAGTTTTGGAATTTAAAAGTTGATTAAAAGTTTAATTAGAAATGTTAAATTCTAAAACCCTAGTAATGTTTTTGAAAAGTTCAAATCACACCCTTATGGTTTTATTAATTAATTAAGGAGTATAATTAAAAGAGGTTTAATAAATCTATAAAAGTTTAGGTTAACCTTTTAATTGAATTAAAAGTGTAATTGTTAAAGTTAACCATATAGTATTTTAAAAGTATAAAATACACTCTATACTATATATAACATTAAAAAAAGTCAGTCTTACCGTTAGTAGGCCTCATTCACGAAGCTGGTCTATAAGGGGTGTTTAAGGAAATTGCCTATAAAATGGCGATTGAATGGGTATCCACTCTTACCCACCGCACTCTTGACTAGTGGAGGGTCGTTTGCCGAACGGGTAGGATAGGACAGAATCTTCCATTATAAGTATAATGAAATACAAAGTAACTAAATGTTTTTCTAATTCCCAATCTTAGTTACTTAGGCAAAAGTGAATTGATGCAATTCCATGAAATTACACTTTGTGCCCTTGCGAAGACGTTAGTGGAGCGTGTGTGGTTTACCGGCACACTAAATGGTTCTAAGCAAAGTTAGCAAAGGGTGACTCAATGTTTGTCATAGTTCGGTGGAGCGTGTGTGGTTTACCGGCACATCGAATAGGTGACTGTAACATGTGAGGGCACCATGTAGTTTGCATGGTTATTCACACCCGCTTTGTGATCCTCGGCATCCCAGTCACAAACAAGAGGGGCATATCGAGATTTAAACATGCCATTGAAATGTTCAATGAATCTCAAAGGATCTAGGATTTTTCATAGATTTAAAACTTAAATTTCTTTTTCGTTTTTCATGGTGGAAACTAGTGAATCGTCATTCACTTACCTTCAAATGTTCTGCAATTTGGGTTACGGCATCCCTCTCCCGAGTTGTAGGATATTGTGTTGGGTCCTAGCCTTGGAATTTCATTTGGGTGATTTACCAAGGACTCAATCAATCAACTAACTTGAATTCGTTTTTCTCCCGATGTCAAAGTTCGACAACTATGCTCTTCTCAAGTCCTGTGGAACAAGCATTCCACATGAAGATGATATTCCACGATTCGATCGAGGAACAAGAAATCATGCTTCACTTCCTCCTCCTCCTCCAATTATTCTCCCTAACCCACAAGATTATAAAATTGAAAGGTTCAATATCACTCAAGCCCTTTTGGCAAGTGAACTTAAAGAGGGCAAGTCGGTGTGTGCACACGTCTTAGGGATGAAGTCACGTCACACATTGATAGATTAAGAATGATGAGATCCGTTGTCGGTGAAGCGATGACTGTTGATTGGGTTCTTCAGTCACTTCCTAACTCGTAATAGTGAGTTCGTAAGAGAGTACTATATGATGAACCACGACGTGACACTTATAGATCTCACCTACATGCTTATTGCTGCTGAATCAACAATGGTTTGGCGCAATAGAAAAGCAAAGTTGATTGGTGAATCTGCCTTCAAGACCTCTATGGATATAGACAATGGCAATGAAAGACATGCAATGATCGAAAAGTTTGATCATAAGAGAAAGGCGATGTCTGAAGTAGTTCCATGTGCTGTTCCAAAGGAGTCAATTTGCTTTTATTGCCAAGAGAAGGGGCATTAGAGACGAAGTTGCCCTATTTACCTAAGAGATCTAAGAGATGGGAGAGACAAAAGTATGACTACGCTTTAGGTAAGAATCCACTATCTAACTCCATTAAGTTCCTATTCATTGATTCTTAATACATGATGTGATAAGATTACATTTGAATGTTTTGTAGGATCGATGAAAAGAAAGGAAACTTGATAAGAGAGCAAGATGAATCTAATCACAAGAGATGGATCTCGATCGCATGGACTTTGAAGATTAGATTTTGAGCTTAGAAAGTTATGATGGAGTTGTTAGAAATTTTCTTTTGTACATAGTTTTCAATGGATTTTGCATTGTAAGGACAAATTTTTCCGCTGCTTTTATAAATAAAATAAATTTTGACTTATTTATTTATTTATTTACTTCCTTGCAATGAAATCGTTATGAAAGATTGATGTTCGAATATTTCTACAACGAATGGATATGATTCTTAGTAATGTTATTATGGAAGTGTCAAGAATTTACCAAATAGGGAGAGTTTCTCATCGCCCAAAGTTTCAATTGGATAGAAATTTGGAATCACGCAACTTGGTTGCATGATGAATGAGAAATTTCATATTTGGAAATTAGACAAATTCGTTGACAATGTGTCAAGTGAAGGACTAGGAGATCGAGTACACAAAGTTGTGTGTTGATCAAGTTCACCATAAGAATAACAAAGATATTCGTCATGATTTACTAAAAGGCTTAGTAAATATGATTATACTTACAAGATTAAGTGTAATTCTAAATTGATTAAAGGTTTTAGATCAATAGTAGAACGAATAAGAAGAATCATGTAGGCAGAAAGATAAAAGTTTCTCCATTCTAAGAAGAAGGGAGAGTAGCTTTTATGCTTTATGATAGGTCTTAATGATTAAGAACCATATCTCAATTGATCCTCTAAGTGAGTCTTAGTACAATTGTATGTTTAAGAAGAGGAGTCAAGGATTGAATAAATGGTTAAATCAAGAAGTCTATCATACTTCGTTCCATAACAATTCTTAAAGTTAAGATTGTGACAATGAGTGAAAAGTATTAAAGGTTTATAACATTCATCAAATGTGGGAAGTTGTGATGTCTTGAATAAGACAAAGTCCAACTAGTACCAATTTATGAAGTGTTTTGATAAAAGCTACACTAACTCTTGAATATTTGTTTGTCAAGAAATGTTTATTGACAAAAGAATCTTATATGTCAAGGAGTCAGTGGGAGTCTTAATGGTCTTGAATAGTTTCAAGAACAAATCAAATAAACCAAATCGATCATCACTAGCACACGAGTTGAGGTTTACAACCTATCGTGTTGACATTATTTTGATTCTGTGTTGTTCCAATTGAGTTAATTATGCATGTGAGTCCTATGAGTTCTCATTTTGAATGCATAAAAGGCAAAGCACCTTAATCAATGAAAGGTACATTGATAGGAAAAGGTGAGATGCTTAACTACTTGGAAGACGTGGTGGGCAGCTGTGCTACCATGAGGCAAGAAATCAAGATTAAGGAAGTTCGATCCGTATGAGTTTGAATTTGTCGTAAACGTTGGTTTTGACAAATTCACATGGATAGGAACATTTACATCGTTTAAAATCTAAGTGTCATAAGATTTCCTCCTTCATGTAAATGATTGTGAGGAAATGCTTTCACTAAGAAAGATTTTAAGAAGATAGTGATTGTAAAATTGCATTCTCGAATTCAATTATGGTTACGGTATCCCTTTCCATGATTCGAATTGTGAGGTTTGGCAATTAGTATTAATCGTTAAGACACACATATGAACTATCTAAGGCTAAGGTGTACAAGTTCAAGAAGCCTTGATAAAAGATTATCAAAGCACCAAGTATTAGAAACATGGACTTAAGAAATTCAATAAGTATTGTTTTTTCTGGAAGTTAAGATGTTTATGAATACATGTCGAAGCTAGTGGGAGCATAAGTGTTATGTTTTATAATAATCATCATGATAGTGGGAGCATAAATGTTATGATTGTATGATTATTAAGGTAAGTATTTCATAGGTGGCAATATTAATTATAGAAAACAAGAGTCATACTTTGCAAAGTTGTAAGAGTTGAAAGGTTGTTTTGCTATATTTAAGGGAGAGAATATTATGCTTCATTTCAAATCTAAAGGATTAGGTTGTGAAATGTTGATAAATTTAGTCAAAGGTACATAGTGTGTTCTTAAAGTTTTGATTATGATTACGGCATTCCTCTTCACAATTCGAATTTTGAGAACATAGAAAATAAAACATTGTGCGTCGTGTCCCATACGCTTCGGGTATAGGATCGATTGCAAATGCTTTAATGTTTGACCATTCTAAAATTTTCCAAATGTCCAGCGCATTTAGAGGGAAAAGGGACTAGAATTGGTTCTGACTAAAATAATTAAACAACTATCAAAGGACGATTCGAAGTTCGACGAGAATTGGTCGCTTGTGAGTAGTTAGAAGTATAGTATTGGAAATTATGGAAATGTTTCCATATTGGATGGACAATATCGACATCATTACGAATAGATAAGATTCTATTAAGAAATTAGTTGTCATATGGAAAATATGGAAGCGTGTCCATATTGGGAAGTAAATATTGAAAATCTATGACTAGATTAGAAACCTTTATGCAAAAGGATGTTCAAAGGAATGTGCTTTGAGTGAGAGACATCGTATCTAAGGAATTGTCTTGTAACAATCTCCGATAGAGGACTTTGTAATATCATTGGCAATAGTCTTTGAGACTTTGGTGCAGTGACATTACAAAAGGATCGTTGCATAAAGTGTTAGAATCTAGTATATTCTATAAGTAACAAGAATTTGATATTCTTACACTTAAGAAAATGGATTTGGAGTTGTGAAATGAGAATGATTGGAAATGTGTTCAATTTGTCTATTTCACAAAAGTAAGAACCATAGGTAAACATTGTGTGCATGCTAGGAGCATGGGACAAGTGTAATGATTCAATTAAAAAGTTGATTACCCGAAACGACAAATAATGAGTAATCGATATGGTGATAAATAAAACGTGTTTTATTTATACTCAAAGGTTTGAGGCCATATGGGATTAGTATTATTCTTGTGTTTCACTTTGCATGTTTTGACTTCCAGAATGATTGAGTTTATTAAGAATAATCGAATTATTCAAACGGGCCACAGTCGTTCATATGTTGGAAGTAGATATGAATGAAGACTGTCGTGAATTGGTGTGTGGATTGTCTAGAAAAGTATTAGACATAAGCAAGTGTTTGCTGCAACGTTCATGAGTGCTTACGAATATGATTTGAGCATTGGATTAAACCCACGCTCACTTGGATCACTCCATGAATTGTATCACGAGTGATTGGTGAGACGATAACATCTTATATTCTTGAAACCGAGATGTGTGAGTTGTATCTTGCGAATCAGTTGCACATTGATAATATGTAAACGCACCAGTAACTTGGTGTTATAAAACATATTGTTGTGTGTAATTCGGTGAGTGAGTGCAAGCAAGCATTGTATCAAAGTTTATCCGTTCCTTTTATTCAAAGAATAAAAGCGATATCTTTGGGCCCCTCGATGGTTTAGTGATGACATACGTAAATGCTCGGCCGGGCTAGGGCTAATTTGATTTGTTCAATTAGTCTGTCGTCATAAATCGTAAATCGAGATAGAGTACAAAGAGAATGATTTGAAATCATATCTCATACGATATCTAGAATGGAGGAATATATGATCCCTTATCTAAGGACACGCGTATCTGATATGATCAGAGTTGACAACGGCTTTGGAAAGCTACGATTGCAGATCAGGATCTGAAGTCATACGCAGAATAGTTGTTAGACTTATCCATGTGGGAGACTGTTGGATTAGTGTCTAAGTCCATAACTATTTTGGTATGTACTTGACCCGATGGTGCATGGTCCTTTTGGGTTGCCTTCACCAAAGCAACTTGATTGGAGAAATGAATAAAGAGAGAGAGGATAATATGATTTATTAATATGTTATAAGAATAATATATTAAAGGAGAAATCATATTTGTTTAATTAATATTGGTCAATAATTAATTAAGAATTAGTTTTGTGATCAAATGTAATTAATTAAACTAAAGGGGCTGATTTGTAATTATGTGATAGTTACAAAATAAGGTAAGGATTATCTTATTTATATGGTGGACGAATTTAAGGTTGGAAAGCCTTAGAATTCGAGTATGATAAGGATTCAAGGATTATCTTATTGGTTGCTTAATGGATAATCAACTAGATAATGATAATGACTGAAACCCTATCTCTACACCTATATAAACACCCCTAGGGTCATGAATTCGTGTATCCCTTCCCAAGAGGTCCTAGATACGAATTCTAACCTCTCACCTCTCTCTTTATACCTTCTCCATTTGCTTATGGTGTTTGTAAGCCATTAGAGGAGTGACACTTGTGACTCTAAGCATTCCAAAGTCAATCCAAGGTGGAGTTGTGATTGTTATTGCTATATAACAATCAAGGTATGTTCTTAAACCTAATTATATGTTAATGTCGATTTCCATATGTTAGAATTAGGGTTTATAGTCTTGGATTCAAAGCATGTACAATAGAGAAACCTAGATCCAAGCATTAGGGTTTGTATGAGCACATAGGATGTCTTATGACCAAAACCCATCACATATAACCAAAGTGGATCACTTGACCCACCTATTTTTTTCACATATATATATATATATATATATATATATATATATATATATATATATATATAACAAGTTATGTGTTATTACATTTGTGACCTATCTTAAATAAATCTAGTGAACTACAATAATATCTTTGGCAAGAAAAAATCAAATACAACTCATATTCTATATTTTAATAGGTCAATTTTTTTAGGGTATAATCCAATATGAATAGCCCACTACAAGTTAAATTTAAAAAAAAAAAAGGAACAACAATCATTAATCAGTATTCAGTCTCAACATCATTCCCTTCTTTAAGCCTCAATTCCCGCTACACAATTGTCGATCACTATCCGACGCACTACATCACAATTGATGATCAACCGATCAGGTGTGTCGGTTGCCATTTGCCACTTGGCACTTGCCACCGCTGACAGCTGCCCCTCCGCTACAGCGTCCAGTAGTCGCTCACTCCCCACTCTTTCCTTATCAACCTCTTTGTTGGATACAATTGTAATAACTTAAAAAAAATTGTTTATACGAGTCGATCCAAACTCACAACTAGTATTTTTTTATTTTTTTTCCAATTTATCGATTTCATTTAAATAGTGAACCATGTGGATATACATTCTAGACTCGCCACTGCCTGAAACCAAAACTAAAAACCGTAAGCGCAAAGATTAGTGATTTCCCCCATCATACCCATACCAAATAATGCATAATCTTCGATATCTTTCAACCGGTAACTATCAGGTATAGCCAGGAGCTGGGCTCCTCGATATCTTTCAACCGGTAACCGGGAGCTACCCTCCCCTTCGGTATGTTTCAACTGGTAACCGGGGACTATTACACCCTTACTACTGCTAACACATATCAAGCACAGTAAACATATCAAGCACAATAATCATATCAAGCACAACAATCATATCTCATATCAACACTAGATAATTATCACAAAGACAATCATCTATCCAAAACTCTTACTTGTGGGTCAGCATTGTGGTCGTAGGCCCACTCCTACTAGGAGAAAACTCACCTCAAAGTCGTGTAGTGTATGCACTGATCTCAGTATGAAAACCAACTCTCCTCGAATCCTCAATCCGTACACAAAAATTTTTCTAACTTATCAATTCATACTCGTAACCCTTACAAGGGTCAACTCAAGTCCAAGACAAGGTCAAGGTCAACACCTTGGTTAATGGTCAATCATCTGGTCAAAGTCAACATCTGGTTGACTCGACTCGGTGAGTTGATCTACCAACTCGCCGAGTCCCCATGTTCACCTACTGCCATAATCCCGTCCTTACTCGTCGATTCTAGCAAGAGCTCGACGAGTTCGCCTTCAACAACACATTTGACTATCTTCAACCGACTCGCTGAATTCGTCCTTGAACTCGTGGAGTTCATCTTCATCCATATGAAGATGTTTAGTCTATGACTCGTTGAGTTCTCCTTGAACTCGTCGAGTCAATCTTCATGTGGTTGGGACATTGTCTTGAACTCGCCGAGTCTGTTCATCCACTCACCGAGTCCTAAGATTTCCAAGTCCAAAACAAACCCCTAGCAGGCTGAGTGTTCCTTCCACTCAACCAAAACCATTTCCGGAATATGTGTGGGGGAAAATGCGTCCCGACTCGCCGAGTCACCCAAGCGACTCGTCGAGTCCCTCGTAGTCCAAAACTATACAGTCGATTATAATGGGTCTTAATGCATCAAAACCATAGATCTGACTTCCTAGGGTCCATTTCATATGTAAATCTATGAACTTGATGTCCATGCATGGGGTTTTTGGCTCCAAAATCCATAAAAAGAAGTCTAAAAGATACATGGGGTGCTTATGGCAACAAAGTTGGCACCTTTATGCCATATGGACCCCCAATAGTTCCAAATCTGAAGTGCAACACCAAGCACACATACAAATTCCGATTATGGCTTCAATATGCTCATAAAAAGGGTAGAAATAGACCTAAATCAAAATCTAAGAGATAGATTGTCAAGGTTCCAAGTTTTTATCTTGAATGAGCTAAGAATGGAGTAAAACCTCTAGATCTTCTTGCTTTTACTTGAACTCCCAAGCTTCCTTCATCCTTTCCAACTTCAAAAACACACAAAAAGGCTCAAGATCACTCAAACAAGGTTAGGGTTTCAATCTAGGGCTTCTCTGAGTTAGGGGGTGATGGAGGCTGGTTTGGGACTAGATAAAGTGTTTAAATAGGGTGCAAACCCTAAATATTAGGGTTTTGTCTAGACAGCTCCTACTTGTCGAGTCGGTCCCCCAGCTCATTGAGTAGATCACTAAAACCCCCGCATAATGACGAGTCTACTCGACGAGTTGGGCCTCCAACTCGGCGAGTCCCAGAGTAGAATACAAAAATACTTGAAATTAATTATGTACCAGGAACCATGTGTTAAAATCTCCCCCGCTTATTTTAGACTTCGTCCTCGAAGTCTGCTATTGAGTCCTGAAAAAGCTCGGGGTAGTGATCCCTCATCTCGTCCTCCGGCTCCCAAGTCCATTCTGGTCCCTTGCGGTGCTGCCATTGCACCTTCACCAGGTCAACCCTCTTGTTCCTCAGATTCTTCGACTCCATGTCGAGGATAGCTACTGGTCGTTCGATGTAATTTAGGCTGGCATCCACTCGAATGTCCTCAAAAGGCACCACTGCCTAATCGTCTACCAGACACTTCCACAGCTGGGAGACGTGAAAAGTGCTACGAATCTGACTGAGTTCGGCTTGTAGGTCCAACCTATACGCCACCTTACCCACCCGGGCGATGACCCTAAAAGGTCCAATTTAACTGGGGCCCAACTTTCCCCGCTTCCTAAACCAAATGACGCCTTTCCAAGGTGACACCGTCAGGAGCACCATATCCCCGACCTGGAACTCCAGGTCCGAACGACGCCTGTCGGCATAACTTTTATACCAACTCTGATCAGTCTGAAGCCTGCTCTACACCTGCTGGATCCTCTCTGTAGTCTTGAGTACCACTTTGGTACTCCCCATGACCCTCTGGCCAACCTCACCACAGCATATCAGGGCCTTGCACTTCCTCCTGTACAACATCTCGAAGCGAGGACGGTTAATACTCGCTTGATAGCTGTTATTATAGGAAAACTAAGCCAAAGGAAGGTAAATATCACACCTACCTCTGAAGTCTAAAACACACGCCCGCAACATATCCTCCAGAGTCTGGATGGTCTGCTCACTCTGACCATCCGTTTGCGGGTGAAAAGCGGTGCTAAAGTGCAGACGAGTACCCAACTCGTCATGAAACTTCTTCCAGAACCTGGAAGTGAACCGCACATCCCTTTCGGAAATCACCAAAGTTGGCACCCCATGCTGAGCCACTAACTCTCTGATATAGATGTCGTCCAACTTCTCGGTCGAAATGTTCTACTGAATCGGAATGAAATGGGCGCTCTTGGTCAACCGATCCACGATGACCCAAATCAAATTCACTCCCCGCGTAGTCCTATGAAGCTTTGTGATGAAATCCATAGTGATATCTTCCCATTTCTACAGCGGAATATCCAACGGCTGGGTCTTGCCCTGAGGCCTTTGGTGCTGGCCTTAACCTTCCTGCAGGCCAGGCATCTCTCAACGAACCAAGCTACATCCCTCTTCATGCAGGGCTACCAATAATAGAAGATCCATGTACATCTTCGTCGCCCCAGGATGGATAGAAAACCTGGATTTGTGCGCTTCATCCATCAATACCTAGCGTACACCTCCATGATATGGGACCCACACTCTACAATGTAGAGTCAATAATCCACGGTTGTCATAATCAATGGAGGAAACCTGGCCCACGATACGCTCACTCTTACGATATTCCTCCTTCATAGCCTCCTGCTGGGCTTCTCGAATCCGCTCCAACAGCGGAGTCACCACGGTCATCCTCATGCAAATGTCACTGATCGGTGCTACCTTGCGGCTAAGCGCATCGGCCACGACATTGACCTTCCTCGGGTGGTAGAGGATCTCATAATCGTAATCCTTCACCATATCAAGCCACCAACGTTGCCTCATGTTCAGATTCGACTGATCCATAAGGTACCTCAAACTCTTATGGTCCGTGTAAATAGTACAATGGACCCCATAGAGGTAATGACGCCAAATCTTGAGAGCGAAAACAACTGTCCCAAATCCAAGTGATGCGTCAGATAGTTCGCCTCATGAGGATTCAACTGCCTCGAAGCGTAGGCGATAACATGCCCCCTCTGCATCAATACAACGCCCAAATGTGACATGGACGCATCAAAATAAACCACAAAATCCTCCACGCCCTCCAATAGGGATAAGATTGGCGCCTCGCACAACCTCTGTCTCAATATCTCGAATGTGGCCTGCTGCTCAGGCCCCCAGCAAAAGACCACGACTTTGCTTGTCAACCGGTATAAGGGCATGACTATCTTTGATAAGTCCTGAATGAATCTCCGATAATAACTTGACGGTCCCAGGAAGCTTCGAATCTTATATGGAGACCTCGGGATCTCCCATCTCATCACGGCCTCCACTTTGGTCGGGTCGGCCAAAATCACGTTCTGGTTGACAAGGTGCCCAAGAAACTTCACCTTGCACAACCAGAACTCACACTTGGAGAACTTGGCATACAAGCTCTCCCTCCTCAGGGTATCTAACACCTCTCGCAAGCGCTCCTCATGCTGCTCCCTAGTCTTGGAATAGACCAAGATGTCATCAATGAAAACTATCACAGGTTGATCTAACATCAGTCCGCACACACGGTTCAAGAGATCCATGAACGCGGATGGAGCATTGGTGAGCCCGAAAGGCATCACCACAAACTCATAGTGACCATATTGTGTCTGAAAGGCAGTCTTCTGCATATCCTCCTCTCTGACCCTCATCTGGTGATATCCTGAACGCAAATCAATCTTGGAGAACCAAGATGCTCCCTGAAGCTGGTCAAAGAGATCATCAATCTTCAGGAGTAGGTAACGGTTCTTCATTGTTACCTTATTCAGCTCCCGGTAATCTATACACATCCGATGTGACCCGTCCTTCTTCTTAACAAATAGAATCGGGGCTCCCCAAGGTGAACTGCTCGGTCTAATAAATCCCTTGTCTAACAGCTCCTGTAGCTGTGTAGACAACTCCTGCATCTCAGGAGGAGCCAACCGATACGGTGCCTTGGCTATTGGAGCCACACCAGGTCGATCCTGAACTCCACCTGCCTCTCCGAAGGTAACCCAGACAGCTCCTCTGGAAATACATCCGCGTACTCTCGTACCACTAGCACATCACTCATCGTCGCCTGACCCGCCTCCTGGGTATCCATAACATAGGCAACATACCATGCACAACCCTGCTGGAGGTAGCACCTATCCCTTGCTGCTGAACATCAAGTCGGTCAGCGTTATGGCCTCACGTCCTGAATCACCAGCTCTCCCCCACACTGGGTCCTGATCTGAACCAACTGTTGTGCAAAGTCGATCACTACCCCATTGGGGCTCAACCAATCCATCCCTATAATAACCTTGTTCCCCCATAAGGGTATGGGAACCAAATCTACCAAGTAGCGCTCCTCGTACAACCTCAAAACACAATCCCTGAAAATCCTTGATGCTCGCACTGACCATTCGTCCGCAATCTCGACCTCTATAGGGCAATCTAACATGCCCAAAGACTCAGGAAAACTCTTGCTAAGTGCAAGAGAGACAAATGATCAGGTAGCACCCGAATCAAACAACACCTGAACCGGGATACCGTTCACATGGAACGATCCTAAACAAAACATATAGCATAATACATCAATATCACAAGCGACATAAAAAAAGTTAGAGAGAAGAAACCATACTCGTCACCACAACGGGTGCGGCGTGTGCCTCCTCGGATGTCAATTGGAAAGCTTGGCTCCTCACCTCTGGAGCCTCTGACTTGACCTTCCGACCATTCGTAACCCGTGTAGTCGCTGGAGTTGGCGCCACAATTGGCGTTGTTGTTGTTGCTGTCAACCTGGGGCAGATGGCCTTTTTATGGCCCTTCTAATTGCAATGGAAGCAAATCAGGTCTGACATCTGAAAAGCAGGGGCAGGGTCAGTACAATCCATGCCAAAATGCTCGGTCTTGCCGCACTTATAGCAGCTTGATCCCGACCCAGTGCAGTAAACTCCCTCGTGTGACCTACCGTATTTCCCACAACGGTCTCGGCCCTGCTAGCCCTTCAACCTAGCGTTGAACCCCTTGGGTTTCTTCCCTAAAACCCCATCAACATGTCTTGTCTCTGCTTTTCTCTTCCTGAGGTGCTCTAAATCAATCTCCCTCTCCCTCGTCCTAGCAACCATGGAATTTAGAGTCGGGCAAGCAGAATAGGTAGCATGCTCCCGAATGTCAGCCATCAACATATCATGATAGCGGGTCTTCCACTTCTCCTAATCCACAAAATACTAAGGTACCAACAAGGCCCTCTCTCGGAACTTGGCGGTGATCTCCGCCACAGTCTCAGTAGTCTACCTCATATCAAGAAACTCCCTGGCCAGCTGCTGAAGCTCCACAGCTGGCGCAAACTCGACCCTGATCATGGTCTTAAAATCTGACCAAGTCATAGCCTCAATGGCTGGGGGCCCCAGTGAATCACTCACTAACTCACACCAATCTCTAGCCTGTTCCCTTAAACAACCCGCCACAAAGCGGACATTCGAGCCCTCCGGGCAAAAGCTTGTCAACTGTGCAGACCCGATGTCTACAATCCATCTCCTGACCACAATGGGGTCCTTCACCCCGCGAAAGTCTGGCGCACCACTCCCCCTGAAGTCCTTGAAGGATAGTGTGCACGAACCCGACTGGCTGGATGCCAAGTCACCCCTAAATGTCCGGAGGCGATCCTCCATCAGCTCAATAATCCCCTCCTTAATCGACCTGAAAATGATCGAGGTCGCCGCAAGGACACCTCTCGTGATCTCCGACGCGATGAACTCACATAGCCCGTCATCAACCTGCTCGGATCCCGCACCCGAGCCTGATCCTAATCCTGATCCGGACCCTGAACCTTCTGCTCCATGTCGCGTAATCGCCATACTGAAATAAAATACATAAACATCAGGGTTATACATACTCAAAAAACAAGTTTTGGTCAACCAAGTCACTTGTATTTTTCTTTGGCAAGATGATTGTATGAACTTGATTATTATATTCATGGCAAGTGCAGAGTACATTAGGAACCCTTAATTAAGAGCCAAATGGTTGAAGTCTTGAATTTTTGGATGCCTCAGAGGTATTTATCAAATGATTTGTTAATTCTGTCATTGTATGTTATATGCTTACAAAGGGTATTTATGTCTTTTTACTTGTGTGTGTGCAGTGGCTCATCTTTTGCTACCAGTACACTTTTTGAGGGGCACCAACTCTCTGATCAGTATCCTGTGAAGAATCTTTTGAAACTTTATGTTGATATCGAGTTCACAGGATCACACACTCAAGTGATTGTTTTGTTTCCCATATTTAACTGATAATCAATTGATGAAATTCGTTTCTATTGATTGATAGTTTTGATCAAATTTGTTATTTATTCTAATGAAATTCGTTATTTATTTTGATTGATTCTTTTTTTTATCAGATTCACAGATTCACAGTTTCACAACTCCATCACAGATTCACGGTTACACAGTTTCACAGAGATTTACAGTTCTGAATGTTTGATGTAATGGTTGCGTGTATTAGTCTAATGTTTGATGTAATGGAACAATGTTTGATGTTTTCATTTATTGCTTTTTATTTACTGTTTTGGTAGTTTTTTTTGTTGTTTTGACAGCTTAATAAATCATTTTTTTTAACAATTTATGATAGAATTTTAGTTGTTTTAATAGCTTTAATTATGCAGTTTTTTTTTACTAAATTAGTCTAATGGACTCGATTAAAATGGGCCTAAAAACCCGAAACTGTGAAACCAAACCGGATTCAAACCGTTGGTAACGGTTTGGTTTGGTTCGTTTTTAAATCTTCAATGGTTCGGCTTCGGTTTTTGCTTGACAAAAACCGTTACTAACGGTTTGGCTTCGGTTTGACCTAAAAATTGAAAAAAAACCGGATCGTGAACACCCCTACTATCGGGTCAAGTACATATCAATTATAGTTATGGGCTTAGACATCTAATCCAACACATGTTGGGTCAGGGTTAAAATGGTCATTTTACCCTAAGTAGGGATGGTGGGACTTAGAATGAAACCCAATTGCTAATTGGGTGTTATTTGATCTGATAGATCGGAGGTGTCATCGGGGCAGCAACTAAGGATTATTGCAGTGAACTTCAGTATTCGAGGTGAGTTTTCCTCATTGTACTTTCGGGTCGAAGGCACCAAGGCTGACCCATTGGTTTGATAATTTGATATTGTTGATATGTTGAGTATGGTATAGATATGCATGCTAGTTTTGATATGCTAGTCTGGTAGATCTGTAGGACTACCTGTGATACTGTAGGACTACCTGGGATACTCTGATAATAACAAAGTTTTGAAAACTATGTTGAGAACGATTATGGTTTTAAATAATGTTTTGGAAACAATGGGTTTTGTAAACACTTCTATAGAAAAAGAGTTGCTTTGAAAAGTTTAACATTTTATGGATGTTACAAGATGATATCAGAGCCTTGGTTTGAGTGAATTGGAGGAACACTCGTGTGAATCTAGTCTCAAACTATGGAAAAATATTTTAAAAATGATTTTCAAAATAACCAAAAGAGTATGCGATGTGTACGATCAACCAAAGCTAGTAAGTTGACCCCAATTTACCACACTGTTCTTTGATATTGTGATATGTTAGAACATCATTCTAGTGATAGGCTAGGGATCTTCAGGAATTGCATGATAGAATTGCCTGGTTATATGATGCCTTGTCTCTCATAGAATCTCTTATTGATTATGGTATGAATCTTTCACGTGGGAACTGACTATTGAGTGAATACGCTAAGTCACATGTTGCATGGTATAAATGATCTTAGGGTAAGGGGTTTAGTCCTGCTGTGTAACTCTTGTCTGGGTCTAACTGTTGTGGGATTGAATCTATTAGCCTAAGATTGTTCAAACTGTATGGTATGTGTGATTGTATTCATGCAATAGTCATCTGGCACCAATAGATAGTCATATAGTGAAATTTGGGCTTAATTCGATTGGGCTTTTGTTATTTACAATCAGATAAATTTTGCACCTTTATGCCCAAGGAACCCATGATATTACTAGATCTACAATTTCAAGCTTCACAAACGACTTAGACTCCCAACCATCCACCAAAAGGGTCAAAATGACCAAAAATAAAACAAGAAGAAGATCTATGAAATGAAAAGGCAAGGTTGTGACTTTATACCTCCCAAGCTACCAAAATGAGGTGCAAATGTTGGATCTTAAAGCTTTCCTTCAAACAACAAGTCCTCAATTCTTCACCCTTCTTCTTCTAGATCCACAAAACGTTCCATAAATCTCACAAGAGCTTCTAAATCACCAAACAAGGGATAGGGGGTCGAATTAGGGTTTTAGAGCATGAAGGTTGTCTTAGAAATGAACAAAATGGACTGTCGTTAAGCATATATATGGCACAACACAAAAATTAGGGTTTTCCAACTTACCCTCGTACGCCCAACGTACTCCTTGTACGCCCAGTGTACGAGGCTTCGCACCCCCGCACCAACCTTCATATTATGCCCAACGTATGCCTCTCTACACCATATGTACTGATCTTCGCAGTTGTACGCCATGCGTACTCCCTTGGTACACCTTGCGTACTAAGGTTCCTTCCAAAACCCTAAATATTTCTAAGGCCATAACTTACTCGATATAAGTCCATTTCTGATGAACTTTATATCTATAGAAAGGTGGCTAGAAGCTCTACACTTCTAGCAACCCATCATAGCCTTGAAGTTCCCCGAACCAAACCCAAAATTCATAAAGGACCGAGATAACCAATTACGATTATGCCCTTGGGGTCCGAAACACCATCAAACACTCGAACCACTTAGACTTTAACATCCTCATCCAAAAGGGGCCAAAACCTTTCTTTCCCAAGCTCCCAATCCTTATGATAACTAATGATCGGGCCATAACCCCGAATAATGAAGCGGTAATGAAGCGGTTCGAAACCGGGTATTTCACAAAAAGATGCAATAGAGAGACTCGCCATGAAATTCAAATATTCAAGTCGATTACACACCAAAGATATTGCCATCTAGGATCGTTGATCTCGAAAAATTTGTTAAACCTTCAAGATTAAGCTCTGATACCACATGTAGGATCCTAATAAAGATGAAAAATGTGGAATTAAAGAATCAATGCATAATCGATAAGATCCTATCTAAAGTTTAAGCACAATTTGTATATAGGGGGGAGTACAAAAAATTTAGGGGCATTTGCTTGCTTACTACACTACTCTCTCTCTCTCTCTCTCTCTCTCTCTATATATATATATATATATATATATATATATATATATATATATATATATATATATATATATATATATATATATAGAGAGAGAGAGAGAGAAAGAGAGAAAGAGACTAGAAATCTATACAGTGAAAGCTCTCTCAAACCTGCACATGGAAACTATAAAAGTATATATAGGTACGTTCAACCTAAAAACTCATATCACAAAGGGTAAGCCTAAGACACCATCCATTGAAGTTTGCACCCTAACAATACCTATAAATACGTAAAAAAAAATATGTTTATACATTTAAAACACATAAAAATGCATAAGCATCTATAAAAAAACTAAAAAAAATACATAAATACGTAAAAATGCATATAAATATGTAATATATAAAAAAAATAACACATAAAAGTACATAAAAAATATGTAAAATACTTATATATATATATATATATATATATATATATATATATATATATATATATATATATATATATATATATATATATATATATATATATATGCTCAACCCAAAAACTCATATCACAAAGGGTAAAGCCTAAGACACCATCCATTGAAGTTTGCACCCTAACAATACCTATAAATACGTAAAAAAAAATATGTTTATACATTTAAAATACATAAAAATGCATAAGCATCTATAAAAAAAACTAAAAAAAATACATAAATACATAAAAATGCATATAAATACGTAATATATAAAAAAATAACACATAAAAGTACATAAAAAATATGTAAAATACATATATATATATATATATATATATATATATATATTTAAAATACATAAAAATACGTAAACATATACATATAAAAACTAAAAAATATATATAAATACATAAAAACATATATAAATACATGAAAATACGTTTATATATTATATATAAATTTTGACGAAATTTGGAAAAAAAAATTCATTATTTTAGAAAAATTAACGATTTGATCTCATAACCTGCTGAATACATCAAAAGGGGTTAAAGTAAATAATTTTGTCGGTTTTTTGGGCTTTTCTATTAAAAAAGTTAAATAGTTGTGATTTTTCTATTAAAAAATAAATTTAGGATTTTATTAAAAATTTCCCAAAATATTTGGCAATAACAATAACAAGAAAAAATTCAATCCTGATTTATTTAAGATTCTCCGGAAAAAACTAAAAGCAAACGATTTTTTTTTTCACTGGATTTGCATAATATGCAAATTGAATATATGCATGTAAAGGATAGAAAATTTTGCATATATAAAAAATTCAAGATAGAAATTTGATTTCTTTTTAATGCATGTCTTAGAGGAATATTTATGTATTTTATTTTTTTCGAAAAAAAAAACCATTGAGGAAAAAGTTTTAACTTCAAAACATCATATGATTCATATCCATCTTAACGTGACAATTTTTTCTCTTTTTTCTTCATACAATATTATATTAAATGCTGGTGGATCATCAATAGTACAACAATGGATCCATATAAAGGTTTCAACTATTTGGCCAAGTTGATGAGCAAGTGAGATTTGGTTTCAGTAATTTATATATATTATATGTAGCATGTGTTATTAATTTTTAGACTATGTTCTCTGGGAATAAAATCTAAATATGTATCTATGAGTGGATGGATGTTTGTCTTTTAATAGGTTAAACTATTATCAACATTATATCCCTTCATACATGATTTTTTTTTTTTAGTTTTTTGTTAAAGAAAAAATTATGTTTTTTACTGGTTAATAACACCTCTTTGAGTCTTGATCGGTTAGGTCAAAAGCATTGTTTTTTTTTTTTTTTTTAATCAAGAATTTGTCATTTTTCTGTCGTATATTTTGTAGTATACAACATGTGTGTAGTTAGGATCATTTCATAATCCTAAATAGGCCAAAGAGTATACCCCTATTGTCTTAGAATTGCATTTGTTTATGGTCATTTATGTTTTTTTAGTCAAAAATACTTCAAGGATATATGTCATGTGTATATATAATCTACTATGATGAATAAATCATGAAGCCCTTGACTTAAGGCAAATGCTCCCCCTGATACTTTCAATGACATACTCATCCCCACCCAATACCGAATTTTGCGAACCAAACAACCCCTTATGCTATTTTTTTTTTTTTTAATAAAATATCGTTTCTTGCATTTGCGAATTACATTCGAAGGACCCAAAAGTAAAGAGAGTTGTTAGTGGACATTTTAGAAAAGGTTCAAATTAAACTATCTCCTCTCCACTTCCTCCTGAACTTCACCACCTGTATAGATATAAGATATAAGATATTACATATCTGGCACTAACACTAATACTGACACTGACACTGACTAAAGAAAAATATCTAGAGACATTCTTACTCTGGAGATATACAGCCAGGTTGGCTTGGGCATCTGCTTCAGAGTTGTACTCCTGCCAATATTTTTTTTTTAAAAAAAAGTGAAATGTATTTGCATATTATTAAATAAAGATATATGATAAAAATATGTACCCTTTCAACATGACAAATCTGGAAAGATAAAAACTTCTCCTTCAACTCCTTTGCCACTTTACACAACTCAGTCATGTTCTGTGTTTTCGTCTTCCACACCCCATTAACCTGTTTTCTTAAAAAAAATTAACATATTGTTTTTGAAAATATATAAATTTATAATTAAAAAAAAAAAAAATACCTGCATACAAACAAGTTTAGAGTCTCCTTGCACACGAATATGTCTAAACCCTCTCTCCAGAGCATACCTTAACCCTAAAATCACAGCTCGATATTCAGCCACATTGTTGGTTGCAACACCTAAACCCTCACGCAGACGATAAACCTACAAATTTCAAATTTTTGAATATTCTGAACATTTGATTTTGCAATATAAGGGTAAAACAGTCATTTTATCTACTTGAGAACTTGAGATGGTTTACTTAGTTCTAAAAAAGAAACAGACTTTAAGCTATGTTTGGCGGACTAGCTGCTAAAAGATGATATTTGGTAAAAGTAGTTGAAATACGTGAAATGACATAAAAGGGCGCGTAGAAGATTTGTTTTTTTATAACTAATAAGGGGTATATTTGGAAGAATGTGAGAAAAGTTCAATATTTATATACCAGACTTCCGTCTACTGCACGGATGACAGCACCAGCACCTGCAGGTCCAGGGTTATTTTTGGCTGCACCATCAAACTCAAGAATACAGGAGCACTAAGAACATAAAGATTAAAGACAGTTTTAGTTGATTATTAAAGATTATTATATAATGGAAATGAAGAACATGAAGACTCAACTCAATGGTGTGAAAACTTACACAATAAGCAGAAACTGGTAAAGCTTCTATAAAGCTTTCTGTTTCGGGTAACTTTCTTTGAGGAGCTTCTGATAATGAAGTTGATCCAACAACATCTTTCTGTGTAAAAAAAACACAAATCATAAAATTTAGACAGGAAAGAAGTTTATGATGCAATACAAACAAATTGCAACATTACCTTCATTCTCTTCTCTATAGGTGTCTTGCTGTTAGCTTTAATGGAAGCTGGTTGCTGAAACATGATGAACTCATGAACATTACAAAAATAAAGATATAAAGATATCAAGATTCAGATGAATGAAGAATGAAGAAGTCTAACCTGAAATGGACAGGGAATAAGTTGTCCAAAAAGGTCACCTTGGACATTAGAAACACCAACGGAATAGATTGCATTATTGAGTCCATGTGAGGAGAGGAATTTTTCAGCAACATTAGACAATCGATAGCCTTTGAAAACATCAACATCTGGACCACAAAGCTGGATGATTGTTCAAAGATTAGGGTAAGTCACTTACATTGTGTATGAGGTGAAAAAAATGAAGATTAGCAGAAGTAACTGGATGAATACTGGAATTCGAAAGAAGATGAAGATGAAATCAAAACAAGTTTACCAGAGACTGGCAATCATTCAAACTCCTGTACACGCCAACAATGTCGCCTTTCCTCACAACGTAAAACGCGTCCTTCTCGTCCTCCATTAATGATTGTGGAGAATCAAAATTTTGCCCTAGTTATAACCCCAAACACTAAATCTCACCTGAAATCATCATTGAAAAGTGAAATAGTAAAGCCAATTTACGGATTGATAGTGCAGGAAAAATCAGAAACAGCAATCTGCAGTTCTGTACCCTAATCATTCCCCTTTTATCTATTACCAAATAAGCGATGTGTCGTATTACAATAGTTCAAAGATATCGAATACATAGTTGTTACTGAAGATCAACAAAACATATATACCTTTTAAATCCACTGAATTGCATGAAGCGAAGTAAACAGTCAATCCAAAGAAGAACTCGACAATGACGGAAAATGTTGCACGATTCCTGAATAGGTACTGGGCTTATTGGCGCGAAAAATATCGAAGTAGTCGACGACTTCATGTCTTCATCCATGGCAGACATTTATGGCCCAGCCCAAAGTCCTAGCGTCAGTATTAGGACCAGAACCGGCTCTTGGACCGGCCCACATGGTACAACACGTTGAAGTAGGGTGGACCGGTCTAATAGAAATTGGTAGACTGTAGATTGTACTTGCTTATCGGATCTGGATCTAGCTTCCGGTTTGGGTTTTTCAGTTTTTTACTAATAAACTGGCACAACTTTAAGTGCTACAAGTCCTACCAAAGTTAGTTTATCTATTGCTTTAAAATAAATATCCATTGAATCGGGCACAGACCTGGACTGGACCTACCCGGTTTTGTATCCAGACCCATTAAGCATGATTTAAAGAACTGATGATCAGACCTACTACTAGTCCTGGTCAAGATCAAAGTCGGGTTCCTGGCTGGTTCGATCTAACTGTCCAAATGTTCACCTTATTATAATTGTGTGTAATCAAATATATCATATAAGGTTTTTTTTTGACAAAATTGCAAAAATGGTCCCTGTGGTTGGCAAATTTCTGCAGTTTTGGTCCAAAACAATACCTTGGTGCATTACTGGTCCAATTTTGGATCTTTTTATTGTTTTTGGTCCCTACACACTTAAAAAGACAGTTATGCCCTTACAATTTATATTTTTCATTTTCTTTAATTCCAGAAATACATAGATTGATTTAATTTATATTTTCATTTGTAATTTCTCTCTTAACAAAAGAAACACACACAATAAAAAGATCGAGTTCTTGAAGGTGGTTGAGTTGACTGTATTTGACTGGGATTCGATCAGAAAACGAGTTATTGTTCAGATACAAAATGATCAAACTGTTTGCAAATCTTGTAGTTCTGGTAAATCACCAGAAAACGTATTTTTGCTCAAGCTTAAACTGGTCAAAGTTGATAACAAGTCAACACCTTTATCAGTTAATTCATTTGCTTCTTCTCCCCCAACACAACACCCACAAAAACCAATCAACATCACCACCACCAGTGTTAGAAAACTTCGTCAAAATTTGACACACGTCGATTAACTAGACTCCGCTGGTGGTGGATCCATCTTTCCTTCCCCATCTCTATACAGAAGGCTATAGATGAAGGAGGCAAGTCTTGTTTTTCGAGAAGTTGCAGCTTCGGCAAGAACTAACCGATAATCTTTTATCATCTTTCTCTCGCATTTAGGTGAAACAAAAGAAATTGGATGTTGAAGTCGTCCCTAATTCAACCAGTGAGAACAAAAAAGCAAACCATAGTCAATTAAATTGAATGTTGAGTTGCTGGGATTTCAATTTTAAAACCAACAAAACACATTTATGGAAGAAATCAAAAATGATTTTGAAATCTAGCAAAATACAATCATTGCATTCCTAGGATTTTAATTTTATAACCAGCATACCATATTTTTCATTTTGAAACCCAACAAATTGAGGGCAGAGTAGGCAATGAACCCATTTGAAGAAAACGAAAGGGGTTTTGTAGACTAAATTCTTCAGCATATTTCTCAACTAAAACCTCATTCTCTCCCCTGTTCTTCCTCCATCTCTCCCCTCCGCATCAAAAGACAAAACCTCTGCCTCGCCTACCTGTTACATCACATCACATCATAAAATACTCCACCACCCCCAAAATCACCGCCACCATCTTCGTTGGATACAAACTCCTCGATCACTGGTTGTATCAAGGTGGCGCCAATGTGGATACCTACGAATCTTGGAATATGATTAGGGTTGAAGCAGCATCCGTTTTTTTCTCAGGAAATCGATGGTGGAGCTATAAAATTGATGAAGATAAAGAAGAACAAAGGAAGGATTCTCTAAGTTGCTGATCGATTGAATGCCAAAAGGTAGCAAATGGGAGGGGCGTATGGTGGTTTGGGTTTTTCAGGGAAACGATTGAAAGGGAAGTACCCAACAACCACGCTCTTTGCAGAGAGAGAGAAAGAGAGAGAGAGAGAGAGAGAGAGAGAGAGAGAGAGAGAGAGAGAGGGAGGGAGGGTAAAGGTGAGTAGGAGGGGTGGGGTAGGTGTTATTTTTTTCTTTTAATAATAATATATTGAAAAAGAAATAAATAAACGAAATATAAGGGTATATCCGTCTTTTTAAGTTGGGTGTGGACCAAAACCACACAAAAATGTCAATCATAGGGACCAAAATCACATATGGTATTCAAAATTGGACAAGTGGTGCACCAACATTTCATTTTGGACCAAAAGTACATAAATTTGCCAACCACAGGGACCATTTTTGCAATTTTGTCTTTTTTTTTCTTCATTTTTACTTACAATTCAATACCATAAATAACAATATGTTTTTATTTATTTTTTATTATAATATTGTAATAATTAATATTAATTTTGTTTTCTATATAAGCTTTTATCAATCTTTATTTTACTTCGTTTGTATTTATTTTTGTAACTCTATATATATTGTCAAACCCATCTTGTATTATACGTATAATATATTTTTATTACTATAAATTTATAAATTATATTATCATAAAATTATAAAAATAACATGTTACATTATATCAGTTTTTTTTTTTTTTTTTTTTTTTTATAATTTAAGTTGCATATATTAAGCTTTATTTTTATGAACAATAGAAAATGCACATCCCGATTCATGGGGATGCAGACAAGGTTTTGCTTACAAGCTTACAAGGATTGTTTAAAAACACACACATGAATCATTTTCACAATTCATTCTTTACTTAGGGACAAAAACTCACATTTTAAATTTTGTTATAAGAAAAAGTGGCGGATTTAGGGGGTTCCGGGTGGCACTGGCAACCCCTAAATTTTCTGGTCGCAGTGGAAAAAATTTCGAAATTTTTAAAATTTTTTATTTTTTTATACTATCGTGCAACCCCTAATCTTTCCGTGCAACTCCTACTATGAAATCTTGTGTCTGCCCCTGATAAGAAATGAGCATTTATGTAATTTTTTAAACATATGCATCATTCATGTAAATATAATTTTGCACAAGGACCTATATATAGATTACAAGGACCGTTCTTTTAATTTATTTTCTACGTAAGGATCAAACATGTTAAACATGCAAATATGCGAAGATACAAAATGTAAATAGATGAAAAATATCAATGTTTAAAATTGAGGAGGTGAAAATAATATTTTACACAGTATGAGATGAAAAGTGACATTCGACAAAGTAAGTGGTGGAAAGTACAAACCTACGAAAGTTTAGAGATCAAATCTATTATGTAGCTAAAGTCTAAAATAAAAAAGTTTATGGGTAACTTTTAAGATTATTTGTTGACAAAATCTAAAATATAAAAATTTTAGGGCAAAATTGTAAAACTCTAAAACTATGGATTGTGGAGTGAGAAATCAAGTGAAAAGTAATATATAGAAGTGAGTTGTATATGCTTTAGGTCATTTTATAAAATTGTACCAACTAAACATGACATGGTATATTAATACAATCTTAGTTTTCTAATGATAAAAATAAATTCGTTATAATTTTTATAATCACAAAAATAATAAAAGTTAGCTATGAATAAAAAATATCTTCTAATAAAAGATCTGGTTTGGTTGGATTAACTTCAATAATAATCTTTTAAATCAAAATAAATAGTATTACTATACATACAAAGTAATACCAAAATGGCATGAGATTGAAGAAGTATGGAGTGAGAAATCAAGTGAAAAATAGTATATAGAAGTGAGTTGGATATGCTTTAGGTCATTTTAATAAAATTGTACCAACTAAACATAACATGGCATATTAATACAATCTTAGTTTTCTAATGATAAAAATAAATTCTTTATAATTTTTATAACCACAAAAATAATAAAAATTGGCTATGAATAAAAAATATCTTCTAATAAAAGATCTAGTTTGGTTGGATTAAGTATGTAATACTTCAATAATAAGAAGCAAAACCATATTTAGAGAGTGTTTGGATAGGGAAAAAAAGGGAGCTTATGACTTCATTCAGTGACCCTGCGATCGCACTCTAAACGATCAGAATAATCTAAAGCTTGAAAATAAGTTTTGTACTTTATTAATTTCTCAGTCCCTCTAGTCGGGTGGGCGTCGGTCGGTCTTTCGACCAGATCCCCCTAAAAACCGTAGGTGCAGGTCTCCCCGCATGCGACTCACGCCATTCGAGGTGGCCCAGCCCATCATTCATTCTAAAATAATGTAGCTTATTGTTTATCCCTACCGCTATAAGTTAAGTTTAAGTATTTGGATATAAAACATTAAAAATCAGTTTATTGCAGCGGGAATAAATTAAATAAAAGAAATTTAAAAAGCATTCCCCCCCTCCCCCCGTGTGTAGCTTATTGCTTATTTTTAATACAAACACTTTGCAAAAGCTGTTTTCTCTCACCGCTAATAAGCTATAAATCCAAACACCCTCTTAAGCAACAAAATTTTACCAATTTAACCATTTGGTCATGAAATTAAAAAAAATAAAAAAAAATAAATAAATAATAAAAATGAGACACCCAGCGAACAAACGATTTCTTTTTTTATTACACCATTATGACCTGCGATAACTCATAAAACTCCTATTCCACATAAACAAATTCCGGATGTTTAGGAAGCCAAAAATCGAAAGTAGCAAATACAATAACTCGATAATCAACTAAAACGTTTGTAAAAAAATACCACACAATTTAAATACATGGAATACAAAAATCAAAAATCTAAACAAACAAGTTTAGAGGAGAGTATTATATATTTTCTCATGAAAGAAGTAAAACATTTCATTGCGTGTGCCTATTTTTGCAAAACCATTTTTGTTATTTGATACAGTTCTACAAATAATACATATAAATCTCACGTAATTCAAGATGATTTCTATCGATTCTTGAACATCAAATATGTGGAATAACAAAACAAGAACATATGAACATGACACGTGGCATCAGTGATAATTGTTTGCTGGCACAAGCTTTAGTAATTTGGCAAGATCATATGCTTTGAATTCTTTCCCATAACATAACCCTAAATCAAGAGGTGTTTTCCCATTCTGAAAAAAAAATGAATATATTAAATTATTATTTTATATAACGATCCATTTTTTTTATATTTCTTGCAATTTGTTATAAAATTTTTACTAACCTCAGTTCTTCTAGTCTTGTCTGCACCATTCACAAGCAAAACTTTTGCTATGTCTCTGTTTCTACTTTGCATTGCAACATGCAATGGGGTCCACCCTTCCTATAAAACAATAAGATTGAATTAAATTTTAACAAAAAGTAAGAAATAAATAAAAGAATCAAATATTTATATTATTACGTTATCAGCAACGTTCACGTCAACTTTGCATTTGATGAGCAACTTAACCGTTTGCATGGCACTCACTTGAACTGCATAATGAAGTGGAGTAGCACCACTCTATCACAAGGGTATTTTAGTAATTTTTTGAAGAAGAAATAAAAGAAATGAATAATGATATGGAAAATGGAGGTTGAAGGAGAAGGGTGGGTCCCACCAGATCTTGAACATGAGGACTTGCACCTTTTCTTAAAAGATGACTAATCACAGCCTCTTTTTTCCCTAAAACTGCTTTGTGAAGAGCAGTTTGTCCTTCCTGCTTTGCATTAAACGGATTAAAATACAAGAAATAGCAATGTACTTTCGGTTTGACTAATTGACTTTGACCCATATGATTTTTAGATAAGTTGTTTTAAATTTCACTAATTGGATCCATTAAATATAAAAAAAAAAAAAATACCTTATCAACTGCATCAATCTCAAATCCATTTTCTAAAAGGTTATCCATGAACTTTATCTGCCCTGATAAGGCCAATGTATGCAAAGGGTTCCACTTTTCCTGAGTTACAAAATCTCAAAAAAAAAAAAAAAATCAAATTCGGTGCTTAAAAGCCAATAAAAAAACAAACATTTTTTTTTTATAGTCAGAATGCATATTATGATTTTAAAACACACCGTTGATATTTTGTCCAAATTAGGAGATTCATTTTGTTGCAAGATTGCTCTTTCTTCAGGTGACAGAAGTTGTTCAACCTCTGCAATCATAAAAACAAATTTTCCACTTTCAGCTTATAGAACACGATTTAAACCATAAAAAAAAAAACAAAGGGGTATAATAATATCATGATAAACCTCTTTTTAAATCTTCCTCTATCTGGCTTGTGGACAAACTTTCCATATTAATTTGGGTTTCTGAAGCATCCTTTTCTTCCTCCCAATCACTTTCAAAGTCAAGATTGTTCTCTTCAATGTCATCTTCTTCATCAGTTTCACTATCACTACTAACAGGATCTTCCCAGTTTCCTAAGTGGGTAGTGGAAGAAGTTCGGTGTGGATTGATTGCACAAAATTTAGGGTAAAATTGTCCCCTAATTGCAGGAAACCTAGATGTTTTTTCTATAAGGATAGGGTGAGTAATCATTTGAATGAAATTGATACTGGTGCAGTTACATGGAATTGGAGTAATAGTAACAACAGAAGAATGGAAGGGAAGATGTATTGAAGAGTGTGTTGTTGAGCATGATAATACCACCATTTTTATTGAGGTCAATCTGCATGGAAAGGTAGATGTTATATCAGAGAAGAAGGAACCTATGGAAACAAAGAGAACATCTCTTTTGGACATTACATCGAACACCTGGCGCTCATAGGAAGATAAAGCTACACATTGAATTACAAGTCCAACCAGCTAATTCTACATTCAACTTACCTCAAGAGTAATCTTGTAAACACACAATCAACCCCAAATAACAAACTTATGAACCCAGACGACATACCTTGAGGAGCTAGAAATGTCTACTCTTGGTTAATCACCGGTTCTCACCACAATTGTTCAAAACTGATTTTTTTTCCCCAAAAATTCGCTATTGAATCCTGTATACTCTCGCCATTAGCGTTCTGTGGAAGATATAAGTGGAAGCCTTGAACCAATGATTCCTCAATTTTAAACTCCTATCCGATATTCCGATTATTGCAGGTATTCATATGAACAGTGAAACGAGAAATCAAGCAGTTTTTGTTCGTATTTGAAGATATAGCTGAAATGTAGAAATGTATAGTCTATAAAGAACTAATTAGGAATTATGGGCTCTGTAGTGTAGTCTATAAAGAGACGTATCTCGAGGACAAACGTAAGCTATCCTAGGGAAGTTGGGCCAGATGAATGTTGAATAAAATGTTCAAATCATCAAATCTGTTTCGGATCAAAACAGAATTTCTGTCGGTTGGTCCAGATGGCCCGACGCTTTTTATCAACTTTTTTAGAACTTAATTTGTAAATTATTAGTGTGCTGTATATTATTATTATAACAAATATGGATACGTATAACTTTTATTTTTTAGAAAATCATTCCTACACAATAATATCAATTATATGGGTCATATAAGATGTGAGCTAAATCGTTTTGGGTTGGGTTATGATATTTCAGACTAACTGTTTATAAGATACATTTAGATGTGGGATTGAACTTAAAAGTGTTCCAAACTCCCATTTTACGTTCCCAAAACTTTTTTCCATGCATATGTGTTTGTTAAGCTTTGGAGATGTTTATATTTACCACAACATATACACTTTGTCATTAGCTAAAAATGAGTTTACCAAACCATATCCACGAAGACAGGTATGTCAATTTCCATGTTTGCTTTTACAATCTTGAAAAAACAATTTTAAAACAGTTATGATGTCAAGGAGTTGAGTTGAGCCTTGACGTTAATCGAGCCACTCATTTAAATTTATAAAAGTTCGAGCTTGTTAAGAGTCTAGAGGCTCAATCTCGATCTTAAGCTTGGCTCGTGAAACATATATCTGAAGCTCGACATCGGCTCATTAATGCTCGTTTATTCGTGAAGCTCATTAAAGACCCCGTTCAACTAGTTATTTTTTCATATTTTTTTTAATATATAAGTAATAAATAATAATATATATATATAATAAAAATTATATTATACAAAAGCTCGTTTAAACTCACGAGTTTAAATGAGGCGTCACATGCATGATCGGGTTTTATTCTAGGCTTTGGCTTGTTAAGGCCTGACTCTTTTCGAGCTTTTAATGAGATGAGCTCAAGTAGCCAGTACTAATTCAACTTGTTTACATCCCTACAAACCGTTACCTATATCAAAAAAGACAACTCTTACTGTTTTTTTTTTTCTTTTCTTTTTTGTGGATATGAGGCAACATTCATTTTTAATACACTACTACTTTTCATGCACTTGCAATTTGGTTAATGTAGTTGTGATTAATGGTCCAATAATTTGTAAATTCATGCATTTGTAAATTACATACTACTAGTGTACCACCCTAATAGGCCCAAGAGCCGAACAATTAGCTCCTCAACTTATGTCAAACGCCAAGACAAGCGGTGACACCTCATAAGCCAAAGCAAGGAAGAAAACACCAAATGTATGGAACCAAAGTAATGCAAGAGTGCCAAAAGCGTTCCACCTAATTCCCTCAAAAGGATTGTGCGCCTCCCACAATCACCTGTAAAAAGTATATACGACAAAGGCACAAATTAGTAAAATGTAACAATAAATTTCCCCTTCATCAACGTTAGAAATACTTCCTCCATTCGAGACAACTATCATTCTCTAAAAACTCCTTATATCATTCCTTAATACTCTGTTGGGAATATCACTAACCTGAACATCGAAGTATAATCCTAGTACACCACCCATATTACTACTACTGTTGCAGTCTTTCCATTGTGATCAACATGTATTTGAGCTTCCACCTCAACTAGGAAGACGCAAGATCTCTATCCATCCATCATTAATTCTCTTTCTCCAAGACCGAGTTACGTCATTGGTGTCATCCACTACAATAATCACTACGATCACGGAACATAGATGACAGGTAGAAGGGTGAATCCAATTTAAATCACATCTATTAAAAATGAGCTTTTAAGGGTACTCCAACAATCAATCTTATATGATTAACATTGTAACGACCAAAAACCAATGATAAAAATTTTCGTTTTAAAAGCCATTAGTTTCATACATCAGATGTCTCAAAGTATTCCACAATACAAAATGTCAAAATCAATAAAGTACAAATAATCATAAGCATGAAATCATAAGGGGGATGTCATGCCATTACGCTGGGCCCTTCCCTCTTGTACCGGAAGTACCTGAAACTATAAACATAAACTGTACGTATAAAGTTTAGTGAGTTCCCCAAAGTACCACATATCAAACATACAGTTGGGCCCAACCTTAGGGTATATTCCAACCCAATATACAATCATGGGTCCAGTTTTGGGGTTTATTTCAACCCGATCATATAATAATGGGCCCAACCTTGGGGTTTATCTCAACCCAATCATACAAACATGCAAGAGTAATAAAGACAACTAACATCCTATATACACAATTCAATGGGCCGACATTGGTGCATTCGAACCACAAGCATAGTGAGAAGACTTACCTCAAACTGAAGATAACCGAATCACACACGTGCTTGTTGCTACAAGGGATCCTCACACTGAACACATCCAAAACCCACTCTAATTAATAATTAGGGTAATAACCCATAATCAAGGCCCAAATCATATATCTCTTACTGAGGGTAAAAGACCATTCTACCATTTTCCAAAATAGACTCAACTAAGCATGGGCCAAGGCCCAAAATGCACTTATAAGAGTACACCATGCATACTCCCCCATTATGTCCTGCATACTGGGTTACCATAGACAAGGAAACGAGAAAAACTCGTTATGCCATGCGTACTCATAGGTTACGCCTTGCATAATCCTCTATTGTCCAAAACCACTTTAAGCTCTTAATACTTAAAGACTATACGTCCAACTTATAGATCTTAATCTTAGGAAGGTCTTAAATGATAAATTCGACAAATTTAAGCTTTTGCATGGGCTAATAGAGCCCAAATCCAAACCCTAAGTCCATAATACTCTTTAATAACCTCAAACTCTTCCATGAGTGAGAAATAGCAACAAAGACTTCATTTTTATGACACAAGTTCCTTAAAACACAACATAAAGTGACAAACTTGAGCACTAGAGTATCTTTTACTCACAAGAACCAAACCATGGGACCAAAAGTTATGCAAAACTAAACCCTAGCATAGATCTAAACCATAGAACCATAAAGGTATAAGAGTTATGCCTACAGAAGTTAGCAGATGAAAAGAAAACTCTGGATCTACAAGCTCAAAGCCAACCAATCAGCAATAATGAACTCCTTCTTCTTCCGCAATACACCAAGAACAATCTAAAGGTCCAAAATAAGCTCTTAAGGGTTAGGGTTTTGCAATGATAGAATGAGAGAGTGGGGGCTAAAGGTAAGCAAGGTCTCAAGGGCTTAAGGTGCTTTAAATAGGGTCTAAACCCTAAAAATTAGGTCTTGGGATCTACGTACTCAAAGGAGTCCATGACACCCTTTAATGAACTACGCCTGACATACCCATAGGTTACCCCCCGCGTAAGGACCAAAAATAAAGTTTTTTAAACTTAAGCCATAACTGAAAATACTTGGAAACACGGATGTTACAAACATTCGTAACACCTTCGTTGCTCACTTTTCCAAACATCGAAACAACACCAATTACTCAAACCATAACTACAACAACTAACCTCAAAACATTGTTTAAACATCAATTATACTAATGTCAACATAATGGTCAATAGAAGAACTAACACCATTACCCTATAAGTAAAGGTCATTATGGACACCTTATTTGATTATTAGAGTTTCCTGGCCAAGTATTTAGCAAGAAAACCAACATACCACACCTCAAAAAATACGATGGTATAAAGATACAGATGTTATGCATAAACTAACCAAGTGCACATGTAGTCTTTAAAGCTCAACCGAAGATTTTGGTGTATACACTTTTGAATCACAGTATAAGGCTCAATTTGGGCTAGTTTAAAAGCCTAGAAACCGAGAGCATCCACAATTAAGATTAACTAAACATGAGAATTTGTTGGCTACTTTTGCATTCCCCTTTAAGGAAACAATTGTCCAATCCAATAACTCTTCCACAATCCCTACTCCACCCATATTTGATTGCCTTGAAATACATATAAACCCTATGAAGTTATGTGCATACATTCGGATTGACAATAATACCCATTTTGGTTGTACTCTTGGGGTCAGATCTGATGATCTCGTGTGCATAGTCCCATATATATATATATATATATATATATATATATATATATATATATATATATATATATATATATATATATATATATATATAATGTTCTATCAGCTTCCCATTTATAATTTCCAATGCTTTCTTTTTTCCCTATAGAATTTTTCTTTTGACACTACACATATAAACTTCATATTTCGACTTTCTAACTTTCATTCTTAGCTTGACACTCAACTTTTTAAGGAAGTATTTGGCAATTCAATTCGGATTCACCAATGTAGCATGCCTAAACCCACTAATCAAGGTATAGTTTTCATCAAGTCCCTTAATATGAAAAGTATTTACTTTATTTATCCACGAAGGCCACAGTTTAAAGGGATGAATTGTAAACAAAAAAGTTGCACCTTGTGCACCAAGGCAAAGAAACAAAACTAAATGAAACAGAAAAAAGAAACAAGTTGCTTGCTAACAAAGTTAACTAAATAGAAGCACCGGAAATTACATTAACAAAACAAACGACTACAACTATTTATACTAATTAAGATAGTATCATACTCAAACTCTAAATGTAAAAGATGAACTAAGTAAAATAGAAACCTTATCAAACTCTAAAATAATCAAACAAAACTTAAATATATAACTTTCCTAAAATGCCCCTACATTCATAAATCCGATTAACCCAACAATCAACCCTTAATCGGATTGGTCATATCACTCTTTATATACAATGTTTAATCACTTTTTCGAACCTCAACCATTCCCGGACACCCGACGACCACCTCGGTTGCGTCTAAAGTCTTCTCTCAGTTCATTTCATTGTTGACAACACATGTAACATATACCATGGCATCCCATTGGACACGTTCATTACCATCTAGACTTTTCCCAGATTCACGACCTCACCCCAACTAGATCCAAAGTCATCCAATTTGAACTTCCACTGCCATAATGTTCACACCGTGTTGTTTTTCCAATCTCTTCCTTTGTTCTGATTACCGTTCTTCAAGGAGGTAACTCCACCGACGAAGAAAACAAAGCCACCCGCTTCACTGTTTTTTTTCAATCTGCCAAACGAACTGAATCCAAAGCTACCTGCTTTTACGGATCCTTCCTTCCCGCTTTTCACGCACCTACGTCGGTATCCCCCTATCACGAACAAACCGATCAAGAACTTTATGCCTTCTGATTTCAACCAATCAACGTCTTATTCTTATTTTTTTGACAACCCCGACCTAATCAAACTTGTTCTAATAGCACTTTTCCACCGAACTACAAGACAAGGTCACAACCACCTTTATCGTCTTCCGTCACCAGCAAAATGAACTAAATCAAAGTCACCCACTTTGACGTCTTCTCATCCGTTTATTTCGCACCTCCGGTTAGTCTCACTCTACCTTAGAACAAGCTTGATCAAGAAAAATTAGGGCTGTTGTTGAGATGCTTCAACTCGCACTCAAAAACAATCCACACCCCCTTAAACCGAACCCAGTTTCCCGTTGTATCTGTCCCACAACGAAAGGCTAGAGTTTTCTTGAAACCGACTCTTAAACCGGCACCGTCTTCACCTCGCTCTGATACCAAGTGTAAACAAAAAAGTTGCACCTTGTGCACCAAGGCAAAGAAACAAAACTAAATGAAACAGAAAAAAGAAACAAGTTGCTTGCTAACAAAGGTAAACTAAATAGAAGCACCGGAAATTACATTAACAAAACAAGCGACTACAACTATTTATACTAATTAAGATAGTATCCTACTCAAACTTTAAATGTAAAAGATGAACCAAGTAAAATAGAAACCTTATCAAACTCTAAAACAATCAAACAAAACTTAAATAGATAACTTTCCTAAAATGCCTCTGCACTCATAAAATCCGATTAACCCAACATGACTTTTATCTTTCTTGTCAAAATTTATCACATTTGGCTTGAAGTCTTTGAATTGAGGATTTTGCCACCTTAAGTGGATAACAATTGGCAATTGCATGATTTGTGAGATAGAAACACAATTCCTCTTTATTAGCATAACTTTTATTCTCTATGTGGTTCCATGATGGTTCTTGTAAACCAAACTAAGTACCACCTTGAATTGTATCATCATCTATTTCCCTTTCATTATAAAAAATGTCATCATCTTTAATTGTTTCATAAGCAACAATTTCTTTTTCCTTTTTAACAGGGACATGGCACAAGTCATAAAGAAATATATCATGGAAAATCTTCAACTATTGAGAACCTGTTTGTTCATCTGAATCATTGTCGGCTAATTCTTCATCAACCATAAATGTTTCATCCTCTCAGTCACTCAATGTTTGTTCTTACCACTTTCACTCTACAAAATCAGTTGTACTTGTTATATATAAACAAAATTCAAATACGGGTCCACCTAAAAAGGATCGAACCATACACCAACTAAGTCAACACAAACATACTAGGAGTCAATTTCTGATACGAGTCAAGTAATGATAAATGCACCTTTCATCCATGGGCATTTCATTTGACGGTATTAGTTCCTCTATTGGATTTTCATCCGACAATGTTGGCTTCTCATTACAACGTTCATTTGAATCTTGAATCTACTATAAGTAATAAAGAAACCCTTTATAGATTTAGGTATTAAATAAGATGATCATCCACGATGGAGGGTTTTGAGAAGAGTTAAAATGAACAGGCTGATTTGGCAAAGAAGTTATTGACATTCGCTGACTTGGCAGGACCTAAGGAGATATAGATGGTTACCATGAGTTAACCGATTTGGTGGGTATTGCAACAAATTGAAAAATAAGTGTCTTATATGCAACACAAATAAACACATTGTCAAAATTGCAAAAAAAAAAAAAAAAGAGAGAGAGAGAGAGAGAGACTTTTTGTGCAATTTACCCTTTATTAGATTACAAAATTTAGAATAAACCACCCGATTAACAATTAATTCTTTCCGATGGTAAATCTAGAACAAAATATCACATGGTTCCCAAATTAATTGGAAAAATCGATCAAACACCACCGATTAAATTTTTTTTAAAACTAACTGAAATATAACTAAAAAACTGAACGATTTAATGAAAAACTAATTGATTGTTAAAGCATTAATATCTTATTGTTATTGTTTAATAAAAAACTATATATTATATTTAATCCTATATATTTAGCAGCACAATTGACTATTCTTTTTAAAATGGTTTTTAAGATATTTTTTTAAAAAACAAATTCAAGCTAGACCCTTTATTTTTTAAAGATAGTTCCTAATTTTTGTGGTATATATATTATAAATGAAATTAAAATTTTAGATAGGTCCTAAGACATAACTTCTTCCTATAGACCCCAATTCTTTCAACCCAAAAAGACAACTATTGTTCTTAGAAACTTTGTTTTAGATAGGCCCCAATTCTTGGAAATTTTAGATAGGTCCTAAAACATAACTTCTTTCAAAACTTTGTTTAAGTTATGTTTTAGGATCTATCTAAAATTTTAATTTCATTTATAATATATATACCACAAAAATTAGGAACTATCTTTAAATTTGTTCCGACTACTCTCGTTCCTTAAAGCTCTCCGACATCAATTTATTATAACTTAGGTTTCGTTTGGCAAATTACCTGTAAAACTAGCTTTTACTTAGTAAGTTAATTGATAAAGTAATAGTGTTTGATAAAATGTAGCTGATAAATTAAATGGAAAACGTACTAGAACATATAGGGGTATATTTCGAAAAGTTGTGTGAAACAGATATAGAGCGTGTTTGGTACGGAACTTTTTGAAGCGTTTGGGAGCTTTTGATAAAACGCTCTAATTTAAACAAAAAGCTTCGTTTGGCAGTACGAGCGTTTAGCTTTTAGTTTTAACAAAACGTTCCGATTCTAAAAACTACTTCATGTAGCGTTTACCAAAACGCTCATGAGCTTTTGAAATCAATTATCATAATTACCCTTAAAAATATATTTATATATTTATTTATTTTTAATCAATTATCATTTTATGTAATTTTATATATATTTCAAAAGCTTTCAGCAACTTTTGCCAAACATTCATATAACAAATAAAGACTACAGCTTCTTTCTACCAGCTACACGCTACCAGCTAACCGCTTCCAGCTAACAGCTACTTTTACCAAACAAGCCCATAAAGGAATATTCGAAAAACTTGTGAAAAAAGTCCAATAAGATGATCAAGAAGCTACTCAAACAATCACCTTGCAACAAGCTTAACTTATAGGCCAAACAATCAGAATTAGAATACGATATTTAGTTTATTAAATTATAGTAATAGTTTCAAAACAAACGAATCTTTATATAACGATCGCCTCCTGTAAGTATCAACTCCTATTAACTAAACAACGATCGAAGAATTAATAAAACTTGTGTGTGATTAATTATACAATAACCCAAACAAAAAAAAAAAAAAAAAAAAAAACCCAACTCCGATATATCATTCATTCTATATCCAACTGGACACTCTCCTTATGTACCAACGCTCGATTCATCTCACCAAACTCTTCCCCAATTTCAATTTCTTCCATTCCTTCAGTTTACCTGTTCCCCAATCAAATCCAACCCTACAGCAAGAAACGACAACCCTTGAAACAACAAGAAATAGAAATGGATTCCATGAGCCGATAAAAGACTTCTTGTAGCAGCAGTAAGCAATAGGAACGCAAGCGCAAGTTCTTTCCTATAAATTCTGTTCTTCTTCTCAACAACAATCGGAATCTCTTGCTCCTTCAATTTCCCAAGCATGTCAAGTCCGGAATCAGACAAACGTCTCTGAATCTTGTCTTCACTGAAGCTTTTCGATTCCCTTTCTGCAAACGCCAGAAGATCTGATTCCGATGATCTCCCTGATTTCTTAGTGACGACCCATTCATATGCACTTCCAAGCTGGAAAAGACCAGAGACCATGGCATTGAATTTGGTTACTGACATTGTGTTCTCAAACAACAAGTATGGCATCAAGAATGGGAATGATTTTGGTGAAGGGAGAATGTTTAAGATTGACATGGTCACGGGTACGTAACATATGACCCAAATTGGTAATTCGGCTTCGGGTATGAACATTGTTAAGGGAAGAATCACACAGAAGAGGGTGAATGAGTAAAAGGGTAGAATTAGTTTTCGTAAAAGGAAGAACAAGAAGATCATGTTTGCCTTTTTCCACTTTGATATCTGCAACAAGATTGAATCTTTAAGGTTAATATTGTTTCTTCAAGTGTTATATATGTGCAATAGAAATGAAAGTAGTATAACATTCTACTTCGACATCTTTCTACTACAATATTGCACTTTTAATTTTTTTTCTTATTAAGGCATTGTACTTCTAAGATCTACTCAATTATAGCATTCTGATTTCCATCTTTTTTCGGAAAATCTACCTAATTATAGCGAGATAATGACATAAAAGCCCTTAAGTTTGATAGAAATATGCGGATTTACCCTTTTGCGGATTTTAGGTTCACTAAAACCGGATATTTGCAACTTATATATATGTTTTTTTTCAATTTCGATGAAACTGCAATGATGTGGTAATTCTTTCATAGTTACAATGTTGTAAACTTGTAATAATATGAAGAAGTGATAAAAAAAAAAAAAAAAAGTCGGAATAAAGATTATAATGAATTAGTAAATGAACCTTGGAAGAAAGGATAGCAGGAAGGCAAAGACGAAAAAGTTGCATAGGACCCGAATGCCATCGATGTTGTTGTTTCTTATAAGCTTCATAAGACTCGGGCAATTCACAAAGAACTTTAACATCATTAAGATAAATAAACTTCCATCCATTCAAATGTGCTCTAACAGCAATATCCATATCTTCAACCGTTGTTCTTTCAAGCCATCCACCCGATTCTTCCAAAGCTTTAATCCTCCAAACACCCGCTGTTCCATTGAATCCAAAGAAGTTGAGAAAGTGTCCATTCACTTGTTGTTCAACTTCAAAATGAAAGCACAAATTGATGTTTTGTAGCCTTGTGAGTAAGTTTTCATCTTTGTTTACAAATGACCACCTTGCTTGAACAAGAGCCAAATCCGGTTTCCCCTAAAATCGCACAAAAAAAAAAAAAATAGATAATGTAAGAAATAGCAACGTATTCATTATAGTGTCTTATCTTCCATTTCTTCATGTTACAATGTACATTTGGTAGATATTTCAAAGCACAATGTCTTGATAACAAGAATGAAAAGTATAAATGTTGTAATAGAAAGAAAGGAGAGTAGGATGTTATTATAAAGAGATAAATGTTATCACCACTTTTTGGAAACAATATGGTTGTTATGGAGTTCATTTGAATCAAAAAAGAACAAATGAACACCATGATCACATGGTGCATTAGTTTTTTTTTTCCCTACACTCACAGAAGACTAGAAAATTTAATAAAATAAAAAATCTTTAAATGTGTGGGTTAATTATCAAAAAAGGAAAAACAAAAAAGTAAAACAGTTGCTAAATATGGAAAGTGTGGATACCCATGATCAATTATTGGTGAGAGATAGTCATGTAGGTTTGTTACCTTAAAATGCGGAACTGTCAGTATAAGGAAATCAGGATTAGGTTGAAAATCTGCATCTAAAATGGCAACAAATTCATAGTTTTTGACATAATCACAAGACATCGCTGAATGAAGATTTCCAGCTTTGTATCCTGTTCTAACGAATCTGTGTCTGTAGATGATGTTTACTCCTTTCTCTTTCCATGAATTCACTTCGTTTCTTATCAAAATCTGTAAAAGTTCGTCGCTTGAATCGTCCAAAACTTGAATCAAAATCCTGTCTTTTGGCCAATCCAATTGGCAAGCAGATGCGATTGATTGTTGATACACCTTCATTACACGAAACCCACAAAATTAATCAGCAAAAAGATCGATAAAAAAAAAACATGGGTTTTTCTTAGATTTGACTGGAAAACCCCAAATTATTCGGTAAAATGGTACCTCTCTTTCATTGCACATGGGGATCTGAACGAGAACCATGGGGAAAGACGAAGGATCTTCAATGTCGTAAGATTGATCATCAATCACTGGCTTGATTTTCTTCAATTTGATCCAAAAACAACCAATCCCAAGTATGAATCTATCGAGCGATTGAATCATGAAAAGCAAAACGCAGAATTTAGACAACATCGTGATGGATGGAGCAAGATAATCAGCTCTGAATGAAATCCAACCCATGTAAGACAAGTGTACAAGTCCCATAGCTTCCGATGGTATAAGTTTCAAATCCCAATTTTGTAAATAAGCAATGATTTCAACAACCAAAGCGACAATAGAAATAGCAAGAAATACTCTTATGAATTTGTACATAATCCTCTCTTTATATTTGACTTCATCTTTGCTTGAATCTGATAAAGCAATGCGCTTTTTAACAGAAACAAAGGTCTTGGAAACCCCCATTGCTAACCATGGAAAGAAAGAGAGGATTCTTTGAGCTTTGAGTAAAAGCAGCCATGAAAACTGTTTCGTGCTTGCTGTTTTTTGCTTTTCAAGAAACACAGATGTTTCTGAATCATCGACTTCTACTAACGAGATGTTGCTTGGTTTGTCTATTGTGACTACCACAGAACTTGGTGCCATTTTCTTGAAGCTAAATCCACAAATCCCAGATGGGATTTTGCGATTTTGCAGACAAAAGATCAAGAATCAAAGAAAGATCAAAAGGGTTTGCAGAGGTACAAGGATTAAGACATCATAGAAGCTTATCTGACGAAAGAAAAAGAATCGGTGAAATCTGGATCTTGAAAGCTTAAAGACGAATGTACAGAAAGATAGAAGGATGCAGAAGTTGACTAGTCAAAATACAAAAATCTTAGAGAGAGAAAAAGAGAGATCGTACTTTGTAGTATGTAAATGGAAGGTTCAAGGAGGCGATTAGAGGCCTGCAAATTTAAATGTGGAAGGATTTGTTTAATTTTTTTTCGATAGACGAGTGAGGAAGATAGTATGAGGGTTTGGTCAACTCTATCTCGGTCTCAATCATGTGCTATGACACAATATATGTAAATCTATGGATGCAATTTATAGCACAGATCGTAATAAATAGTACTAATATATTATTTTATTATATTTTAATTGAGTTCTTTGAATTTTATGGAATATTATCATGGTTATTATTAGTTTTCGGGATTGATTACTTGTAATCTTGGAAATAAAACATATATAGTATGTCTATTTTACATCATAGTCATTTTTATTTTTATTATGTTTTTACCATTACAATGACATGTTATAAATAAACAAAAATAATACATGTTACACAAAGAATATTTGTCTTTGCTTTTTGGACCATTTTCAATATTTACTAAGAGGATTCGACCATTTTCTCATCGGACCATTTTCAATATTTATTAAGAGGTTTCATTATTTTCTCTGGAAATCCCTATGGGGGTTGGGTTTGCCCTGTAAAGGAGTTCGAACCAGGGATGCTCGTTGAAATATACGAATAGGCTTCCGATTAATCATTTGTCTTTTCCAAAAAATATATATTGTGGACCGTTACTAAAACTCTATTGAAATTCATTTCTCATTCCCGATTTTTGGCAAACATTTATGCACATCTCTCTCAACCCATTATTGAACCTCTCTCAAACTTCTCAACACAAAGCATCCTTAAATTTTATTACAGTACATTGTTACACAAACTACTATATCTACATAACCAGAATGATAGTTTACAATCTCTTTACCTATATTTTGCATTTTGGATCCTTTCAAATCCCAAAACCATATAACACATTTCACAATATGTCATTTTTACTCTTTTTTTAAGTTACACATAGATTATTTAAGATGTTGGATCAATGTGGTAGTATATCTTCCAAACAACTAGATTATTATATTTTTATCCATATGTTATACGGTGGAACTATGAAAAATATATGAAATCTTAAACATATTTTATAAAATATAATTTTCACGTATCTCAAGTTATACATAGATAATCTAACATGTTAGATCAATTTGGTAGTATATCTACATGACCAAATTGCTAGTGTGGTGTACTTTTATCCGGATATCATATCGTGAAACCCCAAAAATATCTCAAGTTGTGAATAGATTATTTAAATTATTAGGTTAATTTAGTGGAATATCTGTATAACAAAACTATTATTTTATTATACTTGTACTCCTTTTTGCATTTTTTACTTCTATCATTCGTTATGATCCACTAGGATTCTCAAACTTTGGTGGAGGAATTTCGGTTGTTGTTGAAATCTATTTATTGCTCAATCATTTACTTAACAACATTGTTTTCGGAATGATACATGTTTTCAAAAGTGTAAGATATATATGGAGTCAAAGATTTTCTATCTAAAATGACTCTTTTGTAGAATTAATATCAGACTCCACATATACCTTACATGGTATCATATTATCGATAAATATAACAAAAGATAGGAATATATCTCGTATTATTTGAAATTCATTTCTCTTAGGATAGTTGTTGTACTTTCTATATCATATATATGTTTTGATGTTTAATGAGAATAATCAAGGAAATTACTTCTCATATGGTATCATTCAGGATCACCAAACCCTAGCCGAACCCCCTTCTTCTTTTTTCCTTCGACAAAGTCTTTTCTCTTATTCGCTCATGGCATCGTCCTCCACTGATCTTCCCTTTAACATCATTCTCCACCTTCTCACCATCAAACTCACCTCATCCAATTACCTCATTTGGAAAAATCAGATTCGGCCTTTACCATCCTATCAAAACCTATTAGGTCATGTTGATGGGACTCTCTTCTATCCACCGTCCACCATTGAACTCGACGGGTGCAATACCCCATTTTTCAATCTATAGTGGCATTTAATATAAACTGTTTTTTTATAAAATTCAAAGTAGAAATATATTGTTTTTAGCCAAAATAATCATAATAAACATGTAGTAGATGTTAATACAATTTTCATAGATATATGGAACGCTTAAATCTGACTTCGTATGAAGAAGTTCTGATTGTTCGAAGTTTTATGTTCAACCTTATTGTAACACCGTAAAATTTATGACAATTTTTCGCATTTTAAACCAAATTTTCCAAACACATTTATTATCAAAATCTCATTGTATCATATCTTCGTTTCACAAAACATTTCCCAAGATCAAAATACATAAAATCCCATGCGTGTGTACGAATCATGTTGGCACCTTCCCGCGATCATCACTGGTACCTGAAACACATAACACATAACACTGTAAGCATAAAGCTTAGTGATTTCCCCAAAATACCATACATAACACATACTAGCCACTCGAGGCTATAACTCTGTGGACCCTCTGGTCCTAGCTCTGTGAACCTTCCGGTTCTAACTCTGATATACTCTGATATACACATGGCATAAATCACATAGAAATAATGCAGTGCAACACATCACATAAATAGCATACAATAACTATGTCACATAACTCTAATTACCACTCAAGGTAAAGTATAGTGAGAAGACTCACCTCAGATGTCTCGGTAAATCTCTGACTCGGTAGAAATACAATCTAGCCTCCGCCTAATCATATAAAGTAAATACTCTCATAAATATAACTCTCGGGACTAGACTCAACCCTCTCTTGGCACCCTCAGAAGGGTAAAAGACCATTTTACCCCTCTTTTGGCTCAAAGGCCCTCATTGTTGACCAAACCCTAAAAGTCAACAAAAGTCAACGGTCAAACTTTGACCCGACTCGTCGAGTGCACTTGGGCGACTCGGCGAGTCTACACGTGTCCACTAACTCTCTAATCTCGTTTGGCACATTGAGTTCCTCCCCTTGCTCGACGAGTCACACCTGGCATGAATAGCGGGGCCACCCCGACTCAACTCGCCGAGTCTCAAGATCAACTCGGCGAGTTCCGCCTTACACTCCAGTCCTCTAATCCCTCTCTGACTCACTGAGTTATTCCACCAACTCGGTAAGTCTACTCACTGAGTGATTTACGGGAAACCCTAACCCTACTCACCGAGTCTGCCCTTGGACTCGACGAGTTCATGCCATGCACAAACTCAATTGACCTCCTGAGGTCAGATCTGTTCCTTTGATCCATAGATCTGACCTTCCCAAGCCTGATAAACACGTAAAGCTCGAATCTTGACACTCATGGGACATCTAGGAGGTTTCACTTGGTGATTTAGCCCCAAAAATAACATCCTAAGCTCAACATAAAGCAAGCTGAGATAAGTTCTTTAGACCACTATGGATCCAGATCCGAAGTCTCAAAGCAAATAAGGGCCATATTCTCACAATTTCTTCCATTAAAGGACATGAAAACTCTACATCTATGGATTCCTTCAACAAAACAGATAAAGAGGCGATATAGTACCTCAAAGATGAAGTCTTTTGCTCGAAATCCACAGATGCGCCACCTCCTTGGTCTCCTCTAAGTTGGAAACACCTCCTTCTTGCAAGAATCAACCACAAAGATAAAGAAATGGCTCCTTTCCTCTCACAATTGCTCTAGCTCTTTTAGGGTTTCTCTCTGGGGTTTGGTAGCCGCAAATGACGGCCCTAAGGGCCTTTAAATAGGTCCCAAACCCGGGAAATTAGGGTTTCATTAAACAACATGGGCCTTACGCGCTGCGTATGCTAGGTTACGCCCAGTGTACTAACAAATTAAGCACTTTCTCCATTAAGTGCTTAATACTTGATTCTCTCACGTCCAAAAGTCATATCTAAGCTTATTAAGACAACATAGGGCATAAATTGGAAACTTTATGACTTTGCATGTCTCATATGTTCCCAACACTCCCATTAAGACATTTTTAAGGGTATTAACCCATGCATGAGGTCAAAACACCCACCAAAACTTCATTTTTATGCTATAAATGGACCAAGGGACCTCAGATCTAACATTTCCATCCTATAGAGTTGCCCAACTCACAAGAGGAGATCCAAAACCAATAAAGGGAATAAAACTAGAAAACCCTTGCTAAATCTAATGATTAAGGTGGAAAGATCCAAGCTTTATACCTCCAGAAGCTCCTCAAGGTGAACTAGATGTAGATTCTAGAAGCCCAATGTCGCTCTAAGCTTCCTTGACAACTTCTCCTTCTTGAATGACACTAAAAATGGCCACTAACACCCTTTCTAATCTCAAAATGGTCTCACAAGCTCTCTCTGGAGTAGAAGAACGAACTAAGGCTATGGAGGCTCTCTAGGGTTAAGTCCAAGAGGCTTAAGGACGTTTAAATAGGCCTCAAGTCCGGAAATTAGGATTTTAAATGTTCGTCATGTACGTCCATCGTACTCCTGGTACCCCCAACGTACGTGTTGCCCCTCCGCGATCCTCCTTGCAAAGTACGCTAAGCGTACCCGTAAGTACGCCTAGCATACTTAAGGGACTTATTATGCTATAATTAAAATTCTTCAAGAGCTTCAAGGTAATACCTAATTTGGAGTGTTATAACTCTCCCACACTTGAAGTATACTTCATCCTAGAAGTCTGTATTTGTGAATAGATCGGGATAATGCTCCCGTATCTCCTCCTACGGCTCCCATATCCATTCAGAGCCCCTTCGGTGCTGCCATTGCACCTTTATAAGCTTGACTTCCTTTTTGCAAAAACCCTTTGTTTTCCTGTCTAAGATGGCAACCGGCCTCTTGATGTAGTTCAGCCTCCCATCTACCTGAATATCATCCAGTGAAATGACTGCTGACTCGTCAGTGACACACTTCTGAAGCTGAGACACATGGAAGGTGTTGTGAATCTGGCTAAGCTCCTCCAACAGATCCAAATGATATGCCACCTTTACCACCTGGGTCATTATCCCGAACGAGCCTATGTACCGAGCCCCCAACTTGCCCATCTTCCAAAACCTGATAATACCCTTCCAGGGCGACACCCTCAGCAACACAAAATCCCTTACCAGAAACTCAAGATTCGATCGTCGTCGGTCAGCATAACTTTTCTGACGGCTCTACGCCACCCGCAGCCGGTCGCGCACCTGCTAAATCAGTCTGATAGTCTTGAGCACTACTTCAGTGCTCCCCATGACCTAGTGCCCAACCTTATCCCAACAAACCGGGGTCCTGTACCTCCGACCATATAGCATCTCATATGGAGCTCGGTCGATATTGGCATGATAACTATTATTGTACAAAAACTCTGCAAATGGGAGGTATGTATCCTAACTCCATCCAAAATCCAATACACATGCTCGAAGCATGTCCTCCAGTGTCTGGATCGTCCTCTCGCTTTGGCCATCGGTTTGGGGGTGGTATGCCGTGCTAAAATGTAGCTGAGTGCCCAGTTCCTCGTGGAACTTCTTCCAAAACTTGGATGTAAACTGTAACGCCTGTGTTTCCGAGCTTGCCATTTTTAGCAATGAAATAGTCTAGGTTAACCTTTGTAACCCATTTTGAAATAATAAGAGTGTATTATTTGAGTATTATGTGTTTTGTGCTTAATTGCTTAATTATGTGGTTTGATTAATTAAGAATAAAAATAAGTGTCAAAATTTAAGTGTAAAATAAACTTTATATATTTGGATAATGTTGTAGTAGTTGAAACAAGGTTTCCGAAGATATAAAGAATGCCTAAATCCGAGTTATAACGAAGAAGTTATGACTTGTCGAAGTTTCGCGACAGAACCGACAACGTTGAATCACATAAAAAGTGAAATCTACATTAGAGTGATATTTAGCCTTAGTGATCTAAATGAGAATCGAAGATCTCATTGTTAGTATCGAAGTGATAAAATTTAGGCGAGAATGGACGTCAAACGAAGAAGTTATGAATTTATAACGAAATTTTCTATCCCGGCCTATTAAAAATAAATAATAAAAATAAAGTCAAAATTAGCCGACGGAGTCTAAACAAGAGTTGTAGAGCGTAGTCTCACCTTCACGTGGATATAAAGAACGTCGAAAACGGAGTTCGTATGAAGAAGATATGAATTTTCGAAGTTTATTAAATAATTAATAATTAAATTTAATTATTACATCCGACATTATCCGAAGAGGAGTCACCGGACTCATCCGAAGTACGCCCCGCGTACCCAAGGTATGTCGACACTCGCACTCGAGTTCTTTGGATGACGCATGCGCTTACGAACCAAGGCGTACGCCCCGCGTACTGCGAGGCCTCAGCCCCCTATAAATAGGATGCGAGGGCAGCCAGTTCTTTTGCTATTTTTCTCCCTTCTCTCTCCCGTTTTTCATCAATTTGCGTGCCAGAAGTATCCCGAAGCCCCGGTATTATTCTCGAGCCCCGAAGCAAGTCCCGAGATCCCGAAGATCCCGAGAAGTGCGGTTTCCGAGCCGAAGCTCTGCCCGCGAGAAGTTCGATTTTTGTGAAGATCTTCCAGATCTGCTGAGGATTACTACTTCTACGAGCCGTAGTGCTGTCCGATCATCTTCTGATCAAGTGAGTGTGTAGTTACTTTCTTCTAATGCATATGATGTGCACAAAAGTACCCATTAATTTTAATATTTATAACCTAACAAACTTAGACTAACTATGCACTTATAGGCAGTGTACCTAGTCAGATTACAGTATAGCTTAGGTAAGTCGGGTGTCGATCACAGGGAACGGTGGATCAATTTAATATATCTGATTATAGGTCACACGAAAAGAATAGAAGACATAATTTAATAAACCTCAAACTAATAATTAATTACCCATTCTCGATAAACTAATATGAAAACAAATCTCTTCAGGTACTTTGGTTTAGACACATTCCACCTTAAAAAAACATAGACAAATGCATACACAAATTCATTTATTCATGTTCACCGATTCCTAAAATGATTAGATTCGCGTTCACTATAACTAATCCTTTAGCAAACAAGTTAATTCAAACAGTGATCAATTGATTAAACTAACATGCTTCCTAGTGTTCAGTTCGTATCAAGCATGACTTGTAAATTTAGTTAATTTAAACATTTAATTAACCTCTTGTTGATGGTCATCAAACAAGGCTCACACATTAACTTATTTCTTCCCATGTTAATCCTAGTTTCACATTCGTTATTTCTAGTCTTATAATCTCAATGGTCATCAAAAATCATAAGAGACAAGCAAATCAAGCAGGTTTTCATACAACTTAATTCACTTAACAATTAACAGCAAATAATCATCATTAACACATGAGGATCTTTGAACAAGCTTGACAAGATAAATTAAACACAAATAAATTATTTAACATAACAATTAGTCTAAGAATCAAAACTTCATTCAATCATAAACACAAAGTAAAAGGTTTTTACACCCAAATCAGAAACTAAATACAAAAAGTACCATAAGGAAGTGCTAAACATGGTCACGTTAGCAATCCATATGATTACCGATATGTATCCACTCTCCAATCCTTCAGATCTCTGCTCCCGTTAGCTTAACGGCCTTCCGGCCGCCTTCTAGACCCTTAAAACGGCTTAACAGAAGTTAATTGTCGACTAAATTAGGTTAGAAGTCGAATCCCCCTTTCTGGTTAGCTAAAAATCGACATTTATAATCTTTGTGGCCGACCTTAGTACGCTGGGCGTACTTAGGATTACGCAGCGCGTACTCTGGATAATCACGCGATCAAGTATATCCGATGCAAGCAGGTACGCGGGGCGTAACTTTAAGGTACGCGGGGCGTACTCGCTACCTCAGCACTCTTTTGTTTCTTTTAGCTTCTAAGCCCGGTTTCCGCTTCAATCTCTTCTTTTGTGCTTTATCACCAACAAATAGCTGCAAAACATAATTCAAAGTATTATGAGTACTCTTTAGTTCTAAAATAGAATAAATAAGGCCAAAATATTAAGATAAAGTGCATAAAAATATATATAAAAATACACATATCAGCATAATTATGAAGTATTTTATACGAAATACGTGTTATGTGTATATTTTGTTGTTATGTGTGTGAATGTATATTCACTTTCTTCTATCTTATAGATCTGATCATTTCTCTATGAAATACGTGTTATGTGGGTGTGCCTCATCTGTTATGTGGAAAATGTATTGATTGAGCATGCTATACAGGTTTTGAAACTATGTATAAAAATGTATGTTTTATCTACTAATATGTTGGGTAGAACATGAGTAGATAGTTGGTGTGTAATAAACAGATGAGAGGCCTCGATGTTGTTTTGATCCATTCATTTAGCGGAATTTAGATGATGACCACGGACTTTTCTAGACAATCCAGTGGAACGCTAGCAGGCTTGTAACCTGTAGGTGTTAATGAACTTGGGTGTTCATTCGCTGTATTCCATCCCCCTCATGGTTGCCTTATTTGACTTATATTGCTGAGGAACCCCCGAAGCATGTGTTGTCACCCCGATGAAATATTCTTAGACTAGGTCCCTTGTGTTAGTTATTTTAGGGACATAAAGTGAGAATTACGGGAATGGGTAATTGGGTTATTGTTGGTTGATGAAAATTAATTTAATTATTTATTGTGGGTTGAAAACCCTATATGCTCACCAGGCTCCCAAGCCTGACCCACTCAGTTTTATTTGTATTACAGGAAGTGGCGTAAGGGCATAAGATGGATGAACCATCAAGTTGTTTTGTTTACAAGTCTGTATGTGTATATATTTGTTGAATGACTTGTAATGTTATCGTTTATGCTTATTGGTCTGTATCGGAACATGACACCCCGAGTTTTGATTATATAATGAAAATACATTTCTTTTATGAAATGCTTTGGTAAACATTATTTTACCATGTTTTGTTTTTGGGAACAAATTCCACAACTCTTTCAAATCAAAAGGATTTACTCTGAAATTATTTTAAAAGCATAAATGAAAACCGGTCTTTTCTGGCCGAGATTTTGGGGATGTCACATAAACCGAACATCTCTGTCAGAGACTACTGACATTGGCACCCCGTGTCTAGCCACCCCCTATCGTACATTAATGTCCGCCAACTTATCTGCGGATATACTCTCAGAAATCGAATGAAGTGGACACTCTTCGTCAGCCTGTCCACGATCACCCATATGGTTTCCACACCCCTCGCTGTCCTCGGTAACGTCGTGATAGTGATCTCTTCCCATTTCCACATGGGAATGGGTAGCGGTTGTACCTTGCCATGAGGCCGCTGATGTTAGGCCTTGACCTTCCTGCAGGTCAAGCACCGCTCCACAAACCAGGCGATCTCGCGCTTCATGAAGGGCCACCAATAACTCAATCTCAAGTCTTTATACATTATTGTAGCCCCTGGATGTATAGAAAACTTGGAATTGTGTGCCTCCTCTAATATCCTCTGTCTCACTCCTCCAGTCATCGGTACCCACACTCGGTCACACTTTGTCAAAAGGCCACGACTATCCTTAACAAACAAAGGATATTGTCCCCGAATCTGCTATATCTTTCAATTCTCTTTCTTTACTCCCTCGACTTGGGCCTCCTTGATCATATCCAACAATGGAGATATCACCTTCACCCTCATACAAACGTTCCCAATCGGAGACCCCGTCGTCTTGTGGCTCAAAGCATCGCCCACTACGTTGGCCTTCCCTAGATGGTATAGGATCTCACAATCATAATCTTTCAGCACATCTAACCACCTCCTCTATCGCATGTTGAGGTTCTGCTGATCCATCAAATACTTCAAACTCTTGTGACCAGTATAAATGGTGAACCACACTCCATACAAGTAATGCCTCCAAATCTTGAGGGTAAACACCACTGCCCTCAGTTCCAGGTCGTGAGTGGGGTAATTTGCATCATGAGGCTTCAACTGCCTCGAGGCATAAGCTATCACGTGCCTCCTATGCATCGGTACCGCACCTAACCCTGAAATCGATGTGTCACAATATACCACCAAATCATCTAACCCCTCGGGTAGTACTAAAATCATAGCCTCGCATAACCTCCATCTCAGGGTCTCAAAAGCCAACTGTTGATCCGTGCCCCATCGAAATATCACATTCTTCTTGGTCAAGCGGGTCAATGACACAACAATCTTGGAGAAATCTTTGATAAATCACCGATAGTAGCCCTTTAAACCTAAGAAGCTAGGGATCTCAAACACATTCTTCGGTACTTCCCACCGTATCCCACCACATCACTGTCTCAACCTTGGCTGGATCAACCGAAATCCCCTCCTGGTTGATGATGTGCCCCAAAAATTGTACCTCTTGCAGCCAAAAATCACACTTAGAGAACTTGACATACATACTCTCTGCCCTAAGGGTCTCCAATACTTCCCTCAAATGTTGCTCATGCTGCTCCTTGGTCTTAGAATAGACCAGGATATCATCAATAAAAATGATCACCAACCGATCCAGCATCGGTCTACACAAGGGCATTGGGGAGCCCAAACGGCATCACCACAAACTATTAATGCCCATAACGAGTCCTAAAAGCTGTCTTCGGTATGTACTCATCCCGAATCCGCATCTGATGCTACCCCGACCGAAGATCAATCTTGGAAAACCAAGACGCACCCTGCAGCCGATCGAACAAATCATCGATCCTCGGCAACGGATAACAGTTCTTCACCGTTAGTTTGTTCAGCTGTCGGTAATCAATGCACATCCTGTGTGATCCATCCTAAGGATGAGATTTAGAACCGGAAAACCGGAACCGGAATCGGAACCGGAACCGTTAGAACCGGAATATATAGAACCGGTTCCGGTTTCGGGTTTAAAAATTAGCTTTATCCGGGTTCCGGGTAATCCGGGTTTGGTCCATCGGGTCCGGGTAAACCGGGTCTAAAAAACCGGAACCAATGTTTGGAACCAGACCACTTTTAGGGCCGGAAGCGGTTTTTGTGAAACGTTTAAAAGGTGCATATCACATCCGTTTCAATTCTGATTGACATGTGAGTTTTTCCAACATGTAGTTTGGAGTTTCTACATGATTTTAGACTATAAATTTGCTATTTTTGTATTATATTCATTGACTTACAGTCCTCCAAAGTCGAGATATCAAAGATGGAAGTTTTTAGTTTTTCAGTTTTTTTTTTGTATTCGGTGAAAGTTTTAAAACATGCATATCTAATTCGTTTGAAGTCGGATTGACATGTGGTTTTTTTCTAACTTGTAGTTTATAGTTTGTACATGAGTTTAGACTATAATGTTGTCATTTTTGGTTTAACATTCAATGATTTACAGCCCTCCGAAGCCGGGATATCAAAACTGAAAATTTTCAACTTTTCAACTATTTGTTTTTGTACTTTATATTATGTGAAAATGCTAACACATGAAAATCTCATTCGTTTAAAGTCGGATTGACATGCAGTTATTTCCAGAGTGTATTTTAGAGTTTGTACATGATTTTAGACTATAATTTTGTTAATTTTTATTTTATATTCAATGAGTTACAGTCACCCAAAGTCGGGATATAAATATGAAAAATTTCAAAGTTCAACCCACTAAGTAGTAATAATTACCAAAAATTTCCAATTTTTCCGGGTCTAAACCCACTTTATCCAGTTCCAACCTACCCACTTTGATGTTTCCCGGTTCTACAAAATCCCGTTAACCGGTTCCGGGTTTTCTGGGTCCGGGTCCATCCGATCCGGGTTTGGACCCACTTTCATCACTAATCCATCCTTCTTTTTCATGAACAGGATCAGTGCTACCCACGGGGAACTACTCGGATGGATGAAACCTCAGTCTAGCAGCTCTTGAAGCTGCGTAGATAACTCCTGCATCTCAGACGGTGCTAACCGGTATAGTGCCTTCGCTATCGGGGTGGGACCCGACACCAAATCGGTGTGAAACTCCACTTGCCTCTCCGGAGGCACTCCTGGTAACTCTTCGGGACAGACATCCTAAAATTCTTGTACTACTGGCACACTGAACACATCCGTTGTGGTCTCAACCCTCGTATATGAGATATAAGCCAGAAATCCCATACACCCCTGCTATAGAAATCTCCTAGCCCTCGCAGCCGAGCAGAGTGTTGGTCCTTGCGAGGCCCTCTCACCATGTATAACCAGTTCTCACCCACTTAGGGTTCTAACCCTCACCAACTGGCGCTCACAATCAATCATGGCCTCGTTGGCCCCCAACCAGTCTATCCCGATAATCACCTTTAGTACCCGCAACAGTATCGGAACTAGATCAACACAAAACCTTTCTCCAATCACATTTAGGACACAGTCCTGATACACCCTCATTGTGCTCACGGTGCGATCATCCGCAATCTCAACCTCAAGAGGGGAATCTAAAGTCCCTGGTGCAACCTAAAACTTCTTACTAAGTGCAAGAGATACAGATAATCGGGTAGCCCCCGAATCGAAAAATACGTGAGCAGACATACCATTAACCAAAAAGGTCCCTATACATAAGCATGATATACACATAAGCAATGCAAATAAATAAATAAAGAGCAGGTAAACAAGTACATACCAACCATGACGTCTGGTTCTGCTAGAGCCTCCTCGGTGGTCAACTGAAACATGCAGCTCCTCACCGTCGGAGCATCCGCCTTTGCAGGGCAGCCATCTGTGATCCTCATCATGGTGGGTGCGGGCGCCACCACTGCTCCTCCCCCTCCCTACAACCTCAGATAATCAGACTTTTATGGCCAGTTTGGTTGCATTGGAAACAAATCAAGCCTTTCTTGGGGCAATCTTTGCTCGCATGGTCCTGCTGATTACATGTAGAACATGTTAGACCCGTACCCCGACAAACTCCACCATAAGATCTCCCACACTTGGCACACCGGCCACATCTCTGCTGGCCCCTACTCGATGAATCTGAGGTCTTAGGCTTTTTAGCCTAACCCACTGCTGTCTGAACGTGCTCAGGCTTCCGCTTGCCACAAAGTTCCAACTCCATCTCTCGTTCATGGGTCTTCTCCACAATCTCATTCAGGGTTTTGCACCCTGTAAAGCTCACAAACTCTCGGATATCATCTCTCAACATAGAATGATATCTCTTCTACCTCATATCCTGATCCATAGCGTACTGTGGGATCAACAAAGAGCATTCCCAAAACTTGGCGGTGATCATCGCCACAGTCTCGGTGGTCAGCTGAAGGTCATGAAACTCCCTCACAAGTCGTTGCTCCTCAATAGGTGGTTCAAACTCTGCATCAAATCATCAAACAAACTTGGCCCACATCATCTCATACACACCGACTGCTCTCACCTAACTAGTAACCTCACCCCACTAGTCTAAGGATTTGTCCCTCAGCATATAAGATGCAAAGCCCACCTTTTCCACATCCGGGAAAGAGCTCATGCGCTGGGCGTTCTCGATATCTGCCACCCAGCATTGGCTAACAATGGGGTCCCTAACCCTGAAAAACTCCAGCGCCCCACACGCCTTGAACTCCCGGAATGAGGGAGTTCGGGTCCCAACCTGACCCCCAACAATCTCAGCTCTGAATTCCTTGAGTCTCTCCTCCATAATCTCCATCATACTCTCCTTGACCATCCCAAAGATGACTGGGGTGGCGTCAAGGATGCCCCTCATAACCTCGGTTACAATAAGCTCGTGCAGCCTCTTATCAATGATATCGGTAGTGTTGCCTGATCCCGCCCCGGATCCAGATCTCGATCCTGATCCCCCAGTCCCATGTCATGTCACCACCATACTGTACTGCAATACCATAAAACATAATGATCAGGTTATCCATAACAAGGATCATTCCGCACCGGTTCTCCTTAGATCTCCCAGGTCTAACACTGGTTCGGGTACAAGTCCTGTGCTTTTAGTAGCACGAGCCCAATACTACCTTCCGCACCTACCCGTACCTTTCCCCAATCCTCTACCTGATAACCAATTCATCCCAAAATAAACCATATCCCACGGGCTACCGCATACATCAAATCCCAAGTCACCCTAAGATTTTCTCTACTCATATCAATCAGACCAATCATAACAGGTTGCCTTTATGCATGCAAATTATACATAGAAAAGGATTAAATAAACTTTCGAATAAAAGATTCTATCCTAAGACCACAACTAGACAAGGAATTGGAATTAAGGTCAAATCCATCATTCTAAGGCTATAAGCTCCTAACCGTATACAATTTTTAAAGCATATACATAGCAAGTTCCATACGATTATCAAAGCTCAAATATATGTATAACAAGGGTAACACCTTGGGGAACTACTTACTTGGCTCGGCTGATCACGCGCGTTGCAATCTCATATTTTCCTTTCTTTTAAAGCCTTTTATTTTATTTTTGAAAACAATTTTACCATTTCCATAGTTTGAGTCCCGACACCCCGAGAGTGTGCCTGAATCCCTTAAACCAAGGCTCTGATACCAACTTGTAATGACCCAATTTTCAAAAGAAAATTTTCTATTTTTAATCAATCAAATACAATTCCATAAACCATGAAATCCCAAAACAATTGTTTTTAAACCCACATCCATTACAACTTTATTTAAAAACATCAAAGTGTCCCATAAAACATCAGTGAGAGAGTTCACGCCGCACCATCAAGCCTTGCCTGTTCCCTTGGGCTCAGATGTACCTGAAACAAATCCATAAACTGTAAGATAATGCTTAGTGAGTTCCCCAGAGCATACCGCCAATACAAATCACATATCACATATCATATTAGCCATAAAGCTACATATACCATATAAGGCATGCATACAACATATATGAATACCCTGGAAACCCTCCAGGGTCTTACTCCAGGTGCCTCGGGAACCACCCGAGGTCTTAGCCCAAGTATGCCCTTGAAACCCTCCAGGGTTTTACTTCGGGTTCCTCGGAAACCCCCGAGGTCTTAGCCTACGGGCCTCGGGAACCCCCCGAGGTCTTTATTGAGGATGCCTCAGAAACCCTCCAAGGTCTTATACCTAGGTGCCTCGGGAACCCCCCGAAGTCTTTCATGCAAGTGTCACAAATAACAAGCATATCACATATTCCATAAGACGCTATCACATCACACAACAATTAATGGGCCGGACTTGGTGCCTTAGACACATTGGTATGGTGAGGAGACTCACCTTTTGTCTAAAGAATCTGAAGGTTGTTCTCCTGACAGTCTGTAACCAGCCACACCGAATAATGACATTACCCAATGTTAGAACTTCACACAATCAATGGAAAACCCAAACTTCAAGTCCTTCCGTAAGGCCCAAATATTCTTCCTTTGATAATGGGCCCAAAGTCCATGTCCATAAATCATTAATGGGCCTCATGGCCCAATAAGGCCCAACTATAACATCAATGGCTCAAAACAGATAAGTTGGCCCACCAACCCCAAAGCACAAGCAGGCCCAATGACCAATTGAGGCCCAACAACTCAAAGGCCCAAAACGGATGCAAGCCCATCTGTCGTGCGTACGCTTAGCGTACCACCCTGGTACATGCAGCGTACTGAGTCTTTGGGCCTTACGCGCTTTGTACGCCAGGTTACGCCCAACGTACTAACAAATTAAGCACTTTCTCCATTAAGTGCTTAATACTCGATTCTCTCACGTCCAAACGTTAGATCTAAGCTTATTATGACGGCCTAGGGCATAAAGTTGGCAAATTTATGCCTTTGCATGTCTCATATGTTCCCAACATCCCCATTAAGACCTTTTTAAGGGTCTTAACCCATTCATGAGGTCAAAACACCCACCAATACTTCATTTTTATGCTATAAATGGACCAAGGGACCTCAGATCTAACATTTCCATCCTCTGGAGTTGCCCAACTCACAAGAGGGGATCCAAAACCAACAAAGAGAACAAAACTAGATAACCCTAGCTAGATCTAATGATTAAGGTGGAAAGGTCCAAGCTTTATACCTCCAGAAGCTCCTCAAGGTGAACTAGGTGTAGACTCTTGAAGCCCAATGTCACTCCAAGCTTCCTTGAATGACACTAAAAATGGCCACTAACACCCTTTCTAAGCTCAAAATGGTCTCACAAGCTCTCTTTGGAGTAGAAGAACGAACTAAGGCTATGGAGGCTCTCTAGGGTTAAGTCCAAGAGACTTAAGGACGTTTAAATAGACCTTAAGTCCGGAAATTAGGATTTTAGATGTTTGTCACGTACGCCCAGCGTACGTGCCGCCCCTCCGCGATCCTCCTTGCAAAGTACACTTAGCGTACCCATAAGTACGCCCAACATACTTAAGGGACTTATTATGCTATAATTAGAATTCTTCAAGGTCTTCAAGGTAATACCTGATTTGGAGTGTTACATCGGAGAAGTAAAAGCTTTTGGTTTGAAGTCTTGCCTACGATCTTCCTGATCTTCAGTAGATATTAATGTGAGTTAAGCTACGCTTACTGGGATTTTAGGGTAACTTATATGTATATTTTTAGCCGTTATTAAGTATATGTAAGTACCAGATCAATCATTAATTCAAACTAAATATTCTGACTGGTCTACTTATGAGAGAGGTATCTAGAATGGGCACGTTGTCTTGGTTGTTTGATTTATTAAAAGTTATATGCCAAAATGATCCTGCCTCCCAACTATCATGCATGGCTAATCCTTATTTGATTGCCATGAAAGTATATTTTGAGTGAGTGAAGGATCAAAGTTCTACCAGATTGTCATAGAAATTAATAAGTTATAATATTATTGGTTAATACTTAATAGACGTGTTACCCACCAGTTGGATTGCCAGAAGGATATATGAGCTAGTAGAGTAGAGATGATAATATAGTCTTTATGTGCCTAATGTCATTGTACTAAAGTTATTTAGATGTGGTTAGGATGTAGTGTGCTATTAGGCTATTATTTTCTATAAGACTGATAGTCTTTTTAGGTCATTTCTTGTAATTTTATCTATTATCTGGCATGTTACGGGCTGAGGCATTCCCGCTTCCTGCGAAAGGCTAAGATGCGGGCGAACCAGTTTATGTTGAAGGCCAAGGGTGAGTTGATGGAAATAGAAACTTAAGCGATTGTGAATCTAATGGAAATATCAACTCAAGCAATTGTGGTCCTAGATACTCAAAAGGTGAGGTGATCGAAATAGAAACTTAAGCGATTGTGAGCCTAATCAATGACAATAGCAACTTAAGAAATCATTAGCCTAGATACTCGATATATATATATATATATGTGTGTGTGTGTGTGTGTGTGTGTGTTGTAGTATATGGTTTTTTAGGAACTCACTAAGGTTCGTGTAGTTAATTTTAAATGTTTTCAGGTATTTCTTAGGTTTGTGAGAAAGGTAAGGCTTGACTGTACACACGCATATTCACATCATGTTTTCCGTATAATGTAACTATACTTTGATATATTTAAATAAATACAAATGAAAATTTTATGCTGAAAATAGGGACGTTACAACGGATTTCAAGGAAGAAATCCAATTTAAGTAGGGGATAGTTGTAACATCTAGTTTTGGGGATGTTTCTAATTTCGGGATATCAGGTCATAATTTGATCAAGTAAAAGCCTTGGGATTCAAGGGAATAAATTTTATAACTTATTAGTGATGGGTTTCATAGGTTATAAAATTCATGTACAATGTGGAAAATAACACTTAACAATTAAGGGTACATGCAAACTATTAAGGACCTAGTCTTCACATTAAGGCAACATACTATAAACTACAAACCCTAAAACAATCCTACTATTATCGAAAATCATAAATTAGGGTTACATACCTTTTTCATTGTTATTATAAACAATTTATTTGATTCCTTCCTTGTTGTCTTCAGAAAGCAAGCACCAAAAGTATGATGCCTCTAATGGCTCACTCCTAACACCCTAAAAACCCTATGTGTGAGGAGAAAGAGTAAGGAGAAGGAGATTTCATTCATAAGCCTCTTAGAAAGTTTTTGTACGAAATAATGAGCCAATGTGTCCTATTTATAGTTTAGGTAACATGCAAATGAATCCTTAATTGAATTAATTAAATAATATATTTAATTCCAGTTCAAATTCTTTCCTTATCTACAACCACGAGGCTTCCACAAATCCCAGGAATCCCTCCAAAACCATCCATACCATGGATGGTTCTAGAATTGATTCTTTTGTTCAACTATTGAACAATTTCAATTCACCAATTACACATTTAATTAATTCCAATTAAATCTAGATTAATTCTGATTAATAACTAATCAATTCTTATTGATTTCATATTATTTTTTTAGTCGTATAAATTTACAAATCAATTATTTAACTACAGATCTCACATTAATTTATTAATCACATAATGAACTAACATATCAATTATCTATTTCTAATTAATATATTAATCATATAATATATTAACAAGTCAAATTTCTTTTTCTCCTAATATAATTCATAGCTATTTATGGTTATAAAGGGAACCCAAAAAGGTCTTTGCTTTTAATTACAAGAATATATCAATTTAGTTATGAGCTTAGACACCTTAATCCAATAGCCTCCCACTTGGATAAGTCTATAAATACAATTTCAAGTATAACCTTGAACCAAACAATAAAGTGTGATTTCCAAAGCCACTGTCGAACTTCGATTCAAATCAAGTGTTGGCCCTAAGATAAGTGATCAAGTATTCATTCGTTCTACAAGATAACATATGAATAGATTCATGGATTAAATGATCTACCTCATGTTCATTTTTTTAATTCTCAGTCTTTGATTTTATGATCAAATTCATACTACAAAATCGAACGCATTAATTTATTCCGGACCAGACCTGGTTCTTATAGATCAACTCAAATCATTGAGGGGCCCAAAGATATTGGTTTTCCTGTTAAGGAAAAAGGAACAAATAAACTTCGACTACATAATTATAAACTTTACTCATTAAATCCTACATGACACTAAGTTTTATAACATCAGGTTACTGATGCGTTTACGCAACACCAATGCACAACTGACTTGCAAACTACAACTTATGTATCTCCTTTGAAGAATAGTAGATGTTATCATCTTAGAATTACTTGTGATTGTATCCATGAACTAATGTCTAAGTGTTGATTTAGCTAATACTCAAAATCTCTATTTTCTAAGTACCTCTGAATATTGCATCAATCTCTATCCAATGTCCAATCCTTATGAACAATCTACAAATGATTCATGATAATACTAATTCACTACCCACTCTTACAAGTATGACCAACTGTGGGTTTTTTGAATTTTGTTCAAATTACTTAGGGAAGTAAACATGTAAAGTGAAACACAATAATAAACTAGTTAACTATGGCATCATACCCCTTGAATATAGATAAAACCCTATTATTTAATCACCATAACAATTACAGATTTATTCGTTGTATATTGTTTCATGTAATCAACTAACCACTTGAATAAAATAACATCATTCATTCCATGTTATAAGCATGTATATTATGCCTCTCTATTGTCCTTCCTTTATGAATAAACCAACTAGACATTACTCCAACGATGCTCATTTTACAATTCCAAATTCTTATCATTATCTAAGATGTAGTAGAATTCCACCTTTACATTCATTGAATTTTTATGATGTTGAGGTTCTAAAGTCAAATAGGTTGAGCCTTCGATATTGCAGCATGTTCCACAAAAACTTGTTACTCAGAAAAATTCCATGATAACAAAGTCTCAAATTCAAGGTACTCTCCTTGAATACTTCTCTTGCATCAAAGCTCCCAACTCACATGTGGATTTTATAAGCATCTACCATTATGGAAACATTTCCATATTCCCATATGACCATCAACTCTGACCAAGAATCATCTCATTCCAAAACGTGTCACTATGGTCCGTCCTAAATAATATTATACTTCTGACTATCCACAAGCAACCAATCTTCGGTAAAACCTTATAATGTTATTAACAGTTGTTTAACAACTTTAGTCACATAAAATTCTAATCATTTTCTCACAATTCTTGAAGCATTTTTGAAAATTGGAATAAGAGAATATTATTGCGTATGTGATTGATCCTATATCCAAAGGATACGAGAATCGACTCATCATTACCTGTACAAGGATTCAACATCTGTTCAACTTCTTGATATAATATTTTCATATAGAATCCCCTATGTTGATACCTTTCAACATGATACCTTTGTCTTCGAAGTACTTGTTTCTCCAATGAAGTTTGTACTTGGTTCCAAGGAATTTGCATCATCCTTCTCATTCAATTCGCATCATCCTTCCCATTCAATCGTATTTTTTCAACATAAATTCTTAACATAAGTTGCTGAAAACTCATGTCATCAGTTAAGTGCTTAAGATGTAATTTGAAATTCTTCCAAGAAGGGGAAGTTTTTCAATGATTGAACCAACAAGAAAGTTAGAGTTTATTCTCATACCTTCAACTTCAAGATCATGAAATATTACTTGAAGTTCCTCCACTTGTTTCAGGACAGGTTAGGTATCTACCATCTTGAAATTCATGAAATTTCCAATCACGAATTTCATGGAACATGCCACTTTTTTTTGTATTTCTTTTCCAATGATTATCATATCTCTCTTGAAATAGTGATGGTAGAGTATATATCATATAGGTAATCATCCAAGGCATTTAGAATATAATTTCTGCAATTATATTCATTTTTCTTCCAGGTTTTCATAGTCCTTTGATTTTCTACACATTAGGTTGCAGTGCATAGATTTGTCCCTTCAACAGTGGTCACACCAGTAGGACGGGAAAGAGAATCATCAGTGATAAAATTGGAAACATGAAGAGTTGTCAAGTAAAAAATATCTTTTTGTTGCCATCTTTGAAAATTTGAGCCTTTGAATTTGTCAGGCTTTTCCATATGTGATTTGATGATGTTTTACTTGACAACTCTTCATGTTTCCAAAAATATAAGAAGAGTGTGTGTATTTCTCCATGTTGCCATCTTGATCCTTGAATTTTAAAAGTATAAGAAGAGTGTGTGTATGTTTGTAACCCCAAACCAGAATTTTAGTGATGTATTTATAGGCTTCATATTGACAGTCAGTCAATCCCAACCAGATGTTCAAATCGAAATTAACTACTAATTAACCATCTAACAAATAATTAATAATTAATAGTGTAACACCCCGACTCCCAGGTATAAGTTTTAAAGCATTATGTACATGTTTATGGACCTACTCGATGAGTTGGTTGCCCTAACTCGGCGTGTAGAGGCGGGTTAGCCCGTGTGGATTATTGGAACTACTCGACGAGTCGGAGGACCCTGACTCGACGAGTAGGAGCTGGAAAATGAAACCCTAATTTTTACGATTTGCACCGTTTTAAAGGACCTTAAGTCCTTACCTCCAGTCCCTTACCACCTTTTGACGGACAGAAGAAACCCTAATTAGTCTAACCTTGTTCTTGAGTGTTTGAGAGGCTAAAGTGTGCTTTTGGTGCTTTTGATTGAAGAAGCTTGGAGTTTTAGAAGCTTGGAATGAGAATAAGAGGGTAAATCAAATATCTACATTGTCTTGGCTTGCATTTAAATGTAAAAAGCCTCGAACATTGTCTTTCATTTATTATATCCCTTCTTAAGTAAGAATATGAGCATTTTGGTGCAAAAATGGAGTTATTTTCGGATTTGAGCTTGTTACAAGGTGATAGTTTTAGATCTGGACTCTTTTAGGCCTTTATGGACATAAAGCCTCAAACTTTATTAGGCTTTGGCTCTCCTTCATGTCCAAAACCTTCTTCTAAGGCTAGTTATAAGTGTTTTAGCTTCATGGAGCTTTTCATGCATGTAAAGTTAGTAACTTTACATGATAATCACACCCTAGGAGCCTAGATCTACAACTTGGAGGCTGGGTTTCATGAAAAAGCATTTGTATGATAATTAGACTGAAGGGACTCGACGAGTTGCATGGTCAACTCGACGAGTCCGATGAGGATTGGTCGTTGTTAGTTTCTGTATGGACTCGGCGAGTCAGTGAGATGACTCGACGAGTCAGTTAGGTTTTTTCCCAACTTTTGGACACACATGGTCTTGACAAGTTGTCTGGAAACTTAGCGAGTCAACTAGGGTTTTCACTATTTCTCAAGTTTTGGAAGGACCCAACGAGTCAGTGAGCCGCACTCGGCGAGTTGGGTCAACATGGACTGTTGACCTTGACCGTTGACTTTGATTTTGATGAAATGTTGACCAGTTTAACTTTTGGGGGTATTTTAGTAAATTGGGAATTTATGGAAGTGGTTTTATGGTGAATATAGGTGGCGGAATTCATGGATGTGATTCAAGAGTTAAATTTATCACTACAGTTCGACATTTGTGTGGTGACTTATCCTCACTATAGTAAGGGGTCTAGGGCACCAAGGTCAGCCATTGGATTGATATCCTAGTAATTATTGATATGCTGAGTGTGAGTTAGATATGCTTGTTAGTCCAATATGCTAGTCTGGTAGATCTCCAGGACTACTTGTGATATTGTATGATTATCTGTATGAACATTATCTGTTACACGTCGACATGTTATTTAGGTAGGGTTGAGGTTGTACTACTCCGTGTGGTGATCAACAAACCCTAGAGTATGCAAAATATGAGCTGAGGGACAGGGAGGCATGCTAGACTCATACTGAGGATTCCTAAGCATTCCAGATATGAGCTGAGGGCCAAGAGAGCGTACCAGACTTGTACTAAGGGCTAATCATTTCGTTACAGTCCTAGGACTGAGGGAGCAAGCCAGATATGACATGTGGGCCTGTAAGACAAGCCAGACTCGTACTGTGGGATCAGGAGTGATCTAGTCTGTAGAGTTGTGGACCCATTACATGCTGTTATTATGCATATTATTTGTTATGTATCGGTATTTTGGGGGAACTCACTAAGCTTTGGGCTTACAGTTTCAACTTTGGTTTTAGGTACTTAAGATGATCGCAGGAAGGCGAAGGCGTGATTGTACAACTCCTCACATTTTATGATTTTGATTTCTGGGATACTTTGTTATGAAAGTATTTTGAAAACACTTTGTAACAATTAATGGTTTTAATTAGTTAAAAAGATTTAAATTGGTCTGAATTTTATGGAAGTTACAAGTTAGTATCAGAGCCTTAGTTTGAGTGAATTAAAGGAACACTCGTGTGAATCCAGTCTCAAACTAAGGAAAAGATATTCAAAATGGTTTTCAAAATAATTAAAGGATGATGCAGAGTGGACGATCAATCAGAGCCAATAAGTAGACCCCAAAATACAATGCGGTTATTTGATATTGAGATATGTTAGAACAACATGCTAGTACTAGGCTAGGGATCTTTAGGAGTTGCATGATAGATCTGTCTGATTATATGATGCCTGGTAGCCTAGAGTTTTCCTTTTATGAAATTGACACCATTACTGTAGTTTCTCAGTGTATGCATCATAGGTTGTACATAATTAAGATCTTATAGCCTGGGAATATTTGGTTTAGCTTTATTTCTTGTTCCTCATCTGGTTGTTGGCTTAGAGTAGTACCGAGTATTCGAATGTCTATAGGGTCCAACATTATTTATGGCTAGCATCCACTAGTGTTGCAGGGTTGGTGGGAGTTTCATGGACGGTTGAGTTGTGCGGGGTCAGTAGGGCAGTTATGAGATAGTTAGCCTTCCTCTAGGAGTAAGGATTAAGCGATCACCATGCATATGTATATTTTTAGGGTGTTGTGATGATACTTGAGAAAAATATGGGTAGGTATGGAAGGTAGTATGGGCCCGAACTATTGAAATCATAGGACCCATACTGTAGCAAGGAGGTCACAACCGACAGGGTTTAGTTGGGAGTTGGTTTCCTTTTATTTGTGTGGATTATCTGATATCTTCCAGGTGTATTTTCAGTATGGTGGTTACGAGGCATTTTGTGATTAGATCTGGATCGGGATCAGGGCAGGGCGGTCATGATGCCCCGACAATGCCCGAGACTATCAGATAGGGTGGGACAGTGTTGACAGAGGATCGTTTCAGGGAGATCATCCGCAAGGAGGTGGTCGAGATTGTCTGGGGTCAGATTTCGGAGATGTTTGGGTCTATTAAGACCGCCATGATGAAGTATTTCGATGACAAATATGCAGCCCTTGTTGAGATGGGTGTCGCAACAACTACAACCGTTGTAACAACGATAGGGGGAGGAGCCAGTTGGGGCTTTCAGTACCAGGACTTCGATAACCCGAATCCCCCGACATTTGATGGGACTCATGATCCGATCAGAGCCATGAGTTGGTTATCTAATGTGGAGGGTTGTTTCTTCACGTGCTCATGTCCTACTGACCAGAAGGTCAGATACGCCCTGAACGTGATGAGGTCCAGGGCAAAGGACTGGTGGAAGTTGATGATGGGGTCTTAAACTGAAAATCAGATATTGGTGGTTACTCGAGAGCAGTTCAGTGATATGTTCTGCGCTTGCTACATCCTACGAGTCGAGTGGGAGCGGTTTGCTCAGGAGTTTTTGGAGTTGAGACAGGATGGTGAGATGGTGACGGAGATCACCCGTACGTTCATGGAGAGGGCGATGTTATGCCTGAAGTTTGCTTTTGAGCAGAGTCAGATGACACGTTATCTGAGCATGCTGAAGATTGACATTTGTCAGTTTGTTGCTACCCAATGATGTAATACTCTACTAGAGTTACAGGAAGCTGCTAGGCGGCGTGAGTTAGAGATTGAGTTATGGTTATGGGAGCAGAGGTAGGCCTCGACGCAATCACAGCCGGTGCCAAAGCGGTCCAAGACTGCTGATTCTAGGACTGGAGGTTAGCACAGCCACACTTGTGGAAAGTGAGGAAAGGGTCCTTCTGGGCTTTGTCGATCAGGTAGCGGGCACCAAAAGTATGGAAGGGAGGGGAATTATGTGAAGGATTATCGCCAGTCCTCCCCGGTTCCAAGTGTGAGGATATATTACCACTGTGATCAGATAAGCCGGCGTAGGCTCCCGCGCCAGCTACACTGAAGATTATTGATGGGAGTCAGGGTAGAGCAGCGCCCCTGAGGGCCCAGGGACGTTCCTTCCAGCTTACAGCAGGAGGAGGCTAGAGTAGCACCAGACGTGGTTGCTGGTATGTTTCTATCCCTTATCTTACTGATTATATCTGTTTTATGCTTATATGTATGTACCTGTGACTAGGTACGTTTTTAGTTAACTCCTTACCTGCTTTTGTATTATTTGACTCGGGGACGAGTAGGTCGTTTGTCTCTCAAACATTTAGTAGGGAGTTCGGGTTGCCAGTAGGAGAGCTAGAGTGTTTGTTGCGAGTCTTTATCGCCAACGAACACGAGATTTCTGCTTCTTTAGTTTATCGGGGATATGTGTTGGAGATCTTCGGGTTGTCTTTCCTGATAGACTTGATTCTGATTCCCATAGGGGATGTGTGTGTGTGTGATCATATGTATGGACTGGATTAGTCGCTTCGGTGCCATGATCGACTGCGAGGGTCAGCGAGTAGTAGTTCGAACCTGAAGTGGGGGAGAGCTGATTGTCTAGGGTAAGGGTACTGAATTACAATCAGGGTTTTGTTCAGTTGCCAGGGCTCGACAGTAAATTCAACATGGGCGTGCGGGTTATTTACCGTACGTGGTGGATATGCGGGTGTAACAGCAAGTTCTGAAAGTACCCGGTTGTGGTCTCGGAGGCCTAGGGTAGAGGCGATTCGGTCTTTTATTTGTCTTGGGTCTTATTCAAAAGTTGTTAGGCTTGGGGGTGTGGCTAGGAGCGTAGGGTTTCCCACCACATTTTCGTGAATATAAAGTTCGTCGGAAACAGACTTAGAATGAAGGAGTTATAGCATTTTGAAGTTATTGGCAATATTGGTCCCTAATGGAGAAAAGTGGCAAGAAGGTACCATGCATGCAAGGTGGCCAGCACGGAAGTATGCCCTGTGTAAGCTGGGGGTACGCCTGGCGTAGAGAAGTAAGTGGATGCGGGCGTGGGAGGGGTTCGCCAAGCGTACGAGAAGTACGCCCAACGTACGTTCAGAGTTCCTAAACCCTAATTTTGGGGCTAAGCACTATATAAAGAACATAATGCTCTAAATATTAGCCTCCCTCTCACTCTTAGATAGCCAACACGAAACCCTAATCCTTCCTTGAGTGTTCTTGGAGATTATGAGGCCATTAGAGAACATTTTGGTGTTGTGAAGCCATTTTCCAAGCAAGTGAAGAGAAAAGCAAGGTGGTGGTTCCAAGGAGAAGCTGTAGATCCGAGATTGTTGTTCCATTTCAGATCACCTTATAATATATAGCCTTGAACTTTCCTCAAGTATGCTTAGATCTAGTTTAGTGATGTTTTGGACCATTTTGGTCCCAAGTATAGAGCTTTATGGTTCAAATTCAATTCCAAGGCTTAGAGTTGCCAATGTCAGTGCTAAATGAGTCCCTAAGGCAGAAAGTTGCCATCTTGGACGTCTTATTGGGTTCATGCATCAGTTAAGATCACTTTATTGAAAATAGAATGCCATTTTGGAGTTTGGGCTTATTAGGGTCATGTAAAGTCACCAAGTTAATGACTTTATTGATTAAGACGTTGAAGAGGACTTGGATCTGTGATTATAGCCTTTGGAATAGAGTATTAAGTGCTTAATGGGAAAAGTGACTTAACAGATAAGTACGTTGGGAATACATGTAGGTATGCGCATCGTACACACCATGCAGCCTGTATGCTTAGTGTACAGAGGAGTACGCCCCGCGTACTCATCAAATATGGGCTTGACGTGTTTCCGGCCTTAGATTGGGCCATATATTGGATTTTAGTTCCTTGGGCCTTAGTGGGCCATCAGAAGTCAGATAATTTGGGCCAAGAATATGTTTGTGCTTAAGGTAAGGCCCAGTAGAGGGATTGAGCCCAATTTAGCAAATTGGGCCATTAGTGGGCCACTAGTGGGCTTGGGAAGCCTACCTAGTGTTGGGCCTTTTTATATTAGGGTTTTGGGCCTTAGATATGGACTAAGTTGGACTAGGGGTAAAATGATCATTTTACCCTAAGGAGAATTATTGGTTTGGATTAATTGTTATTTTGGGTAATGGTAGTTCGGGAAGTTGAGAGATCAACAATTTAGAGATCTGCCAGGTAGCAACGAGAGGTTTATCCGCAGGATTCTACCATCAGCTTGTGAGGTGAGTTTTCTCCAGTAGGAATGGGTTGAAGGTACCAATGTTGGCCCGTTTATGTATGTTAGTGTATCCTAGATATAGATCTGATGTCGGGGTTAGCCCGATGTAATTTATATGTTCCGGATTTTGGTCTGATGTCAGGCGTGGCCCGAGGAAGGTCCATATATATGTTTCCGAACTACGGTTCGATGTCGGGTGGTACCCGAGGAAGGAATGCATGTTTAGTTATACTTGTTGTCTTTGTGATACTTGTATGTGCCTGGTAGAGAGATGAGTGTGGAGGGGGGGATCGTATCTCATCACTAGCTGTGACATCCCCATTTTTACGGCCAGAAAAGACCGATTTGTTTATGCTTTGTTTGAAAATCAGAGTAACCATTTAAAACCTCGGGATGTCATCTTCGATGCAAATCAAAAGCATAAACAGAACAACATAGGCCTTACAACATTTATTTGTAATGACCCAATTTTCAAAGAAAAATTTTCATTTTAGAATAAGAAAACATATTCCCAAACATTAAGAAACCCAGTTATAATTGTTTTCAAAACATAATTCAAATACAACTTTTACTACAAACATCAGAGTGTCCCATAAAACACCTTTGAGAGAGTGCATGCCGCGCCATCACGCCTTGCCCTTTCCCTTGGGATCAGAAGCACCTGAAACCATAAACAAATCTGTAAGCACGAAGCTTAGTGAGTTCCCCAGAGCATACCCCACACCCAATCCATATAAAATGTTAGCTATAAAAACTACCTTTATTGCATGACACGTAACAATTAGTTATAAAGCTAACTTTACCACATAATGTATATCAATTAGCTATACAAGCTACCTCTACCACATAATACATATGAAATATCTATAAAGTTATCTTTACCATAGCCACAAAGGCTATCTCTACCCTTAGCCATAAAGGTTATCTCTACCTTTAGCCCTGAAGGCTATCTTTATCACTAGCCCTGAAGGCTATCTCTACCAATAGTTGTAAAAGCTATCTCTACCAAATATCAATGCATAACAATGCCACACACCTCTACACAACATCTACACCAACTATCATAAAATGGGCCGGCCATGGTGCCTTAGATCTATTGGTATGGTGAGGAGACTCACCTCGAATGCTAAGGCTTCCTAAAGAAATCCTTAGCTGCTGCCCTATCCACTTTCTGAACCATCAATACCGATCAATATACCCAATTAGGAACTGGATCCCATACCATAATCCTTAATCGATGCATGGGGTAAAATGACCATTTCACCCCTCGCCCAGTATGATCCAACACTAAGGCCCAAAACCCAAAACAAAACTCAACAATAAGTAGGCTTTCCAAGCCCACTAGTGGTCCACTAATGTCCCAATTTGATTAATTTGTCCCAAACCCTCTAATGGGCCTTAGCCAAAGCCAAAACATATTCCTGGCCCATAACATCTGACTCGTGATGGCCCACTGAAGCCCAAAGACCCAAAGTCCACTGCTTGACCCAACCAGAGGCCCAAAACACTACAAGCCCAAAACTGATGAGTATGAGGGGGGTACTCCTATGTACGCTAAGCGTACTGACTGAAGGTGGTATACGTTGCGTACCTGCATGTACACCTAGCGTACTCCTCTGTTAAGCTACTTTTCCATTAAGTGCTTAATACTCGGGATTTCAACATCAAAGTTCAGATCTAAGTCAATTAAGACGTCTTAAGGCATAAAGTTGGCAACTTTATGCCTTTGCATGCTCCGTATGCTCCCAACAACCCATTAAGACCTTTCCAAGGGTCTTGATCCGTGGATGAGGTTAGAATACTCATCAATATTTCATATTATGAAGTAGATGGACCAAAGGACCTTAGATATACTCTTCCTAAGCTCTAGAGTTGCCCAACTCCCAAGAGATAGTCTAAAAGCTCATAAGAAACACCAAACAAGCCCTAATTTAGATCTCAAGCTATAAGATAACAAGGTAGAAACTTTATACCTTCTGAGACTTGCAAATAAGTTGGAGAACCTGGATTTAAAAGCTCTTCCCTGATCAGTGAGACTCCAAGATGATCATTCCTCTTCAAGAACACCAAGATGCACTCTAAGATAGCCTTACATGCTCACCCTCTCACAATTAGGGTTTGGGTTTCGAAGAGGGGTATAAGGATGAGAAAGAGGCTGACCCTAGAGGGTGTAATGTTCTTTATGTAGTGTGACACCCTAAAAATTAGGGTTTAGTGACTCTGGGCATATGCTGGGCGTACGTCTCCAACACCCACAACCATTTACTCCATCTACGATGGGCGTACTATTGTGTTGGCCACCTTGCATGCATGGGATCTACTTGTCACTAATTTCCATTAGGGACTAAAATTGAGAATAACTTCAAAGTGCCATAGCTCCTTCATTCTAAGTCTATTTCCTATGAAATTTATGTCCACGAAAAGGTGTCAGGAAGCCCTATGCTCCCATCGACACCTCTAAGTCTAAAACCTTTCATATAAAACCCAGGACCCATAAAAGACCGAATTGCACCAACCCTTTGGTTTCTGAGACCCCAACTGAGTACTTTCAAAACAAGGTGTTACATTATTTATATCTACTGGTCTATAATCCACAATCCCTCATCAAGTCATCCAACTATGCTCTTGTGTGACTACCTGTAATACAAGAAACTGAGTGGGTTAGGCTTGGGATCCTGGTGAGCATATAGAGTTTTTAACCCACAATAAATAAATTTATTAACTTCATAAAACCAAACAAACCCGGTTACTTGTTCCCGTTATCCTCACTTTACAACCCTAAACATCTAACATAAGAGACCTAACCTACGGATTTCCATCGGGGGTGACAACACTGCTTTGGGGGTTCCTCAGCAATTTATGTCAAATAAGGCAACCATGTGAGGGATGGAGTATTGCTGATGAACACTGAGTTCAAATAAACATCTACAGGTTGCGAGCCTCCTAGTGTTCCACTGGACTGTCTAGAATAGTCTGTGGTCGTCATCTATAATCTTCTAGATGACTGGATCATATTAAAAATCGAGGTCTCTCATCATTTTATTTCATCACACACCAACTATTACATATAATTATGTTTTACCCAACATATTTTGTAGATATAAAACATATATACAATTTAAATCATTTAAAAGATGTATAAAAATGTTCATCCAGCATAGACAACAAGTATTAAGATAATATGCACTCATAACACATAATTTGTATAAAATACTTCATATCTATGTGTAAGATGAAATTAATTATGCACTCACTTGTTAAAGTGACGAATCAAAATTCAAACAGCGCTTCGCTTCTTATCAATATGATTTCCTTCAATGAAACCTAATATTGTTACCACTAGATTTTAGTATAATATTTAATGTGACCAATTATTAGTCTAGATTCATCATTAACTCAGAGTCTGTTTCATGGTCTCTCAAGTAAGGAACAACCAGGTAGGATCATATTGGAGGTAGGGTTCGTTTGGTATACGAAGTATACTGTTTGGAAATCCCACTTTAAACACATCACTAAATCACAACCTATACATCATTCCCGTAAGTAGATCAATCAGTATAACGACATTGAATCACTGATAAATGTTATTTATAGGTTCATAATAACGATATTATATTTAATATAAACTATATTTAAAGTCGGGTAGGCGTATCTCACTTGCAACGGATTTTACTAAAAACTGGGCTCCGCTGGACCAATGCTTCTGAGCCGAAAAGCTCTTTTTCTCGAAGCCTTCGGGCATTCCAAAGCTTTCTTCTAGCGCTATGGGAGTTTCCTAGCGCTTTTAGAGGGGGGGGGGGGTGGTGGTGGTGGGAGGTTTAGAGAGAAGTTAGAGAGAGAAAGAGAAAGGTGGAGGTTTGAAGAAATGAGGGTGAAAGGGGTTCTATTTATAGGGTGAAATATGACTCAACTTGGTGCCACATGTCACCATCTGTTGGCAAGTCTTGGGGAGAAAGCAATGGCCCAGATTCAGCAACATCACCCCCTTCGCAGCAGCACCCTGCCAACTTCTAAACCCCGTAACTTTCGCATATGAGCTCTATTTTTGATGTTCTTTATATCCACACGTAGGTAGAGACGTAATCTACAACTTTCATTTAGACTCCGTCGGATAATTCTTGACCAATTTGATATTAAACAATATGAGAATATTACACTTTTAACGACCGTTTAAAATTCATAACTTCTACATACGGACTCCGTTTTCGACTGTCTTGCTATCATTGAGCTCCTATTAATGAGATATTTAATTCTCATTTAGGTTGTGTTGGCTAAAATCGCTCGATCAAAAATTCGAATTTCGGGCTGTATACTGTTATGCGAAATGTTATAAAAATCATAACTTCCTCACACGAAGTTAGATTTTGACGTTCTTTTTATGCATACTCTTGGTTTAACGTATAGTACAACTTTCGTTTAAATCACTAAGGCCAAAAAGTCCTCTATCATAAATTCACTATTTACGTCACGCAGTGTTGTGCCAGTTTTGTCGCAAAACTTTGGCAGGCCATAAATTCTTTGTTATATAACTTGGATTTCGGCATTCTTTATATATCCGGAATCCTTGTTTCGACCACTACAAGTTTATGTATAGATATCGGGTTTATCTAACACTTTATTTTTTACGCTTATTTTTATCTTTTATTCATTATACCTTTATAAATAAATATAAAGCACATAAATTCATATAATTCACATAATAGTCAAATAATTCATCTTTATTAGTTCAAAACAGGGTACAATGGTTAACATGACTATTACATCACTGCACTAATGCTTAGCCCAGAAACACGGGCGTTACACTAGCCGAGTGTGGGTGGGGTTCCATATCTCATTATTAGCAGAATAGGGGGGGCCCAAGATAGGCAGGGCCTTGAGACTAGCAGTTATAGTGTAGCAATTGTATGTTATGTACTAGTTTGATTATGATTATATGTTTTTATGTACATAGCGGGCGTGACCCAGAGACAAGCGGGGCCTAGTAGAAACATATATGTATACCGAGCAGGGCGGGGCCCAAGGTAGCGGGTTAGGCTCGATGTTTGCAGTATGTGATTATGTGTATGGTATGTGGTAGTTTAGGGAGACTCACTAAGCTTCATGCTTACAATTTTCAGTTTTGGTTTCAGGTGCTTCCGCTAGTAAGGGGAAGGACTCGGGATCACTACATGGCACACACCACAGCTTTCAGCCTGGAATGTGTTAGACTATGATATTTGACGCATAGTTTTAATACAATATTTTAATATGATGTTTGAGATATGTAACTTATGATGTTGTTTGATGAATTATGGGTTTTTCTTAAATGATTTTAATCAAAAATTTTGGACTGTATTTTAGGGATGTTACAAGTTGGTATCAGAGCCTTGGTTTGAGGGATTCAGGCACACTCTCGGGTGTGTCTGAACTCAAACTAAGGAATTGGTATAGAAAATTATTTCAAAATAAAATCATTTTTACTAAAAGAACTTTGAGAAAATTTTGAAAAGAGAAAAGGGTGTGGTGCATGCAATCAACCGATCTAAAGTAAGTACTCCCAAATTACCCATACAAGTTTATGTTATTATATGTTTATGAGAACTACAGGCTAGATTAGGGCTAAGGATCTAGGAAGGATACCTTATGGTCCTGTTATATGTGTATCAGCTTTATGAACTGCATGCTAGTACAAATTAGTTAGTATGATGGCATGATGAGTATATGCTTGATTACGTGTACTCAATGCTCGAATGTTGTTTGCTTTGTGCTTTTAGGAGTTTTAATTATCTCTTACTAACTAGTAAACAAATATGTTAAGTTACATATTACGATGAATAAATAATTTCAGAAGGTTAGGTTTAGCCTTATTTCGCAGCTTTCGTTTGAGTCTAATCGTTGTAGGGTAGAACCTCTCATTCGAAGAATTATATAGTCTTTGTAATATGTAATGTTATTTGCGAGCTAGTTAGGGAGAGATAGCAGGGAGTTCTTATGCAACTGATGGCGGAGAGTGGACTGGTGATTACCCTAGGGCAAGCCTATGATGAGAGTAGCAGAGAGCAGTAATAGCATTAGAAAGGGACTTAGTGGAGTTGAGGCAATCCTTGAGGAAAGTCCGGATAGATGTTAAAGGGATTATGGGCCCGTACTACTGAAAGCAGAGGATCCGTACTCGAGTCAAGGAGGGTTAAGATAAAAGTGAGGAACTTGTAGTGTGTGTGTGTGTGTGTGAGATCCCTCGATAGTGATGTGTATTATGATGATTATTATGTTATATGCAATATGGTGACACTACGATGTAGACCAATCGGGAACTCAGGTGCTGGTGAAGGATCAGGCTCAGGCTTTGGAGCTGGGCAACTCGATGAGCAGATGAGAGAGTTTATTTCAGCTAAGATTATGCGTAGTATTCTAGACCAGACTCCTGTGATCTTTGGTACGGTCAAGGAGGGCATTATGGAGGTTTTGGAAAAGAGATTAGGTGTGTTCCACACCAAGATGGCAACCATGATGGGGGCGCGCACACTGACGTTCAGAGAGTTCAGACCACGTGGAGCTCCAGACTATCTTGGGGATAAGGACACCATTGCTAGCAGCCGGTGGTTGGTAGATGTTGCCAATGCCTTCCGTTCTAGCCGGTGTCCTGAGGGGGACAAGGTTTGAATCCTTTCTTGTCTTCTAAAGGACAGAGCACGTGATTGGTGGGAGTAGGTTGGACATGCTATTGGAGATGATGTCACGTTGGACGCGATGACATGGAGTGACTTCTCGGCTCAGTTCAAGGCTGAGTTTTCACCAATTATTGAGGTGCAACAATTAGCACGGGAGTTCCAAGACCTCCAGCAGACTACAGAGTTAGTGGCGGAGATCACCGCCAAGTTCAGAGGGAGAGCCCTTCTTGTTCCGCAGTATATGGCGGAGAAGGAGATGAAGAAGGCTTGGTATCACGAGATGTTGAGGAGTGACATCAGGTAGTTTGTGATTCGTTCCAGCTGCAAGACACTGGAGAATATGATCGCTCGAGCCAGGGAGAGGGAGATCGACTTAGAGGTAGAGAGGAAGAGGAAACTAGATGAGGTGCAGGCTTTTGCAGGGTTGGGCAAGAGGACCAAGGTATCAGATTCTAGATTGAGAGGTCATCAGGACCATAGCTGCTATGGCAAGTGTGGCAGGGCACACGAGGGTGCGTGTAGCAGCGGTAGTGGTGGTGATTCAGGCTGCTTTAAGTGCGCCCGAATCGGTCATTATAGCAGGGATTGTACTGCTACCTCCACCCAGGAATCAGACCGGATCTGCTTCCATCCAGTCAGTGGGGCTACAAGAAGTCCCAATGTCCGAGTTTGGCTGCAGCAGGATAGGTGATAGCACCTTCCCCTACGACATTGAGGAACACCGACGATCGTCAGGTCCGGGCAGAGGCGCATGTGTACCTGCGACGAGGAGATGGGCTTTCCAGTTGATTATGGAGGAGACACGAGCAACTTCTGATGTTGCAGGTGTGTATTTTTGCTTTCCTATTGGTTTTTATTTATGATTTTATTATTATTTTCTCGCGTCTGTATGAGTAGTTGTATCTTGGGATTATACTTCCTGCTTATGTTCAGATTATATGTCATCTGCATACCATGGGTCTTAAGGTAGTAGTGTGGGGATGTCTCCATATAAAGTGAATTCTCAGGATGCGGTAGCTATAGCAAGTGTGATTAGAAAACCTGAAGTGTTGCGACAGTCCTCAAGGGTCTTACTGCTTTAGTGTCGAATGGTTTTGGGAACACTAACAATGCAAAGCGTTGGTTATGAGCATGATTGATCACTGGATGGTACGAAGGATTGAGCGTCTTTCCAGTCGGATGTGATGTAATGTGTTCGTGGAACCAAAGTGGGGGAGAGTTCTCCAAGGGTTCAGGAATAGAAGGAAGTGTGGATTTAGGATGAGTTCGCATTCTCGTCATGAAGAAAGCAGCATAAGTGGCTTATTGGATTGAGGGGTATGAGAGTTGGGAGTTTGGGAAACTTCTTAACGCAGGGTTTTACGTCTTTATTCGAAAGATAGCTTAGGAATCAAGATGGGGATTCCAGTCAGGACGCGATTTCATCTAGGAAGTTAGGTTGTATGCATGATTGAAGTGGGAAGTGTTGTAAGACTACATGAAAGCCGTAGAGTTTACTAGTAGCCAGACAACAGGGGAAATGTTGTAAGAATGTTGGTTAGATACAGGATTCATTAGCATCCAGATAGTAGAGTGAGGGCGAGGCCCGTATCTCTTATTCAATGAAGTGTGTGCGAGGCCCGTATCTCCTGGTCAGCGGAGTGCGGGCAAGGCCTGTATCTCCTTGTTAGTGGAGTGTAGGCGAGGCCCGTATCTCCTAGTTAATGGAGTGTGGGTGGGGCCCCGTATCTACTAGTCAGCAGAGTGTGGGCGAGGCCCTTACCTCCTAAGTAGCGTGATCAGATTCAGGAAAGGATAGATAAATATAAATTGATGGAGTTGTACCTGGATAGCCCTAGATAGGTAAGAACTGGGGGCAGGGCCACTTACTAGTATGGATCGGGTGGGACCCGTGGGCGAGGCATGTGTGTTAGTATCAAGGCAGGTGGGACCTGGCAGAGACCGTGGGGTCGAGATACAAGATCAGGGATTCTAGGATTTATAGAGCCAAGAGTGGCAATATGTATAGAGCAGTTTCGGTAGCTGAAGTTTTATACGGAAGTCGCTGGAAGCGGCCGAGAGGGTCATCAGTGGTTCAGTAACCGGGTGGAATTCGGTATTCTAGATAGTGGACAGATAAGTTTGGACCTGGGAGGTCCTGTTTCCATTGGAAGGTAGATAAGAGATAGCGTGATGTTCAGGCAAAAGTAGTTATTGTGAGGGTTATTGTGTAGGTTAGTTTGCGGATCAGAAGGGCGAAGACACTTATAGTTGGATTGGATAATCTCAAAGTAATTGATTTGACCCGGTGTGCAGCTCTCATTTGAGTCTAACCGTTCCATTGATGAACCTTCTACTCGAACGACTATCTGAGCCTTCTGTCAAGTATAATTGTCCTGCAGATAGTTATGCAGGGACAGTATGTCAGGGAGACAAACCAACATGTATTCGATCTCTGGAAAGGCAGAAGTAAGTTACTGAATCTTGAAGTTTGTTTTCTTCAGGAAGGAAGTTCGGTTGGTTATCAGTTGTCTTGAGAAGAATGGATTACGCGTAGAACCATCAGTTGTGTTCCGCAGATTGTTAGTGGGATTCAGGTGTGTGTAAGGAGCAATTTTGAGATCCAATTTAAGTGGGCGAGAGTTGTAACACCCAGTTTTGAAAGTACCCGGTTGTGGTCTCGGAGGCCAAGGGTAGAGGCGATTCGGTCTTTTATGGGTCTCGGGTCTTATTCGGAAGGTTTTAGTCTTGGGGGTGTGGCTAGGAGCGTAGGGTTTCCCGCCACTTTTTTGTGGATATAAAGTTCGTCGGAAACGGATTTACAATGAAGGAGTTAGAGCACTTTGAAGTTATTGGAAATATTGGTCCCTAATGGAAAAAAATGGCAAGAAGGTACCATGCATGCAAGCTAGCTAGCAAAGAAGTACGCCCAATGTAGAGAACTAAGTGGATACAGGTGTGGGATGAGTACGCCTAGTGTACGAGAAAGACGCCCAACGTACACTTAGAGTTCGTAAACCCTAATTTTGGGGATAAGCACTATATAAAGAACATAATGCCCTGGATATCAGCCTCCCTCTCCCTCTTAGACAGCCACTACGAAACCCTAATCCTTCCTTGAGTGTTCTTGGAGATTAGGAGGCCATTAGAGATCATTTTGGTGTTGTGAAGTCATTTTCCAAGCAAGTGCAGAGCAAAGCAAGGTGGTGGTTCCAAGGAGAAGCTGTAGATCCAAGATTATTGTTCAATTTCAGATCACCTTGAGGTATAAAGCCTTGACCTTTCCTCAAGTATCCTTAGATCTAATGTAGTGATGTTTTGGACCATTTTGGTCCCAAGTATAGAGATTTATGGTTCAAATCGGATTCCAAGGCTTAGAGTTGCCACTGTTAGTGCTAAATGAGTCCCTAAGGCAGAAAGTTTCCATCTTGGACGTCTTATTGGGTTCATGCATGAGTTAAGATCACTTTTATGAAAATAGAATGCCATTTTGGAGTTTGGGATTATTAGGGTCATGTAAAGTCACGAAGTTAGTGACTTTATTGATTAAGACGTTTAAGAGGACTTGGATCTGTGATTATAGCCTTTAGAAGAGAGTATTAAGTGCTTAATGAGAAAAGTGACTTAACAGAGAAGTACGTTTGGCCTACATGGAGGTACGTGCAGCATACACACAATGAAGCATATACTCTTAACATACAAAGGAGTACGCCCCGCGTACTCATCAGATGTGGGCTTGGCATGTTTTGGGCCTTGAATTTGGTCATACATTGGATTTTGGTTCTTTTGACCTTAGTGGGCCATCAGAAGTCAGATAATTTAGGCCAAGAGTATGTGTGGGCTTAGGGTAAGGCCTATTAGAGGTATTGGGCCCAATTTAGAAAATGGGGCCATTAGTGAACCACTAGTAGGCTTGGGAAGCCTACCTAGTGTTGTGCCTTTTTAGGGTTTTGGGCCTTAGATATGGACCAAGTTGGACTAGGGGTAAAATGTCCATTTTACCCTAAGGATAATTATTGGTTTGGACTAATTGTTATTTTGGGTAATTGCAGCTCAGGGAGTCAAGAGATCAGCAGTTCGGGGATCTTCCAGCTAGAAGCGAGAGGTTTATACGCAAGTTTCTACACTCAGCTTGTGAGGTGAGTTTTCTCAAGTAGGAACGAGTCGAAGGCACCAATGTAGGCCCATTTATGTATGTTAGTGTATACCGGATTTAGATCTGATGCGGGGGTTAGCCCGATGTAGTTTATATGTTCCAGATTTTGGTCTGATGCCGGGCAAGGCCTGAGGAAGGTTCATATGTATGTTTCTGAACTACGGTTCGATGTCTGGTGGTACCCGAGGAAGGAATGCATGTTTAGTTATGCTTGTTATCTTTTTGATACTTGTATGTGCCTGGTAGGGAGATGAGTATCGGCGTGGGCTCGTATCTCATCATTAGCCGAGTGTGGATGGGGTTCCATATCTCATTATTTGCAGAGTTAGGGTGGGGCCTTGAGACTAGCGGTTATAGTGTAGCGATTTTATGTTATGTACTAATTTGATTATGATTATATGTTTGTATGTAGATAGCGGGCGGGGCCTAGTAGAAAAAAATCTATATACTGAGTTGGGCTCGATGCCAAGCGGGGCCTGATGCCAGGTGGGGCTTGATGTCGGATTCGTACGATGCCAGGCGGGGCCCGAGGTAGCGGGTTAGGCCCGATGTTTGCAGTGTGTGATTATGTGTATGGTATGTGGTAGTTTGAGGAGACTCACTAAGCTTCATGCTTACCGTTTTCAGTTTTGGTTTCAGGAACTTCCACTAGCAAGGGGAAGGGGTCGTGATGACTGCATGACACACACCACAGTTTTCGTCATGGGATGTTTTAGACTCTGATATTTGACGCATAGTTTTGATACAATATTTTGATATGATGTTTGAGATATATGACTTATGATGTTATTTAATGAATTATGGTTTTTTCTTAAATGATTTTAAACGAAAATTTTGGACCGTATCTTGGGGATGTTAGTATGTTACAGTGGATAAGGGATTAGACTTCGGTTTCAGAGGTTCCAGTTGTCAGGGAGTTCACTAACGTGTTTTCGGAGGAGTTACCCAGAGTGCCTCCGGAGAGGCAGGTCGAGTTTAGGATCGACTTAGTGCCAGGGTTGCCCCTATCGCTAAGGCATCGTATTGGTTGGCACCACCAGAGATGTAAGAGTTGTCATCAAAGTTGCAGGAATGGCTAGGCAAGCAGTTCATTCACCCGAGCAGTTCTCCATGGGGAGCGCCGATCCTCTTCATCAGGAAGAAGGATGGTTCACACCGGATGTGCATTGACTATTGGGAGTTGAACAAGCTGACAACGAAGAGACATTATCCACTCTCGAGGATAGATGATCTTTTTGATCAGTTGCAGGGAGCATCTTGGTTCTCCAAGATAGACCCGAGGTTCGAGTACCATCAGGTTAGAATTAGGGAGGAAGACGTGGAGAAGACCGCGTTCCAGACTCATTATGGACATTATGAGTTCATAGTGCTGTCGTTTGGGCTCACCAAAGCGCCGATGGTATTTATGGATCTGATGAAATGAGTCTACAGAACGAACCTCAATCGCTCGGTTATTATGTTCATAGACGATATCTTGGTGTATTCTAAGACACATGAGCAGCATGGGGACCATCTTAGGGAGCTATTGGGAGTTTTGAGAAGAGAACGAGTATATGCCAAGTTCTCGAAGTGCAAGTTTTGGTTACAAGAGGTTTAGTTCCTTGGACACCTCATTAACATGGAGGGGAATTTGGTCGATCCGGCCAAAATCGAGGTGGTTATGCAGTGGGAGGTTCCAAAATCTCCCTCGGATATCAGGAGCCTCTTGTGATTGGCAGGGTACTATCGGAAATTCATACAAGATTTCTCCAAGATTGTAGTACCCCTCACTCATCTGATAAGGAAGGGGGTGGATTTCTGGTGGGGCCCTGAGCAGCAGAGGGCTTTTGAGACCCTCAGACAACGACTTTGCGAGGCTCCGGTGTTGACTCTCCCAGAGGGAGTTGAGGATTTTGTAGTGTTTTGTGATGCATCCATCACCAGACTGGGAGCGGTGCTTATGCAGAGAGGATGGGTGATAGCCTACGCATCACGGCAACTGAAGCCGCACAAGACGAGATACCCTACTCATGATTTTGAGTTGGGAGCGGTGGTATTCGCTCTCAATATTTGGAGATATTACCTATATGGGTTACACTGTACCATATACACAGACCACAAGAGTTTGAGACACATCATGGATCAGCCGAACCTGAACATGAGACAACGCAGGTGGATGGATGTAGTCAAGGACTACGACTGTGAGACCCTTTACCAGCCATGTAAAGCGAACGTGGTTGCAGACGTTCTGAGCCGCAAGTCAGCTGGATCTTCAACTCCAGTGACATGTATGAGGATATCGGTGGATTCTCCACTTGTGGGTTTGATCAGGGAAGCTTGGTTTGAGGGCATGCATCAGAAGAATTGGAAGATTGAGAAGATTAAGGGTAAGAAGACCCGGTTTGTGCAGGATATTCGGGGATTATTAACCCACTATGGTCGGGTCTGGGTTCCGATGTCTGGTGGGGTCAGGAAAATTGTTTTGGAGGAGGCTCATAAGTCTCGCTTCTCTATTCACCCGGGGGCCACAAAGATGTACCGGGATTTGTGTTTGAGCTACAGGTGGCCAGGCATGAAGAGGGATATTGCATGGTATATTGAGAGATGGTTGACCTTCCGGATGGTCAAGGTCGAGCATTAGGGGCCGCATGGTCAGTTACAGCCTCTGGAGATTTCCATGTGGAAATAAGAGCAGATCACGATGGTTTTTATCACCAAGCTGCCAAGGACGACGCAGGGCTATGACGTTATTTGGGTCATCGTGGACCGATTGACCAAGAACGCCCACTTTTTAGCTATACATGAGAGTTTATTAGCTGAGAAGCTGGCCGACTTGTATATTCGCGAGATCGTTGCTCACCATGGGGTGCCGGTCTCTATTGTCTCAGACCACAATGTTCGGTTCACCTCTTGTTTCTGGCAGAAGTTGTACGAGGAACTGGGCATGCGGATGCACTTCAGCACAGCCTATCAACTGCAAACAGATGGCCAGAGTGAGCGGACCATACAGACTCTCGAGGATATGCTGAGAGCCTGCATTATTGACTTTGGAGGGAGCTGGGACTCCTACCTACCCCTTGTGGAGTTCTCCTACAACAACAACTTTCATTCCAGTATTGGTGCCCCCACCATATAGGTTGTTGTATGGACGAAGATGTCGCACCCCAGTCTGTTGGGGTGAGATCATTCACAGGGTGATGTGACGGATAAAGGTAGTTCTGCAAACTACCAAGAGGATTCAACAGATCTGATAGAGGTTGTAGACCGCTCAGAGTCAGCAGAATAGTTACGTTGACAGACGCCGATCTGAGTTGGAGTTTCAGGTGGGTTACATGGTACTCCTGAAGGTCTCACCCTGGAAGGGTGTGATTCGCTTCAGGAAGAGGGTGAAATTGGGTCCCCGATACATTGGGCCATTCAGGATCATTGCCAGGGTTGGCAAGGTGGCATATAGAATGGATCTCCCGGAGGAGCTTAGTCAGGTCCATGACACTTTCCATATGTCACAGTTGTGGAAGTGCATAGCAGATGAGGGGGCAGTGGTATCATTAGACGATATAAAGGTCAACGAGCAACTAAATTATGTGGAGATGTCAATGGGCTTTCTTGATAGGATGGTAGAGGTTCTATGGAACAAGGAAGTACCTCTGGTAAGGTATTATGTGAGCACAAGAGGGGATCTGAGTGGAAATGGGAGCTGGAGGCAAAGATGCGGGAGCACTACCCAGACTTGTTCATCCTAGCAGATTTTGAGGACTAAGTATAGTTATTTGGTGGAGAATTGTAACACCCCGACTCCCAGGTATAAGTTTTAAAGCATTATGTACATGTTTGTGGACCTACTCGATGAGTTGGTTTCCCCAACTCGTTGTGTAGAGGTGGGTTATCCAGCGTGGATTATTGGGCCTACTCGATGAGTTGGAGGACCCTGACTCGACGAGTAGGAGCTAGAAAATGAAACCCTAATTTTTAGGGTTTGCATCTTATTTAAAGGACGTTAAGCCCCTAACCACCTTTTTTCGGCTAGAAGAAACCCTCATTAGTCTAACCTTGTTCTTGAGTGTTTGAGAGGCTAAAGTGTGCTTTTGGTGCTTTTGATTGAAGAAGTTTGAAGTTTTAGAAGCTTGGAACGAGAATAAGAGGGTATATCCAGTATCTACATTGTATTGGCTTGCATTTAAAGGTAAAAAGCCTCTACCTTGGTCTTCCATTTATTATATTCCTTCTTGAGTAAGAATATGGACATTTTGGTGCAAAAATGGAGTTATTTTCGGATTTGAGCTTGTCATAAGGGGATAGTTTCATATCTGGACTCCTTTAGGCCTTTATGGACATAAAGCCTCAAGATTTACGAGGCTTTAGCTCTCCTTCTTGTCCAAAACCTTTTTCTAAGGCTAGTTATAAGTGTTTTAGCTTCATGGAGCTTTGCATACACGTAAAGTTAGCAACTTTACATGATAATCACACTCTAGGAGCCTAGATCTACAGCTTGGAGCCTTTGTTTCACGAAAAAGCACCTGCATGAGAAATGGACCGAAGGGACTGGATGAGTTGCATGGTCAACTCGACGAATCCAATGAAGATTGGTTGTTGTTACTTTCTGCATGGACTTGACAACTCAGTGAGACGACTCGACGAGTCTATTAGGGATTTTCCCGAATTTTGGACACGCATGGACTCAACGAGTTGTCTGGAAAATCGGCGAGTCAACTAGGGTTTTCACGATTTCTCGAGTTCTGGAAGGATTCGACGAGTCAGTGAGCTACACTTGACGAGTTGGGTCAACATGGACTGTTGACCTTGATGATTGACTTTAAGTTTGACCAATGGTTGACCAATTTGACTTCTGGGGGTATTTAGTAAATTGGGAATTTATGGAAGTGGTTTTATGTTGAATATAGGTAGTGGAGTTCGTGCCTGTGATTCGAGAGTTGACCTTATCACTAGAGTTCGACATTTGTGAATTGAGTTATCCTCACTATACTAAGGGTTCTAAGGCACCCAGGCCGACCTGTGATACTCTATGATTATTTGTACGAACATTATTTGTTACACGTCGACACGTTATATGGGTAGATTTGAAGTTGCACTTCTCCGTGCAGTGACCAACAAACCCTAGAGTATGCCAGATATGAGCTGAGGGCTAGGTAGGGCATGCTAGACTCATATTGAGGACTCGTAAGCATTCCATATGCGAGTTGAGGGATAGGAGAGCATACCAGAGTCACACTGAGGGCTAATAACTTCGTTACAATCCTAGGACCGAGGGAGCAAGCCAGATATGAGCTGTGGGCCTGTAAGGCAAGCCATACTCTTACTGTGGGCTCAGGGGTAATCCAGTCTATAGATATGTGGACTCATTACATGCTGTTATTATGTATATTATTTGTTATGTATTGGTATTTTGGGGGAACTCACTATGCTTCGGGATTAGAATTTCAATTTTCGTTTTAGGTACTTCAGATGATCGCGGGAAGGCGAAGGCATGATCGTACAACTCCTCACATTATATGATTTTGATTTCTGGGATACTCTAACATGAAAGTATTTTGAAAACACTTTGTAATAAGTAATGGTTTTAATTGGTTGAAAAAGTTTCAAATTGGTATGAATTTTATAGATGTTACAAACAAATTTAATAACTAAATAAAACTCAAAATTTGGAATTAATATATAAAAATATTAATTAGTAAACGAGACCCAAGAGCCCTAAGGCCCAAGGAAACTCTTTTGACCAATGAATATATATTAATCCAAGTCTTTCAAGACCAATTTAACTAGCCCAATCACCAAATCCAATTGAATCCCTTTAGCCCAAGTATTTAACCATATTAATAGAATACTAATAGAAGGATTTATAAGGGAGTAAAATTTTCTTCTTACTTCTAATGTGGGACAAGTCCCATAAAAGGTTGCATTTAAACAATGTTCTAACAATGTCGAGGTTTTAAATTCAAATAAATTGTGCCTTCGATATTGCAAAATGTTCCACTAGAACTTGTTATTCAGAAAAATTCCATGGTAACAAAGTCTCAAATTCAAGGAACACTCCTTGAACACTTCTCTTAAATTAAAGCTTCCAACTCACATGTGGATTTTATAAGTATACCCCATTACGGAAACATTTCCATATTCCCATATGACCATCATTTTTGACCAAGAATCATCAAAATCCAAAACGTGTCACTATGGTCCCTCCTAAATAAAATTATACTTCCAACTGGCACAAGCAACTAATCTTCGGTAAAACCTAAGAATGTTCTTGACAATTGTTTAACAAATTTAATCACATAAAATTCTAATCCTTTTCTTAGACCGGAGGGTGTGGGAGGGATGTTTCCCTCACTTTTTGTGGGCCACACCACTCTTTCCCTCACTTTTCTTTCCCTCACCTAAAACCCAAGAAATGGGTGGGAAGCTTCCCTTACTATTTTTTATATGTTTTTAGAAATATATTTCATACATATATTATACCATTTTGTAGGGAATTAAAAACCATGAATTTTAATATAGTTTTTATATTTTTTTGATAGGTATATAGTTTTATAAATATTAAAATGGATAAAAAGAAAAAAAATTATCCAATAGCATGAAGATAGAGGGAGTGCGACACTCCCTCCCCCCACCTCTTTCACGCGGGATGTTTCCCTCACCTAAGGAGTGGTGTTCAAGAGTAAAGGAAGCTTCCTTCACCGCCTTTCCCGCTCCCACTCCGTGCAGCCTTAAAATTTTAAAAGCATTTTTTAAAAATTAGAATAAGAGAATATTATAGCATACGTGATCGATTCTATATCCGAAGTATATGGAATTCTACTGTAATGCATGCGTTTCCAGCTAGGCTTAGTAATCAAACATGAAACCTTTGTCATCAAGTCATGTAGTTAATTTGTGAAAAAAAATAAGACATGATTATTCATATATTTTGTGCTTATGTGTTTTATATGATATTAAGATATATAACATAAATAGGATTTAAAGTACACGTCAAAAATATAAGATCACTTATGGAAAATAATCTCAACCGAGATATAGTATTCACAATTATGATCCCGTGCATATCTAGAACACCTCAATCTGACTTAGAACGAAGAGGTTGGGGATCACCAAAGTCTCGCGATAAAACCGACACGGCTGCAGATAGCGTAAAAAGTGAAGCTTGTTAGATTTCTTTTTAGCTTAGGAAGTCTAAAAGGAATTCATAGATGCCGTAAAAGCGAATTCGTGTGTATAGGTATCGTCTAAATCTAACTTCATTAGAAGAAGTTATGACTTTTCTAAAATTCGGCGAACATTGTGCGCACCGATATCGAATTTTAGGTCGATAGATTGTCAGACAAAACAATCTAAACGAGAGTTTAAAATCTCATTGTTAGGATTCTAACGATATAAAAACCATCGAGAACGGACACCGAATGTGAGTGTTATGCATTTTTACGGGCTTTAATAGGTTAAGCATGTGTAAACAAAATAAATACAAAATTAGCTGACGAAGTCTAAAAGAAAGTTGTAGATCTTGTCGAGAGCTTTCCGTGGATATAAAGAACATAAAAAACGAGCTAGTATGAAGGAGTTATGCAATTTTGAAAATCTAGAAAAGATCACACACGCACGCACTTTACGTGTAGCTTGCATACGAAGTTAACCACGTAGCCCCATCCAGATTATGCCACGTGTCGGCAACCCAGTGGATCGACGTCAACTTTATGCTCGACGCACCTCCTGTTGCACGGGGTGCAAGGTTACAAACTCATCTATAAATACCAACTCATTCTTTCACTCCTCCCCACACCCTCAAGTCGATGTCTCCCTGAATAATTCGATAATTAGCCCATTTTTCTTCATTCTAGCCTGCGAAGAAGCCCTACAACACCCTTGAGCGCTTAGCTTGCCATAATCTTTGAGTAGGAAGGATATAAGTCAGTATTATGAACTTTTTGATCCCGATTCTTGACTATTGTACTCTGTAAGTGAGCTACACTTACTCAGACCATGTGTAATCTATAATTATAGTTGTAATTCGTTACTAGGATCTTATAATTTAGATGTATCAATGATTCCAATTTGTTATGTTGATTGATATACTAAGGGAGAGGTGTCTAGAATGGTTACTTCTGATTGGGTGTTGTATTTCAGAAAGACTATACGTTGAAATGATCCTGCCTCCCGACTGCCTTGCTTGGTTGATCCTTACTTGTTAGATCTTGAGGTAGACTTTGGAATTGTTGAGGAATCTAAACTCTTAAGATAATAGTTTCATATAGTATGAAACTAGAATAAAACATAGCTTTATGTACATCTAGGTCTTTTGAGAAAGGTGTAAGGCGAAGCTCTGCCCGATTCAACAATCACTAAACACTTTGTTAAGTGAGTGCATAGTTATTATGAATAACATAATCTTAACTTAAAAATAACCATATAATAAATCTTTCTTGTATTATCTGTGTTATATGTTATTTGTAAAGATAAGATAGTACCATTTGGATTAGGAATTGTTTTAGAAATCAATTGCCTTTAGATATAGGTATTGCCTTAGATTAGGAATAAGACTTATAAATGATTGTTTTGTGTCAAATAGGATTGAAATCAATTAGGTCTCATAGTTGGGTTAGAGTGTGGGACCAGATTGGAGTGTAATCCTCCCCATCTTGGGATGACTAGAAATGGTGGGTCCCAATCAGACAACCGGACGGTATGACTAGGTCATCGACCAGAGTATATGACCAACAATTGGCTGTTCTAGGCTATCATATGAATTACGTTGCTAGGATGGCCTTATAATGCATGGATGTAGATGAAATGGAAATCCCTATTCATCAAAATCTCTGAACATTTATTGCCTTATATGACTTGCATTAGCCAAGTACTCCCCTAGCAGGTGTAGTCAAACAGTTGCTTAGACAGTTCATCCGGTAAGGTGATTCTTCTAGATAATTGTCAAATTATAATCTGTAAGGATCGGTTGTGATTGGGTAGACGATTCTAGGACAGGTTATACATTTACACATGATATAAGTCTTGAAAAAATGATATTTTATCATTAAAATGTTTTGGGCTTGAAAACCTTATGTATCTCACCAGGTTTCCCAAACTTGACCCACTCATTTTATTGCATCATAAGTATTGGAGTCAAAGCTTAAATTGCCTAGTTAGGATGCTGAGTGGAATAAAGGATAGCCTTGCATTAATTATTTTAGGACATTTTTATTTACGCTATAACATATTTTCGGATATAAATGAGTGACATCCCAAAGGATTTAATTAAATAACTTTTTTTATTTAAAAATGTTTATTTAACTGGGAACTTTCGTATTTCAATACTTAAAATCGTAAAGAAAATTTTCAAATCTGTTCTGAACAATGGGGGATGTCACAGTTGGTATCAGAGCATTAGTTTAATTGACCTAGGAATTTAGGAAAATTCCAGACTTAAACTTAGATACTTAGTATGATTAGTAGGATGTGCGATAGATGCCTTAGTTACTTTATATACTTACCTTAGGACACTATAGGAAGATGACTTAACTATATGCTAAATATATGTGGTATATAGTGATGGGTTTTGAGCACTACAACATCCCTATGGTGTACTTGCAACCCTAATGCTTTGGATCTATTTTTTTTCAAGTTATACATACAAATCAAGTTATCCAATGGATAAAACCTAACTAGCATACAATTTTCGGAAATCATAACATAAAATAAGTTTAGAAGAGTACCTTTTGATTGTAGCTTGTAGATCTTGACCTTCAAGAGCCTAGTGCCTCAATTGTTGCACCTCAAATGGATCACAAACACCAAGTAGCAAGTTGGAAGAATATAAGAGAGGTTTAAGTGGACGATTTTAGGGATCCATAGGGTTCCTTATATAACTGAGTTATTAGGGTTTCAGGTAAAACCCTAATCCAGTTGCTTAATCCTCAAGCATCCCACAAGATCCTTCCAGAAGGCCCTATGGACGAAATCAATGTGGACTCCCTCATAAAATACGCCCATCCCTTCCTTAGGGATCCATAAGCCCAACTTTGCAATTATCTTATAATTACAATATCAGTCCGTGTAATTCAATTAGCCTCTTTGGACCACCAAATTAATTCCAAATTAATTTCTGATCAACACTAATTAAATAATATGAATTTTCAATTCATATATTATTCCTATAATATATTAATAAATTACAATTAAACTCTTTCTCCATTATTCATCCAGTCAAGTTACTATGGTGAAGAAAGCCCAAAAGGACCATGCTACTATCGGGTCAAGTACATACCAATTATAGTTATGGGCTTAGACACCTAATCCAACAGTCTCCCACTTAGATAAGTCTAATAACTATAACTGCAAGTACGAATTTAAAATCCGATTAACAATCATAGTTCTCAAAAACCATTTCCGAACTCTGACCTGGTCAATAACGTGTCCTTTAGATAAGGGTCATGTAGTCCTCCGTTCTTAAGATATCGTGTACAGAAAGACATGGAGTAAAGTTATACTTATTGTCGAATAGTTAATTTCCCGATTTCTGATTTGTCTGACATAGAACTTAATTGAACACATCAATTCAGTCCTGATCGGGCCCGACACATAAGTCAACACAAAATCATCAAGGAGCCTAAGATATCGCTTTTAATCCTCTTAGGATAAAAGGAATAGATAAACTTTGACTTATATGATTGTACTATTTACTCATTAAATCGTACATAACAATACATTATATAACATCAAGTTATTGACGCGTTTATGTATTATCAATGCACAACCAACTTGTAAACAACAACTCATATATCTCGGTTTAAATACAATACGATATTATCATCTCACAATTACTCGTGATAAATTCCATGAATTGATTTATATGAGCATGGGTTTAATCCAATGCTCAAATCTTATTATGAGAGCACTCATGATCGTTGCAACAAACTTTTGCTATGTCTAAATGCTTAGACAATCTACAAACCAATTCATGACAGTCTAACCTCATAGCCTACTTCCAAAGTATGATGGAATGTGGATAATTCAAATAATCCCATTATTCTGGAAGTTAAAACATACAAAAATGAAATAATGGTAAACAACTGAAACAAGATAGTAACTTTACTCATAAATAGAACTCCTTTATTCAATCATCAAATGTCAATTACAAGATTCTAAATAGCTATCTAATCACTACAACTAATATCGTACTTCAGACTAATGCTCCTTGCATACTGTAAGTGCTTAACCCTGTTCACACACTTTGTGAGGGGATTTACTGGGTTCTCTTCTGACGATACCCTATTTACTATGAGAGTCCCTCTTCTACCTAATGTCCGATGAAGTGGTATTTTACGTTAATGTGTCTGGATCTCCCATGATCCCTCAATTCCTTGGTCAAGGAAACCGCTCCTTTGTTATCGCAGAAAATCTCCATAGGCTCCTTTATGGCTGGTAAAACTCGAAGGTCTCTGATTAAGTTATTCAACCATATCACCTACTTCGATGCTTCGCTTGCTACTATGTACTTTGATTCACATGTTGAATCAGCTATAGTCTCCAGCTTGGAACTATTCCAAGTCACTGCTCCTCCACTCAGGATAAACACCCAGCCTGAATAAGAGCGGAAGTTGTCTCTATCGGTCTGAAAACTGGCATCACTGTACCATGTCACTCTCAAGTCTTCATTTCTGCCAACTACAAGTACTCAGTCCTTCGTCCTTCACACATACTTAAGAATGTTCTTTACTTCTATCCAATGAGCTCTAACAGGGTTCCCTTGCTATCAGATGACCATGCTCAAAGCAAAAGCCACATCAGGGCGAGTATATGTCATAGTGTACATGATTGAGCCAACAACGGAAGCATATGGCATTTGACTCATTTCCGCTATCTTAGCATTGGTACTCGGACTTTGAGTCTTACTCAATTTGGTATTGCTTTGGATTGGTAACTCCCCTTTCTTGGAATTCTCCATGCTAAAACATTTGAAAACTTTATCCAAATAAGTACTTTGACTAAGTCATGTTAGTATCTTACTCCTATTGCTCAATATACTTATCCCTAGAATATAAACAGCCTCTCCGAGGTCCTTCATATAGAAACACTTCCCAAGCCAGGACTTAACCTCCTGTAAGGTTGGGACGTCGTTTCCTAGGAGTAGTATGTCATCCACATACAATACCAAGAAGCTAACTATACTCCTACTAGCTTTGACATATACGTAGGACTCATCCTCGTTTCTTGAAAAACAAAACTCTTAGACTTTCTCATCGAAAAAAAGATTCCATCTGCGAGATGCTTGTTTCAATCCGTAGATGGATTTCTCAAGCTTGCATACTCTATTCGGGTACTTTGCATCCACAAAACCCTCTAGCTAATTCATGTAAATATTCTCAACCAACTTTCCATTAATGAAAGTGGTTTTGATGTCTATCTACCATATTTCATAATCATGAAATGCAGCTATGACCAACATAACCCTTATAGACTTGATCTTGGCCACTAGTGAGAAGGTCTCATCATTGTCAACCCCAGGGGTTTGAGTAAAGCCATTTACAACCAATCGTGCCTTGAAAGTATGCACTTTCCCATCCATCTCGGTCTTCTTCTTGAAGATCCACTTGCACCCGATTTTCTTAGGACCCGCTACATTGTCAACCAAGTTACAAACTTGATTGTCATACATGGACTGAATCTTGCTGTCCATGGCCTCTTTCCACTTTGCAGACTCTGGGCCAACCATGGCTTCATTGTAGCTGTTAGGTTCATCCATATTTATTAGTGTACTATCACTAATAAACGTATCACCCTCAGCAGTTATATGGAAGCCATATAATACGGGTCGAACACTAACTCTACTAGAATGTCTAAGAGGTAAGGACTCGTCAATTGGTTCAACAGGAGTTTCCTCCTCGGGTTGAGCACTAGTGTTTGAGGTTCCTTCATCACTTTATTCTTGAAGCTCTTCAAGGTCAATTTTCCTCCTACTCTCCTCTTCGCATATGAGTTCTCTCTCTCGGAGAACCCTTCTACTCACAATGAAGACAACATTGTCACTCGGTCTATAGAAGAGATATTCAAAGGGCTTTTGCAGATAGCCGATGAAAATACATCGCTCACTACTAGGTTCAAGCTTGTCGTGAGTCTCTCGTCTTACAAAAGCCTCGCAACCCCAAACTTTGAGATGTGCTAACGAGGGAACCTTCCCTGTCCACATCTCGTGAGGTGTTTTGGGAACCTTCTTAGTTGGGACTAGATTAAGGATATGGGTTGCAGTCTCTAAGGAATACCCCCAGAATGAGATAGGTAATAAAGCTCGACTCATCATGGAAGAAACCATGTCCAACAAGGTTCAATTGCGCCTCTCAGCCATACCATTTAGCTGCGGTGTCCTAGGTGGCATTAATTGTGAAACAATTCCACATTCCTTGAGATAGTCGTGGAACTCGATACTAAGATACTTGCTACCTCGATCAGATTAGAGCATCTTTATCTTCCTGTCTAATTGATTCTCCACTTCTTGCTTAAACTATTTGAACTTTTCAAAAGTTTCTGACTTATGCTTGATTAAGTAGATATAACCATATCTGCTATAATCATCGGTAAAAGTCACATAGAAGCGGTTTGCATCGCTTGTGGTGGATCTAAAGGGCCCACACACATTGGTGTGTATGAGATCCAATAATCCCTCACCCCTTTCACAAGTTCCAGTGAAGGGTGACTTATTCATCTTTCCAAGTAAAAAAGACTCACACGTGTCATTAGACCGAATGTCAAATGAGTCCAACACTCCATCATTTTGGAGTTGGGCTATACGCTTCTTGTTAATATGTCCCAGATGACAAAGCCACAAGCATGTCTTATCCAAACCATTGGACGAATCAATATTAAGTATGGTATTTCTTAAGTTGTCTACAACCATCACAGTTTCATATATACAATTACAAGGCAATGCTTCAAAATAGAGAGTACCATTAAAGAAAGCATTGATAGAACCAATTTTATTATTAAACGAAATTCTAAAACCTTGTTTATACAAACCATGAAATGAAATAATGTTTCTTGTCATTTCTGACGAGTAGCAACAATTATTAAACTCTAAACCTAACCCACTACTAAGAAATAAAGAATGAACTCCAATCATGGTGACAAGTGACACTTTCCTATTCCCCATGATCAAGTTCATCTTCCCATGCTCTACATCCCTTTTTCTTCTTAGACCCTGCAAATCAGAACAAATGTGAAAACCACATCCTATGTCAAGGACCTAAGAACTAGTATGTGATGAGTTATTAGATTGAATAGTGTAAATACCTGTGAGGGTGGGACTTATCTTCCCATCCTTGATGTCTTGCAGATACTTCGGGCAACTTCATTTCCAATGCCCCTTTTCATGCCAATGAAAGCACTTTGCATCCTTTGGATTAGAAGAAGGAGCAGCAGAAACCGCCTTTGGTCCCACTAGAAGATGATCCATAATGGGAATTTTCCTTGTGGATCTTAGAAGGACCCTTCCTCTTCTTCCCTTTCCCCTGTCCAATAGCCAAGACAGGGGCAACAATGGTAGGAGTAGATGCAATAGCTTTGCCTTTCAAGCCGGTTTCAATAGTTCTTAACAACACTTGAAGCTTGCTCAAGGTCACTTCATCCGTGTTCATATGATGAGTCATCTTCAACTGCTCATAACAAGGAGGTAAAGAGTGGAGGATAATATCAATGGCCAGCTCTTCATCGAAGTTGACATTTAGCTTGAGCAAAAGATCCACGTCTCTTTGCATCCTTTGCAAGTGGGTCGTGATGGACTCTCCATCCTTCATTTTGGTTGTGATTAACGATCCAACTATCTTGTACCTCTCTTGAGGTGCACTTTGATGGCACTTTTCCATCAAATCATGTCACAAGGCTAATAGTACTCGTAGAACTTTTGAAGCTCGGGAGTCATAGTGGCCACCATAATGCATGACACCTTTGTCGCTTCTATTCATCGAGCCCTATACTCGACGATTTCTTCGGGAGTAGCTGTGTTTTTATTTATCTCGATGAGTTCCTTGTAGAGAATGTCTTCCTTGTGCTTGTACCTTAGGGCCATGCAGATGCTACGAATCCAAAGTTGGATCCATCAAATGCGACCCTCCCACAAATGCCCAAAAGAGAAAGTGGGTTCGAGAAGTTGGTGTTGGAGAAGTTTGAGCCTGACATCTGAAAAAGAAAAGAGACAAAGTTTAGATTAGATAAGAATCCTTAATATAACACCCAAAACGGTTTGCGAGAACCCTGGCTATGTATGGAGGGTTATAACCTCCGACTCCTCTTCCATCTCTTCTTCTGCAGCGATCGTCTTCTGAGGTATTAATTAATTTAATTTCTTGAATGTTAGTGGGATTTAATTGGTAATTGTCATCTTGGATTGGATTGGTCCTTCATGATTTTGGGCTGAGATGTAAGATGCCCATAAGACGTACGCAGGGCATAACCCGTCGTACGCGGGGTGTAGTGCCTTTAGTTTGCGTGGGTTGTGAGAGACGTACGCGCAGCGTACCTAGAGGTACGCCCAGAGTACGCGACCAGGTGGAAAAACCATAATTTTAGGGATTGAGAAGTATTTAAACCCCATTATAGCCTCCCAGTTGGCCTCCTCACTTATCCTTCACCCCCAGAGAACCCTAGTTCGTCCCTTTTTCCTTGTTGTGTGTATGGTTGATCTTTTGGGCTCATTTTTGTGAAGAAAAGTTGGGAAGAAGAAGAAGAGAAGTGGAAGAATGAGAACTTGAGTACCTTGAGCTCAAAGATCTGGGATCATCCTTCATTTGGCATTCAAAAGAGGTATAAAGCTTCCAACCTTCTTCGTTATAAATGGTTGGTTTTAGAAGTTTGAGCTTAAGGGAGTCTTGTAAGCCATCAAGTAAGCAACTTTATGGTTTAAGACGTGGGATAAGACCTGGATCTGAGATTTTAGCTTCTGAATCGGATTATTAAGCACTTAATGAGACTTTTGGCTTAACAGGGCTATACGTTGGGCGTACAAGGAGGTACGCGCTGCGTAGAAGCCAACAACCAGTACGCTCAGCATACCTTGGTGTACGCCCTGCGTATGTTGCCAATTTGGGCTTCGAGCGTTTGGGCCTCGGTGTGGGCTGAGTTTTGGACTTAGGGTCTTTGGGCCTTAGTGGCCTTCAAAATTCAGTTGTTATGGGCCAAAGATTAGTATTGGGCTTGAGTAAGTCCCAATAAAGGGTTGTAGGCCCAATTTAGCAAATTGGGCCATTAGTGGGGCCATGGATGGACTTAGAAGGAATTGAGGGTTTTGGGCCATGTTGTGACCCATGCCATAGCAGGGATAAAATGGTCATTTTACCCATAGGAGAATCCCTATTCTGATTTAGTATTTTATTTTCCCATGATAGCTGGGAAGCAGCCAGAGCAACACTCAGGGATTTCTCATTTAGGAGTTCAATAGTTAGCATCAGGAGGTGAGTTTCCTTCCAGTAGGAATGGGTCTAAGGCCACAATGCCGGCCCATTTAACTAGCAGTTGTTTCCAGACTTCGGTCATATGCAGTAGTTAGAATATTTGATGCCTTCTTGGCTCAGGCGGGGTTTATGTGTTATGTGTTCCGGGCTACGACCCGATGCAGTTTGCAGTTTATGTGTTCATGCTAGTTGATATGTTTATGTTATGCTATGTTATGCTCAGTCAGTTTCCGGACTTTGGTCCGATGCGGTTACTTCCGGACTTCGGTCCGATGCAGGGGACAAGGTCCCAGTAAGTTCCGGACTTCGGTCGATGCAGTTAGTCCCAGAATTTGGTCTGATGCAGAGGGCAAGTCCCTGGTTAGTTCCGGACTTCGGTCCGATGTAGTTTCCGGACTCCGGTCCGATGCAGTGGGCACGACCCAATATGTGTTATATGTTATTGTATGGTATGTGGTAGTTTGGTAGAGCTCACTAAGCTTTGTGCTTATAGTTTCAGTTTTGGTTTCAGGTACTTCCGCAAGTAAAGGGAAGAGCTCGGGATGATGGCATCGCACACACCACAGCTTCAGTTTGTCCTGGGAGTTGATTTAGCTTTTCATAGATATGATTTGATACAGTTTTCTCGTGATACTTTGTTATGGTTTTGAGATATTGACGTATGGGTTTTATTTTATGATATTGACATGATGGTTTTAGTAATTATTAAACATAAATTTTTGGGTCGTATTTTGGGATGTTACAAGTTGGTATCAGAGCCTTGGTTTGAGGGATTCGGATGCACTTTCGGGTGTGTCTGAACTCAATCTAAGGAAACGGTAAAAGGTTTTCAAAGGAAAAACATTTTTGAAAAAGGAATTTTTTTGAAAGAACTCAGAAAGAAAAAGAGTTTCGATAAAGAGAAAAAGGTGTGGTGTGTGCGATCATCCGAGCTCAAGTAAGTACTCCCAAATTACCCATACAAGTTTATATTATTAGTTTCAGTTTCAGTTTAGATCAGTTCAGTTTCAGTTTCAGTAGAACAACATGCTAGTATATGACTAAGGATCTAGGAGGATGCCTTATGTGCCTGCTTTATGTGTTTCAGCTTGATAAGAATTGCATGCTAGTAGTGAAATAACAATAGTAGGATAACATGTGTAGGTTATGCCTGATAGTATGAGCTTAGCATTATAAGCTAGTACAGTTTCTTACTATGAGAATAGTTTGCATGAGTATGTTTCCTTTATCCGAATGATGCTTGCTTCGTGCTTTGTGGGGCTCTGATTAATGGGAGTTCACCATTAGGTGAATACGTCAAGTCACATGTGGTCAGGATTGAATAATCTCAGAGTGCCAGATTTGACCCCATTACGCAGCTCTCGTGTGAGTCTAACCGTTGTAGGGACGAGTCTTTTACTCTAAGGATTATCCGAGCCTCATTGCATGTGATGGTATTCAGGTGGTGGCTAATTGGCATTACAAGGAGGCCTTCAACAGCTGACGACTGGTTTGGGTGAAGTCAAACGTTTCCCTAGGGTAAGCCTAGGATGTGAGTAGCAGAAATCAGTAGCAGTAGAGTGACTTGGTGGAGTCAAGGCAGTTCTTGAGGAAAGTACAGATAGATGTGGAAGGTAGTATGGGCCCGTACTACTGAAAGCAGAGGATCCGTACTCGAATCAAGGATGGTTGAGATGAGGCCGGGGAGCTTGTAGTAGCAGCGATCCCTTGAGATATTTCAGTGTACTAATGTTTGCCATGATGTGTTTTCAGAATGGTGGTTTTGCGACCTAGGCCAGCAGCCAGCAGTTCAGGTGCCGGAGAGGGATCCGGATCAGGCTCGGGAGCCGAGCATCTTGATGAGCAGACTAGAGAGTTTTTCACTTCTGAGGTGACCCGTATCATTCTTGAGCAGACTCCATTGATATTTGGTTCGATCAAGGAGGGAATACTAGAGTTGATGGAGGAGAGATTAGGCACATTTCATGCTGAGGTGGTGGCCATGATGGGGTCACGCACGCTTACGTTTAGGGAGTTTCAGGCATGTGGAGCTCCAGCTTATCACGGGGTGCGGGACCCCATAGTGAGTACTAGATGGTTGGAGGATGTGGCCAACGCTTTCCGCACGAGCATATGTCCCGAGGGGGACAAGGTCAGATTGGCATCCTGTATTCTGGAGAACAGGGCACGAGATTGGTGGGAGGAGGTCGGACATGTCATTGGAGATGATGCAGCTTTGGATGCTATGACCTGGGCTGACTTTACTGCCAGGTTCAAAGCTGAGTTCGCACCGGTTATTGAGGTGTAGCAGTTAGCCAGGGAGTTTCAGGACCTCACCCATACGACAGAGACAGTGGCGGAGATCACCGCCAAGTTCAGGGAGAGGGCACTTCTCGTTCCTCAGTATGCAGCTCGTTCCTCAGTACGCAGCTGATGAGGAAATGAAGAAGGCCCGGTATCATGAGATTTTTCGGAGTGATACCCGCCAGTTTGTGAGCCGATCCAGCTGTAAAATGCTGGATGACATGATTGCTAGAGCGAGAGAGAGAGAGAGAGAGAGAGAGAGAGAGAAAGAGAGAGAGAGAGAGAGAGAGAGAGAGAGAGAGAGAGAGAAAGATTGATCTTGAGATGGAGAGAAAGAGGAAGTCGGAGGCAGCTCCAGGTACAGGGAGTTCTGGAAAAAAGCCCAAGGGTTCAGATCATAGAGCTAGGAGTCAGTAGAGCCACGGTCGGTGTGGCAAGTGTGGGAGATTGCACGATGGGTCGTGCATGGCAGGGAGTGTCGGCTGCTACAAGTGCGGCCAGACTGGGCATATGAGCAGATATTGTACAGCCACTACTACCGCCATTATGACATCAGATCTGATTTTCTTCCAGTGCAATCAGAGGGGGCATAAAAAGTCCCAGTGTCCGAGTTTAGCTGCTTCGGGGAAGGTGTCAGCACCTGCTCCTGCTACTTTGAATGAGCAGCTGACAGGACCATTAGGGTGGCGAGAGTACACAGAGGATGTTCTCTATAGTTATTCAATGAGCAGTTTTCGGTGGACTTGGTCCCTATTTCCCTGCGAGGGAATAAGGTCATAGTAGGCATGGATTGGCTGAGCCCCAATGCGGTGGTGATAGACTGTGAGCTGCAGTTAGTGAAGGTTCGCACTCCCAGTGGGGGAGAGTTAGTGATTCAGGGCGATAGGCCACAACGCGGACCAGTTCTGTGTTCAGCAGTGAGAGCGAGGTGCTATTTCCATCAGGGTTGTGTCGATTACATTGCCTATGTTTTAGATACCCAGGAGAAGGGCAAGACGACGGTTGAAGATGTTCCGGTAGTACGAGACTAACCAGATGTATTTCCAGAGGATTTGCTTGGAATACCTCTCGAGAGACAAGTTGAGTTTAGGATTGACCTGATCCCTGGTGCGGCTCCGATTGCTAAGGCACTGTATCGGTTGGCTCCCCTAGATATGCAGGAGTTGTCTACGCAGCTGCATGAGCTGCTAGACAAGGGTTTTATCAGGCCGAGCAGTTCACCCTGGGGAGCATCGATTTTGTTTGTGAAGAAGAAGGACGGGTCGCATTGTATGTGTATTGATTATCGGGAGTTGAATAAGGTAACAGTGAAGAACAGTTACCCACTCCCAAGGATAGATGATTTGTTTGATCAGCTGCAGGGAGCATCTTGATTTTCCAAGATCGATTTACGCTCTGGGTATCATCAGATGCGAGTCAGGGATGAGGATGTGTAGAAGACTGCTTTCAGGACCCGGTATGGTCATTATGAGTTCGTGGTGATGCCGTTTGGGATCACCAACGCTCTAGCCGCGTTCATGGATCTCATGAACCGCGTATGTAGGCCGTTGTTGGATCGATCAGTGATAGTATTCATTGATGACATCTTGGTTTATTCCAAGACTCAGGAGCAGCATGAGGAGCACCTGAGGGAGGTGCTAGAGATTTTGAGGAAGGAGAGACTTTTCGCAAAGTTCTCCAAGTGCGAGTTCTGGTTGCGCGAGGTGCAGTTCCTTGGACACCTCGTCAACCAGAAGGGTATTTTGGTAGATCCGGCCAAGATAGAGGCTGTGATGCAGTGGGAAGTCCCGAGATCTCCATCTGAGATTCATAGTTTCCTAGGTTTAGCAGGGTACTACAGGAGATTCATCCAGGATTTCTCCAAGATAGCTGTACCGCTCACCCGACTGAGTAAGAAGTCGGTGGTGTTTTGCTGGGGGCCTGAGCAGCAGGCAGCATTTGAGACCCTCCGGTAGAGATTGTGCAAGGCACCAATTCTTACCCTGCCACAGGGAGTAAAGGAGTTTGTAGCCTACTGTGATGCTTCGATCGCAGGTATGGAGTAGTGTTGATGTAGCGAGGCCGTGTGATAGCCTACGCCTCGAGACAGTTGAAGCCTCACGAGGCTAACTATCCTACGCATGATTTAGAGCTGAGGATAGTGGTGTTTTCCCTCAAGATTTGGAGACGTTACCTCTATGGGGTCCGTTGTACCATTTACACGGATCACAAGAGCTTGAGGTACCTCATGGATCAACCGAATCTGAACATGAGGCAGAGGCGATGGTTAGATGTGTTGAAGGATTATAATTGTGAGATCCTTTATCACCCAGGGAAGGCCAACGTAGTGGCCGATGCCCTGAGCCGCAAGGCGGAAGCGGCCCCGATCAGGGACATATGTTTAAGGATGACAGTAATTACTCCGTTGTTAGATCATATCAAAGAGGCTCAGGTCGAGGGCCTCAAGGAAGAGAGGCAGAAGTGTGAGAGGATTGTGGGCCGAGTAGCTTCCTTCGAATATGGTAGTCGAGGATTGTTGACCCTTCATGGGAGAGTTTGGGTACCGTGCTGGGGCGGTGTGCGACAGGTATTGATGGACGTGCATATCCAATGCATGTCTTGAACTCTTATTAGGGCAAAATTAGGCAAAGAGTCCAAGATTCCATGCATGGACTAAAAACTCAAATCTAATTCAGATCCAAAGAGTTAAATGCTCTAAATGGCTTGGAGATTCATAAAGTTGCAAGCTTTATGAAGTTCAACCTTTCCATAGAAACAAGGCATAGAGAAAAGTGGACTAATTCCAAAGATCTTTCAATTAATTCATCATGATGAAGACTTTATACCTCCTTGAGATGCTTGAGGAAGATAAACTTCTAGATTTATGTTGCTTTCGACTCCCAATATGATCTTCCACCACCTTCTTCCTTCACAAGCAACAAACACACACACACACACACACACTATAAGGCTAAAAAATCATACAACGAATCTAGGGTTTGACATGGACGATTTGGAGAGATGGAGGCTGATGAGAGGGAGGATGCGAGAGGTTAAGGAGTTTAAATAGGGAACAACCCCTAACCTTTAGGGTTTTGTCCAATAGCCACCACCGCGTTGTGTCAAAGAATTACCAAGCTGTGGTGGGTTATTAATCTCCCACGGTCAAAAGCTTATCAACACGCTGTTGTGAGGCTTCACCGCATCGTCGTCTTTAAAGGAGAAAAAATCAAACACAGCCGAAAATAATATCATACCTGGAATCGAGTGTTACAGATTTATAATTATTAAAATAGGAAAAAAGCCAAGTTTTTTATAATATAACTTTCAAATTAAATCATATTTCTATTGTAATGCTTGTTCCAGGTATCATTTATTTATCTAAAATTTTAGGGTTTTGGACCGGGACTCGACGAGTTGGGGAGCTCCAACTCGTCGAGTAGGAATCATTATTGACGCAGGATGAAGGGTCTACTCGACGAGTAGGTGTTGGAAAGGAAAACCCTAATTTTCTGGGTGTGGCGCCCTATATAAAGTACTTATGGCCTATTGTAGCCTCCCTCATCGTCTTTACAGTCCAGAAGCATACCGTAATCGAGCTAACCTTCCATATTGATTGTGTGTGAGGCTAAAGTGTGTGTGTTTGGTGCACTTCTTGAAGAACTCGAATATTAAAGATCTTGGAACGAGAAGGAGCATATAGATCCAACATCTACTCAGTTGTAGCAACCATTTGAAGGTAAAAAGTTGTTACCTTGATCATTCTCTTGCTAGATCACTGCATTCAAGAGTTTAGGGTTCCTTTTTGCCCACTTTGGACCATTTTTGGAAGTTAGACATGATTTGAAGTTGTATCTTCAGATATGGACTCCTCGAGCCCCCCATAGTTATAAAGTTATCGACTTTATCAAGCTTTAGCCCTCCTCCATACCCTAAACCTATTATCAAGCTATATTTTAGCATTTTAGACTCTTGAAGCCTTGAATGCACGTAAAGTTTGCAACTTCACATGGTAACTTAATCCTAGGGGATTAGATCTGTAGTTTGGGGGTTTATATTCGACTAAAAATGGATGAATAGGTTAAGACTGGGGAAAATCGATGAGTTGCCCTGGCAACTCGACGAGTTGGATCGAGTTACCCCGCCTTCTGGATATTGAGTAAACTCGACGAGTTGACGAGACAACTCGGCGAGTTGGCTAGGGTTTTTCCCGGTTTTCTTAACACTGAAGGAACTCGACGAGTTGCTAGATACACTCGATGAGTTGGGTTAACATAGACTGTTGACCTTGACTTTGATCATGGTTGACCAAGTTGACTTTGAGAGTATTTTTGTTATTTCGGGATTTTGACAAAGTTAGTCACATGATGGTTGTAGGCAGTTGAGTTGGAGCTGCGAGCTGGGACTTATCTTATCAGCTCAACACTTCTTGAGAGGTGAGTCTCCTCACCACACCAAGGGGTTGAAGGCACCAAGGCCGACCCATTATATGATATGTGGATTGTTAGTTGATTATGTGATATGTCGGTAGGACATTTGTATGGAAGACCTTGGGGGTTCCAATGGCACTATATTAAGACCATGAGGGGGTTCCTATGGCATTTGGTATAAGTAATTGGAGGGTTTCCATGGCATCCTAGTATGTTTTCATGTTTAGCTCGTACAATATTTCTTTGGGTTAGTGAAGACCATGTAGGGGTTCCCATAACAGGTAGTCAAGACCATGTAAGGGTTCCAGTGGCAATTAGTAAATACCATGTGGGGGTTCCCATGGCAGGTGGATAAGACCACGTGGGGGTTCCATTGGCACTTGGTATAAGACCTTGGAGGATTTCCATGGCAACTTCATATGTTTTGTATGCATCACTTATGTGGAATATGTAGCTGTTATAGCTTATATGGTTTATGTGATTATGTGGATTGTGTGGGGTATGCTCGAGGGGGGGGGGGCTCACTAAGCATTAGCTTATATTTTATTGGTTGTCAGGTACTTTAGAGCCTAACGACAAGGGCCCAGCGTGATGGGGCGGCACGTACTCTCCCGAGTCTTTGTTGGGACACTCTAATGTTTTTGGACAATTTATTTGATATTATGGATTTATGAAAAACAAATGTGGTTGAGATATTATGTCTTTGAGAATGATTTTGTTAATTAAAAATGAAACTTTTTATTGGAAATTTGGATTGTTACATCTATATATGATATCAATAGTTTAAATTCAAGATAATATTTTTCAATTTGATAATAGACTAAAAGAAAGAACAAAAGAAATAATAATAGTCGGTCTCTATAAAAAACTTGTTATAGTATTTTTGTAACATCCGGATCCTTAAGGTATGAAAAATTAAGCAATTTTTTAGATTAGGGACTGGTCACGACGTGAAGGTAGCACCATCACGTCATGACATGGCCGTAGAATTCGTGTTACATCATTAAGGTGTCACGACATGAGACCTGATTTAATGAAACCCTAATTTCATGCTTTGGACCTATTTAAAGTAAGTGAGGGGCTAGGGTTTCCTTCACCCTCAACACCAATCACCTTCAAACCAGAAAGAAAGAAACCCTAATTCCTCTACTCCATGTTAGAGCTCACTTTGGTGTTTTTGGTGTTTTAAGAGAAGAAGAAGGTGTTTTGGTTGTGCATCCAGCAATGGAACATCATCATCATCATCATATTGTGCTTGTCTTGGACCCTTGTAAGTGCTAAAGCTTCAACCTTTATTGTTGAATATTACTAGATCTATATTTTGTCCCATTTTCTCTATGTTTGAGTAGTTTTGAAGGAAAGGAAACCATGAAGTAGGCAAATTTATGGGTTCTAAGGGTCCCTAGAGTGATATAAATTTCAGATCAAGTAAGTAGTTGAGTTTCGAACCCTTGTATGAGAACTTTAGTGGCCTTTTCTACATTTTTGACCCAAAATGAGATCTAGACATGTATTGGACATACATGTCCATAAAGTATCGATTTTTAAGTTGATTATGGAGTTATAAGATCTTCTGGAAAGTTGGAATGCATGAGTGAAAGGATTAGGGTTGAATACATTAAGATGTCTACCGTGAACGAATCACAACGTAACCATTTAAAGGTCACAACGTGAGGCAAGAAGTCCTCGATTATTTTGTTCTGACGTTGTCACGACGTGAGGAATTGATCCTCATGACTTGACAACGATTTGGATTGTTAGGGTTGAGGTTGAGCTGAGTTAACCCATTACTGAGTTAGGGCCGACGAGAGTCGATTTTTCACGACGTGAGCATCACTTGGTCATGATGTGAGAGTCAGCTAAGGAGGGTTTGACTGTTGACGTTTGGTCCAATGTGAGGATTAAGGACTTAGAGGGGGAAACTATTCTTTTTCGCAAATGAGCACTTCTTATGGTATTTGGACTTGCTAGTTTTGGGTTATCCTAATTGCTAATTATGGTTTGGTTTTAGTTATGTTTAGTGGGAGAGACTTCAACACCAGAGGCTCATGTGTGAGATTTATTTGTTGACCGATTGAGGTGAGTCTCCTCATTGTACTCATAGGTCGAAGGCACCAACATCGGCCCACTGGATTATGTGTATAGGATGCTAGCAATCTTTATGACACCGAATGATATGATTGTATGCTTATGTATGTGGGGTGAAATAGACCCATGGGTGAAATAGGCCCAACTATTATGTACTTGTTGTCTTTGTGACTCCAATTGATATACTATGATGGGTTTTCAATCTGAATAAATGGTTGTTTAGATCGATTTAAAGAAAATTTTGTACTTAGAGTTTTTGGACGTTACAATTTTAAATTGAATTCAAGTTCATTGACTTGAATAAAAAATAAATAAAAACATTAGAAAACTCATAAATAACTAAAATTAAAAAAATAGGAAACAAAAGGACAAAAAGGTAAAAAAAATCAAATTGTTGAAAAATGAATTTAAAAAATGAAAATAAATCAAGTGTATGTGCGTGTCTCTCTCTCTCTCTCTCTCTCTCTCTCTCTCTCTATATATATATATATATATATATATATATATATATATATAATTTTTACAGGTAAACCTTAATTTTCGTAGATATCATCTATGTTTTCTTATTTGTTTTTTCAAAATTACTTCATTATTGTGAATTTCATAAATATTATATCACTTTCATAGATAATTATTTTAACTCTCTATTTTTTTTGTAAAATCCCGTATAATATAGAATAATTAAATAATAAATCTAAAACCCCGAGAAGTAATTTTTATGTTATTTTAGATTATTATAGCCCAAAATCAAATAATAATTAATGGGATGTTGGTTCGGGAAGCCAAATGACAAGATTGGAACCTCCGTGGGTTAAAGTGAAAATTTAGGACTTGTTTTGCAAAGGATTTTAGAAGTAAGGGGGTGCTTGGTATCATTTGGATTTAATATGAAAGGATTTTGGATGGATGGGGTTAAAAGGGTAAATTATGTACCTAAGTTGAAAAGAATTTGACATGGAGGGGCTATATGGTAACTTCTGGGACTTGGATTGTTATGAATCTTGGATACTGGGGGCTGATTTGTAAATTATAGCCTTGAAATGAAAAGGAATTGGGAAGGAGGGGCCAAAGGTGTACATTGAAGAAAATTAGATATGATCGGGTATTAAACTCGTCACCATGCATCAGCTACGAAACCCTAACCCTAGGTACACTATGCAGCCACCACCCTCTCCACCCTTGTCCCTCCAGCCGCCACCACCCCTTCTTCCTTCGATCTCTAGCGTCGCTACCCCCTTCTATTGAGTCGCAAACCACAGTTGTTGGAGTCGTTGAGCACCACTACCACAGCCCATACCGGTTGTGACGTTGTGAATGGCTGGAGAAAACCCCACCCAGAGCGAATGCGCCACTATTACCTTACTCTTTCTAGTAATGGCGTCTCCCCTTACATATTCATCACTATTCTATTTCCTTACTTCACCATTAACCGCCACTACCCATTTTCGTTGAAGACCAAGGGTGGTTATGTGTATGTTTATCTATTAGTGTGTGTGTTTATTTTTGGGTTAAAGCATTGTAAATTGTAATTAGTGAATAGTGTAATAAAGAAAAATCATAACCACCACGGTGAGGTGGTGGCTAGCACCTCCTGCCGACGTTTTGGGTGGCGGTGTGCTTTTGCTTGTGCTTAGTTGCTTTTGGGATGCTTGGACAAAAATGGACTAGAACCATAACCACCACCTTGAGGTGGTGGCCGCCGCCGTTGACCACCACTACCCGAGGTGGTAGTGGGTGGTGCCCTACTAATGAAACCCTAGTGGGCCTAATGAAACCCTAATGGGCCTAATGAAGCTCTAATTGACCTAAAAGTCCAATCATGTTAATAATGGGCTAGTATTTGGTTGGAAACCTTAATTAGGGTTTAGAAAACCCTAATGTCATGAAACCCTAATTTTGGGGATTTATCGGGACCCGCACTTGAATTAATTACTAAACTAAAAGTGTTAATTAATAATCATTTTCAAAATAACCTAAGGCAATATTGGACTTAATGGATTAATTCCTTAATGGCTTAAGTAGGAACACTTAACCCTAATCGTCATTTAATGTGAAAACACTAATTTCACTTGAGCCTTGAGTTGGGCCTTCCTATTGGGCTTTGGTGATTGGACTATTGATGGGTTATCCAAGAACTAGTAAATGGACCAAAATAATTGGATGAGCTTTAGTATAAGGCCTATGTGTAGGACTTGGGCCCAATTTGGAAAATTGGGCCATAGTTGGGCCATAAGTGGGCCTTGATGATTATATGATATTGGGTCATGGGAATACCAATAGTTTAGACTAGAATAAATGGATGAGCCTTAAGGAAAGACAAGGTAGAGGTCTGGGCCCAATTTGGAAAATTGGGTATTACTTGACTTTTTGGCCTTGGAGTGTGAGTTAGGCCTTGGGCTTTAATCAAGCTAGGTTGGGGGTAAAGTAGTCTTTTACCCCAAGCATGGACTTATTGTTATGTATTGGAACCCAATTATTAATTGGGTTTTATTTTGATGATTGACAGCTTGGGAATCTGTCAACCAGCAGCTGGAGTTTATCCGCAGGACTTTAGCAGTGTGAGGTGAGTTATCCTCACTATTCTAAGGGGTCAAAGGCACCAATGCCGGCTTATTGGATCTGATATCCAAGTAGTTGGTGATATGTTGAGTATAAGTTAGTTATTCATGCTAGGTTGGTAGATCTATAGTACTATCTGTGTTACTATTTGATTATCTGTATGTGCATTAGTTATGTTATATGTCGACATGGTATGTGGGATGGGTTGAGGTTGTACTACTCTGTGTGGTAGCCAACAAACCCTAGATTATTCAAAATATGAGTTAAGGGCTGGGCAGGGCATGCCAGACTCATACTGAGGACTCAAGAGTATTCCAGATATGAGCTGAGGGTCGAGCGGGACATGCCAGACTCATACTGATGACTCAGGAGCATTCCAGATACGAGCTGAGGGTCCGGTAGGGCATGCCAGACTCATACTGTGGGCTCAGGAGTATTCCAGATACAAGCTGAGGGTCGGACATGGCATACCAGACTCGTACTATGGGCTCAGTGGCAAGCCAGATGTGAGATGTGGGTCGGGAAGGCAAGCCAGACTCACACTGTGGGCCTAGGGGTAATCCAGTTTATAAAGTTGTGGACCCATTACATGTTGTTATTTGTATATGTGCTATTTGCTGTGTATCGGTATTTTGGGGGGACTCACTAAGTTTCAGGCTTACAGTTTCAGTTTGTGTTTCAGGTACTTCGGATGATCGCGAGAAGGCAAATGCGTGATCGTACAGCTCCTCACATTTTATGACTTTGTTTCTGGGATACTCTAATATAGAACTATTTTGAAAACAAATTTGTAATAACTGTTGGTTTTGAATGATTTAAAAAGTTTTAATTTGACATTATTTTTATGGATGTTGCATTTTTATTAAATCTTGGAAACTAATAAATAAAATTAGTCTCATTTGTTTTTTTTTTTCCTCTAGTTTAACTTTTAATAAAAACGAATAAAATATGTTGATTCTATAAAGAAAACAATTTAATTTAAATCATTTAATTTTTAATATAAACTACCTAGACATTGAAGTTTAGTACATACATTGAAATTTAAGAGTACAAAAGTAATTTAAGATTAGTATTAAGTAAGTATATGTATGTTAGCTACTAAAAATAATTATAATTTAATGTTAACATACGGTGATCTCAATAGAGAATCATTAATAATAAGGAACCAATGAATTAATCGTGAACGTTGAAATCATTATGATCAACAACCAAGTAAACGGATATATATTTGTATATTGATCACATACACCGGATTATAACATAAAATCCCTTCTTTACCAAAAAAAACTCATCTATTTTTTCTGTTAAAATTTTTTTATGCCACTTTTTTTAACGGAAAATGTCAAATATATCATTCACTATTTTTCATCCTCTTTGCAGAGATCTATATTGATATATAAAAAACAATTTTTTTTTCTAAAAAAAAACTCATTCGTGTTTTTGTTTTTTTTTTTTTTTCAATATTTAAGTTTATTTTTATTCATAAAGACTAATTTTACAAAAAATCTCAATTTTTTTTTCCATCTATTAATAAACATCAATGTCGATTGAAAAAAAAAAAAAAAAAAAAACTCGATCGGTTCAAATTGACACAGTGAATCTAAACTGTAAATATTTTAATTTGAACATTCACAATATGAATCTAACTTATTATTTCAACTCTTTAATCGTTCACAAATTAACTAAAATTCACATAAATATATTTTAATGTAATTTTATATTATTTTAACGTTTTGATTATGTGTAAGTTTTGTAAAATCAACAAATTGATTTATTTATATTGTGAATCTAAACTGTGTATAATTTAGTTTTCAGAATTCATAATGTAAATCTGACCTACTATTATTCACACTATGAATCTGAACAGATTCACAATGTGAATATGGGTTGATTTACAATGTGAATATGAACTGAAATTTTAATTTTTTTTTTAACATCAATATGAATCTATGTTTAAAGAGTATCAATTTTTTTTATGTATTTATTAATTTTTTTCAATAAAAAGTAAACCTTAACTTTTCAAAAAAAAAAGTAAGTTTTTTTTAAAAGAAAATGTTTATTTTATATATATCAATACAAATCTCTATGAAAAGAAAACGAAAAACTATGAATAACGGTATATCAATTTTTTTTTCGATTAAAAAAAGCATTGCCCAAAAAAATTAAACTAAAATAAAGAAGTGAGTTTTGTTATAATCTTATGCATGTGCGTCAATTATAAAAATATACAACCCTTCTTTTAGCTGTTAATCGTTTTAAATTGTAAGGTTTAGATTGGTTCATTTGTTATATTGATTTTTTTATTGTACTTTTCATCTTTAACATATTCTACTATGCACAATATTTCTGTCATGCACAATATTATTCGAATGCAATATTAACATTGGAAATCACAAGGTCCACACAAAAAGAGGTTCTTTTCAGGATACTATTATTTATCTATTCATTTGCAAATCAAAATTAAAGAGTCAAAAAGAGGGACAATGATTCGTGATAAAGACTAGCATTTTCATAGGTTTATTACTTTATTTTGACATGGATCTAAAGTGGTTTGTGAGACCGATAATTGCGATATTCAGTTTGATTGTTAGTTGAAAACATATTATTAATTTGATGTTTAAAGTCAAAATATTTAGATTCAGAAATATGTAGAAGATTGTTATTAGTAAGGCTAAATGTCAATTTAGCCCTACAAAAACGTAGGGAAATTACTAATATAGCCAAAATCACTAATTATATATTCAAAATTTGCCAAAAAAAACACAATAGCCAAAAGTAGCCCACGAAATAGTAGATTGGTTAGGGTTGATTACGGTCAACGAGATTTGATCACGGTCAACATTAGAAAACTACTCTTTTGTCGCAATGGACTACTCTTTCGTGGTCCGTCTACTCTTTTGTGACCTATTGGCCCATAGTATATAATGTTTTATTTTTCGGTTTAGGTTACTTTTTGCTCATTTTTCATTCCATTATCTACTATTTTCTCTCAATTGAACACCTGAAAAACAACGATGTACGTCCATTTTTTATCAAAAGTTTACAACATTGTTGATTATGAGTAGTTTTTGTATATGAGAATATTTTTTTTTTGAAAAAAACCGAAAAAAGTAAAACCATAGGTTTCATAGTGTAGACTTGTACACCGTAGGTTTCGTATGAACCCTACAATTTTTTTTTTTTTTTAATTTGTTGTAAACTGTAAGAAATTATATATATGTTATGATTTCATGATTTCTTTTTTCAAAAAACTTAAAAAAAAAATAATAACGAAATCGTAGGTTTCCTTAAACATACGGTTTATTTATTTATTTTATTTTTTTCGTTTTTTTAAAAGGTGATAAATAATAAAAGGATGTATACATTGTTGATTCCGTGATTTTTTTTTTGAAAAAAAATGAAACCGTAGGTTTCCAAGAAACCTACGGTGTACAATCACTTAATGCACATTCTGTGTATCAAATGGTTGTACACCGTAGGTTTCCTTAAACCTACGATTTTTTATTTTTTTTATTTTAAATGGTTCTACGAAATCTCAACGATTGTATATATATATTATAATTCCATGTTTCCATTTTGTGATAAAGTATGTTATTTTCTATGTTTCGATTATAGCATACTAGAGCAATGTACAATCCATTTTAAGAATTTTCTATGTTTATAATTGATAGATACTTTGAAGTATAATGTATTGATAAAATAACGTTGTGTTTTGGTAGTTTCGGCTTTGTTGTAAAATATATTATTCTCACGAACTGTTTTGACCACATTAAACTCGATACTTTTCAAAAATGTTCAAATATGAAAATAGTCCACGTTTATACTTTTCGAATGACTACTTGCACATGTTCATATGATTTTTCTACAATTTATGGTGATTTTTACAAAACTGCCTATCACTACAACAAAGATTTCGGACCAGTCAGTGATAATGGCCCTTTCCACAATGGTTAGAGTCCATTAAAATCATAATAAAAATTGTGAGCATACTAGACGCATTTCCTGAACTTCTGGAGTTTACAGATTCAGATTTCGACTCCCAATGATTTTCCTGTGATTTTTACAAAAACAGTGACAGAAAAGTAAAACTAGTTAAAAATGGTTACAAGTTTTCTAACACTTTGTAATTTGTTGAGCAAAGTGTTTATCAATGATTGACTACATATTAACTTGGGTTTCTTGTTAATTTACACTTATGAAACTGAAATACTCATCCATCATAAGGGTTTTTATTCATTACAAACATACAAGAAAAACTATAATAAATATAGTTTATGTTTTGTTACATTACTATTCATTATGAAAGGTTCAGTTTTCACTACAAAAGAGTTGTTCATTTACTACAGGCATACATGATAAGCTATAATAGGTATATTTTATTTTACATCAACTCTATGAACTTACTAAGGAAGGTTATATTCCTACTACAAAAAGGATTTTCAATTACACTACACGTAAACTCGTTAAATCTGGTTGTGAGGCACTATTTCATTGTACTCTTAAAGTACTGGTTAAAATCATATAGTTATAACCAGAGTCTCTTGTAGGGAGAGCATGATACTTGTATATAGATCTATATTGGGATTGACAACCCACACCTTAGCTGCATGTAACAGCTAGACCAGCAGGTCTAGGGTGACAAATGTCATAACATTCCGACGCCTGAAGAACATCGTAACAGGACACTATGTCAAATAGTATGGTTATAATAACTCACATAGGGAAATAACGACACACATTTTACAGGGATCGCTACATTCAAACAGGTTTTATTTATATAAAACTGCATACACTATTATAAGTATAGAAAATACTTGTACATTTCGATCTTTGGGTCTTAAGATTGCAACTCATTTTATAAGGAAAATATTGGATTTTTCTTGTGCATACACTACATTTTCAAAGAATGGTTTTCAACTTTATAAACAAAAACTTATGCACTCACCAACGTAATCGTTGAAACTCTTTCAAAATTAACTTGTATTCTCAGGTAATCAATAAAAACAGGTGACTGCCAGCTTTTGAGGATGGAACGCTTTGGCGTTAGACAAAACATTTTATCATTATATTGTAATCGATTTAGAAACATGTACTCATAAAACCATGTAAATTTCTCGATTATATTTATGATGGTTGTGTTTACTTTAATCAGTATTATACTCGTGTTTGTGATACTATACTTGAAGTCCTCCACCCCCGGACGTTTCCGCCATCCTTGGTTTGGGGGTGTGATAGATTGGTATCAGGGCATTGTTTATAGTGAACTAAATATATCGAACCGCATAAGATATACAAACTATAAACACAATGGGACTAAGATTTTTTGACTAAATATTTTTCATACAACTATACTTTTAAAAACAAAACAATATTTTTATTAAAAGTATAGGTACATGCATGCATGATGGTATAGTGTCACATCTAGGAAAAACACGAAAATAAAAATGGATGAGTTGTACACTATGATTATGCCTTGGGACATGTAATCACGTCTGGGAAGAATATAGCATGATCAACTATATTCGTCCGAGAGGTGACTAGCATATGCCAGGGGATAGTCGTAGTGAGCAATAAGTCCATTAACTTACTAACACCTATACACGAATTGCACTAAGAATCAAACAAAACGTTTAAAAAACTATAGGAGTATTTTATGTTGCTATAGAACCATATTTCTAGATTCATTATGTGCCTCTGACACCCTTATTCTTGCACAAACGTCATGCCAGGATTCCACTTACCAGGAGACCCCTACTTTCCGAACCAAGGAAACGGTGGTTGGATAGAAGAAGAGCCAGAGGATGATCCCAATGAAGACCTCGAAGAAGTCGAAGAGGAAGAGCCTGAGGAAGAAGAAATTGAAGAGGAACTGGAGGAGGAAGAAGACGAAGATGTAACATCCCAATATACGACCCAAAAATTTTTGTTTAATAATTACTAAAACCATCATGTCAATATCATAAAATCAAACCCATACGTCAATATCTCAAAACCATAACAATGTATCACAAGAAAAATGTATCAAGACTCTATCAAATCATATCTATGAAAAGCTAAATCAACTCCTAGGACAAACTGAAGCTGTGGTGTGTGCGATGCCATCATCCCGAGCTCTTCCCTTTACTTGCGGAAGTACCTGAAACCAAAACTGAAACTGTAAACACAAAGCTTAGTGAGCTCCCCCAAACTACCACATACCACACAATAACGTATAACACATACTGGGCCATGCCCACTGCATCGGACCGGAATCCGGAAACTGCATCGGATCGAAGTCCGGAAACTGCATCGGACCGAAGTCTGGAACTAACCATGGCCCTGCCCTCTGCATCGGACCGAAGTCCAGGACTAACTGCATCGGACTGAAGTCCGGAACTGACTGGGACCTTGTCCCCTGCATCAGACTGAATTCCAGAACTAACTACATCGAACCGAAGTCCGGAAACTGACTGAGCATAACATAGCGTAGCATAAACATATCAACTAGCATGAACACATAAACTGCATATTGCATCGGGCCGTAGCTCGGAACACATAACACATAAACCCTATCTGAGCCAAGAAGGCATCAAACATTCTAACTACTGCATCGGACCGAAGTCCGGAAACTACTACTAGTTAAACGGGTCAGCATTGTAGCCTTAGACCCGTTCCTACTGGAAGGAAACTCACCTCATGAGGCTAACTGTTGAACTCCTGAATGAGAGATCCCTGACTGCTTCTCCGGCTGCTTCCCAGCTATCATGGGAAAATAAAATACTAAATCATAATAGGGATTTTCCTATGGGTAAAATAACCATTTTACCCCTGCTATGGCATGGGTCACAACATGGCCCAAAACCCTCAATTCCTTCTAAGTCCATCCATGGCCCCACTAAAGGCCCACTAATGGCCCAATTTGCTAAATTGGGCCTACAGCCCTTTATTGGGACATACTCAAGACCAATACTAATCTTTGGCCCATAACAACTGAATTCTGAAGGCCACTAAGGCCCAAAGACCCTAAGTCCAAAACTCAGCCCACACCGAGGCCCAAACACTGGAAGCCCAAATTGGCAGCGTACGCAGGGCGTACACCAAGGTACGCTGAGCATACTGGCTGCTGGCTTGTACGCGGCGCATACCTACTTGTACGCCTAGTGTACAGCCGTGTTAAGCCAAAAGTCTCATTACGTGCTTAATAATCCAAGTCAAAAGCTAAAATCTTAGATCCAGGTCTTATCTCATGTCTTAAACCATAAAGTTGCTTACTTGATGGCTTACAAGACTCCCTTAAGCTCAAACTTCTAAAAACAACCATATATAACCAAGAAGGTGGCTAGATCTCATGCATGGCTTCATGAAAGCCTCCAAAATCGAAACTTTACTGCTATGGGGACACTTTGAGCTTCAAGGATAGCAATCCCAAGCTCCAAAAACGAAGTTGCATGATAAAGGTTCTTCCTTTGCACCTAAAAGGTCCAAACTTCCAAAAACTTCTAGATCTAAGCTTACAAGAGGAAAGTTGGAAGCTTTATACCTCTTTTGAATGCCAAACGAAGGAATGATCCCAGATCTTTGAGCTCAAGGTACTCAAGTTCTCCTTCTTCCACTTCTCTTCTTCTTCTTCCCAACTTTTCTTCACAAAAATGAGCCCAAAAGATCAACCACACACACAACAAAGAAAAAGGGACTAACTAGGTTCTCTGGGGGTGAAGGATAAGTGAGGAGGCCAAATGGGAGGCCATAATGGGGTTTAAATACTTCTTAAACCCTAAAATTATGGTTTAGCCACCTGGTCGCGTACTCTGGGCGTACCTCTAGGTACGCTGCGCGTACGCCTATCACAACCCGTGTAACCTACAGGCACTACGCCCCGCGTACGAAGAGTTACACCCGGCGTACAGCTTATGGGTAGCTTACATCTCGGCCCAAAATCATGAAGGTCCAATCCAATCCAAGATGACAATTACCAATCAAAGCCCACTAACATTCAAGAAATTAAATTAATTAATTCCTCAGAAGACGATCGCTACAAATCTCCCCCACTCGAATCAGACTTAGTCCTCGAAGTCCACTACCACTGAATCTGAAAACAATTCCAGGTAATGCTCAAACATCTCCTCCTCGGATTCCCACGTCCACTCTGACCCCTTCCGGTGCTACCACTACACCTTCACTAGCTGAACTACCCTGTTCCTCAAGGTCTTTGTCTTTCGGTCCAAAATCGCGACCGATCTCTCAATGTAATTCAGGCTGCTATCAACCTGAATATCTTCCAAGGGTACAACTACTGACTCGTCCATTAAACACATCCATAATTGGGAAACATGGAAGGTGTTTTGGATCTGGCTGAGCTCTGCCGGAAGATCCAACCGGTAAGCCACACGACCCATGCGAGCCAAAACCATAAAAGGACCGATGAACCTGGGGCCCAGCTTTCCCCTCTTCCGAAACCTGATGACACCCTTTCGAGGTGATACCTTCAGGAGGACCATGTCACCCACTTGAAACTCCAAGTCTGAACACCTCCTGTCAGCGTAACTCTTCTGCCGACTCTGCGCAGTTTGCAGTCTACTACTGACCTGATAGATCAACTCTATCATCTTGAGCACCACCTCGGTGCTCCCAATGAAACGCTGACCAACCTCGCCCCAACAAATCAGGGTCCTACACTTCCTCCCGTAAAGCATCTCGAAATGAGAGCGGTTAATACTCGCATGGTAACTGTTGTTATACGAAAATTCCTCTAACGGAAGATACGTATCCCAACTTCCACTGAAATCTAGAACACATGCCCGGAGCATGTCCTCGAGAGTCTGAATCGTCCTCTCACTCTGCCCATCCGTATGAGGGTGGAAAGCGGTGCTGAAATGGAGACGAGTTCCCATCTTGTCGTGAAACCGCTTCCAGAATCTGGAAGTAAAACGGACATCTCGGTCTGACACCACCGAAGCATACACTCTATGTCGTGCCACAACCTCTCGCACATAAATATCGGTTAGCTTCTCTGCCGATATGCTCTCCTGGATCGGTATAAAATGAGCACTCTTCGTCAACCGATCCACAATAACCCAAATCGAATCCACTCCACGTGCGGTCCTGGGAAGCTTAGTAATGAAATCCATGGTGATGTCTTCCTATTTCCACACTAGAATGTCTAACGGCTGCATCTTGCCGTGAGGCCTCTGGTGTTCTGCCTTGACCTTTCTGCAGGTCAGGCACCTCTCCACATACCAGGCGACATCACGTTTCATGCAGGGCCACCAATAATAGGGTCAAAGATCTCTATACATCTTCGTCGCCCCTGGATGGATGGAAAATCGAGACTTATGGGCATATGTTTGGTGTAGGAGACTCTTTTGGGAGCTTTTAGATAAGTAACCTTATGGATTGAGTGATTATTGCCTAAGGCATGTGATGTTTTGGACCTTAAAGTTGAGATCTATACACTTTGGAGGGTTGTATTGGATAAAGTTGGAAACTTTATCCATATAGACCCTATTTTGGACCATATCTGAGTTGGAGACCCTTTAGAATCAAAGAAAATGGTTGAATGTGTTTAGCTGATGAAAACCCTGTTACCACAGTGTGGCAAGGCCACCACGGTGTGGTAATGGGGCTAGTCATGACTATTTTATCGTTTTCTACACCACGACGTGGTAAAGGGCTACCACGGCGTGACGGTCAAGCTACGTTGGCTCTTCTTGACTTTTTGACCGTTTGACCTAGTTTGGCCCGTGGGTGTATTTTGGGTATTCTAGATTATGTTTGAGAATTGGTCTTCTGATGGTTAGGCGTCAGTTAGAGTTGAAATTCGAAGTTGGGACCTCATCAACTTTCGATCAGATTCAGAGGTGAGAATTCTTCACTATGGTTAACGGGTCGAAGGTACCAATACAGACTCATGGTTTATTATATTAGGGTGTTAGATGTTTGCATGACTCTTGGATGTGTATGTGTTTTTTTGTAACATCCAGAATCTAGAAGGTCAATTATGGAAATAAATTCCCTTTTTAGGGCCCAACTCGTCGAGTTTATGGTATAAACTCAACGTGTTGGAATGTGTGTTTTGAGGACCAACTCATCGAGTTGGTATGGGGAAACTTGATGAGTTGGATACTGTTTGAGAAAACCCTAATTTTAGGGTTTTGCACCCTATTTAAAGACTTTAGTTCCCTTTGTTGGCATCCTTACCAGTCTCCTTGTCCAGAAAACTTAATTTCGTGTATTATCCTTCAAGGTGGAGTGTGTGAGCTTATGGTGAGCTTGGAGGGTTGATTTTTTGTGTTCTTTGGAAGGAGGTTGAAGAATGAAGGTGCCTAGTTTGTAAGGAAAGCTTTCGATCCAGAAACTCTCCAATTGTTGCACTCCTTTTGAGGTATAAAGTCGAAACCTTGTGTTGTTATCTTCTAGATCTCTTTGTGGGATGTTTCAGTTTGACTTTTAGGCGTTTGGATGGGTTTTACAAAGGTTAAGTGTTTCAACAGTTATTATACTAGATCTGACCCTTTTATGACCTCTCTTGGCATAAAGTTTCAAGCTTTGCTAAGTCCTAAGTCCCATCCATGCATTAGGTCCCTTATTAAGCCATTTTGGGCTCTAGAGTTCCTTTCTTGCATGCATGAACGTAAAGTTTGAAACTGTACATGATAATCCAGCTTTGGAATGCTAGATCTATGTTTTGGAAGTATGTTTTGAGAGTTAAGGGGCTTAATGGGTTAAGCCTCACTCTATAAAGTCAAGGATTCGGGTTTGGGTTCATTGTAGTGGTTTTTAAGGGTAAAGTTGGAAACTTTACCCTTCTAGTCATCATTTGGGAAGAGATATAAGAATGTAAGCTTCAGGATTCAATGGAAATAACTTAATGCATTAGGCTGTTTGATTCCTGGCCAACTCGGCGAGTTTAGTAGGAGAACTCGGCGAGTTGATACGAATTTTCCCGATATGTGCATTTCATGGGGGAACTCGACGAGTTGAAGGACAACTCGGCGAGTTGGGTCAACTCGGACTGTAGACTTTGACCTTTGACTTACAATTAAGGGAATTTGGGCTTATTATACAGTCTGTATAGGGTTGGGCCCAATTTAGAAAGTCGGGTCATTATCGCAGACTGATCCAACATCGGTTTGCACAGGTGGTTCATGAGATTCATGAATGTGGCAGCAGCATTAGTGATCCCTAACGGCATCACCACAAACTCATAGGGACCATAACGAGTCTAAAAGGAAGTCTTCTGCACATCATCATCCCTGAATCGCATCTAGTAATAACCTGATCGCAGATCAATCTTGGAGAACCACGATGCACCGTGAAGCTGGTCAAATAATTCATCAATCCTCTGTAGGGGATAATGGTTCTTCACCATTACCTTATTCAACTCCCGATAATTTATACACATCCGATGTGACCCATCATTCTTTTTCACAAACAGGATCAAGGCTCCCCATAGCAAATTGCTCGTCCAGATAAATCCCTTGTCTAACATCTCCTACAGCTGTTTAGACAACTATTGTATAATTATTATTAGGATACGACTGCTCACACGGGTTCTAACTCAAGGATCATCACTACCACTTCGTATCCAAATGAGAACGAACATTCGAGTTGAGTTCATACCCCTAAATTTTCAATATTTTTGAATATTTTTAGGGGGGGCACAAGTAAAACACAAGGGATCATGTGTTAACATTCAAACTGTTTCAATTTATTTCAACTGTTCCAACTGCTTTTATTACCAAAACATATATATATATATATATACACACACACACACACACACACAGATAAGGTTCAACAGGCTTACGACCGGTGCTTTCACCTTAACTCCTGTTCCTTGTTTGTATATATGAGTATAAAACTTACTTAAATAAAACTTTAACCTCTTTGTAAGATGTCGAGCAAAGAGGTATTTTCATATATATTTCAGTACACACATAACGTACATATAAACTATAATATGTATAGTTTATGAAACATACATACTACTTTACTAGTTCTAGGAACCATACAAGAACATACATGATAAATTATAATAGGTATAATTTATGTAAAACTTACACTATTTTACTAAGTTTAAAGATACAATACTAAAATAATTATTTAATTATAATTATTTTACACTACGAGTACATTACAAAAGGAGAATACATACATTTACAACAACAAGAGAACATTTACATACTATACGTCAACAAGTTAATACAGGATTGTGAGCCACTACTTCATCGCACCCTCTAGTGTACATGCTAAAGTACTGAATTATAACCAGAGTCTCCTGGAGAGAGAGCAAGAGAGAGAGAGAGAGAGTGTGTGTGTGTGTGTGAGTGAGTGAGTGTGTGTTTATGTGTGTGTGTGTGTGTGAATTTGTGTATAGATCTAGATGGAACTGACAATCCCACACCTAAACTGTTAGCTACAGTTAGACCGGCAGGTCTGAGGTGACAAATGTCATAACATTCTGACACCTGAAGAATGACGTGCAAGCCACTAGTCATTTTAGCATGATTATAATATCACTCACAATAAGAATTAACTAAACATTTTGGTTTACAGGAAAAACATAAATTCAAAGGTTTTATTTTAATAATAGAACTACATTACAATACACTACTTTACAGTACAACTGGCGGATTCCAACACACTCATACAAAAGGGTTTTCATAAAAATACAATACAATACACTATTTTCTCAATACAGTACACTATTTTCTCAAATACAGTACAATATACATATATGGAAGCATTCGATTATATGGCTTTACTTAATAATAAGACTACAATATAGTATTTCAAAGTACAATAACAAACATACATTTTGGTCTTAAGGCCTAAGACTACATTTCATTTACAAAAGAAAATATTGTATTTTCTGTAGGAACACACTAACATTTTCAAGGAACAAAGACAGATTACTAAAACAAAAATGTTTATGAACTCACCAACTTAAATGTTGATACACTTTCAAAATCACTTGTATTCTCATGGAATCAGTAGACAGATAGACTTAAATGTCTTATAGTTTTTGCTATATACTTTTGGTGTCATATAAACAATGTTACGAACATAATGTAAATTCTATATTATCAATACAATGGTTGTTGTTATTTTGATTACTATTATTCAATTGTTGTGATACTATACATGACGTCATCCACCCCCAAACGTTTCTGCCGTTCTGGTTTGGGGTGTGACAGATTGGTATCGGAGCATTGTTTATAATAAACTAAGTATATCAAACCATGTATGATATACAGCTATAAACACAATGGGATAAAAACACTCTTACCAAGAGTTATACTTTTAAAATATATTAATATTTTTATACAAGTATACATACATTCATACATACCATAAATAGTATCATAGTAAGAACGACATAAAAATATTTAAGATGAGTTGGATATTACGGTTAAGTCTGAACAGTTATGTAATCATATTTGGGATAAATATAGCCTGCTCAACTATATTTATTTAAAATATGACCAACATGTGTTTGGGAATAATTGTGGTGTTGCAACAAGTCTAAAACTCACCAACTCTATATACAAGAGTAACTCTAGAACCAAACATGAATTTAAAATAATATAGGAGTATTTTATGGCACTATAACACTAAAAAAACAAGACTTAGGTCTTGATAGTTATATAAACTAATACTCAAGAAAGGCCTCCTTACCAGAATCAATCACATTAAAACAAATAACCCTTACTGGTAGATCTATAATAGCTAAGTGTATACGTTAAAGAGTTATACATAATTAAGATTTTGTAGACTTAGAATTTGTGACTTCGCTTTACTTCTTCTTCCTTGTTTGGTTGTGGACTTAGAGTATGATCATTTATTCGAAAGTCTATTTGGTCTTGTTTATATATAATCTGTATACACTATGTAATTATAGGGGGCCCTATATGTGTCCCACTATACAAATTCATTAGAAGTGTTTCTATAAATTTCAAACTTTGAAATTGCGATTGTTTACTTATATTACTAGTCTTCGATTGTAAATTGCTTAACAAAACACTATAGCAATCAGGATATGATGCATCTAGAACTAAGATATATCTTGTTCAATATCACCTGATTCATGAACACTATGGAGGACTTATCATCACTTCCTATTTAATCATTATAGATAAAGATACCTATAAATAAGTCCAACAGGAACAAAAATAACACGCCAACAAATCCACCACTGCCACCACCTCCATAATATGACCCTGCTATTTTCCAAGCAGCAATAACAACCGTCGTGGCTGCCGCCATGACGAAAATCAATGCTAGTGGTGCTAGTGGGGTGGGTAGTGGTGCTAACACTTCTAACCACGGAGAAAGTCTCAGACACCCACGAGAGTGTTCATATAAAGACTTCACAAACTGCAAACCCAAATCCTTTAATGGAAGTGGGGGATTTGTCGCCCTGACGCAATGGTTCGAGAAAACAGAAGTAGTTTTTGAGATTTGCTCATGCCCAGAAGGGAGCCAAGTGAAGTTTGTTGCCTACACCTTCTCCGACAGGGCCCTTACATGGTGGAATGGCCATGTCAATTCACTGACCCTCACAGTGGCAAACTAAATGGGCTGGGAGAATCTAAAAACAATGATCTCAAGGGGCAAAGTACAAAACATGGAGCATGAACTTTGGAACCTTGCCATGACAGGTTCCGACATATTGGCTTATAATACTAAATTTAATGATTTAGCAGCCCTATGTCCCGGGATGGTCACCCTGGAGAGTAAGAAAATCGAGAGATATATTTGGGGACTATCTCCTCATATCCAAGGGAATGTGCTAGCTTCCAACCCTACTACTTTCGATAGCTCCAAATGCTTGGCCCAGAGACTCATAGATCATGGAGTTCGCCAAGGCGTGATGGCCCCCGTACCTGAGCCAGCAAAAGGGGGCGATAATAAGAGAAAGTTCTGGAATAAAAAGAAGGGCCAGTCGTTACAAGACCTTGCCAAGAAACAACAAATGGTGGCTGTTCATGCAGCAAATACCATTCCTATCCCAACACCAGCGAAGCAATATGTCGGGAACCTACCGAAGTGCAATAAGTACAATTTCCATCACCATAAACCCTGCTGGGAGATGCATTACAATAAATGAAATAGGAAGGGGTACACTGCCCGTTTTGTAAGGCACCAGCTCAACCAATCACCCAGGTCCCCGATGTTGGAGTAAGCCAAGCTTATTATGGGTGTGGCGAAACTGGGCACTTCAAGAGAGATTGACTGAAATTAAAGAACATTGGCTGCGTGGGAAGAGTGTTGGAAATAGGGCAGGAAGAAGCAATAGCAGATCCTGCGGTGGTCACGGGTACGTTCCTCCTCGATAACTCTTATGCATGCATACTCTTTGATAGTGGTGCGGGGAGGAGTTTCATGAGCCACCGTCGAGATGGACAACGGGAAGACATAAAGCACTAACGATATATACATAGGTTGTATCCTCACTCTAAACGGCTTTTCCTTTCAAACCGATCTTATGCCGGTCTCAATGAAAAGCTTCGACATCATCATTAGCAAGGATTGGTTAAGTCCTCACTGTTGCAACATCCATAAAGATCAAGCCAAATTTAAACTTTTCAAAATATTTCAAAACCATTAATTATTACAAAACTTGTTTTCAAAATAGTATTTATCAGAGTATCCCAGACACAAATCATAAACAAGAGGAACTGTACGATCACGCCTTCGCCTTTCCGTGATCATCTGATGTACCTGAAACCAAAAACTAAAACTGTAAGCCGAAAGCTTAGTGAGTTCCCCCAAAATACCGATACATAACAACAATACACATAATAACATCATGTAATGCGTCCACAAATCTATAGACTGGATTACCCCCTGGGCCCACAGTGTGAGTCCAGCTTGCCCTTCGGGCTGACAGCTCACATTCGGTCTGCCTCCGAGCCCACAACATAAGTCTGGTTGTCTTCCAAGCCCACATGTTATGAAGATTGAAACATAACTGATCTACCCTTAGTACGAGTTTGTAACGCCCGGGCTTCGGGGCTAAGCATTTTTAGATGATGTAATAGTCTAGGTCAACTATTGTAACTCTTTTTGATGTAATAAAGATGAAATATTCTAATTCTATGTGAATTATGTGTATTTGTGTGCTTATTACTTTATTATAAATATATATTTAATAAAGAATAAAAATAAGCGTCAAAATTAAAGTGTGAGATAAGCCCAATATCTCTACATAAAGTTGTAGTGGTCGAAACAAGGATTCCGATGATATAAAGAACGCCAAAATCCGAGTTATAACGAAGAAGTTATAGCCCGTCGAAGTTTTACGGCAAAACCGACACGACATCGGGAGACGTAAATAGTGAATTTACGATAAAGGGATTTTTAGCCTTAGTGATCTAAATGAAATTTGTAGTATATGTTAAACCGAGAACATCCATAAAAAGAACGCCCAAATCTGACTTCGTATGAGGAAGTTATGATTTTTCTAAGATTCGGCTTAGCAGTGCACGGCCCGAAACTCAAATTTTAGTTCGAGCGGTTTTTGTCTTGCGCAACGTAAATGAGAGTTGAAGATCTCATTAATAGGAAATCAACGGTAAAAAGACAGACAAAAACAGAGTTCGTATGTAGAAGTTATGAATTTTACGAAGATGTTTAACAGTATAATCTCCTTAAACTATTAAATTTAAGATCGGTGGAGAATTAGCCGACGGAGTCGAAATGAAAATTGTAGATCTTATTATTACCTACACGTGGATATAAAGAACGTCAAAAACGGAGGTCGTATGTGAAAGTTACGGATTTTAGAAGTCGGAAAGTGTGCTGTGCGAAAATGGGTGATGTGGCACAATCTTGGCCATTGCTTTCTCCCCAAGGCTTGCCACCAGATGGTGACATGTAGCACCAAGTTTAGCCACATTTCACCCTATAAATATCACCTCTCCCACCCTCATTTTCTTCACACCTTTCCCATTCTTTCTTCTCTATCTAGAACCTCTCTCTATCCCCGAAATCCCCCGAAAAGCCTAGGGAACCTCCCTAGCACGAGGCGGAAGCCCCGGAGTGCTCGACGGCTCCGAGAATAAGAGGTTTTTGACTCGGAAACTCTGCTCCAAGCAAATCCTGGTATTCTATAAAACCCGCTGTAAGTGAGCTACGCCTACGCTATTTTTAATATAGCTTTTATTTAATTATAGCAACGTTATTAGGAACTTATAATAAATACTTGGGCTATTATTATGACTTATATAAGTATTTTTTTGACGCTTATATAATAATAATAATAGATAGACTATTAATTAGTCTCGACGAATAATAAACTAAACTCTAGTGGTAATAATATTAGGTTTCGTCGAAGAAAATTGTTTTTAAGAAGCGAAGCGCTATCTGAGTTCGGAATCGCCACCTTTTTAGGTGAGTGCATAGTTACTTTCATCTTACACATAGATACGAAGTATTTTATATATTACGTGCTATGTGTGCATATTATCTGTATACTTGTTATCTATGCTGGATGAATGTTTTTATACAAGTTTTAAATGATTTAAACTGTATATGTATTTTATATCTACAAAAATGTTGGGGTAAAACATGGGTAGATGTAATAAGACGATGTGTGATAAAATGATGAGAGGCCTCAATGTTGTTGTTGTTGATCCAGTCATCTAGCGGAGTATAGATGACGACCACGGACTCTTCTAGACAATCCAGTGGAACACTAGCAGGCTCGCAACCTGTAGGTGTTTGTGAACGATGTGTTCACCGGTGTACTCCATCCCCCACATGGTTGCCTTTAGGACATTTATTGCTGAGGAACCCCCTTAGCAGTAGTGTCCGTCCCGATGATGATCCTTAGGATAGGTCCCTTATGATAGGTGTTTAGGGACGTAAAGTGAGGATAACGGGAACGGGTAATCGGGTTATTGTTGATTGATGAAATTAATAAACTTATTTATTGTGGGTTGAAAACCCTATGTGCTCACCAGGCTCCCAAGCCTGACCCGCTCAGTTTTATGTATTACAGGTAGTGGTGCATGAGCATAGGTGTGATGTTTTGGACGAGGGATTACGGATATAGGCCTAAAGATATGCAATAATGTAGTAAGGCTTATATTGTACTGTTTATGCTTTTGATCTGTACGAACATGACATCCCAAGTCTTTTAATGAAATACATTTCTATGGAAATGATTTTGATAAATCTTTATCATATTTTTGTTTTGGGACAAATTCCGCAACACTTTCATTTAAAATATAACTCTGATTTTTTTTTAAACAAAGCATAAACAAACCGGACTTTTCTGGCCGTGATTTTGGGGATGTCACAGAGTTTGGTATACCACTTGGTCCTCTGCTGATATCTGGCATGCTAATGAGTCCTTAGTATGAGTCTAGGGTTTGTTGGTCACTGTACGAGGAAGTGCAACCTCAACCCTACCTACACAAATATGTCTACATATACAATGAATTGCGCGTACAAATAATCAAACGGTAACATAGGTAGTCCTACAGATCTACCTAATTGGCATGACAAACTAGCATGGAAAACTATCTCATACTCAACACATCATCGAACAACTAGGATATCAAATCCAATGGGTCGGCCTTGGTGCCTTAGACCCCTTAGTATAGTGAGGATAACTCACCTCTCAACTATCGAATCGAAGTGATAAATAAAACTCTCAAACCACAGCCAGGAACTCCAACACCTATAATTTCCATAAGATCTTTTCCTTAAATTCCAATTTAACAAAATACCCCATAAGTCAACTAGTCAACCCTTGGTCAAAGTGCAAGTCAATAGTCAAGGTTAATAGTCCATGTTGACCCGACTCGTCGAGTGTAGTTCACCGACTCGTTGAGTCCTTCGTAACTCGAGATGTCGTGAAGTCCCCCATCTACTTGTCGAGTTTCTCTACAACTCGTCGAGTTCATGCATGATCCAAAAGTCAGGAAAACCCTAGCTAACTTGTCGAGTCCTCATATTGACTCTCCGAGTCCATGCAGAAACCATTGCACGACAATCTTCATCGGACTCGCCCAGTTGGCCATGTAACTCATCGATTCCCTTTTGTCCTTACTCCATTCAGATGCTTTTTAAGCTATTCCAAAGCCCTATATTGCAGATCTAAGTTTCTAAGGCATACTTCTTACGTAAAGTTCCAAACTTTGCGTACATGCAAGGTGATAATGACTTAAATAAGGCTAAGGAAGAGATTCTAGACAAGGGAATTATACTATCATGCTAAAGACTAAGAGTTTATGATTGTAAGGGCCAATATGAGCTTAGAACTGAAGTTGCAACTTCAAATCTTGGTTCATCACTCGAAATAAAACACCATCATGCCAAAATGGCCCCCAAAACTCAAGTATAGAAAGATCTAGCTAGAAGGAGATCAAGGTAACGACTTAATGCCTTCAAATGATGCTAAATTGGGGTATACTTCAGATCCACACACGCTCCTTGCCTCAAACTACTTGATCTTCAAGATCCTCTCACCATGATCCACCTTCCAAGCGTAACACACACAAATATGGAGCGAAAATGGTGATTTAGGGTTTCTGGAATCACAAGGGGATGTTAGGGAGGCTAATGACCATTTAAATAGGGTGCAAAACCCCAAAAATTAAGGTTTCATCCTACAGCTCCAACTCGTCAAGTCATGTCTCCGACTCGGCGAGTTGGTTATTTAAAACATGTGGCCTCTAAATTCTTGCTTGAGGAATCAGGGCATCAACTCATCGAGTAGACCTTTTAATATGAAAAATAAAGTTGTAGAAATTAATACCTGAGAGTCAGGGCGTTACAACCGTGTTGATATTCTATGCTACCAAAAGGTCGTTTGCCTTAATCTACCAAGTGGCGAAACCCTCGTCATTTACGACGACAAACCCAGTACGAACCTTTGCATCATCTCTTGCGTTAAAGCCCAAAAATATATACGCAAGGAATACCGCGCATTCTTAGCTCACTTAGTGAATTAAAAGAAAGATGTAAAAGACATCGAGAGCATTCCTGAAGTCTGTAATTTCCCCAATGTCTTTCCCGAAGACCTCCCAAGAGTTCCTCCTGAACGCCAAGTCGAGTTTAGAATCAAATTAATTCTCGGAGCTACCCCCATAGCTAAATCCCCGTATATAGGAATTATCCAGCCATCTAAACAAACTGCTTAGCAAAGGATTCATCAGACTGAGCTTCTCATCCTGGGGAGCACCGTTCCTGTTCTTGAAGAAGAAGGATGGATAATTCTGCATGTGCATAGATTACCGCGAACTAAACAAGCTCACCATAAAGAACCGATACCCTCTACCACGAATAGACGATCTGTTCTACCAAATCCAAAGAGCGAGCTACTTTTCGAAGATCGACCTGAGATCGGGGTATCACCAACTACGAGTCCAGTATAATGATGTTCCCAATACGGCATTCCAAACTCGTTATGGTCACTACGAGTTTATAGTGATGCCCTTCGGACTAACCAACGCACCTGTAGTGTTCACAAACTTAATAAATCAAGTGTTTCATCCTTTCCTAGATAAATTCGGGATAGTATTCATAGATGATATAACTATTTACTCACAAAGCAAGGAAGAACGTGGTCAACGCCTGAGACAAGTTCTAGAAACATTAAGGTCAGAGAAACTATATGCGAAGTTCTCAAATTGCGAATTTTGGATTCGGAAGGTAGATTTCCTCGGTCACGTGGTCAACGAAGAGGGAATACACATGCACCCCTCAAAAATTAACACAATCGAGAACTATTCAGCACCAAGAACGCCAACAGAAATCTATCAAATCTTACACCTTGCTGGCTACTATCGTAGGTTCATACATAACTTCTTCAGAATCACTAAGCCACTTACTACCCTGACTCAGAATGGTGTAACCTTCAACTAGGGAGAGAAACAAGACTTTGTGTTCTAAACGCTGAAGCAATCCCTATGCAGCACACTTATCTTGTCTCTTCCAGAAGGGACAAAAGATTTCATAGTATACTGCGATGCATCTAATCAAGGGCTAGGTTGTGTACTTATGCAGCGAGGAAATGTTCTTTCCTATGCCTTGAGATAGCTAATGACACACGAGGTCAACTACACCACTCATGACCTTGAGTTGGGAGATGTAGTGTTTGCCCTGAAGATATGGAGGCACTACCTCTACAGTACAAACCGCACCATCTTTAACGACCACAAAAGTATTCAGCACAGATTCGACTAGAAGGAACTTAATACGAGACAACGATGGGTGGATATACTCAACGACTACGAATGTGAAATTTTTTATCATCCTGACAAAGCCAATGTAGTAGCTGATGCCCTTAGTCAAAAGGAGTACTCAGGTCGCAGAGTGAAAGCACTGACCATGACCAATCATTCACGCCTGTCCACACTGATCAAGGAGGATCAGTTGGAAGCCTTGAAACCAAATAATGTGGCAAGTGAATCCCTAAGAGGAATGGAGAAGAAATTAGAAATCAAGGGGGATGGAGTTTTTATGTCATGAACCATATCTGGACACCAAAGTTCGGTGGGTACAGAGACGTTGTCATGAACAAATCATACAAGACTCAATACTCTATTCATCCAGGTTCAGACAAGATGTATCCAAACCTCAAGAAACTTTATTGGTGGTCAAAAATGAAAGCAAAGATTGCTACCTATGTGGGCAAGTGCCTGGCTTGCACCAAAGTCAAGGTAGAATACCAGAAGCCCTCAGGTTTACTACAACAACAAAAAATACCCGAGTGGAAGTGGGAGCGGATTACAATGGATTTCAAAACCAAGTTGCCCAAGACCACGGGTGGTCATGACACCATTTGAGTAATCGTCGACAGATTAACCAAGTCCGCACACTTCCTACCAATAAAGGAAACAGACAAGATGGTGAAATTGGCCAGAACTTAAATAAGAGAGATAGTACGACTGAACGGTGTGCTAATATCTATTATCTCTAATAGAGATAGTAGATTCACCTCAAGGTTCTAGCACTCACTACAAAAATCTCTGGGAACTAGGTTGGACATGAATAGAGCCTACTACCCACAAACTGATGGGTGGAGTATGAGAACTATTCAAACCTTAGAAAACATGTTGATAGCTTGCGTGATCGATTTTGGTAAAGCATGGGATACCTATTTTCCACTTGTCGAGTTCTCATACAACAATAGCTATCACACTAGCATCAAGGTTGCCCAATTCGAAGCCCTATATGGCCACAAGTGCAGATTACCTCTGTGATGGGCTGAAGTAGGTGACATGTAACTAGCTAGAGGGAAAGTTCCTGACAACACTCTCACTGGCCTAGAGATCATCAAGAAAACAACAGAGAATATCATTCAAATCTGAGAATGGTTGAAAGCTTCTAGAGACAGAACAAAGAGCTACGCAGAAAAGAGATGAAAACCCTTGAAATTCCAGGTTGGTGACCATTCGAGATTCTTGCTAGAATTGTCCTAGTAGCTTACAAACTCCAATTACCTCAAGAACTTAACAACGTACACCCTACCTTCCACATGTCTAATCTTAAGAAGTGTCTATCCGACGAGACTTTTGTGATTCCACTCGATGAAATCGAAATAAACGAGAGTCTGAACTTCATGGAAGAACCAGTAGAAATCATGGATAAGGAAGTTAAAAGAACGAAACAAACTCATATACCAATAGTGAAGGTCTGCTGGAACATGAAGTGAGGAACCGAATTCACTTGGGAGAGAGAAGATCAGATGCAACGAAAGTATCTACATCATTTCCCTAATCCATGAGTACTCACTATAGAAATAATTTCGGGATGAATTTCCCTTTAACGGGGAGATAATGTAACAACCTATTATTTCAAGTCAATGAAATTCAATAAAAGTCACACTTATTCAAATAAAATTCAAAATCTTAATCAACTAGAAGTGAAACCATAATTGCAACCTTGTTGCATTGTATCATCTATAGCCACGAGGGTATGTATGAAGCTAATAACTAATTAAAGATTGAAACCCATGTTGATTTAAGTTATTATAAGTCAACACAAGTCCACATATTAAAGCTAAAACCATAAAATATGCCACTACATTTGCGTTTTCAGTTTAAGGAATCTAATACCTAACCAAAACCGAAAACACCCTACTTTTGGAAAGCCAAAACCGAAAACCCTTCTTGTTTGACTCAAAGTCAAAGTCAACATTTCGAGTTGACTCAACTCGCCGAGTTACTCTTCAACTCGTCGAGTTTCCATAAATCACATAATCATGATATAATGATCCAAACTAAGTCCCTCTTTTTCCAACAGAGTTAAGACTTTTCCAAAACAACTCGTCAAGTTCTCTTATGAATTCATCGAGTTCTTCAGTCTGTCAACTTTCTTAATGTGTTAAGTACCTATTCTTCAAACCAAGGCCCTATCTTCTGGATCCAAGCTGGAAACCCATATAGAAGGGTAAAGTTTCCAACTTTACCCATTAAGGACCTCTCCCTTAACACATAAAACTGAGACCCTAACCCAAAAGGGCTTAGATCCAACTCTAAAAGCCATCAAAACTTCAAGATAGAGCATGAGGTCATAGATTTGGACTCAAGGGACAATTTGATCACATAAAGTTCCCATATTTACTCGCATTCATAACCTAATAGGGCTTAAAAGACCAAAATGATGGTCTAAAGGTTGTATGGGACTTCCATGGCCACAAAGTTGGCACATTTATGCCATGAAGTCCCCTCAAGACCCTAAATCTGAAGGGCTTGCCCAAATAGGACGTCTAAATCCCAACCATCAATATATTTAGACCAAAACATGAAGCAAAAAAATCCTAAAACCAGATCTAAGCATGCCATAGACAAGGTTGAAGCTTTATACCTCAGATAAACCAAAATGAAGCCCAACTTTTGGATCTACTCTCCTCCCACACATTCTTGCTCCCCCTTCAAGCTTCTTCTTCTTAAAACTCACCAAGAATGCACAAGATTAGCTTACAATCACCAAAAATGGCTTAGGGTTTCGATATTAAGGTTTTAGACAGTGGAGGCTAGAGATGAGGCCAACACCTTGGGGTTAAGGTGTTTATGTTGGATAAGGTATCTAAGTCTGTAACTATATTTGGTATGTACTTGACCCGACCCGACATGGTCCATTTGGGTTGCACTTCACCGAAACAATTTATATGGATAATCTTTTGAGAATAGTGTATTTATGATTTATTAGTTATAATATATTAATATGAAATCATATTATTTAATTAGTAGTGATCAAGAATTAATTTAGTGATCAAATAGAACTAATTAAATATGGACTCTTATATATATATATATATATATATATATATATATATATATATATATATATATATATATATATATATATATATATATATATATATGGAATGGTCCAAGTTCATTTTGGATGGGCTAAGCTTGCATGGATTGTCAATGGAGTTTTTAACACATGGATCCTACGGAAATGAAAGTTCATGGGTCTTAGGGTTTAGATGAATGTAACCCTAATCCTATATACTGTATAAAGAGGTATTTGGCACATGAAATGGCATTACTGTTTGTGAGAACATAAGGGTGGCCGATTTCTACTGTGCATACTATTATCCCAAGTTTCCAAGTTGGTTTGGTGATTTGTGATTCCACTTGAGGCATCCACATTATTGGTGCTAGGATCTCAAAACTCCAAGCAATCAACCACTAAGAAAAGGTATGTTATTCTACCAAGTTTTTATATTACAAGTACCCCATAACATGCTAGTTAGGATGAGAACCTTGGAAAACCAAATTTTCATTTATAATAGAGAAAACATAGATCCAAGGTTTCTAGGGTTGCATGTACACCATAGGAGTGTTAGAATGATCAAAACCCATCAGTTGTATTAGAGCCTAGGCTTGTTTTCATTATACTTGATGCAAAATGCTTGAAAAAGTCGAAAATTTGTTCACTGATTAGTGGACTCGCCGAGTCCATGGGGGGACTTGACGAGTCCAAGTGTTAATTCATCCTACTCGTTGAGTAGGCTCTTACACTCGGCGAGTAGGAGGCCCTGTGTGCAGATTTTCGAGTTTTGATGCTGGAAATGGACTAGAATCATTACCCTAAACTGTTTTGGACTTGTAAAACCTATTTTTGATGTGGTAATGATTATGCTAATCCATTTTCAATGGTTATTATCAAAATCTCAAGTTTTATATATGTTTATATGATTCTTGAAATTATTGATATGAATTTTTATACTTATGAGTTTTAGTAGATCATAGGAATTATTTGCAAATTGTTTGTTAGTTTAATTCTTGATCTAAATGTCAATCAATGGACTCCATAACTTGTCCTCAAGTTATGAAATTCCAAAAGTCTTTTCTTTAAGGACCATTAAAACTCATAAGTTATTGAATATGAAAACTCTTGAATAATTTCAAAACTTGCCCTCAAGTCTTAGAATTTGTAAAGTCTCACACACACTTTAATTCCAAACCCTAGAATTTTAAAAGTTAAAATTCAACCCTTATACATTATAGTTAATATACACACATACATATATATATATATATATATATATATATATATATATATATATATATATGTGTGTGTGTGTGTGTGTGTGTGTATAAGAGCAAGTTAGTTTTACCGTTAGTAGGCCTCATTCACGAAGCCGATCTATAAGGGGAGTGTAAGGTTGTTGCCAATAAAATGACAGCTTAATAGGTGTCCACACTCACCCACCACTTCCTTGACTGGTGGAGGGTCATTAGCTGAACGGGTAGGACAAGGACTATAATTCTCATTAAAAGTATAATGATAAATATAAAGTAACTAAACCTTTTATAAATTCCCAATCTTAGCTACTTTAGGAAAATGTGAAATTGCTGCTAACCCATGAAATTACACTTTTTACCTTACCAAGTCGTTGGTGGAGCGTGTGTGGGTAACCGACACACTAACATAGACTAGTAAGAGTGGCAAAGGGTGACTTAATGTTTATCATAGATCGGTGGAGCGTGTGTGGGTAAACGACACATCAATTAGGTGATAAGGATTAAGGGTACCAAGTTAGTTTGCATGGTTATTCACACCTTGTTTGTGATCCTCGGCATCCCAGTCACAAACTTGAGAGGGTACAATTGAGATTTAAACATATCATTGAAAAGTTCAATGAATCTCAAAAGATCTAGGAGTTTCAATCCAATTCAAACCTAATAGTTTATTTCATTTTTCATGGTGGGAATTGGTGAATCGTCATTCGCCTACCTTCAAATATTTTATAGCTTGGATTACGGCATCCCTCTTCCAAGTTATAAAGTATTGTGTTGGTTCCTATCCTTAATATTACATTTTGGTGTCTTAGTAAGGATTCTATATCTAATCTAAACTTGTCTTTCTTCTTTTCAGATGTCTCCCAACAATGTTGCATCTGGCTCAAACCCTAACGGCTCCTTCTCTCTCATGAACCTTTGTGGGAGAGTCATCTTTGATGGTTCAAACTTTAATGACTGGATCAGGAACATCAGGATGGTCACGCGTTACAAGGACAAGGAATATGTCCTCGACAAGGAGTTGAAATAAATTGATGAGTTTACTGCTACTCCAGAGGAGATCGCTGACATTAGGGCACATGAGAGAGATGCTACCAAAGCGGCATGTATCATGTTGGCCACAATGACAGTTGAACTCCAGAAGTCCTATGAGGACTTTTACCCTTTTGAGATGCGCATGGACCTGATGGACTGATACCATCAAAGTGCTTATCAGGAGAGGTATGAAATAATCTCTTCCATGATAACAACTTGAATGAAGGATGGTGAAGCCATCACAGGCCACTTGCAGAAAATGCAAAGGTATGTGGACCGTTTGCTGAAGTTGAATGTGAACTTCCCTGAGGAGTTGGCTATTGACATCATACTGCACTGCTTACCTACTTTTTATGATCAATTCTGAATGACATATCACATGAAAAAGGAGGAAGTCACACTCATCAAGCTTCAAGGACTTTTAAAGACCGCCGAAAGTGGTCTCAAAGGTAAATCGGTTGTTACTACTCCTACTCCTAACATTGCCCCTGTCTTATCAATCGGGAAAAGTAGAGGGAAAAAGAGGAAGACCCCTTCGAAGGGTACCAAGGGAAAGTATCTTGATGGATCCTCTTCGAGTGGAGCCAAAGTTTGTTGTGTCACTCCTTCTTCCAACCCAAAGGAAGCTGAATGCTTCTATTGTCATGATAAGGGGCACTGGAAACGAAACTACCCCAAGTACCTGCAAGATGTTAAGGATGGGAAGGTCAAACCTACCCATGTCGGTATTTTCACTATATTGTCTAATAACTCACCACATACTACTTCTCGGGCTCTTGATACAAGTCATAGTATTCATATATGTTCTGATTTACAGGGCCTAAGAAGAAGTGAGGATGTGGAGCATGGAAAGATAAACTTGATCATGGGGAATAGGAAAGCTTCACCTATCACCAATATTGGAGTTTATTCTTTGTTGCTAAGTAGTGGGTTAGTTTTATATTTGAATAAGTGTTGTTACTCATCCGAAATGGTGAGAAATATTATTTCTTTTCACGGTTTCTACAAACAAGGGTTTATTTTTTCATTTGATAATGAATGTGGTGGTATTAATGCTTTTTGATAATGATGTTCTTTATTTTAAAGAATTACCTTGTGATGGTGTATATGAAACTGTGTCAGTTATAGATAACTTAAGAAATAATGTATTGCATATCGATTCTTCCACTAGTTTGGATAAAGCATCCTTGTTGCATTGTTGTATTGGACATGTTAACAAGAAGCGCATAGGCTAACTCCAGAAGGCTGGAGTATTGGAGTTATTTTACTTAAGGTCAAATGATAGTTGCGAGTCTTGTTTGCTTGGAAAAATGACAAAGTCACCCTTCACTGGTACTTGGGCTAGGGGTGAAGGTTTGTTGGACCTCATACACACAGATGTGTGTGGACCCTTCAGAACCGCCACAAGGGATGCTAACTGCTTCTATGTGCGTTTTACTGATGATTACGGTAGATATGGTTACATGTACTTAATCAAGCATAAGTCGTAAACCTTTGAAAAGTTCAAAGAGTTTAAACAGGAAGTATAGAATCAGTTGGGCAGGAACATTAAGATACTCCGATCCGATCGAGGAGGAGAGTATCTTAGTACAAAGTTCCTTGACTATCTTACGGAATGTCGAATTGTTTCACAATTGACACCTCCCAGAACACCACAACTTAATGGTGTGGCTAAGAGGCGCAACTGAACCTTGTTGGACATGGTTCGTTCCATGATGAGTCAAGCTTCATTACCAATCTCATTCTGGAGGTATTCCTTAGATACTGCCGCCCATATCCTTAATCTAGTCCCTACCAAGAAGGTTGCCAAAACACCTCAAGAGATGTGGACTGGGAAAGTTCCCAATTTAGACCACATAAAGATTCGGGTTTTCAAGGATTTCGTGAGACGTAAGAATCAGGACAAGCTCGAACCTCGTAGCGAGCAGTGTAATTTCATTAGCAACCCACATAATTCTTTTGGTTACCTCTTCTACAGACCCAGTGAGAATGTGGTCTTTTTAGCAAGGAGAGGGGTCTTTCACGAGAGAGAGTTTATAAGCCAAGGAAACAGTGGGAGGCAAATTGACCTTGAAGAGCTTCAAGAGTCAATTGGTGAAGGAACCTCAAATTCTAGCAATCAACCTGGGGAGGAAACTCCTATTGAACCAACTGACGAGTCTGTACCTTTGAGGCGTTCCACTAGAGTTAAGAATGCACCTAAGCATTACTATGGTTTCCATATTACTGCAGAAGGTGATATTATCAGTGATAGTACATTGGTAAATTTGGATGAACCTAACAGCTACAGGGAAGCCATGGCAGGCCCTAAGTATGCTAAATGGAAAGAGGCTATGGACGTAGAGATTCAGTCCATGTATGACAACCAAGTTTGGAACTTGGTTGACAATGTACCGGGTCGTAAGACAGTCGGGTGCAAATGGATCTTCAAGTAGAAGACTGACATGGATGGGAAAGTGCACACTTATAAGGCGCGATTGGTTGCGAAGGGATTCACTCAAACTCAGGGAGTTGATTATGATGAAACCTTCTCACCAGTAGCAAAGATTAAGTCTATTAGGGTTATGCTAGCCATTGTTGCATTTCATGATTATGAAATATGGCAAATGGATGTCAAAACCGCTTTCCATAATGGAAAGTTGGCTGAGGATGTTTACATGAGTCAACCAGAGGGTTTTGTCAGTGCAGAGTACCCTGATAGAGTGTGTAAGCTTGAGAAATCCATTTATGGATTGAAACAAGCATCTCGCAGCTGGAATTTGTTTTGATGAGAAAGTCAAAGAGTTTGGCTTTTCGAGAAGCGAATATATTGAGTCATATGTATATGTCAGAGCTAGTGGGAGTATAGTTTGCTTTTTGGTACTGTATGTGGATGACATACTAATCATGGGAAATGACATCCCAACTTTGCAGGAGGTTAAGTCCTAGCTTGGGAAGTGTTTCGTTATGAAGGACCTTGGAGAAGCTGCCTATATCCTAGGGATAAGGATATTGAGAGAAAGGAGAAAAATATTGATTGGACTTAGTCAAAGCACCTATGTGGATAAAGTGTTGAAAAGGTTCAACATGCAGAATTCTAAGAAAGGTGACTTACCAATCCAGCATAATTCCAAACTTAGTAAGGCTCAAAGCCAGAGTACAGAGGGTAAGATAGTTGAGATGATTCGATTACCATACGCTTCCACTGTTGGCTCGATCATGTATGCTATGACTTGTACCCACCCTGATGTGGCCTTTTCTTTGAGCATGGTCAGCAGATATCAGGGGAATCCTAGCAAGGCTCACTGCACTGCGGTGAAGAACATTCTCAAGTACCTACGGAGGACTAAGGATTGGGTCCTCACCCTTGTTGGGAGTGATGAGTTGAGAGTAGTGGGGTATAGTGACGCTTTGTCATAAGGCTCAGTAGATATTGAAGAATCATCTATAATAGAATACTTTGATTAATCTCCATATTCAGAGTTGCTAACAGAGCATTAAGTGAAAATGATATGACTTTCTTTTACCAAATGAACTTCCCCATTTGATATAGATAATTTCAACAAAATCTTAGTGGAGGGAAAAACATACTCACTATGAGGAGGTTAGCGGAAAGAATCAAGAGCAGATAAATGAGATACACATTTGGTGTTACCATTAGAGTCAGTAGTGTAATGTTTGTTAATTAAAATTTGAATTATAAAATAGGTACTTACAAATCTACTTTTAAAATCTTTCTCTAGACAGTTAGCGTTATAAAAGGTTTGTTTAGTCTCAACCTTTTTGATTAAGGAGACAACACCTTCTATATCACCTCCAAAAAATTTCTCACACTGATCTGAAATCTGATCATTAATAATTCTCGTGACATTACAGTGAGAACAAGCCCAATTTTTTAAATAAGTTGAATGCATTTAGCATGACCAATAACTTTTTCTTTTTCATAGATAATAAATTTGTTGGTCAATGAGACGCAAGTGTTTTCCTTTTTTAAAATAGAAAGAGATTTTTCGATAAAATGAGAGTTTTTCTTTGAGATTTTTTAACCCATTTTTGATAGAAGATCTTTTCGTTTGAAATAGATAAATCGAAACACAAGTGATCAATCATGTCAGCCTTTTCGATGTTTTCGATGGAAGAATAGTTAACAAGATTTTTTACTTGATATGCTGAGGTTGAGTCCCAGTCAGACTTAAGTTCTATAGCAACCTGAAAAAGATCAACGTTAAAAGTGCCAACGTTGTCATTCGGTGCATCAACATGAGATTCAACGATCTAAGCCGTGAGACACTTACCTTTTGAAACTTCGTCATCTAATAGATTTTCTTTATCAAAAGCAGATGATTGTGTGATCATCATATCTTGTGTAGTTGAGCAATTTTGAACCAAACAATAGACAAAATATGGGAGTAAGTTTTCAATAGCAACTCTTTCCTTTACATCGAGATTTAACATCCTTTTCTATTCCTTGTTGTATCCTAGAAAAAATGTCTACTTTAGCTCACTATTAGATGCACTAACATTGCATGATTGATGCATAACGACGATGGGACCCTTGTTGATGATGTCGAGCATGTCGTAGTCTATGATCTCGAGAGCATCTATGGCCTTTGATTTCCAAGCAGTAAAGTTGGTTTCATCAAAATGAGGGATCTTGGTGCAAGCAAATGATTTGGGATTGTAAGAGGTCGACATAATTATTTGAGTGTATCAAAAACCTGATTTGATACCAATTGAAGGTTTGTATCGATTAGATACACTTCAAGTGTAATTAACAAAGAACAAACTAACTAAACTAAGGTAGAACAGAAAAATAAAGAACACAAGTAATCACAAAGATGTCTTTCATTAGTAAAGGGGTGTTCTTACCAAGAGAACGAATGACACAAAGACGGTCACCAAGACTTACATTAAGGTTTCACCATAATTAAGGGATGTAAACCTATTCTAAGTAAACATCTATTATGTTATATAAATTCCAGCCACGAACCATCTATTCGTATATAAAAAGATACAACAATCAAAAGTGATAAGGGATCATCATAATATTATTTGTGGTGGCTACAAATATATACATGTTTATAGTGGATGCCAATTTTCCAATGGGTATGAAGGTTGGTATGATTGGTGAGATGAGGAGCATAAAAATGGGAGTACTCACTACTCGCTCGTTTGAAGGAAAACTATATTCTAGGTACCATATATAGAGATTACTTTAATCCAAATTGTTGGTGATTTATGTTATCAATACTATAAGTGTGATAGGATTAATATGTTGACCAATATGACCTTGACAAATATTAGATAAGTAAACGGTGGTATGGAATGCACACTTGTTTAAGGTTGTCTTGATTTAAAGTACACTGTTAGTTAGAGACGAATCCCCTGGACCACAGGGGCCAGCGGGTAGCACCCTTGGTAGTCGGGTCGAAGGGGTAGAAACATGTTTTTATGACAGTTTTTTATAGTGAATTGAAGGTTATAAAACTATTTTATGACAATTTTATGTTAGTTTTCAAATAAGGGTGATCTACCCATTTTTGGTCATTATTAAGGTACACGCAACAAATAACATTTATCATTCTATGTTCTTGCTCTCATAATGAGTTTTATCCAATTGAAAATTTCGATAGTACCATCAAAATAATTTAATCTGAAAGTGTTTATCACGAATCTCAGCTTTTCCAAGCATTCGAAACTCTGGTTTTCTAACTCAAATTTGGGACATGTTAAACACAAATTGTGTAGAAGACCCTTGACGTATGTCTATAATCATAAAAGGCATCAAAAGAATAAAAATTATGTTACAAGTGGTGATTGGCAGAGTTATGATGGTCCTAAATAGGATTGGATGGTTCAGTATAACTTTGGACAACCATATTCTTCTTTACAATTTTTTTTCGAAAGGGTTTTTGACTTGTCACTTATGAGATGTTTTAGCACGTATCAGAGAGTGGTTAATGTTTATACCACTTATAAGAAAACTAAAAAAGCTAAGGTGTAAGGTCACACCTTATGATTTGATGAGTCAAACACTTTACACATTGACCACCAACATTAGTTCCAACATCAGCATCACCACCAACACCAATAGAAGACCTTATCAACATTAGTGTGAAGGTAATGATCTTTGTGATTATTTTTATATTAGGCAGTTATATATATATATATATATATATATATATATATATATATATATATATACACACACACACACACACACGATTACGATAACTGATATCCCACTAATTAAGGGATGTATACCTATCTAAGTAAAGGTCTGATCCTAATCACAAAGATTACAGATCATATATATATATATATATATATATATATATATATATATATATATATATATATATATATATATATATATATATATATATATATATATATATATACTAGTCGTTTACCTGCATAAAGCGGCGGGCGGTGAATGATGTTTATTCGGCAAAAAGTTTTCGGCAAACAAATATAATTGTGTTTTTGTTTTGGGTTAAAAATAAAAATGTGTATATAATTTTGGTTGAAAAAATTTTGTTTTTGTTAAATAAAAATGTACGTACATATTTTGGGTTCCTTCGATTTGAATAAGTCTCCCACTTTAAATAATAAATGATTAGAGAATTGTTCAATTTCAGCTATAAATGGGGAAAGTCAAAATAAAAGTCGGGTCAATTATATGATTATAAGGCTTGATTATTGGAAATAACATTTATTCTCCATTAGATACTTGTACATATTGCTTCATCATTTATACGATTTAAACAATTACATATACATATATATATATATATATATATATATATACATATACATATATATATATATATATATATATATATATATATATATATATATATATATATATATATATATATATATAGGGCTTAGGGAATATGTGGCTGTCATGTACCTAAGTTTATATATAGAACCCTCTAAATAATGTAGTTTTGATCAATTTATATTCAAACACATTATGATATCTCTTTTACTATTCTTCTTTAATCATGTGACTTACTAAATCGATCAAATTTATGTTATTTTTCTTCATTGTGTCTAAGAACTTAAAGCATTAAAATTTGTGACCATTTAATCAAACCTACTAAATTCTAAATAAAAACTAATAGAATAAAAGATAAAAGAACATGTCATAACTCAATCAAGTTTTTTACAAAATCATTGGATATAATTTTTCAATTGAAAGACAAAACGCTTGAGTTATATTCATTAAAAAATATTGGTCTTTTATTTTCTCTATAAACTTCAATAATTATTTGCAGTAAAAATATATATATAATTGATCTTTTTCATTATATAATTGAACTTAATTCAATGGTATTCTATTAAAACAAAGCTAGGAGAAAATGAAATTGGATTTATTTTGTTTAAACCTACATCGTTTAAAAGGTTCTATACTTAAGGTTAGGTACATAATAGCTACATATTCATTTTCCCCATATATATATATATATATATATATATATATATATATATATATATATATATATATATATATATATAATATTATTTTATTGATGGTTACTTGTACTATTAGCTTAATGGTTTGGACGTCTTAAAAAAATAATATTATTATATTCAATCTATTTTTGGAAATAGTGAGTTTTCTTTTATAAGATAGTAAGATATATATATATATATATATATATATATATATATGTATGTATATATATATATGTATGTATATATATATATATATACACACACACACACACAAATGATCACAAAGATCATTATCTTCACACTAATGTTGATACTATTGGCGGTGGTGGTGACGCTGATGTTGGCACCGACACTGGCGATCAGTGTGTAAAGTGTTTGACTCATTAAATCATAAGGTGTCACCTTGCACCTTACCTTGTTTATTTTTCTTAGAAGTGGTGTAAACATTAACCACTCTTCGATACGTTCTAAAACATCTCATAATTGACAAGTGGAAAACCCTTTCGAAAAAAGTGTAAAAAAGAATACGGTTGTTCAAAGTTATACTGAACCATCCAATCCTATTTAGGACCATCATAACTCTGCCAATCACCACCTGTAACATAATTTGTATTCTTTTGATGCCTTTTATGATTATAGACATACGTCAAGGGTCTTCTACACAATTTGTGTTTAACATGTCCCGATTTTGAGTTAGAAAACCAGAGTTTTAAATGCTTGGAAAAGCTGAGAGTCGTGATAAACATTTTCAGATTAAAATATTTCGATGGTATTATCAAAATTTTCAATCGGATAAAAGTCATAATGAGAGCAAGAACATAGAATGATGAATGTTATTTGTTGTGTGTACTAGAATAATGACCAAAAAAGGGTAGATCACCCTTATTTGAAAACTAACAGAAAATTGTCATCAAATAGTTTTATAACCTTCAATTCACTATAAAAACTGTCATAAAAACGAGTTTCTGCCCCTTCCACCCAGCTACCAAGGGCGCTACCCCCAACCCCATGTGGTCCAGGGGATTCACATCTAACTAACAGTGTACTTTAGATCAAGACAAACTTAAACAAGTGTGCATTCCATACCATTATTTACTTATTTAATATTTGTCAATGTATTTATCAAGGTCACATCATATTAATCCTATTACACTTATAGCATTGATAACATAAATCACCAACAATTTGGATTACAGTAATCTCTATAATATGGTACCTTGAATATACTTTTCCTTCAAATGAGCGAGTACTCCCATTTTTATACTTCCTCATCTCACCAATCATACCAACCTTCATACTCAATGGAAAATTGGCATCCATTTTATATATATATATATATATATATATATATATATATATATATATATATATATATATATATATATATATATCCACCACAACTAATATTATGATGATCCCTTATCGTTGTTGACTGTTTTTTTTAAGAGACTAAAATATCGGCAAACTAATATCGTTGTTGACTATTGTATCTTATTATACACGAATAGATGGTTCGTGGCTCGAATTTATATAACATAATAGATGTTTTATCAATTTATAAAATCGTGTTTTATTTTTTTAATAATTTATATAAATAAAATAATCTAATTTTGATGAACAGTTAGTAACACATAAAATATGATTGAATTATTATTGTCCAAAACTACTTCATCATATAAATTAATTAAAAAGTATTAGGTGAATGGAAAAATAAAAATGAAACCTATAAATAAATAAATATGTCGATCATCAATGCTCAACTATGCATCCGCCATATACCATGGCAAAAAGAATATGCTTTATGAGATGTGCATTTTAAATGTTTGTTATATGAATTATATTTATCAAAAAAATATCAAATCATATGTTAAAATGGTTGGATTCTTAATTAATGGTGATCCACATTTTGCGAATTTTCTTCTCAGTTATTTTTTATTCCACTTTATTTTATTATTTTTTCCTTCTCGCTAACGATAAAATATATTTAAAAAAAAAAAAAAAAAAAAAAAAAAAAAAAAAAAAAAAAAAAAAAGGAAACATAAATAATCTTGCTTTCCCAAATAAAGCTATCTTCGTTACAGTTCCCGACATGTCGGCAAATATAATACTTTTCTCATATTCGCAAATCTTTTAAACCAATGATATATTATTTGCGTCAAACAAATATTATTTAGTTTGTTGCTTTATAGTATAAAACTTAAAGATAACAGCATATGCAGTTGTCTGATATAAATATGTAATGCGATAAAAATATTCCTTATGTGTTTGCCTATTGCAACGGTTAGGATTCCATGTTAACTGAGAGATCATTCGGTGGCAATTTTTCTAAAGATGTAATTCTTCAGTTTCCACCATGATAGTCTGGTTGTTTGAGTTGCAAAATTTCATGAGTTCTTTTGTTCAAATTTTCTCAATGTCTAAAATATTGTTAGTGTTCAAGGATTTATTACTTACATAATATTCCTTGGGACTGTTTTGATGTAGACTTTCTAAATGATAAAGTTTACTATTTTTTAAAGATATCATACCCTTTTACAATAACAATGTTTTGAGATACAATGAAATAATACATGCAAGCAAAGGTTGATATTTATGGAATCCTTAATTAAGTCCATCTCTTAGGCATGTAGGGTTATAATTAATGAAATAATACATGCAAGCAAAGGTTGATATTTATGGAATCCTTAATTAAGTCCATTCCTTAGGCATGTAGGGTTATAATTGAGATTATTGTGTAGGTATGTTGGCCATATCTACGTTATTGTGGTTCAATACGATTATATTTTAGTGGGACATGTTTGTGAGTCAAGCTAAATGGGTAACATGCTGAATTTATTTGAGTGTATACAAGTCAATTCGACCAAGTTGAGTTCACCGAGTTAATAATATAAAGGTAAAATGGTAATAATAGGTGTTAGATATACCAATAAATTATGGCCTAAGAGTACAATGTTATTGTTATTTGAGGTCGAGCATTTTAGTCATAGTCATATTTAGGATATATATCAAATTAAACAGTGGTTTAGAAATAGATTAGAATATATATTTTATGGTTCTAAAAAACTAAAAGTAAAAATAATAATAGGTGTTAGATATATGGATTCAAATATCTATAAATAATACTTTCACATTTTTATAGCTCAGCATAAATATTTTCCAAAATCCGACCTTATGTGTGAGATACATGAATATAGATGTGGAAATAATCCAAGAATTTGATTCAGATTAGAGGCATAATGTATTGTTGACACGAAAATCATACATACTTATAAAGCTAACATTTTTTCTTAAATCTCATCCATTTGAAACCTTATTTTTTAACTTTCTCAAACCACATTCATTTGAAACTCTCTTTTTTTAACTAATACAACTCAAAAGTTTTCTTAATTATGATTTAACACTCAAAAGTTTTATAGCTTATATTATGTTTAATTAGCATTTAGTGAAAAGTTTACTATAAAAAGATCAATCTTTTGTGTCATATAAAATCTTACATGTAAGAAGGATTTGAAAATATTGTGATTCACAAGTTTTCATATAGTTGAAGCATTTACAATCCAAATATGATGATTTGAAGAAATTGGTTATATCGCATCGATGGTAATTGTAATATGATTTTTTCTTTTAATCAAAACAAATGAAGCTTTTCTATTCTTTATCTTCAGTTTCTCATTTAAACTTTATATGTGATTTGTGTGTATTACTCAATCTTGAATGTGACTCTCCAAACATCAATGTTTTGCTTCGAATTTCTTTCTAATTCTTCTTTTTCAAGAAAAATATTTTGATTGCGGGTTAGTGAATAATTATCATGAAATTTCTATGATTGGATGGTGTTAAATGAACAAAGAATATTCATAAAATGGATAAAAGGTTTTTTTTTTGAGCAAAATTGACAAATGTTAGTTTTTTCTTTTGATTTAAATGTATGTTTATGTAACATCTTTATTTATATATTCAACAATTCAATGCTCTTATTTATTTGATTGTAGTTTTTCTATTTTGATTATGTTTATTTTCTATTATTTTTTTGTTAGGTTATCCTACACAACATATTTAAAAGATAACATAATTTTGAACGTTTGATAAGTAATTATAATAGACGTATCATGATATGTTCTTCATATGAAAATAATTTATTTATATTACTACGACAAGAATTACATATGATATTTACGAAAATATATATATTATATGTTATTTGTTTAACATGTATATGCACCTATGTATGTTATAAATTTATAATTAAATATCTTTATGTCTAATAACTGAAGGGATTAAAATGATACATCAAAACCAATTATTTAGACGAATATAATAATAATAATAATAATAATAATAATAATAATAATAATGATAATAATAATAATAAATATACATTTCCATGTACCGCATCCATTTGAAACTCACACTACAACTCAAGAGTTTTCTAATTTATGTATATTTATTAGTTACAACTAAAGAGTTTTTAACTTATGATTATTAATTAGTAATCACTAATAACATTTTATTTTCCTTTTTTTATAAGATTTTAAAGTTTTGCTCATTAAAAACATTAATGTATTTGAAGAGATTTGTGATTTAAATATGAAGATTTAATATAAATGTTATAATAGATGTTTTAGTGTTTTTATGTTATTAAAAGTTATAGTGTTTATTTTTCATATTTTTTTATTCAATATATATATATATATATATATATATATATATATATATATATATATATATATATATATATATATATATATGTTCAGGTTCATTTGAGATCATTCTAATTTTGTGAGACCGTGAGACCAAATATAAAAATAATTTTAAAATGCAAAATAAATGGAAAAATCCAAAAACTCTTTTTTTAAATATTATTTTCGGAACTTGAATTAACTAAAAAAATAAAAAAAAAATCCCGTTTTTTTTTTTAAAAATACGTGAAATATTCTAAATAGAATATTACACTAACATATTCTAAAAATTAATTTTGTTACCCGTTATATTATCATTCATTTGATATATAATTTACACAATTTTAAACGGTTTATAATATTATCAAATAATTGTATATATTACAATTACTTGAAAATTAAACTATAATGTTTAATAAAAGTAATATGTTAACTATATGTTTGTTTTACTACTAACATTTTGTTTCAACGTAGAAATATTAAATAATAATTTGGTAAAAGTTATTATTTTAACTATATAATTCAATTCTCGCGCAACGTTCGGGTACTCGCCTAGTAACTAATAAAATAGTATTAGTTATCTGAGAGAGTATTCCACATCTTAAATTTCGAAAAATAAACAAATTAAACTCAACTCATATCAAACCAATTGTGAGTGTATTAAATTTATCGATGACAATAAAATAATCAGTAATATAAACAAAATCTATACCATAGAAACCAAAATGTATGAAACGGTGAAAAGGAAATCATCTCCAAAATAATTTGTATAACATGAGACCAAAATATATATACCTAAACCAATAACAAAATTCTTAAATTATATATCAAAAAATCAAACACTCTATTACTCTGTATATTTTAAACTAGTATGATTCAAAATTTCTTTGTCGGTTACCAATATATCATGTGAAGACAAATGATTCGGTTGGTTTATCATACGGTCATTGTTGGGGTTTTTTTATACTTTTATTCATTAATTAAAGACAATAATTAAAAGAGATAGCGATAGTATGTAGAAAGTATACATAATTAATTAAGAAGAAAATGGACGGTTGGGATTGGATCGTGTGCAACGTGTATGGAAATGGATGGATAAGATCTTATCATCTATGTATATTGTATAATGAAAGATCAAACTACAAAACAAAGAGTCTCGTGGCAAATGTATGGACGAGATAGTCATGCACCCTATCAACCCAGCAGTACACTGTCCACCATCACCCTTCGTCCGATAGCCCCATGAAGGCATGAATAGCAAGTTCAAATAATATGAATCGTTAATTATACATTTATAACTATCAATATTTTATAGATGTTAGTGTCATGAAAATAAAGACAATAGAAGTAACGATCGATTCGATCTAAACTAATTAGGCACTTGTTTAATCTCAAATCGGACATATGACACATATATTATATGTTATTCAAAATTTACAAACAAAAAATAGCACTATTTTCAAGATTAAGAAATAGGAAAGCAGGCTCACAAATCATGAAATGAAAGAAATGAAGTAAACAGTGCCAGTTTTGGCTCCATTTTACGTCCCAATACATTATCAGTTTTGATAACATGGACAAAGTATTGCACATCCCTAGTTTTAGGAGTTTTTGAAAAAAGATGTATTCTATAAAAAATATTTATCAGACAGATTTACTTTTAAAATATATTTATCAAACAAGAGAGAATTTGCCATTTAAGGCGTGTTTAGGATTGATTCTTAAAATGTTTATTGAGTTTTTGAAAAATAAGAATTTATGGTTTTTTGGAAAAACCTTTTTTTTTTCTTATAAAGGTGGTGAACACCTTTTTAACTTAAATCATCTCATAGATGAAAGTCTCATAGATGAATTTTCTTTTAAAAATACTAGAAGATCGATGTTTAGAAAATAGTAATTTTTTTTTGAAAAGTTGTTTATAATAGTTTTACAGTTTTATTTGATTACCAATTTTATTTGATTACCAACGAGTGAAGATATTATTTTGTAGTAGTGAATTTATAAGATGTTTTTTAGAAACTTTATATTTTGAATTAGTAGTAACAAATGTAGTTAATAATATTTACAAGAAATTTTTTATGGGATCTCACTTTAGTTTTTGCACAAGGTCTCCGAAATATCAGGGTCTAACTTTACCTATTAAACTCTATACAATTTAATGGATTGACACATCATTTATCATTTTTTTTACTTAAAGGCATTTGGCATAGTGGTAAGGAATGATTCTTTCAAATGAGAGGTCATGGGTTCAAGTGTCTCTAAGAGATATAGGCGGTACAAATATCGTATGATTAATAAACCATGTACAAATATTTTGTGTACGTTAGTTAACTTTAGACTTACTAGTTAGTTACTTCAATCTAGTTAAAGAAACTAGCAAAAAGAATTGTCTCTTTCCCATGCATGTGGCCATAGATTTTTTCATGGCATGGGAGGTTGCTTGTCAACCTCCCTTCACTTATTCTCCCTGCGCCTTTTGCTTTGTATTAATTTAGAATATAATAAGGGTTTGACCTTACTTGCATGAAGATATCAAAGAAAGTGTTATGCATGGAAAACTTAGTTCTTTTTGGCCTTGTGAAGTGTTAGAAAATAGGGGATGAATAAATTGCTTGGATTCTCTGAAAGTCGTGATTCACTATCAAATTGAAGTATTTCGATGGCACAGATCGAACACTCAATTGGATGAAATCCAGAGAATGAAATCTGAGAATGTATGTGTAGCACCTGGTTCCTGGTACGTAAAATTTATCTAAGTATTTTGCAATTTTAGCCTTGGACTCGGCGAGTTGTAGGCCCGACTCGCCGAGTAGAGACGGGATATGGAACACGTTTAAGTTGGCGACTCGGCGAGTCCATATCCTGGACTTGGCGAGTCCCCACTGTCTGATGAAACCCTAAATTTCAAGGGTTTGCACCCTATTTAAACCAACTTTATGCGCACCAACCTAACCCCCTTCACCCTCAGAGCTCCCAACACTATCCAAACCCTTATTTCTTGAGAGATTGAAGTGCTTTGGTGTGTTTCTTGAAGATTTTGAGAGAAAAGAATAGTAGATCAAGAAGAGAAGAAGGAGGCCAGGCATTCTTGTGTTATTTCAGTGATTTCCTTGAGGTATAAGTCAGTTTCCCTCTGTTTTCATGCTTATATTCCTTTGTATCTCCATTAAAGTCCTTCTTGAGCCATTTCCAAGCTTGTTTTCGAGTTAGGGTTTGTAATAAGTTGATTAACCCTTAGATTTAGGCATGATTGAGCTCCAGGAGCTTAGATCTACTGCCTTTATGGAGCCATATTGCATGAAAGCCCTAGATCTACTCTTTTAGTGCATTTTGAGTCCTAAAACCTTCATTGGTGTTTATTTACACGTAAAGTTGGAAACTTTACGTGTTAATCAGGCCCTAAGAACCCAAACCTATGTATGGCATGAGCTGGTTTCAAGCAAAATTGAGTATGTAGTATTTGCATGAGAAAGACTCGGCGAGTCGAGTTGCGAGTCCCCGAGTTTTCCCCTTTTCGTGTTTGCTGGGTGGAGTAGTGAGTCATGGGATGTGCACTCCTACACCATCTTAACTTGTTCAATATTCAACAAGATCACTTTTGATCACCAAATTTAATCTTATTGCACTTAAATAATATTGATGATATAAAATCACCAACATGAAGCTCCCAAAACATACGTATTTCCCTACCTTTTCGTCTTGCATTTCTTTTGAAGCTATTCATTTGGTCTGGTGCTACTCTTTTTTTCTCCTTTAGTGCTTATTTGTGTTAAGCACTAAGGATTAAGAAACTCAATATATAAGAATGAACTAGCATTCCAAAGTGCATTATTTTGGTAGTGAATACTTGTAGAGAAGATTAAACTTCTTGTCTTTTACCATCTACTTTAACACTCCAATACAAAATGGGTTCAAAAGCTTTAAAGGTTATCATTCTAAAATGTCATATGGTTATTTTTTATATCATTCTAACATATGTAAAAGGATTCTTGATGGTTTTGTTTTGAAATGGTATAAAATAATTTAGTTGTTTTATAAATGCTTTCGTTACCGTTTTATGAAAAACTCTCTATTTTATATTTCAAAACCCATCGAAAACAACTTATGTTTGTTTTTTGGAAAATGGTTATAAATTTATCCGGTATCAAAAGAAGTTTTAGAATAAAATGTTTGACTTAAGTTAATCGGTATCACAACGTAATAAATTAATAACATGTTTGTTTGACAAAATTCAACTTTTATATATATATATATATATATATATATATATATATATATATATATATATATATATATATATATATATATATATATATATATATAATGACCAAAAAGGAATACCAATATTTGTAGACTTGTTTCTTTATATATAGCATATAATTCTATATCATATTATATATAATAATTTCTCAAATAAAATATATCAGCAATTACTGCTCACCAAAGCAAAAGAAATTTGAGCAAAAAATCAATATACATATTGACAGGCCCAAAGTAGTATGGATTTGAGTATAGGTGATTATGATTTCAAACAAGTTACTACAAAAATAAACACCCATATATGATGTGTAATTATTCATCGACAAAGTAACACCGAAGAAAATATAGATACATTAATCAATTCACCTAAATAGACAACTGATGATACACCAATCAAAAAAAAAAACTGAAAATAAGGAATTACTAATAAGGAGGTCATGCGTTCTGTTCTAGACATACATATATACTAACGATGTCGTTCAAAAAAAATCTCAAACATAAGGGACATGACATATATATTTTTTATATGAATTTAGTATTTGGTAATTTAAAGGTTTCTTTTTGTTTTCCAGAACTAAAAGATGTTCAAAGTGAGCTTTTGGATATATCTCCATTTATAAATTTTAAACGCTTGTAATCACGCCAAAGCCTTAATCTAAACAAGTCAAATGAGTGACCGGTGGGTGAGATAACATTTAGTTCGGCTAGCTAATGAGAGCAAGGTCCCTTCCCATGTGATCAATCCTCCATATTTAATCCCCATAAATCATAATGATATTTTCCATCCACTTGAAGTCAACCATATTATTCAAATCACAGTCCTACTTATTTGAGATTGTCATTTTGGAAGCGTGACACTCTCATACTCACACCACATGCATAAGATTAATTAAAGATTTATCATTTAATATGATCTTGATATATCACTTTATGGATCGGACAAGACTAACCCTAGAGTACCAAATTTAAGACAATGACACTCAATTAAATCATTCACCCCATTTTCATTGATGTTGAATGCATTATCTCACAACTCTCTGACACCAAAAAGGTAAGATGAATAGAATGTCTAAAGATGATTGAAAACGACACATGGGAATCAAAGTCTCAATTATTTACCAACGTACTCTGTGATAATTTGCTATGTTGTATGTCCATAATAAATATCTGAACAATTCTATTAGATAGATATGTAAAATGTCGTGGTACGATTTTTTTGTTACAACTTGGTTTGTAAGTTTGAACTTTGTTTTGTTTTTTGTTCTTCATCAACTTTCAATGATTTTCTTATCCTTTTGTATGGATTTTTATTAATATATTTTAATAAAATTAATTCTAAATAAATACTATATATAATGGGCCCACACCACACCCATCATTCACTTTCATCTTCATGTCCATTGTAACCCAAATACACCTTCTTCGACATTAATCTATGTTACCAGATCTCCAACGAGAAACATTTATAAAAACACTTGAATCTGCCACTTTCTTCCTTTCTTTGATCTTAAAATCAAGACTCATCACATTATCAACCAAGTTAACCCGTTCTTATGCGAATATCATTGTATTCTTTCTAGAAAGTCGTCTAGCAACAATGGTGGCTCTTGAAAGTGGTGTTTGTGATTTCTGCCACTGTCACACCTTACATTTTTTATGTAATCGTTTAGATGCGCCACCCAAAAGAAGAACAAAATCAATGGCGGTTGAAGGTGGTTGTTGGAAAAAGCGGTGGTGATAACCGATAAATATGGAGGGGACATCGTTGGGTATGGTGGAAGGAAGGGATTGCAAACATCGGTGTTGCTCTATCTGGTTATAAATTGTAACGCCTGTAAAATCCGTGTTAGATGTTTAAATTTTACCGGATAACTAATTATTTTAAATTTAATGATTATTTTGAAATTTAATTAAATGAGCACTAAGGATGTACAGTTCAACTAACTAAATAATGTTAGAAGCATTTTTATTGTATAAATGATTATTTCCTAAATAAAATCTTTCATAGATAGAATAAAACATTCTAATAAAAGCATATGGTCTTAAAACATAAAGAAAAATCATTAAAGTTGGATATCGAAAGACTTAGATAAAAGTAACATGAAAATCATTTTAGTTCAAGACGAGCAAGATGGAGTCAAAATGGCTTCTTCTTCTTCTTAATTACCCCCAAAGTATTTGACAATGTTAATATAAACGGGTAAGCGAAACAATTAGTGAGAAGATTACATCAATACATTTTACCACATATAAGGAAGCATAGAATTTTCCATTTGTCACTGCCGAGGACAAGACACTATTACCATATATGATATATCTAAAAGTTAGACTACGTACGTAATGCATGTACGATACCTCAATGGATTTTGTAGGACGAGAATTTTTATCTACGAATTAAGCCCAAACTTTGAATAAGATATACGAGGCCCTCAATACTTAGCCCAAAAAGCAGGGAATAAAAATGCTTTTGGTTAATTTTTATAGAAAATTAATGTAATATTTATACTTTATTACCACACTAGTCTAAAACCTATCGAAACCAAACCATGGTTACAAATTAATTAAACTTTCATAATAAAAACTTAAAATTATTAATGAATTAGTTTAAATAAATTATTAATTAAGAGATATTTTTTTAGTTATATAAAGTTATAATCGTTGATTCAAATAAATACGTAAAATTATATTACCTTATAATTTGTATTAATTTTATTTTATTTTTTATTCTAATGTTATTAATTTAATTTAATTAGAGTGAGAATTTTAAATTTTGAAATTTGAAATAGAGAATTAATATGTTAACAAGTGGCATGATATTAATTAGAATGTTTAATATAATGATACATGTCAAAAGAACTACTCTTTTATTAGTATATTGATACTTTACAATAAACAATTTTTTTAGTCTAATCAAAATTATGCCTCAATTTCTCAAAATTTCAACCTCCTAGTTTCCATGTCTCTCAAATCCAGCATGAATGTCTCTGTCTTTTCTCTGTGTTTTTATATATTAACTTGATCTTGTTTTTGTGATTTTTTATGTGATTTATAAACAGTGAAGTTATATACCCAAAATTACTTGGTAAATTGTGATGTCTGTATCATTATGTTACATGTATTTTTATTATCATAAATTCTAAGTTAAATAAATTGAATAACTAACTCTACATGTCAATAAACAAAACTAATTTGATGACTAATGGTTAATCAACAAAACTAATTCCATAAAAAAAATTAAATTATTATACACAATAGATGACTAAAAGCCTAAAATATATTGAAGTTGCTAGATGAATCAATACAACATAAATGACTAAAAGTTTAAAGTGTCTAAACCACCTCCTTATCAACCGCAGCCTAATCATTTTTACCATTTTAACCGGATATGATCAAGTTGATAGTGCCCCCTATGGAAAACAAAACTAGATTTGATGTTGTTCCATGTACCAACAATAGTCTTACATCAACTTGTCTTGACATACAAAACATACCATTCATGCAATCACATACTTACAAAACACATAATATAACATATAAAAAAGTGAAACTAAAATAACCGTAGAAATCAACAAAACATGATGTGAATACAACAATATAATATCTGGAAGGAATATAGGCCTATAGGAAGATACCTATAATAGATTTCCACACACAAAAACATCAACCTGGCTTTAGACCCTTCTAAACACCTTAGTAATTTTGTAAGTCCTGATCAAATCTAACGGGTCATGCCAAGATACGTGTCATGTTTCTTATATTAACACGTCTTGTTTACTGCGAAAACCTAAACCTTAATCACGTATGTTCCAGAATAATACATAACCCATCTAGTTCTCCATTGAAGCGTATTTATTCATTATAATCAAGGCATTGTGGCCAAATGTCATAAAACCCATGTTGATTATAAAACACCATCAAAACCTAATTCTCAACCATAAACCATAAACCACAAACATTTAACCTTAAAACCTAAAACTTAATCTCAAATTTCAATGCAAGATCTGATAATCGCCAAAATTTTCACCAATCTCCGATCATAGCTCAATAGGTAATATTTGTAAAGATTACAATAAAATACAATATTACGCATTACAATAAATAGGAAAAATCGGTTAAATCGTCTGAAAAAAAAATAGACACGCAAAAAGTTACATTATTTTATAGCAATAGTTATATATTCCGATAGTACATATTGACGTGAATCCGAAAATATAAAGTTCATAAAAATCTGACTACATATGGAGAAGTTGTGAATTTTCTAAGTTATTAATTCAGTTATACGACGAGAGGAGCGTTGTAATTAGCAAAAAGGAGATCGGTCGAGTTTTAGAAAAACATCGAAGAGTAAAAGTTTAGTACTCGAGCATACAAGCCATGGACATAGAGAAAGTCAAAAACGGAGTTCGTATGAAAGAGTTATGTATTTAACAATACCATTTTCTATGCACCCCTTTGAAAAAATATGAATTAAAAATAGGAACCAAACTAGCTAATGGAATCTAAAGGACAGTGGTAGTAATCGTTGATAGATTCGTGTGGATATAAAAAACGTTGAAAACATAGCTCGTATGAAATAAAATATATATGATTTTTAGAAGATTCAAAAGTTTACCCGGTAAGGGGTGATGTGGCGCCACCAAGACGTGCCATGTGACCACTACGTCACCCATGTAACACCTCATTTCACCTTTCTGTAGGATTCAATATAAATTGTTGTTTATAAAATTTCAAGTAAAGATGTAACACTCTTTAGCAAATTGTCATAAACATGTAGGCAACGTCAATACAATTTTGTAGATATATAGAATGCCAGAATCCGACTTCGTATGAAGAATTTATACTTCTTCGAAATTTCGCGATTAAACAGTCACAACTTTGCGTATCGCAAAAAGTAAAATTTTGATAGGTTGCTAATTATCCTACGCAATCTAAACAAAAGTCGTAGTGGTCATAAAACCGAGAGCGTACATATAGAGAATGTCTAAATATGACTTCACATGAGCATGTTATGATTTTTAGAAGTTTCAGCGTAGTAGTATGCGACACATAAACTGAAATCAAGATCACTCGATTGTTAGGAAAAACAATCTAAACGAGAGCCGAATATCCTATTAATAAGAGTCCATCGATATATAGACAGCCAAGAATGGATGTTGTATTAGAAGGTTATGATTTTTATACATACATTAACAGTCTAAGCCTGTTAAAAATATAGCTTTAAAAATAAAATGAAAATTAGCCGAAACGGAAGTTGTAGATCTCATTGATGCCTACACGTGGATATAAATAACGTCGAAGACAGAGCTCGTATGGAAAATGCATGAATTTTTGAAGAATCTGAAAATCCGCACACGCACGCGCACACGTCAACAAGGTGTGCGGCGTGCACTGACACTCCACTAGATTTTCGCCACGTGTTACACTCTACATGGAGCCACGTCACCCACCCGAAAAATTATGTGCACACATCCACCTTTCCAGCTCAATAAATAGTGTTCAATGGTCTAGTAATTTTTCACACCAAATCTTCTCAACTCTCTATCTAGAATCGAACTTCTAAAGTATTTTTGTAGTTCTTAAGAATCTAATTAATGAGGTACTGTGGCATAGGAGAGCCTGACGAATTGAAGCGATTGGTATGGGAGTTCTACTAATCTTTCGATTTCGCTAGAAACTCTCTGTAAGTTAGGCTATACTTACTATGCTTTAAGTGTAGCTTATATTGATATTCATAGTCGTTTTTATGAATGTGTAAATAAGATTTATCAGTAATTCTAGTCATAATGTTGATTGATCTGCTTACGGAAGATGTGTCTAAAATGCTCACGTTGGCTTGGTTGTTGGATTTCATAAAAGTTATATGTCGAAATGGTCATGCTTGGCTAATCCTTATTTGATAAAACTCTAAGTATTCATTGGGACTAGTGAAAAATCTAGCTTTCAATACTCGATTGCCATAGGGATTAATAAGCAATGGTAGTATAGGTTAATACTTGTTTGGCACGTTATCCTCCAGTTGGATCGCTTCTAGGATCATCCAGATAGCTATCAATCAGCTGAGTAATTTTCTAGGTGATTTTTATCACTATATTATGTCTCTAGTATATATCCTACGTATATTAGGATATAGTTGCCATGTAGTATGCAATTAGGCCACTAGACTAGTTTAGTTAGTTGCATGTTATGCTGGAATGTTTGTATGTCGTATATGTGATGATATATTATGTGGGGGTTGAGGGCAGACCAGCCGTATGTTGAAGGCCAATAGACTCATGCGAACCAATATTATGCTAAAGGCCAAAGTGCAAACCAACTATATACTTTAGGGAAAAAAAAGTGTGGACTAGCTTCCTGTTGAAGGCTAAGGGCGGACTAACTTTATGTTAAAGGCCATTATATGTATGCATTGTGACTATATGGTATTTTGGGGGACTCACTAAGTTTCGTGCTTACCCAATTGATTACACATATTTTTCAGATACTTCATGGGTTCATGAAAAGGGCAAGGATCGACTGTACCCACACGTATTCGCAACATGTTTCCGCGCAATGAAATCCTACTCTGATATATTTTAATAAATAAAAATAAAAATTTTGGATTGAAAATCGGGACGTTACAAGTTGGTATTAGAGCCTTGTTTTAAGTGAACTGGATGAACACTCGTGTTATTCAAGACTCAATCTAAGGATCTGAGTAATTAATAAATCTTTTCATAAAAAAATACTAAAAGGAAAAAATGCGATACATATAGTCAGCCAAAGCTCAAAAAGGAAAGTGATTCCCAAAATATCCATATTTGTTATAATTGTTGAAATGTGAAATGTTAGAAATGCATGCTAGTATGTAGGTTGTGGATTTTTTTCATGAACTGACAGTTAAAATTGCATGATGCTTAAGATGCCTTATAGCCTAGGAAATTTGCTTATTATTTTATACTTATAACCTATATTGATATTAGTTAGTTATCTGATAAATACATTTGGCTGCATGCTCCCAAAATTAAATAGTTTTAGATTTCTTGATTTGGTGCTATTTCGCAGCTATCCTGTGAGCCTATCTGTTGTAGTTTCAGATATTTTAGTCAACATCTTGTTTGATTTTAGCGGAATGCAATTATATCTGTCTGATGATGAGTTTATATTTGTAGAAGTTCTTCGTTGGCTAATAGTAGGATGAAGTGGAAATGAATCTTAGAAGGAAAGTCTAGGATGTTTTATATATGCTTGATATCCATATATTTGTTAGATAGAGCATCGGTAAATATGCAAAGTCCTAGTGAAATCTGGGAAAACCTATTGGATGTACTCATGGGACACGTACATATGTTTAGCGGTCATCGGGTGTAGTATTGGAAGTGGCTTGCAAAACTGCAAGACAATTCTTGGAACATGTATGAGTAGATGTGAAAGATAGTAGAAGCCAATACTAAGTGGGGGAGAACTGAGTATTCTACTTTGCGGATCTTCAATCTATTCTGGATCATGGTATTGAGGATTGGTTTTTAGGGACCTGCAGTGCAAGTATGTGGTGAAGGGTTTTGATCATTCTAACACTCCTAAGATGTACACGCAACCCTAAATACCCTGGATCTATGTTTTCTCTATTATACATGTAAATGTCAGTTTTCCAAGGTATTGTTCTAACTAGCATAATATGAAGTACATATAATATAAATTCTAGTAGAATTACATACCTCTTTGTTGTTGCTTGATTCCATGGAGCTTAAGAGCCTAGTGCCTCAAGTGTGACACCTCAAATGGTTCACACAACATCAAGAACACTTGGAATAACATGAGAATAAGGATGCTTGTACAAAATTCGGTTTTGCTCTCTTGTGTACACACACTCGTCACGCTAGTTCCACTGGTGTTATTTCATGAACCATAGACCTCTTTATATAGTGTGGAGGATTAGGGTTACATTCATGTAAACCCTAATACCTATGACCTTTCATTTTCATAGGATCCATGGGTTAAAAACTTCATAGACTATCCATGAAAGCTTGGTCCAACCTAAATTAACTTGGCCCACCAACTATATATAAGAGTCCATATTTAATTAGTTCATTTTGATCACTAAATTAATTATAAATTAATTCTTGATCAATACTAATTAAATAATATGATTTCATATTAATATATTAGAACTTATAATATATTAATATAAATCACTAGTATCATTTTTCTCATTTTGTCTATCCAACTGTTTTGATACAATGCAACCCAAATCGACCATGCCAAGTTGGTTCGAATACATACCAATAATAATTTGGGTTTAGACATCTAATCCAATAGTCTCCCACTTGTATAAGTCTAAAACTATTATTGTGTATGATTCCAAAACTCGACTAGCAATCGTAGCTCTTAAAAGTTGTTGTCGAACTCTGAACAAATCAATGACGCGTCCATTAGATAAGGGATCATATATTCCTAAATTCTAGATATCATATGGACTGAGATATGGATTATAATCATTCTCTATGTCCATCTGTTGCTTCCCGAATTCCAATTTATGACGACCGACTAATTGAACAAATCAAATCAGTCCAGGCTTGGCCAAGCACTTCGGGGTGTCATCACTAAATCATCGAGGGGGCCACATATATTGATTTTATCCCTTTAAGGGTAAAAGGAATGGATAAACTTCAACTCATATTCTTGTTCTACTACTTTTTGAATCATACACAAAGATACATTTTATAACATCGAGTTACCAATGCATTTTCGTACAATCAATGTATATCCAACTCATAGGAAACAACTCATATCTCTAGCTTTGAAGAATATAAGATATTATCGTCTCATGATCACTCGTGATAAAATCCATGAAGAGATTCAAATGAGCGTGGGTTGAATCTAATACTCAGAACCTATGAGTACTCATGAATGTTGTAGCAACTCTTGCTATGTCCAATACCCTGAACATCTACAAACCAGCTTCGTGACAGTCTTGCCTTAATACCTACTTCCAACATATTATCGACTGTGAATGGTTTGAATAACTTAGTCATTCAGGAAGACTGGCCTAGTTATTTTGGAAGTCAACACATTCAAACTGAAACACAAGAATAATCGAATCCAATATGGTCTCAGAACTTATGAATATAAAAAGAACAACTTTTATTTATCAATATATTGATTACACATTATTCATTGTATACTGTTTCAAATTATCAGCTTTATACTTGAATTTAAATAATAGTTGTCCCATGCTCCAAGCATGTACACTATGTTTTCTAAACACTAGTCATGCCATACACCAAGTATGCACACTATGTTTTTCCAAACATTAGTTATGACATACACCAAGTATGCATACTAAGTTTGTCTATGATCTTTACTTTGTGAAATAGATCGATTGAACATAGTTCCAATGATTCTCATTTCACAATCCTAAATCGTTACCGCAAATGCAAGAATTCCAAATTCCTATCATTTACCAAAATCTGTTAGATTTTTAAACTTATATGCACTAATCCTCTCACAATGATTATGCACAAAGTCACAAAGACTTGTTAACAGTCATTACAGAGTATTCCAATGAGAACACTCAATGGAAGCCCGAGCTCCCTCATTTTGATAGTTCAAGGCATGTGGAGCTCTAGAGTTCTCCGGGGTCAGGGACCTCATTGTGAGCAGACGTTGGGTAGCGAACATTGAGAATGCCCAGCACACGAGTTCCTGCCTGGAGGAGGCAAATGTTGGATTTGCTTCCTGTATGCTGAGGGATAGGGCCCGAGATTGGTGGGGTGAGGTTACTAGCCAAGTGGGAGCAGCCCGTGTGGCTGAGATGTCGTAGGCTGAGTTTGTTCGACGTTTTGATGCGGAGTTTGCACCATTTATTGAGGTGCAACGGTTGGTGAGGGAGTTTCATGGGTTACAACAGACCACCGAGACTGTGGCGGAGATCACCACCAAGTTTTGAGAGCGAGCTTTGTTGATTCCTCAGTATGCTACGGATGAGGAGACGAGGTGGACCCGATATCATGCTATGTTGAGGAACGATATTCGGGATTTGTGAGCTTTACAAGGTGCAAAACCTAAACGAGATGGTAGAGAAGGCCCGTGAGAGGGGGATGGAGTTGGAGTCTCGCACGAAGCGGAAGATTGAGCAGGTATAGACATCAGGGGATCATGCTAAGAAGCCTAAGACCTATGATTCTTCGGGTAGGGGCCAGCAGGGTCGGGGCCGGTGTGCCAAGTACGAGAGGTTTCATAGTGGGGGTTGTCGGACAGCCGGGATATCAGGATGTTACTTTTTAAAAATAAAAGTACTTGAATTAAAGTTTATTTTTCTAAATATCATTTTTAGAAGTTATATGAATAAAAATAATTTAAAATTCTAGTATGTAATTCAATTTCATAAAACAATGAAAAACACACATTTCCATATGAAATTAAACCATTCTTGGAGAAAGAATAATATAAACACCTCTCCATACCAAATTAACCCCATTTTTGGAGAGAGAATCAAACAAACACCTCTCCATACTAAAATTAAACCGATTCAAGGAGAAAGAATCAAATGTAATGTTTGCATTTCATTCTTTTATTGCAAACAAATATGATTTTTTTTGGGTTAATGATTTGAAATTATAATATATTATCTCTTATGTACACATTTAGTCATTAATTTATCTTTTGTACATGATTTACCATATAACTCTCTTCATGTGTTCGAAAGCAACCATTATAATCGAGTAATAAATGTTATGCCGCCACCTTGCTTATTTGATAAAACTCGATTACATCTTAATTACTTGTATATTATGTTGACAAGTTAATGAATTGATATGGTAACGTAATATGCTCCATACACAAAGTTAGTCACTAAATTATTTTTAATACATGATTACCATTAAACTATATTTAGTTGTTAAAAGATTACCGTTACAACAAGCTATTATAGGTAAACACTAAGTTGGCATCGACATGGTTGAAGTGGATCTAATATATGATCGTGGACTTAAATTCAACATGTAAGCTGACTAACATACATCCCTTGTTCCATAAATTTCAACGCATGATTGGTCCAAACAAGTTTGAGGCACAAGACAAAAGAAAAAAGACCCTCAAAACTACCAATGTGATATGGTTTATTGACTTAAAGTTCAAGAGGATAAGTTAAAATCGAACGTAAAACCACTTATCTTAGAATTAGGGCACATCGAAACCTTCCTCGTTATATATCTTTAATACAAAATGTTATGATTTGAGATGATTGACAACAATTGCATGAAATTTCAGTTTTCCCCTTCGTATTCGAGTTGGAAAACGCAAAAAAAGATGAAATCGTTGGAACCTTGTTCATATTTGAGTTACATGGCCTACACATTAAAGATAAGCCTACAAATGCATATTAGATCCTTGTGATCTATGTAGATGCCGAATCAACATTTATCTACAATACATTATGTAACGATACTAGGATAGTGTTTGAAGATCTAAAGAAAGTTAATTGTAGGTAAACCATATATATATAAAAAGAGCTTAGTGATTAATATATACATAATGTATAACACATTGCCTCTCAAGTCATTAATTTTATACATGTAATATCCACATCATTAATATTTAGAGTAAATTACACGGATGGTCCCTATGGTTTATGGTAATTTGCGTGTTTGATCCCTAACTTATTTTTTTAACTCGGAAGGTCCCTACTGTTTGTTTTTTTACGCACTTGGTCCCTGTCTTACCTAAAGATACTATTTTTCCCTTGATATTTTAATTTATTTAAGTAAACACACCCCCAACCCCACCCCACTCACCTTACCTTACATACCCCATCATTTTTTCTTATTTAAATAATAGTCGTTTTAGGTAAGACAGGGACCAAATGTGTAACAAAAACAAATTGTAGGGACCTTCCGAGTTAAAAAAATAAGTTAGGAATCAAACGTGCAAATTACCCCAAACCATAGGGACCATTCGTGTAATTTACTCTAATATTTAATTGTTTTTTTCCAAATAAACAAAGTAACTGACATAATCAATGATATTTGGTAAAAATTATATTATTTGAAAAAAGTTTAGTGGTGTAAAAAAACAATTTAATGACTAATATGTATACTAGATATAATACATTATTTTCTCAAGTCATGAGAATGTGCATAGAGATGGTATAAGATTGTCATCGCCAAAATTCAAAATATAATGAACTAAAAGTCGAGAATGTGTATAAAGATCGTTATCGCCAAAATTCAAAATATAATGAAACTAAAAGTCGAACGAATATAATGTTGTTATAAAATAAAATTTGAAAATAATCAAAACCCGGTTCAGTAGTGGTTTTGAACTTGACAAAGTCACAAAACCGGTCTGGATCAAACCAGTTGGGCTCGTTACGTGGGCTGTTAAGAGTCTAACCCAATTCATAAATATCGAGCTTACGTTACGTATGAAGCCCAAACCCATTCCGTCACCTCTTCGTCTTGTCCCCGCCGGAAATTATCAAAATCCAATCCATCTCCGCCATTCCCAGACCTCTAAAGGCGCCGGTATGTTACGTACTCGCCATTGATCGGAAATCAAACGCTAAGTATGGATAAAGCAGTGAGAAAACGTGGACGGAAACCTAAAAATGCAGTGGACGCAGAAGCAAACCCTAACTCAAACACCGCCGTTGCGGAAGAGGTCGTAGCTTCCTTAAACGCTGCTGCTGATACTACCAAATCCGACCGCCGTGGTTCCAAACGTCGTAGGAAGACTGGAAAAGAAAAATCTGATGACGTCGCCATTGTTGTGTCTCCTGAACGAAGAGCGTCTAGACACAGCGAACACAACGGGGATTGCGACATCCTTGCGACTGTTGCGGACGGTCCTCCGCGGTGGGAGAGCGTCGGGAAGGTTGTTCCGTCGATGGATGCGGTGGTTAAGGTGTTTTGCGTTCATACAGAACCGAATTTCTCGTTGCCATGGCAACGGAAGAGGCAGTATAGTTCCAGTAGCAGCGGATTTATCATCGGAGGAAGGCGAGTTTTGACAAATGCGCATTCTGTAGAGCATCATACTCAGGTCAAAGTTAAGAAACGTGGCTCCGATACCAAGTATTTGGCCACCGTGCTTGCCATCGGAACTGAATGCGATATAGGTCGGTGCATATTTTATTCATTGATGCGTAATCCTTGGTTATTATTTTGCTATTATAAATAGAAACATGCCACAAACCATCAATTTTATATTTGAAATGTAGCTATCACTTCACTTATCATCAGCCATGAAGTTTATTTTAACCTATCTATTTGCATAGTTTGTCTTAAACTAAAATTTTTTACATGGTTTGCAGCAATGTTGACCGTGAACGATGATGAATTCTGGGAAGGAATTTCACCATTGGAGTTCGGAGATTTGCCTGCATTACAAGATGCTGTGACTGTTGTTGGCTATCCTATTGGAGGAGACACAATCTCTGTTACCAGTGGAGTTGTCTCTCGCATAGAGATATTATCTTATGTTCATGGATCAACCGAACTTCTTGGTTTGCAAGTAGAAATCTTGATACACACTCTCCCTTCATTTTCCATTTATCATTGCTCTGTATTGTTTTTCTGATTATTGATTATTTTGCAGATTGATGCTGCAATAAACTCTGGGAATTCGGGTGGCCCTGCCTTTAATGACAAAGGAGAGTGTGTTGGTATTGCATTTCAGTCTCTTAAACATGAAGATGCAGAGAATATTGGTTATGTCATACCAACCCCAGTTATCATGCATTTTATTCAAGACTATGAGAAGAATGGTGAATACACAGGTGATTCCCATCACTTTCACCTACTTATTTCATCTTGTTTTTTTCATGAACTTAGAGTTTTGAAATCTTGAATTGATTAGGGTTCCCGATTCTTGGAGTTGAGTGGCAAAAGATGGAGAATCCAGATCTAAGGATGTCAATGGGAATGGGCAATGAACATAAAGGTGTTCGAATCAAAAGAATTGAACCTACAGCTCCAGAGTCTAATGTCTTGAATCCTTCTGATATAATTCTTAGCTTTGATGGGGTTAATGTTGCTAATGATGGAACAGGTATGTTTCTCTTCTCTATGCAAAAGACGTGAATGCCCTCATTAGCCTTTGAAAACTTTTCCAGTTTAAATATTTTTTACTGTTTTCTGGTTTATGACTTTCTGCTACATGCTGCACATGTGGTACAATTATTAATATTTTTGTTATTATTCTGAACAAAACTACAAGATTTATTTTTTTAAGATAAAGATTCTACACTATGTTATATCATTTTTCCAGTATGGTCCAAAAAAGAATCTTTTTGGCACATTTCGTCCTTATTTACCGTTTCATAACGCTTTCAGTCCCTGAGTTACACTTACATCACAAAACAAACGTGTAAAGCCCATGTAAAAATGACCATTTTACCCCTCCCTTTTATATAAACACTTACTGAGCTTTCCATTTTGATTGTTTTCAGTTCCCTTCAGGCATGGAGAGCGTATCGGTTTCAGTTACCTTGTTTCACAAAAATATACAGGGGATAAAGCTCTTGTTAAAATACTCAGAAAATCAAAGATACATGAATTCAACATAAAACTTGCAACTCACAAGAGACTTATACCTGCACACATTGGAGGCCAACCCCCCTCCTATTACATCATTGCAGGATTTGTCTTCACTGCTGTATCTGTCCCATATTTGCGCTCTGAGGTGCGTGCTTTTATTTATTTATTTATTTCTTTTTTAATTTCTTTCATAATGTTTTTTTTTAAATAAAAAATAACTTTCGGGTTTCAGTATGGAAAAGATTATGATTTTGATGCTCCGGTGAAACTACTGGACAAACATCTTCATGCCATGGCACAATCTATTGATGAGCAACTTGTTGTAGTTTCCCAGGTTTGTTTTTTTTTTTTTTTTTTTTTTTTTAAATTTATTTATTTATAAATTTTCATTCTCCCATTGATCATATCAAATATTAAAGTTGTTTTTTTTCTTCTGTTTCAGGTGCTTGTGGCTGATATCAATATTGGGTATGAAGAAATAGTAAATACTCAGGTAAACAGAAAATAAAAACAACCAAGGAATTGTTACAAATGATTATAATCATAATTTTCATATATTGTTAATTTGTTATTGTCTTTCTCACTATTTGTTTTTATATAGATTGTTGCTTTTAACAACAAGCCAGTGAGGAATCTGAAGAGCTTGGCTGATATGGTGGAAAGTTGTAATGAAGAATTCCTCAAGTTTGACCTTGAATATGACCAGGTTAGTGGGGATGCCTTGGATGACAGGGACTAAAACTGTAACTAATGTAAATTATAAATTACAGGGATCGAAACTGTAATTATTGAAACTAAAAACTATAGGGAAAAATATGTAGTTATTGAAAATTTGAAATAGGGGCTAAAACTGTAATTAATACAAATTCAAAACTACAGGGACTAAAACTATAATTATCTTAATTTAACAACTACAGGGACCGAAACTGTAACTAATGCAAATTATAAACTACATAGACCAGAAACTGTAATTATTGAATTTAAAAACTACAGAGGCCAAATCTGTAGTTGTTGAAATTAAAAACTATAGGGACCTAAGCTGTAATTAATACATATTAAAAACTATAGGGTCTAAAAGTATAATTATTTTAAATTAAAAACTACAGGGACTAAACATGGAATTATTTCATTAGTCCTGAGGCCATGAAGTTCAATAAAATGTATTGCCATGTCATCATTGGTTGATGCCACGTCAGAAATGTTACTAAGCGTTATTTATGACTTTTGTGTAGATTGTGGTGTTACGGACGAAGATGGCAAAGGAGGCAACTCGAGACATTCTGTTAACACATTGTATACCTTCAGCTATTTCTAGTGATCTAACTTAGACCCTTTTACTTTCAACATATAACATGTTTGACCCTTGTCTTACATAAATTCGTAAAAAGCTTCGACTTTGATTATGTAATGCGGCTACTCTTACCATGGTGTTTTGTGCTTTTATAAAAAGTGAATTTTTACGAGGAGTAAAAAGATTTTGACTTTGTTGTTTGATTTCCCAATTTGAAAAACAGGAATGTGAATTATGAGAATTCATGTTAGTGGAAGAAAATTGTTAGACCCACTATGAAGTATGAAGGCAGCTTCAAAAATCAAAACCAGATTAATCATATAATCACTTTAAATAAAATGAGATTTACCATATAATATCAAACCCTTTTTACCACAACTAAAGGTTTTATTTTTGTAAACCAAAAACCACAAAGAAGCCTCGCCATATTTGCTATCAGGTAGGCTATGTTTGGCTGACTAGAGATGAAAAACTTGCTGAAAACTAAAAAACTAACTTCTTGATAATAATTTATAATGGGTAGAAATTTACTGCCAGGTTAAAATGAATATAAAAAGAGTTAAATATCATAAAATGAGTATGCAACAAGTTTCAATAAGCTAAAGCAAGATCTTATAAACAATATATATTTTTTTTTTAATCTTTCGTTGAAACTTGAAAGAAACATCTTTTCACCAATACTTTAGTAAATTTAAGTAAATTTTTTAATGACGGTCCATTTGATTATTTATGTCTAACTCAAATTGCTTGGATCCCATATCATAATCTTATCTCAAATATCATGGCACGATTTTGTTCAAATAATGTGAGCTGTTAAATATTCATGTAAAAGGTAAATAGTCTATAGAATATTCCTATCTAATAAAAGAGTAGTAAAATTGACACGTGTTAATCAATTAAAACTTGAAATTAATTATTTGTTATTTGTCAGTTTTTGGTTTTTTCTCATTAATTACATTTTCACTAATTCACTTCTCCTTTTTGCACAAATGAAACACATCATCAAAAAATTGATTTGTAATATCTATTGCCTAATTTATTACAATAACCCTTAATCAATAAATGTAATTTCAAACAATCACACCACCTTTATGTAATCCCTTCAAATATACTAAATCCCTACATAACACCTATTCATTTTTATAATGTAATTTTCAAATTTTCAAATAAAACAATGTAAACAATTGTACAATATACTCAATATATATAAAAATATTTACCTCATCTTCAGTGAATATTCACGAATTTATTGTTATTTTTCTTCGTTACTTCACAAATAAATATTGTCTTATATATTTTTTCAAAATATTTTTCATATTTTTATTTAAAACAACGATTATAATTTTATATAAATACAAAAATATATATCTTAATTAATAATTTATTTATAATAATTGATTATTATAAGTTTTTTTATATAAATATTTAATTTATTTTATGACTGTGGTTTCCACGGGTTATAACCTAGTTCATTATATATATATATATATATATATATATATATATATATATATATATATATATATATATATATATATATATATATATATATATATATATATATATATATATATATCATTATTATATATAAAAACCTTGTTTTTCTCGTGCCTCCAACATCCGATTTCCAGTCCTCGCTTCACACCACGTAACCCAACTCCGTAACGACGCAACTCAACACAAACGTATCTTCTTTCCCTTTGCTATAACGTTTCACATTCTGAACAACAAAGACCGATCCACTCAGCGATTCCCTTATCCTCAAAGACACAATCTACGGCTTCCTCCCCACAGGAATACCAACGAGATCATCCATAAAAAACCCTAATTTTCCGTACAACAAATCGTCATTATCTATGTACGCTTTATCATTCATTGATCTTACCAATTTCTTGAATACAAAAGACCGAGTACGTCATCCACACAACAAAACCCTAATCGAGCAATTAAAGATTTAGTCAATCCACCCCTATCGACTGAGGATTGATTCATCTTCCCAAATTCTTCAACAAAGGTTAGACTTCCGCTGTGTGCATACTGTCAATTTTTGGTTTCCATTGATTTGTTAAAGAATTGTTCTTCCTGTTGTCATGTCAATAGTCGATCATGTGTCAAACATGATATGTTCCTATGAAATTTCAAAATTGATATTATGAAAACCAAGATTGTTGTTTTAAAAATACCAGCCAAATGTCAATCAACCCCCAATAACAAATAAAATCCACATGAAAAGGACAATAGGTTCTTTATGATACGCTCAACATGTAAACCTAATGACATTTTCATCTCAGATATTTCAACTAAGCAAATGATATACTTACGCATCAGGTTCCCTACTTAATTGTAAATCACCCAATTTCACTAAAATTCTCCATTCTACTCCCTAACACATAATGGACAGAATAACTAATTACTTATAATCATGCTCAACATTCCAATTAAAAGCTAGCACCTTCAACAATTGAAACAAACATCACAAGATATCATGTTAGCTTGCTGGACTATTATTCTTAATATTCTTGTGAAGATAAAGGATGATGAATGGTTACCAAGTTTGACATTTATTCTACTCAGTCAATCAAAACATATCAAAAACCTTTTGCACCAAATTTCTTATTTTTTCCATTTTACAATTTTTTTTAAAAGGTTTCAATGGAAAGTGGTAATTTTGGTAAAAAAATTTTTTTAGCAAAATTCCAGTATATAGTAACCAACTTCCGTTAGCAGTTACTTTGTACAATTTTTTCCTTCTACTGTACATTGTTTTGAAATAGGGATTTGATGATTTCGGGGCTTTGATTTAGCTAGAGAGGATGTCACTTAAGGAAAGGGATAGAGCTCACAAATTTGAAAGAATGTTGCAAGATAATGTCTTTCGAACTGGGTATTAAAAAATATGAGTCTCCTATAGTTGTTTTTTATCCTATTTGTGATTTAGCCAAGATTAGTTTTCCAGCATCATTATTACACGACAAAACCCATTACAACTACAAATTATATGTATGAATTACATTAATTGCTAAATTCCTTTCACCATATAAATTCATCCCATATATGCCAAAAGAATAAAAAAAGATCATTCTCCCCATAGTGCTATATTTTCAAATAGGCGAGTATGGGTAGAATTTAATGAGATTCTACCTTCATTTTCGAAATTCCATACAAGTTTGTTCTTACATTGATGATATAGTTGTTAAGCCTTTTGTATATTTAACCTTCATATTGTTACACATATCATTCTTAATAGTTGCTGTCAATCATCCTCCTCTGATTTGAATAATAATATTTGTTTTTACATTTAACTGATTTAATATTATATTTGTATTCTCATTAGATCAAAACCATATTCATGTATTTTCCATCGGTAATCTATATAAGCTTATGAAAGTACAATAATGATTTACTATTATTAGATCGTCCGTTTATTTCTAAAAAGAGACAATATTTTTCAAGTCTGACATTCATTTATTTCAAATTAAGATCCACTTATAACTTTTGTATTGTAATCAATCAATTTATAGTTTATGAATTTTATTCAAAATTTAGTACAATAAAAATTCTCGCTTAATGCAAAATATGTGAAATAAACTTAATTTTCCCAATTGCTCCTAATTAACTTGTTTTTTTTATTGAAACAAATCTGAAATTTTCTTACAAGTAATGTCAGCCAATGCATTGCATGTGATTGGTAGGCCAACAATCATATTGTATCATTTGCCAGGTAATTTTATTTCTGATCGATGTTTATGCTAAAACTATAAGTATAAGAAAAGTTATATTATATGGCTAGAAACCCTTAGCGGAAAGACCTACTGTAAATTTAAATAAAACTTTGAAATAAATTGACAAGCATATAATAGCAACCAATTTGAATATCATAAAGGGAAGTCAACAAGGCGTCTAATAATGATACAAAGACATTAGATTTTGTTGTTTTTACTGTTTATGATTTCATCATTACTTTGTTGATCAAATAAAAGATAAAATTTATCGATTAATTTAACAATTCGTATCTTTGTTTTGCTGCAGATGAAATAGCTGGATGCTAGCGCCATCAAACTTGTTTAAAAACTAATTTCTGGTCTCAAGTAACGGTAGAGAGGATTGAATTGACTTCATCTTCTAATGCGCTAATCAGAAGAGGGTATTTTGATTTTTTTTTGTTCCATTCGGAAGAGGGGTTATGGGAATATTTCTATTTGCTAATTGATGCATTTACATTGAAAATCCACATGTATATATTTAAAGAAAAATCTTCACTTTTGGGATATTGCCATATTATATTTTAGATTAAGGAGTTATCTAAATTAACTTTCATGGGTCGTGCTTAGCACGGGCCTCAAACTATTCTAGTATATATATATATATATATATATATATATATATATATATATATATATATATATATATTTTGAAGTTATGAAAAATTTGAAACAGTACTTTGTTTTTTGTTTTGATTGGTTGGAATTTCTTTTTTCAATTAATGTTACAATATTCATCATTCACCTTTATCCTTTTGTTCACAAATAATTTCACTTTCGTTTTATTTTTTCATAACTTTCGTCTTTTATTACATATTATTAGTATTTAGTCATATTAATATTTTTTTGGCAGGAATGGTCCTTCAACTATGTTTGGGTCATTTTAAAGTTGCTTCATTTTTGTCTTTTTTGGTCTCTCTACTTCCGTTGGTTATTTGTGGCATTATAGGTTTCTATATTTTCGTTTAATTGTCACTTTATTAGTTTTGCTTACAGATTCATTGATGTTTTTTTATTTCTTATTTTTTTATAGATCAGTTAAAGAGGGAAGGAATGAACAACTCAAACTATAAACATTTTCAAAGAACAAACAACGGAAAAAATTATCGTATCCGACCCCCGCAACGCGGGGGTTTCCCATCTAGTTATTATTAAAGATCTACAAATAATTCATCCTTTGTAAATTGATTGTAGATAATAACCATATATTTATGGGTTTAGAGAATTTATGTAATTTCTGACTAGAGAGTAAACAACAAAATTGGTCCTTGTGGTTTGCAAAAAACTGTTGATAGAGTTCAAAAAAAATTTCAACTTATACGGAAGGTCCAAAATCAAAAGTTTTTTTTTTTTTTTTTTTTTTTTTTTTTTTTTTTTTTGTGGTTTTGCCGTTTTGGTGCCTTAAAAGTTGTAATGACAATTTTTTTGTTCTTTTACATTTAATCTATTACTTTGATAATTAAACAAATAAAAAACACACCCCACACCCACCCATGGTCTCTCTCTCTTTTTCCAAGCTCAATTGTATTAATATAGATATGTCAAAAAAAATCAAAATGATAATAATAATAAGAAAATGAAAATGTTACTTATAGCTAAAAAGTTGGTTGCTAGTTATTAAAATGTTATGTTTGGTAAAAACCAACCGAGAACATAAAATTGCATAAATAATGATTCAACATTAAAAGAAAAATATGTTATATCCTTATTTTTAGAATGACGAGTTAGTATATGTGTGTGAACTCAAGAACTTCTTGTTATAAATATCTTGTTAGACGGTTTGTTAGCTAAGCGGGCTAGCTCCAACTTTTCAAAATATGTTATATTCTAAGTGGTGATACTTTTTTATTGCAGAGTACGATAATTTTGTGACTTTAGACTTATAATTTTCGGTTGAAGACAATGTTCTATTTCTATGTGGCTACGGGTTTCATTCATTTATCCAAGATGGAGATTGTTGAGCTTTGTCTAAAGGAATAAATAGTAGTTTGCATCCCACATTGCTACAAGGATGAAAGTTTGGGAGGACTCCAAGTTTATAAATAGAGTCCAAGGCTTAGGTTTCACAATGCTCCACCAAAATACACTTGAAGTGTTTGATTATTTCTTTCTTTTCTTGTTTTAGAGTGTCGCAAGTGTTAGTTAACTCTTTGGAGGATGTGAGTGAAATTTGGGAGGGATTTGAGAGATTAGTCTATGTAATTGTAACAATTTATTATATAATAAATACTTCTCTCTGGAGGCTCGTGAGTTTTCTTCAGTTTTAGAGTTTTCCACATATATTGTGTCAAATTATTCTCTATTATTGTTATTGGAAGGATTGTTGGGGATCACTGAGGCCATTTTCCCACCAGATCCAAAAGCTAAAAAAAAAAAACTGAAATGAAAACTTCGACTTACTCCAAAGATATTTGCAACTGTAACTCCATGATCACTTGCATCAAAACTTCTAATAAGTTAAAACTTCTACTTATTCATGTTTTTTCATAAAATTATAAAAAAATAGTTTAGATATACTTACTGTTCAATCATCGTGATCTTCAAGGAAATATTCGATGATAAACTTCAATGCAAGCAACGATACATTGATTAGAAATACATTGTTGACATTGGCTAGAAGGAGAACAATTGTATTGTAACGTCTCAAATTTTCAACAAAAATTTTCTTTTGAAATGCAATTTAAACAACAAAATCCATTTTCTTAAAAAGTATCATAATCATCCACTAGGTTCAAATACATAAAACATAATATAGAGTCAAGAGGAAGTCTCAAAAACAAGATATAGATGCGAGTATAATCATGTTGCGCCTTTTCCTTTCTCACCAGAACAACCTAAAAAACATTTAAATATAATGAGTAAGCATGAATCTTATTTGAGTTGCCTAGTATACCCCATATTTCATCACACATACAATGCATACAACTTTAGGCTCCCAGTTATTCTTCTATTGGGCATGTAGGCTCCCAATCATCATCTCATATGACATGTAGGCTCCAATTCATCCTCCTATTGGGCATGTAGGCTCTCAACCATCATCCAATAGGTCATGTAAGCTCCAAACTATCCTTATATTGGGCATGTAGGCTCCAAGCCATTATCCCATAGGACAACATATGATCTCATCGACCAACCTTCCAAATATCATAACAAAAGACTATGGTAGTCTAATCATACAATCATACACTATCGGTACACGTGCATACCACTACGCGAATAGCATATAATGTCAAATACATAATAATAAAAATCACTTGAAGCTAGAAGTCCAAGTCGCACACACAAGACTCCATAAGTGAATCAACTAACAAGAACCAACTAAATTCACCATTAGACGCATCTCATCAATCGAGACTAATAAGAGGTCAAACCTATGTATAAAATCTCATTGTCCAACAAAGATTGAATAATGGTCAATGTTCAACAAGCCTCACACAAATCATGGTCGCGCCACTACCACTACAATCATGGTCGCGAACAAATCGTGGCGACCAAAGGTTGGTCGCTTCGTGCTTCCTAGATAGAACAAGCACATCTATTTAATTACTTAATCATTGGAGTCAAGGACTATAACTTTCCAAAACCATCTTGGGAGGTGTATAATGGATAAAAATCCAAGCTTTATCAACATAGAAGCCAATAACATCTCAAACACTAACGTTAGATCTAAAACAAACCACAACAGGCTAATAATTTATTTCAAGGATAAAAGAGAGAGTCATGCATGCACACTTTTCACCTCAAGAAGTCTAGAAGAGTCCTCTAATCCACTTATAAACCCGAAGTTTTCAAACTCCAAAGGAAAAAGGACCAAACATGACCAAATTTTATTCAAAGAATAGATCTAGAAGCTTAGAATCATAAAGATGCAAACTTTAACACTTACATAGAAATAATAGATGAAAAGAGTGTTGATACTCTTCGATCTAGCTTCCGTTCCACCAAACACAGTAGTTTATTCTTCAAGTTACACACCAAAGGCACCAAGAACTCAAGAAAGGATGAGAGGAGGCTAGGGTTTCAAGCTTTAGGGTTTACGAAGGATGGAGAATGATAAATAAGTTGGATGGCTAGTATACACAACTCCGAAATTATGGGAAGAAAAACCAATCATGAAGATTACCAAAGAGATGAAGTTCATTAGATAATATAATCTTTGCAATTTGTTTATCTCAACAATGTATACACGACCAATGGAATTGGAGATTTGAATCGTATATTCAAGCATCATGACAATGCACTGAGAAGTCATGCAATCTAATTCATAACAAACCACAGGTGTACAAAAAATTTACCATTGCCTTCAACTCCGTCTTTCACCTGGAAAATATGAACATCTTTGGCGATAGGAAGAAGCACCTGAGAACCGATCATCGCCGCTCTAACCATTTTGAAATCTAAGTTATTTTGATTTTTATTTTAGTCAGAGTGAATAATAGGACGAGGTATAATTAGAAGTGTTAAAAATACCCAAACCGACCCGACCCAAACATGAATAAGATAAACAAGGTTGGGGTTAATAAGGCCTTGAAGTCCAAATTGGGTTATTCGGGTTAACCCAACAAACCCGAAATATATTTAGAGTCGGGTTTCGGATTGCATTATATATATATATATATATATATATATATATATATATATATATATATATATATATATATATATATATATATATATATATATATATATATACACACACTAGTCGTTTACCCGCTCCAAGCGACGGGTGCAAATAATTTCTTTCGGAAATTGGTTTTTAGGGGCAATTAATGTATTTGTAAATAATTTACTACATCCGAACAATTATCAATAAAAGTCATGCTAGTATAAACGAAATAAATAAGAATTAAAAATAAAAAGTTTGGATTCTTTTCAAATGTACATAAACATATGATTGATTGTGCATTATTAATCATGTTAATACTTCTTTATACACTACATTTGATGTATATACTTCACTGCATTAAATTTTTCGTCAGACTTTACTAATACATTTGTATTAACACATGATATCCCTCTAGATAATGACACATAAAATTGTATATGCGAGAAAAACGATTATGGAGGATAAATACCATACATCAGTGAGCACCAAATACATGGTCAGTGACGATACAAAGAATAGGGGCAATTGTGTTTTTTTTTTTTTTTTTTTTTTTTGAATATGGAGTCAGATGTATTTTTGAAGAGACGATTAATCAAAACAAATAATAAAAGTAATTGAAATTACCATTTCATAATAACAATATTCTAAAATAATATGTTGTGAAAATCATAGAATAAAATAGTTACATTATGGTTACAAAATAGATTCTTAACCAACCACTATATATTATATGAATTTAAGCTAAAAACTGAGTTTAAAATTTTCAAAACAAAAAAAATTCTTATTTAAACTTTTCTTATACAATAAATATTCAACTTGAATCTATAACAATCATTGGTATGTGTGTAGGTTACGTATATTATACACTACATATATTGTACAATGTAATTAATAAACCAAATAATTAACTTTTAATTTATATATATGTTACGATAGTTTTGACAATGTTGATTTATGCTGTGGTTACACACTTAAACACAGTTATATGAATATAAAACATACAAAAAGGACACCACATGACACCTTTCAAGTAAACATTAGAAAGTGACCATTCAATGGGTTTTTCATGTCATACACACCAATTCGTGTTGCTGGTAATACTCCAGAATCACTGCAACAACAATTAAGGAAACAAATAAACATAAAATACAGGCGAAAGAGTCGATCCAACTTAGGAAAGTATCATCATAATCTAATTTCTGCAGTTTTAGACATGGGCGTACTTCTTAAAAAGCAAATTAACCAAAAAACATGTATGATATGAAAGGTCACCAAGAATCCGAAACACCAAAAAAATATCATTTATAGATGATAAATCAATGTTACATACACAAATCCACAAAATCATCAATATACTAATCTTTTAGTAATATACGTGCTTAAGATAATTGAATATGATATCAGAAGATTTAACTAACCAAAGCGGATAGGAGATTTATTGGACTGTGGTACTGATCCTAATACATGAATTACTTTAGAAAACTCATACTTATTCTAGAAATAAAAGGTGAATTCCAAGTCATAGAAAAACAAAATTACATGTTTTCACCAAAAAACTATCACAACTCACATATTCACATGGAGTAATATATAAAGTAATAGTGGTTTAATTGGGCATGGGATGAAAGTAAACATGTAACCATTACATAAAGATGATTACTTCAATCAATCCCATGATAATTATAACACAAATTGAAAGAAATATCAATGTAATAGTTGCTACAATACCAGTGAACTCTAGATTTAAAACTACCCAAAGGTTTTTCTTTTGCTTCCAACCTAATAGCCAAATAAAGAGAAAATTCGTCAACATCGCCTATAAAAGAATCATGGGTTAAATTAGCATGAAAATAAAATTCAAAACAGTTCATACTAAAAACATTAAGAGAGAAGATGAGTTTACTTGTATGGAGAAAACCTTTGTAAAATGGTGGATTATTCTTCAAGGAACATAAATCATTCTTGATAAACATTCATGTCCAAAATCAGATGCTTGCAATCTTTCCATAACTTGCATCGGTAGTCAAACCACTAAAAGCAAAAATCTTTCAAACAAACAAAACTTCAATTAGAAAAAACAAATCAAGTCCAAGAAAAATTTTGCAGTCGAAACAATAAGCATATGGTGGATGAATCAACATCTATTTAAGTAGAAAACTCACCTATTCAATCTTGGATTGACATAAAGCAACTATTTACGTAAAAAAAACTCACTTATTCAGCCTTAGATCAACATAAACTTAAATCGGGGATCTTAAACTCTCAGTTTCTAAGAAACCGAACACCAATGGGAACAAAGGGTGAACGGGTGTTGTTAAACACCCCCGATTTTAAAAATCAAAACCACTTTAAAAAGTCAATACCACCTTTACTTATTTTAAATAACCCTAATTGATAGTACTTTAGGTAAAAATTACATATTAACATCACTGTCACATTTTTATCAGATTTTTATTCACATTTAAGATGTTATTTGATATGGAAACTATCATTTTATTAAAATATTAAAAAACTTTTACATCTTTGCCCTTTTAGTTAAAACATATTTTTAATTTTTATTCTTTTCTATTCTAAAAAAAATATTTCAACCCTTATTACTTCAATTTTATATATATATATATATATATATATATATATATATATATATATATATATATATATTACATTTCTTTGTGTTTTGCGGCAAAAAAAGGTCTAGATTAGTTCTCGCGCTCCTCTCTCTCTCTCTCTCTCTCTATATATATATATATATATATATATATATATATATATATATATTACATTTCTTTGTGTTTTGCGGCAAAAAAAGGTCTAGATTAGTTCTCGCGCTCCTCTCTCTCTCTCTCTCTCTCTCTCTCTCTCTCTATATATATATATATATATATATATATATATATATATATATATATATATATATATATATATATATATATATATATATATATATATATATGAACGTTTTAAATAACATAAGGCGTAACTTTGCTGCAATGTCAAGTTTCAAGTTTTTTCAAGCCTTGACGAATTACGTTCTTTGTAAGGCGTGATTTAAGACGATAATTTTGTATATAATTTTTTTTTTTTTTATGTATTTTCAACTATTATTCATTTGTATACACATATATAAGTTAATGCGATATTTTGATAAAGCTTGACAGCAGATACAAGCTTTGAAGCCATGACACGTAATAGCGGAGCCATGTCGAACTTTTTAGAGGTATATACTTTTATTTTAAACAAAATTGCAAAAAATGGTCCATGTGGTTTGTCATTTTCTGTGGGTAAGATCCAAAAAAAAGTTTATTAGCAAAAAATGTCCAAATTTGATGGTTTTGTTGTGACTTTGGTCCATACCTCGTTAATTTAACAGTTGGCTGTTAAGTTTTTGAAAATGACACATTTACCGTTAGGGACCATTTCTGCAGTTTATATTTTTACCAAACTACAAGGACCATTTCTGTAATTTTTCTTTTTTATTTTATTGAATTATTGAATTCTTTCAATTAATTCTTTTATAATTTCTTTATTATTGGATAATTATATATTAAAAAAATATTATTTTTAATATATTATATCTATATATTAATAAATATCTATATATTCAAATTAATATATTGATTTTAAGTTAATAATTATAAACCTAAAGTGTATTAGTTGAAACTTTTATCGGAATTTTATAAGTTTAAGGGGTGTAACTGAAAAAAATTGTCATGTTTAAACAATTCATAAATGGTTTTTAAATAATATAAAGTTGTAAAATATTAATAATATGATGCATGTGAATATAATAAATAATATGCAAAAGTAACAATTGTTAATAAAACGGTCAATCTTTTTTTATTCGTCAAATTAAAATCGAATTCGTATATGAATACTATAAACTAAAGGGGTTGAAGTGTAAATACAATATAATTCTATTTGGTAAAATGATTCTAATGGTTTGCTATAGGTACACTATCCCATCAAATTGGGTTAATTAAAGTAAACACCATTTTGACTTTTTAAGATGGTATTTAATCGGGTGCATATAGAATTCCCCTTAAGGTGTTGTAAACTATTCTTATTTGCTCAAAATATTGAAGAATTGTTGACTTAAAATTGTGAGGTACCTGTAGAGACAAATGACAAATACAAAACAAACTAGTAAAATCAAGAATAATGGAGAAAAATAAAAGATTGGTGTGAAAAACTAACCTCCGGCCACCTGATTTTCATATGGGTTTGTCTTTTAGTTTCCTTCTATTTCAGACTTGTAAACACATATAAAAAGGTAGGGTTTTTCTTATGAATAGGGAGATAGGAAGAGGACAGTGATGGAGGTGCGATTATCGTTGATGTTAAGGCGGTGTTGTGAGCGTTGAGATGATGACATATGTTCTTAGAGAGAAGCTAGATGGAGGGAAGGAAGTTGGTTTGCTGCGATGTTTCACAAAAGCAAGAAGCAAGAACTCAACATCAACATGTTCTATTTTTTAGAGAGTGTGTGTGAGGTTTTTGGGGATGGCGTATTGGGCAAAGAGAATAGGTGGTATATATCAGGCGGGAATCAATGGATATCAGGATTCAACATTGACTCTCTTGGGGATTAAAATGACTACGTCAAAAGAGATAAGAGCTAGAGACCTATTCAACACAATCCTAATTCGGTGATAAGAACTATCTCAATATTAACTTGTTGATGGGATAATGCATTGTTTAGTTTAAAATATTGCACGTCTTAAATCTATTTATAGAAATAAAATATTGGATGTCTTAAATGTATTTATAAAAATAGTAAAAATAGTAAAGTTTGTATTATATATATATATATATATATATATATATATATATATATATATATATATATATATATATATATATATATATATATATATATATATATATATGATTTTTAGGATTTTTTGTTTTCCATAAAACCTAAACCTCTCTCTCTCTCTCTCTATATATATATATATATATATATATATATATATATATATATATATATATATATATATATATATATATATATATATTCGGGTCAACTCGATTAATCTGAATAATATTATTAGTTTCATAATTAAACCTTAGTTTCTTATATTGAAAATTGTCCAAAATTTTAATGTATTGAACATAATATATATGTAGTTTACCAAGTACAATAATTAATTTACTTGAAAACTATATACGATTGTTCAACTTGAAGTTAAACTCGAATGGTGATTATGTTGTGACTCAAACTCAAAGTACAAAGTGTATAATATGGGATACTTAGGATAATTAGTTTGTCACCGTGACGTAAAAGTTTGTTATAGCTTCTCGTGAGTTTTTAGTTTTGTTGAATTCTAGTTGTTAAAAAAAACTGTATACTATGGATATGTATAAACATTAATATCTTGTACTATGAATATTTTGTGTATATTTTGTGTATGAGTTGGACTCGATGATGGGAGATATAGGGTATGATGGTACTCAAATCATGTACTGCCACTTCTGTTTGCCCGATGATGGATTCGATTTTGGACTACGATTATTAGGTAATTATGATGATGTGATTAATCTTTCAAAATATGTTACTCAGAATAAAGTCATAAAAGTCTACATGGAGCATGGACATCCCAATTTTCTTACCTATTTTATGTCCTCAAAAGGTCATAAAAGGATTATAACATAAGATATTGAAAATGAGGAACCACCTAATCCGCTATCCCATGTAGTTGTTCAACAAGTGGTAACCTCAATGCAAAAAGAAGTTGATCAGGGTGACTTAGGTTTGACATTGACCTTGTACAAGTCAACAACACTTGAATTCAGTAGGTATATAGGTTGAAAACTAACTAAAGGGGTGGGGGTCATCTTATAATAAAAAACTTTACTTAGAATTGGTGTATGAACCAACAATAGAAACCGGTGAAGTTGATAAAGTTAATGATATTGACTTAGTCCATCATAAAGCTATCCTAAAACTGATGAATTATATAAGCATAAAGGTGAAATATTACTATTTCTTGTTCTGACTCTTTCTTGTTCAACTATTTAAACAATTACACTTTAACTCTTGCACTTTTAATTAATATAATTAATTCCAAAATTAATATAATTAATTTTTGATTAGCTATTAATTAAATATTATCATTTCTAATTGATATATTGTTTCCGTAACATATTAATAAATTTATTTATTGCTATTTATTAATCATATAATAAATTAATAAATCAGACTCTCTCTCTAAAAATCATCCTATTAAATTACTAGGTTTGAAGCTAACCAACAAGGACTTGACTAATAATTCAAGATTATACTAATTTAGTTATTGGATTAGACACCTAATCCAACACAACCAAGCAGTATCTAGTCTTTAAGTCTCAAAGCGACCAAAAGAGCATCTTTTGCAACTTAATCTATTAAGTCCAAGTCTCAAGACTTAAGATCTAAATCAATATAATGTTTAAATGGATAAAGTTTCCAACTTTATCCATAGTAAGGTCACAAACTTTCAAGATCAAAACTTTATGTACTAAAGTGACCAAAAGCTCATAACACCCAAGACTAGCTATATTTATCAAATACACTATCAAGATTCAAACTTTATACCTCTAGAAGAAAGATAAAGGTGAACAAAGTCTGGATCTAAAAGCTCCAATGCAACCAACACTTCTCTAAAGAGTTCCTTCTTCTCCAAGATGCACCAAGAACACTTCAAAGCACTCAAGCGCACCTTTTTTTTTCTCAAAAGGCTCAAACTAGGGTTAGGGTTTTCAATGGAGGGTGTTAGAGAGGTGGAGGCTGAGAATGGAATGCGTTTGGGGAAGTTAAGCGGCTTAAATAGGGCTCAAACCATGAAAATAGGGTTTTGGCACTTATCGTGTATGCCTAGCGTACTCAGGATGCCCTAGCATCGCCCAACGTACTTCATGTACGCTCAACGTACTAGACTAAGTCCAAAACCTTCCTAACTTCTAACGGTCATAGTTTCTTTGTTCCAACTTCATTTTTGATGATATTTATATCCACAGAAAGGTATTAAGAATATCTACAACCCTATCTAATTACTTTTGACTTAAAACACATCGAACTAAAATCCTTAATTCATAAAAGAAGTATCAAAACACCATTTTCCCATTTTACCCTTTGACTCCAAAGCACAAACCAAACTCTTGGATCACATAATCTACATTACCCACATCCAAATGGGTCTAAACCTCTCTTTTCCAAATCTCGAAGCCTTATGATACTTGATCTTCTGGTCACGACCCAAAATTTATGAAACGACTCGAAACAGGGTGTTACATTGTCGATATAAAGTTAGTCGAGAACGAAGTTCATATGAAGAAGTTATGAATTTCGCACGAACTTTAATAATCTAAACTAGTATAAATATGAAATTTTGTTAAAGCAAAAATTAGATGTTGAGACCTTAATGAAAGTTGTAGAGCTCGTCGAGAGGATTTTGGGGATATAAAGAACGTTGAAAACAGATCTCATATGCGAAAGTTATGGTTGTCTGAAGATCTTCTTGAAATTACCTAACTGATGACGTGGTATCACCGGAGTGTGCCACGTGGCAATTTCAGTAGCCCTTTTCTTTCGAGAGACATGGTGATGTGGTGTCACGAGGTTGCAACAAGTGGCACCACAAAATGTTGACACGTTCACCTTCTAGAAAAGGGTGAGGTGGACCGATTTGCACACGACACGTGGCACAAGTAAGATGTGTGGCCTGTACCCCCTAAACCTCTATAAATTGTTGCGAATCCTCTTCGTTTTAAGACAAAACCTTCCAAAACACTCTCAAATCCTATTTTTTTTCTTAGGTCCAATTTGTATTAATTTTAGGATATTTTCGTATAAACTCTAGAGCTCAAGGAGCCCAAAGAGAGGAAGTATCCTGGTCCGGATTCTGCCCGCATAATTTTCCAGTTTTCGCTAAAATATCTGTAAGTTAAGCTACACTCATATTTCCTTCAGTGTAACTTATATTTATGTTCATAGTCGTTATTATGAACCAATAAATAAGATTTATCAGTGATTCCAAGTCATTATATTGATTGATTTACTTATGGGGACGATGTCTAGGTGGGATTTAGTGAGGTGTTTAAAGTGAGATTTCCAAACAGTATAATCTGTATACCAAACATACTAGACCTCCGATATGACCCTACCTAGTTGTTCCTTAATTGATAGATCTTGATTTATACATTGGGATTAGTGAGGAATATTGACTACTTAACATCCATAAAATTCATGAAAATTTAAAACTTTTTCAAACATCCAAAAACCATTATCTATTACAAAATGTTTTCAAAATAGTTTAATATCAGAGTATCCCAAAAATCATAATCATAAAATGCGAGGAGGTGCACGATCAAGCCTTTGCCTTCTCGTGATCATCCGAAGTACCTGAAACAAAATCCAAAATTTTAAGCCCGAAATTTAGTGAGTTCCCTCCAAAATACCAACGCCATACAAACCATGACCATATCATAACAAACAGCATGCATATAGAGTCTACAATATGATTGGAACATCCTCATCGGGCCTTTAGTCTGTCTGGCCCACTCTCAGAACCTTCAACATGTTTGGTCCGCCCTACCGGGCCTTCAGCCTATCTAGACCGTTCTCCGGGCCTTTAGCCTGACTGGTATACCCCATCGGGTCTACAGTCTATCCGGGCCACCCTAGGTATGTTGGCCTATAGCACAAAGCAAGTCCGCCTCAACCCACCCCCAAGCATACAATAAACACATAGATAACAATTGCTAGCAGGTATAAACAGTCAAATCGATCTAACAGATCACTAATCATAGCATCATCCTATATACCAGGATGTCGACCTAACAGGTCACTAAACATAACATCACCCTATATACCAGGATACCGACCTAACAGGTCACTAAGCATATCATCATGCGATAACCAGGATAACAGTCCAAAAGAAGGGCCGGAATTGGTGCCTTCGACCCTGTTGATATAGTGAGAAGAACTCACCTCACAATGTTGAACTGAACTGAACTGAAAAAGATCAAATTCCTGAAACACGGCTCCAAACTCAAACATCTATATCCACCATTTATCCAATTCCATAAATTCCCAAATTACCAAAATACCCTCAAAAGTCAAACTGGATCAACCCTTGGTCAAAGTCAAAGTCAACGGTCAAGTTCAACAGTCCATGTTTGTAACATCCCAAAAATACGAGCTGAACCTGGAGTTGGGACCTATGTTTCGAGAGATGGAGGCATGGAGCCTAAGCCGTAAGCGAAACCATTGTTTACGGTTGCAATGGAGACGAAGACTGAAGACAGAAGGGTAATCGAAGTTGGTGGAAATGGCAACACGATCAAACCGAGGCGGTAACCCTGCCGGACCGGATAGGATGACGGTGGCGATGAACTGTTCCGCAATAAAAAGGATCGGGAAGTGGTTGGCGGTGGAGGGAGCAAAGGGTAGAAGAATAAAGGAGCGGAGGTTGTGACGGGTGTCCCTTTCAGTTCCGATTCCAAATGTGATTTGAATGTTGGCACCGAATCATAATGGGTGTTGCATAGGGGAGATAAATGGCACCGTTGGCAGGGAGATAAGGCGGTGGAGAAAGTTGGTGGGGTTGCTTATGGCGGTGGATTGTTTGAGGAGTAACATGTGACGCACACTAATCCATCTAATAACGTGCCAGCAAGGAAGAAAAGAAAAAAAAAACATAAAAAATCAACCAATGAAGTGCAAGAACTGTTACAATTTTTCACATCTTTAATATATATATATATATATATATATATATATATATATATATATATATATATATATATATATATATATATATATATATATATAAGTCATAATTCATTCCAAGAAGTCACAAATTATAAATTCTTCAAAACTACATTTCAAAGGCTAAACCAAAAATTGGTTAAAAGATCTTAATAAAATATCTAAACACTTTTTTTTTAAACTTATTGACTTTTCACAAAGTCAATAAGTTAAAAATGAGCTTTTAGATGAAATCCCAAACACCATTTTAGTTAAACTTAATATATAGTACATTATTTTGAATATCCGATATACATTATGTACGTGTTGAGTTTTAATAAAATTATGGTTTTGTACAATGCAATATAAGTTTGAATAGAGTGTAAAAACACAATCAATCATAAAAATGACATTGTTATACGAAAATAATAAATATAACAGTAGTGTAATACACATTATACTTTCGTTCCAATGATAGCTTTAGCATCCTACTTTATGTAACACCGTGAATTCTCGAAAAAAAATCCATTTAAAATCATATCATTCTCATAACGTATCTTAAAAAAATCTCATTCATTAAATTTAGAATTCAAAACTCCATATTTGCTCGGTTAAAATCCAGGATACTCAAAACGTAACTCTTTCACTGGTGTGTGTAAAATCAAGTCGGTGCCTACCCGTGATCCTCTGAGATACCTGAAACACATAACACATAACACGGTAAGCACGAAGCTTAGTGAGTTCTCCAAAATACAATGCACAAAAACTAGCCACCCAAGGCTATAGCTCTGTAAGACCCTCCGGTCAATGTGTCTCAGTGGGACCCTCCAGTCCCACAGCTCGTTGAACCCTCTGGTCCGGTCTGGTTAAGAACCCTCTGGTCTCATAGTTCGTTGGACCCTCCGGTCTAGTCTAAATAACACATAATATAACATACAACACATATCACACAAACATACATAACTCAAGAATGCACATAAGACCCTTTGGTCACACATAGTTACCACTCTAAGTAAAGTATAGTGAGAATACTGACCTGACAAGCAGCAAGTAAATAACCTCGCACCCGAATCTCGAACTAGTCTCCGCCTAACACAAGGGATGAATATCTCCAATTAATACTCTTTTTACAACTCAAACAACTAAAGACTATTCTTTCTCTTTCTAACTCTTTGAAGTGGATATAAGACCACTTTACCCCTCCATGGTCTCTGTTACTCATGTTGACCAATCCCCAAAGTCAACAGAAGTCAACACTCGAGTTAACAGTCCGAATTTGACATGACTCGCCGAGTGCACCCTTGTGACTCGACGAGTTGACTCCAACCTCGCTGAGTGATCGCATGACTCAGCTCCTCGGGACAAACCCTAATCAACTCGTCTCTTTTTTCGTTGACCAAACTCCATGGTCTTTGTTACTCATGTTGACCAAACCCCAAAGTCAACAAAAGTCAACACTCGAGTCAACAGTCCGAATAGAAGGGTAACTAATGAGGCAGAAATGGGGGCATAAGTTCCCTTATATAGGCCCCAACCCCGGAGAATTAAGGTTTCTCTGCCCAACACCCACTCGGCGAGTCAGTTTCCCAACTCATCGAGTCAACTCATTAATTCCATGCGAATATCTCAACTCGACTCGGCGAGTTGAACCCTCAACTCGTCAAGTCTCTCCACAAATTATCAAATTACAATACACAATAATATATCTGAAAAATCTGGATGTTACACTTTAGTTTTTGTCTCACTAACTCTAGTGCTTATAAAATACCAATTATACCCTTCATTCTTTGAATTAACTTTGCAACGGAAAAAGACCAACCCCTATCAACTCCTTAACTGTGGATGTAAAACTTTCCAATATAATTTTTCAAAAAAATACCAAAAAGCCCTTCCTTAGTAAATCAATCCAACCACCTGATAAAATTGCTATTTTTTAGATAAATTAAAAATCAAACATTTACTAAATCCCTTCAACTCTTTATCAAAAAATTTGTAAGTATTATATTCCACCAAATGTAGTATTTATAAAATACCACATATAACCTTCGCTCTTCAAAATTTTTTGATAGTGAAACTGATCAGGAGGCATCCATGAAGTTCCTCTTTTTTGTTTTTTTTTTTCCTTTTTCTATCCATAAGCCACACACTTGGATTTCATTAATGCTAAACTATTAATTCATACTTTTTACCAACCAATGTCGTTATTGGCAGCAAGGTTAAGTACAAGCTTGTTCTTGAAGGTACCAACAGGATCTTCAATTATTGTCTTCACATCATAGTTTCCATCACAATGTAATGATCTGTAGTATAATGGTTCAACCAACAACATCAGAAATTGAAGTATTAACCCACAAGAACATGTAAATGATGATGTTTAAAGGGGCTATCTTTTCCATAACCTTTTTACCAAGATCAAAACTAAAATAAAACTGCAAGACTAAACTATCATGGTATTCTAGGTTAATAAGAAACACCAAAGAAGACAAATATAACATTTTGTGATACCATACTCATCAAAGTTTTTCATTTGGGCAAATCATCGAACTATTGGCCTGCATTATGTAATATAACTCTAACTTACAAACAAAGAGGGATAATGCTATCTGAACAATAGTCAAACCTACAAATTAAAACTCATGATTCATCAAATAAAGCCCTAAGTCTAATTTAAAGAAAACGGATCAATAAACCTGAAATCGGGTAGAACCAATCGAGGCTTAGCATATCGATTGACCAAACTGGATTTACAAGAACATAAAAAAAAATCAAAACAAATGTGGATTAATTGGTTAAACGTCAAATAACCATGCAATAATGGAACATAAATAAAGAAAAAACAAAGATGAATATTTTAACGCCCGTAGATCCGGGCTAGTCAATTTAGAGGCAATAAGTGTCAAAATTATTTATAATAAATAGTCTTAAACAAGTTGTAGAATATGTCTCAAGGTTTTCGTACATATAAAGAACGCCGAAATCCGAGTTATAACGAGGAAGTTATGGCTCGTCGAAGTTTTACGGCAAAACCGACACGACACCGAGAAGCGTAAATAGTAAATTTACGATGGAGCGACTTTTAGCCTTAGCAATCTAAACGAAAGTTGTAGTATATGTTAAAACGAGAACATAAAAAAAAAAGAACGCCCAAATCTGACTTCGTATGAGGAGTTATGATTTTTCTAAGATTCAGTTTAGCAGTGCACAACCTAAAACTCGAATTTTTAATTCGAGCGGTTTTTGGCTTACGCATCCTAAATGAGAGTTGAAGATCTCATTAATAGGAACTCAACGGTAAAAAGATAGATGAAAATGGAGTCCGTATGAAGGAGTTACGAATTCTCCGCGGTCATTTAACAGTCTAAACGCCTCCTACTGTTAAATTTGAGATCGGTCGAGAATTAGCCGAAAGAGTCTAAATAAAGTTGTAGATCTTGATTTTACCTACGCGTTGAAAAAAAAGAACGTCGAAAACGGAACTCGTATGCGAGAGTTATGATTTTTATAAGTTTGAAGGTTGATACGCGATAGGGGGTGACGTGACACCACCAGAATTGGACACGTGGCACCACCAGAAGGCTGTCACATGCCCCAACTCGGCGAGTAGGTCCTCCTACTCGGCGAGTCCATCATGAATTCAGCCTATAAATAGAGGTGTCGGGTTCCTCCATTTCCCACACCTTTCCTCACTTCTTTCCCTCTCTAAGTCTCCCTAACCCCCCAAAGCCTAGGGTAACTCCCTAGCACAAGGAGGAAGCCCCGGAGCGCCCGACGGCTCCGAGAAAAAGCCTTTCGGTTCTGGAACGTTGCTCCAGTGAAGCCCGATTTTGCTAAAAACCCGCTGTAAGTGAGCTATGTCTACTCTATTTTTAATATAGATTCTAATTAATTATAGTAACATTATTAGGACCTTAAAATAATTATTTGGGCTGTTATTATGAGTTATATTGAGTGTTATTTAACGCTTATATAATAATAATAATAATATCTAGACTATTAATTAGTCGCGGTTAACGTCAGACTAAACCCTAGTCATATTGATACTAGGTTTTGTCGAAGAAAATTGTGTTAAGAGTAACGAAGTGTTGTCCAAGCGCCGAGTCACCATCTTCTCAGGTAAGTGCATAGTTACTTTCATCTTATGAAGTATTTTATATAAATTACGTGATGTGTGTGCATATTATCTGTATACTTGCTATCTATACTGGATGAACAATTTAATACATGTTTTAATTGAGTTAAATTGTATATGTATTTTATATCTACAAAATGTGTTGGGTAAAACATGGGTAGATGTAATAGTTGCTGTGTGGCCAAATAAAATAATAAGTGGCCTCGTTATAGATGTTATTGATGATCCAGTCATCTAGTGGAATATAAATGACGACCACAACTATTCTAGACAATCCAGTGGAACGCTAGCAGACTCGTAACCTGTAGGTGTTTATTTGAACTATGTGTTTACCTGTAATACTCCATCTCCCACATGGTTGCCTTCAGGACATTTATTGTTGAGGAATCCCCTTACCAGTAGTGTCCATCCCAATGATAGTCTTTAGACTATGTCCCTTGTGTTAGATGTTTTAGGGACGTAAAGTAAGGATAACGGGAACATGTAATCGGGTTTGTTTGGTTTTATAAAGTTAATAAACTTATTTATTGTGGGTTGAAAACCCTATGTGTTTCAGGGAGAAGGCCTTGTTAGTTCAGCAGTACGCTGCAGATGAGGAGATGAAGAATACTGATTACCTTGATATGCTGTAGGATGATATTCAGGAGTTTGTGATCCTGTCGAGCTGCAAGACCTTGGATGATATGATTGTTGAAGATAATTTGAAGGTGGTGGATATCTCTTAGCTGAAGAGAGAGAGAGATGTATTTTCTTTTTTAATTTTCTTTTAAGTGTAAAAGTATTTAAATAAATAAAAAATAGGAAAAACAAAAACCAATAGCAAAATCGTCATTATAATTTATAACAAACCGAAAAAATAAAGAGCATTTAGACCATAAATACTGATCCAAACTTTTTTAAATTAAAATAACAATTTTCACCTAACAGAGCATTCTTGCACTTTTGTTTATAAATAAATAAAATAAGAAATAGAAAATTCTATTTTTACTTCTCTTTCAATTCCTTTCGGTTTTTGGTTTATTGGATCCCAACCCAAGTATTGAACATTTAAACATCACAAAATTTGGGCCATATTCAAACACCCTCTAAAATCAATCAACGGCAATTGACAACTCGACGTCGGTGAGAACGCCGAAGTGAAAAAGCAATAGCGTAACCGCCTTTAGGGCCACAAGTTCCTCACAAGAGAAAGTAGGAGTGGTGGTTCGTTCTATTCAATTCGAATCACTCGTGGTAATATTTTAGGGTTTGAATCGTGTCAGTAGGTGAAGCATCTCCTCCGGACCGAATTTCGGGAGCTGTAATTTGTGGAAGCATGGGAGCTAATCCCGAGCTTGCAGCGCTATTTCCTGAGAAGAAGCGATCTAGAAATCCCTTCGTTCCAATTGGTAATTGTTTCTATTCAAAACCCTAGTTTTAGTTGCTGAAAAGTTACTCGAAATGTTATGGGTTGTTTCCCTTCATTGATTGCTCTTTCTTTTATTGTTGTTTCATCGATCAAAACCCCAATTTTAGTTACGATCATGCTTCTGCGTCGTAACTATTAAGCTTCTGTGTCTTGGTGATTTATCTCTAATTTCTGTCCTTGAATATAGTGTGTATAATGTCTGGATTTGATAAGTTAATCATATTGCAGTGATGTTTGCATTAGGGTTTTTAGAATAGGTGATTGTTTGAAGTTGTTGTGGTATTAAGATCCTTATATTTAGGTTTTCTCTTCTTGATCCATGAGTGTTGGTACCAATAGTTGTATTATGTGATGTTTCTTTTCATCTTAATGGATATGGCTTAATCTGTTAAGCTATATATGAGTGTTAATTTTGTTAAGTTGATCCAATGTATGTCAAACAATGTACATGTCCTCTTTTGTGGTTTTAGGTGCATTGATCACAGCGGGGGTGCTAACAGCTGGATTAATTAGCTTCAAGAAAGGGAACTCTCAGTTGGGACAGAGCTTGATGAGGGCTCGTGTGGTGGCTCAGGGTGCAACCGTTGCACTCATGGTTGGAACCGCAGCCTATTATGGTGACACATTTTGATTGTCTCTCACCATTACTTTGTCTCCTTTTATTTCTTTAAAAAAAAAAAAAAGAGACAGATAAATAATTGTTCTTTTGGTGAAATGTGGGTGGTATTAATTTGTTTTACATCTGGATAATATTCATCAACAGCGACGTAAATGACACTTTTGTTTTCATGTTTATTGGATTAAAAGAACATTGTTTGGCATCATTTATTTTCAAAAAACCAAAATTCGTTAACATGTTTATCCAATCCGCTTAACCATTTGATCCTGGGCCTGGCCCACAACTGGGTAAAAGTTGGTTAGAAAGAAAGCCCAAATCTGGTTAAGCAGTAAGTATAGGTGCACATAATCGGTTTAAAAACCGGACCACATTGGTTTTTAGGGCAAAATGTCCAACCGCTCAAACTGGATTAAAACTGTTTTTTTGGTTAATACAACGTTTTTTTTTTTTTTTTTTACCAAAAACTAATTTCCAACAATTATTTTGAAATAAATAAATAAAAGCTATAGACTATAGAGGATTGTAATTCTGCTTTTAGTGAAAAAATAATCTAACTTGAAGCAGGTAAAAAGTTGTTCAAAACCCATTATTAAGGATGATTAAAACTTAATGTCTACAGTAAAATAAAGAGCTGATTTTCATTTAAAACTTTACATGATTATAATCCAAAGACAAAATTGCAAGAATGGTCCTTGTGGTATGCCTAAAAATGCTACTTTGGGTCAAACAGGTTTGGACTAGTACCAATAGTCCAAAAGTTTTCATTTTGTTGCGGTTTTGATCCATTTGCCTTGATTTTTTTATAAAATGACGATTTTACCCTTTGTTTTTTTTTCAGTGTTTTTTTTATTTATAGAAATAAAAAAAAGAAAATACCCTTCCCCCTTCTCTCTCTCTCCTCCGAATCTCTCTCTCTCTCTCTCTCTCTCTCTCTCTCTCTCTCCATTTACTTCAAGGACATTGGTTTTCATCTCTTCCTTCCCTATCGCTTTCATCCTCTCAAACCTGCATTTTCCCACTGAATCAAAAATCAAATTGCTTCGTCCTTAGGAATCCACTACAATTAAATCGACAAAAAAGGGGATCATTTCTTTGTGGGCATCATTTGATTTGGTTATTCCCCAATTTGTTAGGGTTTTTCTAAGTTATCGAAGCCTCAATCGATAAATCCTTGTTGGGTCACCTTTGGTTTATAACAAAAGATCATTGGACGACGTGTTTTTGGTTTTGGTTTGAGTTTGGGTTTCGGCTCCATTTTGGTATCTCCAATCCATGGTGTTGTCTGACACCAATGAGCCTAAGAATCGAGTTGTAAAGCGATTGAAGTCGATACCATTAGAACCTCTAATGCTTTCATCGTTGTGTAACATGAAGGGTTTTTGCAATCGATTACACCTTTTGTTCTTGCTCAGTATCCCTCCAAGGTTTCTTCTTTTTTCGTCCATTTCCTTTGATTCAGGTGAGGAAGAAGTTCTAGAAGAAGATGATAGGAGCGTTTCACGACTAATCGAAGGAGAGACAGTTGGGGTCGATTTGTTAGAGATATGAGGGTGAAGGGATGGTTGTTTGGTGGTCTTACACGACCGGAGGGAGGTAGGAAGGAGTTGCGGAGGTGGTGGTTGGCAGTCTCCTTTCTTCGTCGGAGATCAATATCAAGAACGAGAGAGAGAGAGAGAGAGAGAGAGAGAGAGAAAGAGAGAAAGAGAGAGAGAGTGAGTGAGAGTAAGAGAAGTCTGACTGCAACAGTAGCGGGGGCTTTTGGTTAGTGTCATGCGGTGGCCGAGGAAGAACTCCGACTACAACAGTAGCGAGGGCTTTTTTTGGTGTTTGTTTGGCAAAATAGAAGGAAATGGGTGGTTGGAGTGGTGGTTTCTGGTGGTCACAGTGGTAGTGAGTGGTGGGTTATTCTCAGAAGTGAAAAAAACAGCAAAGGAAGGGAGAGGGATGTGGCACTGGTGATGGTGGGTGTTTCTTGGTAGCCGGAAAACAGCTCCACCTCCAGTGGAGTTCTGTTGCTCGAAAATGAAGGAGAGGGAGGAGAGATAACCACCTCCTTTGACTTGTAGGATATGAATGTATGTGTGTGTGTGAGAGAGAGAGAGAAATATTTTCTTTTATTTTTTATATTTTTAGTTAGAAAATAAGTAAATAACAAATAGAAAAGCAAAAAAAACAAATGAAGAAGGGCAAATCCATCATTTTTAGATTTTTTAAACTGTTTTGGACCAAAACCGCAACAAAATGAAAATTTTTGAACTATTGGTGCTAGTCCAAACTTGTTTGGCCCAAAGTAGCATTTTTGAACATACCATAGGGACCATTCTTGCAATTTTCTCTAATCCAAAACAAATATTTAAACATCCTTAACTTCCAACAGGTAGTTGTACCTTTTTTTCCCCTTAAATGAAATCAAGAATCCAAATCTTGTTACACTAAAAAAGCTTGAAAAAAGGATTTTTTTTTTTTTTTTTTTAAATGTTACTAAATGTGGTTTTGTTTGATATTATATATTAGTATTAGTACGATATGATGAATTAAAGATGACGAAAGAGACACAATCCAACACCAAGTGTACATAATTAAATCAAAGTAATTGTCATCAAGATTCTCATTTACTCTACTCTAAAACCAAGCAATTGACATGTTACCACTCCAACTGTCAAAATCATCCACGCCTATATTTTCAAGCAACTTTCTTTTTTAAATAAAAAAACTGCAAACAACTACTATAACTTGCTTTAATAATAGTTTCATATTAGAAAATTTGAATACCTAAGTGTAAAACATGTGATTTTTATAGTTCATTGTAATATTATCGACATAACTTGGATAATCTTAAAAAATGTTACAAACTTATTGTGATAAAAATATTTGAAATACATTGAGATAAAAATTTAAATATTTAAGGGTGTCTCGAAATAATTTGGGTTGCTAATATTTATTAAAATGCGTTTATTTGTAAAAATAAGTAAAAGATTGAAATAAAGTATAATGAAATACATTCATGATTGAAACATATATTTCTACCAATATAGTTAAGCATCAATGAAGTTAGCAAATCAATATATATATATATATATATATATATATATATATATATATATATATATATATATATATATATATATATTTCTTTTAATAATCCAAATGTATAATGTTATAAGCTTGCTGTTCACTACTTCGATAAAAACAAAATGAACAATTGGACAATTTGGATCGGACTATTTGGTTCGGATATTTAGATAATTTTTCAACAAAACCAATTTATAATTTTGGATTTGATGTTGATTTTGGCTTATAAAATAAGAACCAAATAGTCCAAAATCTTAATAACAATTTATTACTTATTTATTTTGTAATATATATATATATATATATATATATATATATATATATATATATATATATATATATATATATATATATATATTAAATATTTGTTAATTTGGTAAAATAGACTCAAAAAGTTACACCTAATAAAAAACCAAAATATACAATTTTTTTTCAAAACTTGTTACCAATAAAAATTAAACTATAGTATATTTTTTAGTAGCCATTTTTGAGCACCGAGGTGAGAAGGGGCTGATTGAATGTGCATAGATCCACATGGCAATGAGGTTATCGAGATTGTGTCATGGCTCGTCTTTGTCATCCTTCGGACGGGAGGAGCCATCAAGATGTCTATAAACTCCATAAGCTCTGTAGTGGGTCTCGAAAAGGGCTCTCCAAGAGTCATAGTTCAGTTGATTCAAGTCAAGAATCAAGGGAACAAATGACTTAATGTTGTTGATGCTAAAGGGTTTGAGATTTGTGTCTGCCATAAAAGAAAAGAAAGAGAAGAAGGTGGGAGCAACAACACTTAGGGTTAGAAAGAGTAAATCTGTGATACCATAATAAAATGCAAATTATCACTCTCTTTCCAAAACACGAATACATGTATATATTTACAACATACAAGTTTAAAGTTGGGCCTATACAGAATAATGATGGGCTAATCAATACATGGGCTAATGTTTAAGACTAATATACACTAATAGTTGTTTATAAATTTGAAACTACACTATAAAAAATAATTTGTTTTTGTTTCTTCTAGCTAATATTCTAATTATACATGTTTTAAAATTATTCTGGTTTTCAAAAACGGAATTATAAAAATCCATCAAATCAAATTGTATTTAGTCGTATTAGGTTGGATTTAAATTTAATTTTAACTATTCAAATTCATATTTTGGAAACTAAAGTCGATTTAATTGGATTGGAAGGAAGTTAAATGGAGTATTATAATGAATACTCCGATAATCTAAATCCATCTTATAAATTTTCTATTTTTTTGTAATGAAAAAGTTGGAAAAGGAAGTCCATAAATGATATACCACCGAGAATTTAAAAATAAAAAAACGGAGAAATTAGAAACTCCCAAGCAATCAGCGTTCGAACCTACACCCAGCATCTCAGCGATTTCCTTCCTTAGATTTTGGATATCTTCTACGTGGAGGCGGCTAGTTTTTACTGTGATTTCTGTTCCTGTATCAAAACGACCACACACAGGAACAGAGTCGGCTTCTCTCTCGCTTTCCACCAAATCTTTCGTCTCAGGTTCGCCAACCGCCATTGATTTTTGTTTTTCGTTTTGAAACTTGTATTACTTTGATGCAATTTCTCTTTTACTTCCGAATTTAGAGATTTATCTTTCTAAGATCTGCTAAATATCCGAGATCTCTGCGTTACATCTATGCATGGTGTCTGTGTCTCTCTGTGTATGGTGTGATTGGAAATAAGCAAATGGTCATTAGGTGTTTGAAGGTTTGAGTGTTCATTTTTCTAGTTTAGCCTATGACGAGTTAAACAGAACGGATTTGATGGATGGTGTAATAGTTAAAATCAGAGCAATGAAGATTTGCTTTTTCGATCGTTGTTATTTAGAATCTAGATATCTTAAGAGTTGTTTCTTAATGCACATGTTGCTTCCATCTTGCTAAAAATGATGATTTTAATCATGTATTTGAATTTATTTTTCTCTTACTACACAACAAGATAGATGTTATTCATATTTATGAGCTACTATTTTGAACTAGTGAATGATTCCCCAGAACTTCATAGTCATATTCATATCATATCAAGAATAAGTTTTGCAATGCCCAAATGTTGTCTTAATAATGCTCAATTGTTGACTTATTAATGCCCAAATGTAGACTGATTTTCTTCCTATACAAATGAATTCTAAGTAAACATCACCCAGTTCACACAAATTCTAACTTCTTTTTTAACTGATTTACATCGTTTTGCAAATACATTGTTTATAGCAGAGGGAGAGGCTCTGTGGAACCACAAATTGTTTATTAGATTCAAAATGAACTTCAGTTTCAATCCACAGTCGAATTATTCAGAGATCACATCCAATTATCCAGAAAGTTCACAAAGTATAAACATCAATAAACCACAGTTCATATCTTCAATCAAGGCTAGTGACATCACCAAAAGAGACAACATCCAAGTGTCTAGTCATGATGCTAGAAAAGTAGTGCTTTCAAGTCAATATGGACCTGGTCAAATGGAAGGATTAGGAACACATTTAATTGAAAAGTCATTGTCAAAGCCAAAACAGAAGCTGGAATTTATCAGGACATTGCTGATTGACAACTATGACAGCTACACATACAATATATACCAAGAGTTATCTGTTGTTAATGGATGTAAGTTTCATCTGTTTTTAATTTTTTATAATCATTGGAAAATTTCACAAAAAGGCTGAAAGTTTTACATGTGATAAGTTTTCATATTTTGTTTAGTGCCTCCTGTTGTGGTGAGAAATGATGAATGGACATGGGAGGAGGCTTGCTATTACATTTATGAAGAGAGAGCTTTTGATAATATTGTCATATCACCAGGTCCAGGATCACCAGCATGCCCAGCTGATATAGGTAAGTGCAAGAAATAGCAATCTACTTTTCAAATTAAAACCTATTTTTTACTGATATAATAAAAAAAATTGGAAGTACAATGCTTTAAATGGGAAGATTTTTTTAAAGTAGAATGCCTTAAAAATTAAATCCAAAATATTTGCCACCAACTTGAAGTGAGATTCATTAGAATTACAATAGAGCTTTCTAGAATTGGAAACAATTGACTTTGACTTTTTGTGAATTACAGGAATTTGTTTTAAGTTGCTGTTAGAGTGTGGAGACATTCCAATCTTAGGTGTTTGTCTTGGACACCAGGTATTGTTTTAAACATGGTTCTGCTGTTCTTCATGTCTTATGATCAATCTTTTATGTAATTTATCAGTTAATAAATATGCTTATGTCATTATGTTGAATGTTGATTCCTAAATATATAATTCACATTTACTAAAAATAACCGAGCTTGGAAAATGAAAAACATAAGAGTATTATAATTGGTGTAAGATTTTAGAAGAAATGGAATCTGTCATATGAGGGAATTGAAATTTGAGGAAATTTTAATCTGCCACATTGGACTTAGAATCTCACATCTAATTCAGACCTATATGAACTTGACTCCATTGTTTGACCCTTTTCATTGTTGCAACTTTTATTTTATATTTACTTATTTCTCATAATAATACTAAAAAGTTCAATGCTTCCATAGGCTTTAGGCTATGTGCATGGTGCTAATGTTGTGCATGCCTTTGAACCTGTTCATGGACGTTTAAGGTATTAAAACTCGACTCTATCAACATGGCTATAATTATACATATACATATACATATACATATATATTATTAACTCCACTTGTCATGTGTAGTGAAATACAGCATAATGGCTGCAAACTGTTCCACGATATTCCTTCTGGAAAAAATTCTGGTTTTAAGGTGAGTTTAATATTAAATAAACTAAAATAGAAACAATAACTAAAATAATCAGATTGAAACAATGTGTTTTTATATGTATAGGTGGTTCGATATCATTCCCTAGTGATAGATCCAAAGTCACTTCCAAAGGAGCTTATCCCTTTAGCATGGACTTGTTCAACTGATACAATATCTTCTCTGGTTGACCAAAAGTTTGACCAATCAAATTATGTTGAAACTACACCTGATAATAAAGTTCTCATGGGTATCATGCACTCCACAAGGCCTCATTATGGTTTACAGGTCCACCTTCATCTTTATCTTTATTTTTCACAACCAGTCCTTGCATTTATGAGGTAATTCAAATCTCCCCCTTGCAGTTTCATCCCGAGAGCATTGCCACCTGTCATGGGAGTCGGATATTTAAAAATTTCAGAGAAATTACAGAAGACTTTTGGGGATGGAAGGACTCTTGTTCTATTAATGACAGGAAGTTAAAGTATAATGGTAAACTACTATAACATAATAAACCATTTATTTATTTATTTAAAATTATTATTATTATTATTTTTTTTTATCATAATAATTAAGTTGCTTCATGGCTTTTGAGCAGTAAACTTTACTTAGCGTGCATGCAGGTGGGAAATGGAAGTTGGGAGTTTAAAGACAATCCCAGAAGAAATTATCTGTCTTTTCTTGATACAAACCCTTTTGATATATACGAAAGGGCAAATTCGTCAAATTTGAGAAATGATGTCAAGTTTTTGAAGTTAGAATGGAGGAAAATTGAGAATTTGTGTTCGCAAATCGGTGGTGCAAAAAACATATTTCTTGAATTGTTTGGAGATGAAAATGCTGAAAATACATTTTGGCTTGATAGCTCCTCTACAGAAAAGGTCATATCTTTTACTTTATAAACTATAATATTAATTCCTTGTGTTGAAAATTTTGAGTAAATTTGCAGTTCTTGATTTTTTTGTCTGTGTAAAAGACATAAATACCCTTATCATCCATCCCTGTCATTGAATATATGCATGTTATACAGAGAAGAGCAAGATTTTCATTTATGGGTGGAAAAGGTGGCTCTTTATGGAAACAGATAACATTCAGATTATCAGATACAAGGTTTGAATGAACATCACATCACTTTGATTTGCTAAAAATTAGTTAGAATTAGAAATCCCAATATGCTGTTAGCTTTTCCTTTATAAATCTTGGATCAAACGCAAAAATCAGCAATGTTCATTCATGATATTAGCACAACATTCTACTTCAAATTTTTATTTATTTATTTATTTATTATAGTAGTGAAAATGAAAATTGTCTTGTGTTTGGGTGATATTGTTATCTTCTTCAAGTGGAGGTCATGTTACAATTGAAAATGCTCAAGGATTATCCACCACAACATTTTTGGAAGAAGGTTGCTTCCATTTCATGAATAAGGTAAACATTTATTCAATTCTTAATAACATTTTAATATTTTCTGACATGTTTATTTATCAGGAACTTCAATCTATTCATTATGATGAAAAAGATCTCCAAGGATTACCATTTGAATTTTACGGTGGATACGTAGGCTATCTCGGGTATATAACTTACTACAATTCAAAGTTTATTTCGATTTTTAATAATATAAAAATCTTTTTATTTATTTATTTACAGATATGGCCTTAAAGTAGAATGTGGTGCACCATATAACCAACACAAGGCGAAAACACCAGATGCGTGTTTCTTCTTTGTAGACAATCTTATAGCAATAGATCATTCCAATGATGATATCTACATTCTAAATTTACACGATCAAACCACAAAAACAAAAACAAAAACAAAAACAAAAACATGGGTCGATGATGTTTATCAAAAGCTTATAACCTTAAAACCATCTTCTACCACTCTTCCCAAAGTCCAATACCGTAATAACAACAAAAAAACCGAAAGTACGTTTCTTTCAGATAAAAATGAAGAGCAGTATATAAAAGATGTGGAAAAATGTCAGGAGTTTATAAAAGATGGTGAAAGCTATGAGCTGTGTTTAACAACTCAAATGAGAAAGAAATTAGGAGATTTGAATCGTTTAGGGATTTACTTACATCTTAGAGAGAAGAATCCTGCTCCTTATGCTGCATGGCTTAATTTTTCAAAGGAAGATTTAACTATTTGTTGTTCTTCCCCTGAGAGATTCTTGAGGTTAGATAGAGATGGTGTTCTTGAAGCTAAACCTATTAAGGGTACTATCGCACGTGGGTCCACACCTCACGAAGATCACATGCTTAAATCACAACTACAACACAGGTCAGTTTTTTTGCTTTTTATATCTGAGGAATGGAATGGAATCTATATCATTTCATTCCATTCCTGATCTGTGTTGTAGTTGTGATTTCATGCATAAATCACAACTACAACACAAGTCATTTTTTCCTTTTATGTCTAAGGAATGGAATGGAATGGAATGTGTGTCATTCCATTCCATTCCGTACACTTGAAATGAATTTTAATTTAAAATTCATTCGATAGTGAAAAAGACCAAGCGGAAAATCTAATGATAGTCGATCTGCTAAGAAACGACCTGGGTCGCGTATGCGACCCAGGTTCAGTCCACGTCCCGCGGCTCATGGACGTGGAATCATACGCGACCGTGCACACCATGGTGAGCACGGTGCAAGGCAAGAAACGATCAAACCTAACCGCGATCGATTGCGTTCGAGCCGCATTCCCTGGTGGTTCAATGACCGGTGCACCCAAATTAAGGTCAATGGAACTTCTTGACTCTTTGGAAAGTTGCTCAAGAGGCATATACTCGGGGTGTATTGGCTTCTTTTCATATAACCAAACTTTTGATCTCAATATTGTCATACGAACCGTGGTTATCCACCAAGGTGAAGCTTCGGTTGGTGCTGGTGGGGCCATTGTGTCTCTTTCGAGTCCCCAAGAAGAGTATAAGGAAATGGTTTTGAAATCAAGAGCTCCAGTTAACTCCGTGCTCAAATATGAACAAAATTCCTTGGAACAATAGGGACATTGTGATTTACCTGATTTATTTCCCAATGTTGGCTATGAGACCGGTTGGTGGGGCACCCAGTATGGTTGGTGGGGTGCCCAGTATGGTCAACACATATTTTTTTTTACTCTAGAACCAACAAAATTACTTGGATGTTGAAAAATATGATTATAGTGAAATTTGTTTTTTTGTGGTAGGTTATATTTCATATTGTGAGTGAAGGTATCTATCACATGTATGCTAATGTTGTGTAATTTGTGGCTCTTGTTTGGCAACCTCAGTGGATCATTTTCTTTATGATTTGATAGCCACTCAAAGTCCAAGTTCATTATTGTTTGAACAGTTTGTGTTTGGCCAAATTGGGTCTTTGAATGTGTGGCTGTGACCAAGATCTAGTATTACTATTAACATGATGTTTGTGTAAATTTCTATTTTTGCATGTAGTCTCGATCTTTGTGGTGTCATGTTCTAAGACTAACCTTTTTTAATTTTTATAGGTGTTTGAGATTGAGTTTGGAAAACAAAAAACGTTTTTTTGGTAAAGTGTTTATTAGTGTATATGGTAGCAAAAGAGTTTTAAAAATAAAATGTTTGGATTAGTTATACCGTGAAAAAGCACAATTTTTTTAGAATGTTTGGCAAAAGAAATTTATATATCTAAAATGACAAAACAAGACATTTACATATTTTGGCGTACTTGATCTATTTACATATAACAGTTTGTCTTTATTCATTTATAATAATCTATTTGATGTCTAAATCAATATTCTTATAAAGTAGATTGTTTCTTCTAATTTTGCAATAAGACAAAAAAATATAAGGTTTTCACTGAGTTGACCATATGTTTTGGTGTCATTTATTATGGTTTTTTCCAAAGATAGAGAATATCAAAAGGTGTAAACTGATGAGGGTGAGGGTGACACGTGTTTGAGAGAAGACTACATGAAAAATCGTTTGATGGCTTAAGGTTTGTCGGACAAAAGACAGTCCACCAGTCTGAATTACTCAATCAAAGATTGTCCGGTGGTTGCATATGATTCGGGTACAAGAACATCTAATCGTCACTGAACGTCGATGAGAATCATGTGTAAGATCGTCTATTGGTCGTTGACTTCTTGGAACAATATCGTTCATTGCCCTGATGGTACCAAATCGTCAATTAATCGATGGCTTCTCAGATCGAGAACATCCAATTATATGATGCTTCTTGGTACTAAATCATCCAATGATCCGAAGAGTGTCTAATGGTCGTGTTGGATGTATATGGTTCAAGTTTGGTAATTTTTACACTTTAGATACCTCAGACATATTTTCTCACTTTTTCTCCATTTTTCCAAGTGTGATAATATGAAAAAACTTGATAATATATGTTAGTCATTTTTAAAGGCTTTTCATCTCATTTTAGTGATGATCATTTACATAACTAATTTTTCAACAATGTGTTTAATGTTTAAAAAAAATATCTAGGCTTTTTCTATTCTCTTATCCCAAGCCCGTGTTCATGTTCAGAACACAAATCGTATATAATAGATAGTAGATAGTAGGGAGCGTGATTCAACTTAAACATGATGTGCAATGATTGTGGAATGACGACAATATCAAGTCAGGTATGGCGCCCAGATCCACCATCACAGAGCCACGGTACCTACAATCATGACTTCCACCATACCTATCACCTATGTTTCTACCGCCACCTTCATGCTAATCACCTTTGTATCAGTCACCATGATATCCACCAACTCCTTCATGGAGACACCCACCACTACCACTCTATAGCATTTGGCATATCATCCGGTGTTAAGGTGCACAGACCAATGACCGTTTATCTCATCAATAGAGTCTCTCAATGATTGTTACGAAACCAAATCCCCAAGATTTGCTGGTTCACGATTTGCATTAATCAAGAAAGGAGAGGTAATCGTCGGATATGGAGAAGGGGAGGGATGGAAAGAGAGGGGGTTTACATGTGAAGGTAGTTAGTTAGGTTCTAAATTATAATATAATAAAATGATTAGAATAGAAATATAATAAAATGATAAATAATAAATTAAATAAAAAAGACATTTCATAAGCATTTAACCCTTATATTTACAAAGTCATCCAAAAGGACTAACAAGGACTAACCATGTTTAATTTGAAAAAGGGAGACATGCATTACAACGTTATCATGACATTGCTATTTTTTGGAAACCAAAGATACTACTCATGAAAATTTGTCATTGTTTTATTTAATATTAAAGAAAAAATAAATACGTTATTAATTTAAACCGTGAGGATAGAAATGACAAAAAAAAGACCTACACAAGTCTCAACTATAACTAATTAAATAAACAAATGAGTTATTAACAAATAGAAATATATTTTTGAATAATCCAAATCTCTAATGTTATAAAGTATTCAGATTTTTGAATAATCCAAATCTCTAATGTTATAAATTATCATCTAAATCCACACTAAAAATCAAAATGATTAAATCTTTAAATGGAAAATTTGGATTTTATGATTGTATCACTAGTTTTGTACTCATAACTTTGTTGTTGATTTGATGCTACAACTTCATGGTTAGAACTGTACATCGTTTGACTCCATCCATGGGTTAAACTTTAGACAAAAGAGTCCACATCATGAGCCACTTTTTGTAGCTTTTCATCTACCGATTCGCTCACGCGCTCCACATCGCGTGTCATCTTCCCACTCAAAATCTCTTGATTTCTTCTTTGAATACTCACTTCGGTAACTAGCAAACACCAATTCATTCATTCATTCACTCACCCATCTCTTTCACTTCCCCTTTCCCAATCATTTTTTCATTTTTTTTTTTTTTTTTTTAAATTTATACTCCATTTTCCCTAGTTTCCTTCTATGGCATCAAATAGGGTTTTCTGATTTTCAGCATATATTAATCCTCCTTCCTTTCTCTTGAAGCCCTCTTTTTAGGGTTTCATCTACAGCCACTGAACAAGAAGGTGGGCTTGTTCAAGGTTCAAGGTAGGTGAGAATCGAAAAAAAAAAAGTGGAAATTTAATCTGATTTTGTCACTATCTACCTGCTATTATTGAACAAGGATCGGTGGTTCGTGTTGTGAAATCGTCTTTTAGCTTAATCCAGCATGACCCACTACTAATTATCTTCTGAAACTGTTGAATCTGAAGCCAAAATTTTCGACGTTTTGGATTTTAGCTTCTGGGTATGAATCTTTCATCGTAAAAAATATGATTTGGGGTTTTGTTTTCCGTGAAGAAAAACTGTAGAGATCTCTTCACTTCAATGGTGGCAAATGTTAAACTTTCTTCGATGAGATATCAAATCTATAAAGAAGATGGGTTTATCGGATATCAACAATCGATGCCTTCTCCACCTTCATCTTCATCGTCGTTTTCACCTCCATTTACTGTAACTTTCCATAAAACATCATCCCCTTCATCTTCTCCAAAAATCAGCCCAGCTGTTCTATTCATTATCGTGATTTTGGCCGTTTTGTTTTTCATCTCCGGTTTGCTTCACTTGCTCGTTAGATTCTTAACAAAACACAACTCTCAATCGCACTCAAATCAATCAAATCGATTCCCAGATGGGTCTCCATCCGACACACTTCAACGACAACTCCAACAGCTTTTCCATTTACATGATTCCGGTTTAGATCAAACATTCATCGACGCTCTTCCTGTTTTTATGTACAAAGAAGTAGTCGGAGCTCACGAGCCCTTCGATTGCGCCGTTTGTTTATGCGAGTTTTCTGAAAACGATAAATTGCGATTACTCCCAACGTGTAGCCATGCTTTTCATATCAGTTGTATAGATACATGGCTTCTATCGAATTCGACATGTCCCCTTTGCAGAAACACTCTTTTCGATCCTGAATTCTCCATGGATAATCCAATTTTCGATTTCGATGATCCACGGGAAGCAGATGAGATTAGGGTTTCATCAAAAACAATTGATCCCGAACAAACGCCGATTGAAAAGGGGGTTTTTTCTGTCAGACTTGGAAAGTTCAGAAAATTGACTGAAAGTGAAGGCGAAGCAGGAGGTGAGACTAGTAGTAGTAATTTAGATGCTCGAAGATGTTATTCAATGGGTTCTTATGAGTATGTTGTTAGGGACACGAATCTTAGGGTTCCATTGAATCATCATCAAAAAGATCTCCAGAATTTGAAATTTGTGAAAGGGGTAGAAGAACGAATCGCGGATCATAGAATGGATGAAGATATTGAGGGGAAAAAGATTAATATTGGGGCAAAAACGGATAGTTTTTCGGTTTCAAAGATTTGGTTATGGTCTAAGAAAAGAAAATTTGCGACTTCTTCAGAGAATCATCATATGCATAATTTGTCTGCAGTTGATATGGAATTACCACGAATTGGGAGAATTCAAGGTACATGAAAAAAAAACAAAAAACAAAAATGTGTTGTTTTTCATCTTTTTTATGTCTACTTTTTCTTGAATGATTAGTAGTTAATTAGTCATGTGTTCTTGCTACAATTGGTGATGATATCTTATATTATGATATGCAAGATTTATAATGATGCTTGATATGTATTTCATATTTGGGTGCATTATTTTCAAATTGGATGTAAAAAGAAAACGTATTTTGAGTGGGATTTTTTTGCAATGTATATTTAAAAACGACGTTGTTGTTTAATAGTTGTTGATTGAGTTAGATCTGATTGAATCAAGCAGAAATGTCTGCTTGAGAGACATTGAATCAGACTCAGCCTCCTATCATCAAAACCCAATAAGAGGAATATCAAAAGATTCTAATTATGGTATCAAATAAGTCTAAAGTTGACCGAGTCAGATCGATTAAATCAAATAAGAGATATGATTACTTGAATACTTCGAGATTTTATTTTTAGATGATGAGAATTTGATATTATTGTAACAACACATGTAGAAGATAATGTTTTGGTATATGTTTGTTGTATAAGTTGCAACAATTACTTTTGATATTGATGAGAGTGTTAAATTCTGATTATTTAAACTTTAAAGATAAAAAGTTACATTGTTATTATTATGTATTTGTTGAAGTAATTTTATTTAGAAGAATGTATTTTATGCTCTAGCAAATTTCTTATAAGTCATCTTATCTTACACTTTGACAATCAGTTTTGTTCCATATGACATAAATTTAACCATAATATGCTTTTACTTTTTGTCCAAACATTACATTATGATTATTTTGATTTTAAGTTGTAATCAATAAATCAAATTTAGAACGCATAATTCTTTTAGAACACTAAGATCATTTATAAGTTCTTCTGTTTGTGAAAACTAGTAAACTAGATTATCATACGTTAAAATACTCTTTTATGTTTTTGTTATATAAAAAGAAATATACATAGCTGAATTACAATTAATACTTTTTTATAATAAAAAAAAAGATAACAGCTTTCTTGTTAATGATTTAAGATGCTTGTCTTTTACTAAATGAGATCATCATACTTGTTGGAATCCTTTGATCGCATAATTTAAGGGCAAAAAGGTCAAAAACTTGCTTTTGCTTTTGCAAAACCCATCTTTTACTTTCATCATGGCTTATTGGCTTTGGTGCCTTGGTGGTTTTACCAACTTCTATTCCCTCCTTTTATTTTCCCGCGAAAACATATGAATAGTAAAGGTGCATAGTAAGAAATTATGGCTTGTAACAAATAGCAAAGTATTTTATCTTCTTTTTTTTTTTACCGATATGAAGAATACACTTTAGTTATTAGTTATAATACTAATGTGTTTATAATTGGGATGTTAACTAAACTAACCATTAGTACATTTGTTAACAAATTAACTAAGTTTATGAGGTTTTGGAAAAATTATCATTTTGTTGCAATTGGTCATCTCAGACTAACTTTATTTCATATTAAATTTTTTTAATGAAAAAATACATTGTAGAGAATTCCAAATTACATTTAGAATTTCAAAAACAAGGTTGAAATCCAATAAACGGTTTCGGAATTTCGAGAAAATATATTTTTTTTTTACTCAAATCTAACAAAAAAAAACATGTCTATTGAGTGATAGATACGATAAAAAGAGTAAAAATTGTAATATTTTATTGAAAAACGATGACATTAAACATTTCAAAATAACTATTTTTGATATGAATAGAGAGAACTTTTTGAAATTTTTTGTGCAAATAAAAAGCATACACTTTATATATTTATATGAGTTTGAAATTATTTATTCTAGATAGAATGGTCATAATCACAAAACATAAAAACTTGATCATGTTTGTTACCAACCTCATTCCCGATTGTTAGTTAATTTAATGTTAATTTATAGTTTTTTACTAGTTCAGGTAATTAACCCGATATTACCTATAAAAAAAGAGTTGAAGATCTCATCAATACATATTCTTCAAATTAAAGACATTTGAGAACGGATATCATATGAGAGAGTTATGATTTTTATACGGACTTTAGCAGTTTAAGCCTAGCCAAATATAATTTTAAAAATAAAGTGAGAATTAGCCGATAAAGTCTAAATGAAAGTTGTACATCTTGTCGATAGTTTTGCGTGGATATAATGAACATCGAAAACGGAGCTCGTATGAATAAAATATGAATTTTTGAAAATCTGTTAAATCGCACGTGCAGGCGCGAGTGCAGACAAGGCGTACGACAGCCTCTGACACATCACCTAGAACCCGCCACATATCACCTTCTGCAGAGCCACGTTACCATAGTCGACCAAGTGCGCGACGCACACCGACCATACATGCTACGCGCCCTCGAAACTTCCCTATATATGTGCGATTTTCAGCTCATTCTTCATACCATTTCCACTAAAATCCTCTGGAAACTCTTTCTACCCCTAATACCTATACTCCTTAGTTCCCTACTACTTTATCGGGGCCTTGGATCGACTGAGAGATAAAATTTTCGGTTTCAAAATTTTATCTGTGATCTTCTTGGTTTTCGCTAGAAACTCTCTGTAAGTTAAGCTACGTTTTATGTGTAACTTATTTTTATATTCATATTCGTTTTATGGATATATAAATAAGATTTATCAGTAACTTCAGTTATAATGTTGATTGATCTAGGAGAGGTGTCTATAAGGGTTATGTTGGCTTTGTTGTTGGATTTCAGAAATGCTATATGCCGAAATAATCCTGTCTCCTAACTATCCGACCTGGATGGCCTTATTTGATAGAACACTCAACATTCATTGGGATTAGTGAAAGATCTAACTTTCATTATCAAATTGATCATAAGAATTAGTAAGTTATAGTATTATAGGTTAATACTCGTTAGGCGCGTTACCAACTAGATTGGATCGCTAGTAGAATCGCCCCGATAGTTGTCAATCGTCTAAGTAAAATATCCATGTGAGTTTTCTCACTATATTATGTGCTCCAATATGTATCATTTGTATGTTAGGATATAGTTGCCTTGTAGTATGCAATTATGTTAGTTTTGTTAGTTGCGTGTATTATTGGATTATTGCATGTTGTATTGTTTATACGTGTTGATATATTATGTGGAAAGTTGAGGGCGGCCCAGCCTCAGGCTAAAGGAAAATATACTCGGGTGGACTAGCATTATGCTAAAGGCCAAAGTAGCGGACCCGCTTTATGTTGAAGGAAAATGGGCGGACCAGCTTCGTGATGAAGGCCAATGGCGGACCAGCTTTATGCTGAAGGTCATTATATGTATAAATTGTATATGTTGTAGTATATGATATTTTGGGAAACTCACTAAGCTTCTTGCTTACCCGGTTGTTTACAAATGTCTTTAAAGAGCTTCATTTGTTTTAGTCGATACTTTGTGTTTTCTGTAAATAAAACTTAATCTAAGACTTTTTTATAAACTTGATAAGATATTATGATTTTACTGAAGATTTCCCTACCATAATCTCAATATGTCTTTACTTGTTTAATTTTTTTTTCCTAATATAATCATATGCCATTAACAAATGAAATTACATTATATGATAAAACTATGCATGCCATGTATCACATAATATCTAAATATTGTGTATTGCATTTAAGAAGTTATACGAATCATAAGTTTACTTATTGTGATGTTTTCCGTAAATTTGTTAATATAAATATTTCGAGAATTGACGTGGCCTTGAAGTATGTAAAACTTTGAAGAGGGAAATTTATGAAATAATATAGGTAAAAAAATATATAACTTGTAATTATTAAAAGATAAACTTTGGAAAATGAGTATTGCGGTTCTATAAAAATACGTTTTCATAAATAATATAAAAGTATAAAACTGATGTTAAAGTTTGAAAAACCTTTTAATGAATTTGATATTTAAAATGCTCTTATGTTGACTTTTAGCTTATTTATTGCGACTCAAAAGTCATTATTTTCTCCATTTTTAGGCAAACTCATCATCTTTTGTTATTTTTAGGAAAGTGACATACACTTAACCATTACCATCACCATCAAAACTCATTACATGCAAACCAAAAATTGTTGCCATTCATTTCCATGGTTGGTTTCTTTTGACATAATTTGGTTAGAAATAATAAATGGAATTGAGGATCGTAGTTGTAATTTTATCAGAAACTAGTTAGATATTTACAAAAATATATAAGAAAATTAATATATAAACATTTCGTGAAGAACGGTTATTTTTTACAAAACTGTAAATATATTTAAAAAACAACAATGTTTTTGTGGTCCAATAAAAATGGTTAAGTGAAAGGTAGTAAACGATGTTTGATTTGATTCTAACTGGACCCAAATATTTAATCAATATGTTTGTTTTCCCTTAATAAAATCTTTGATTAGTCCCAAAATACCTCTTGATTAAATATACGTAGCCTCCATAACTTTTTCCTCTTTCCTCCGTCGAGGCCAACTATGCTTTCCTATGTCGCCTTCCTCAGGTGCGAACCTAATTAACTGTTTAAAGTCTTGATAAAAATAAGATCTTCTTCAAGCTTTCTTTCTACCGATTGGTTGTTTATGTGTTGCAAAGTTCTTGCCGATCTTTGTTATGCTTTGATTTGTTTAAATTCATATGCCCTTTACATTGTTTATTTAAACTTTCTTCCTATTACTATTGATTGAGGTTCATTTTTTCTGATTAGCTGTGTATGAGTTGTGATCACCGCTAATTGGTTGTTTAGATGAGTTACAACCTAGCATCGTATATAATGGGTTAAATTTTTTAAACATATAACAACCCTTAAGTGTTTGTGTTAACAATTTGGATAACACTTTATTTGTATTTTTATGATAATTTGTATTTGTGTAACATTCCAACTGTCAGGTATCATTATTATTCCTTCTAAATTTCAAGTTTTAAGGTTTACTCGACGAGTTGGCGCTATGACTCGTCGAGTAGAAGCGGGGCAGGACACGTCATTTAGTGAGAAACTCGATGAGTCGGCAAGGGGGACTCGACGAGTAGGAGCTGGCAGTGGAAACCCTAAATTTCAGGGTTTTTGCATCCTATATATTGGACCATTAGCGCCTCCCACTATCCCCTATCACCCCTTGAGAGCTAGATGTGACATCCCCAAAATCACGGCCAGAAAAGACCGATTTTGTTTATGCTTTATAAAAATCAGAGTACTTCATTTTATAAAAAGGTTGCGGAATTTGTTCCCAGAAAAACACGATAAATACGTTATTAAAACATTTTCGAAGAAACGTATTTTTATTTATTTTAAAACGTTTGGGATGTCATCGTTAATACAGAAACATAAGCATAAACAGAACTTACAATTATTTACACTAGTGATCTACATCTCTTTAAATCTCTCAGTGTAATGTCACTTCATATCGCCACCTGTGATGTAAATAAACTGAGTGGGTCAGGTTGGAAAACCTGGTGAGTACATAGGGTTTTCAACCCACAATAATATAATTGTTATGTTTAATCATCAAACAATTAACCCAATAACCCATCCCCGTTATCTTCTTTACTCCTAAGAGTCATCTATTCTGCATTCGTTTATTCCAAAGTCCCTTACTTCCAGGGTTATAGGACTGGCACTAAATCCATAGCTGCCGATATTCGTTCGTAAACACTAATTCCATAGCTGCTATATCTTACTTATCGGGTACTAAATTCATAGCTACCAGTGCTCAACAGGTACTAAGTCCATAGCTACCAATTCCTACAGGTACTAAATCCATAGCTACCAGTGTCTAACTAATAGGTACTAAGTCCATAGCCATCAATTCCCAACAGGTACTAAATCCATAGCTACCAACGTCTAACAGGTACTAAGTCCATAGCTACCGGTGTTTGTCCCATAGGCACTAAGTCTATAGCTGCCAATGTATACTCACGTCATCTTCTATCTCTCATCATTCATCTACCCATCATCATACCTAACATATTCGTATATATAAAATACGTATACAGTTTAAATCCTTTAAAACATGTATAAAACGTTCATCCATCATAGACAGCAAGTATTCAGATAATATGCACACATAGCACGTAGTTTATATAAAATACTTCATATCTATGTGTAAGATGAAATGGACTATGCACTCACCTGATAGGCGGTGACTCAACACTCGGACAGCGCTTCGATACTCTCAAAGCAAATTCCTTCGATAAAACCTAGTATCAACACCACTAGGGTTTAGTCTACCAATATCCGCGACGAATTAATAGTCTGACTATTATTATTATTATATAAGCGTTAAATAACACTCAATATAACTCATAATAATAGCCCAAATAATTATTTTAAGGTCCTAATAATGTTACTATAATTAATTAGAAGCTATATTAAAATTAGCGTAGGCGTAGCTCACTTACAGCGGGTTTTTCGCAAAACCGGGCTTCACTGGAGCAGCGTTTCCCGAGCCGAAAGGTTTGTTTCTCGGAGTTGTCGGGCGCTCCGGGGCTTCCGCCTCGTGCTAGGGATTTACCCTAGGCTTTAGGGGGTTAGGGAGGCTTAGAGAGAGAGTTTAGAGAGAGAAAGAAGGGTTTGAAGGTGTGAGAATGAATGGAACCCGACACCTCTATTTATAGGGTTGCTGATTGGACTACTCGCCGAGTAGGGGGGACCTACTCGCCGAGTTGGTCCATGTAGTGGCCTTCTGGTGGTGCCACGTGTCCAATTCTGGTGGTGCAACGTCACCCCTTATCGCGTATCAGCCTTCAAACTTAGAAAAATCATAACTTTCGCATACGAGCTCCGTTTTCGACGTTCTTTATATCCACGCGTAGGTAAAATCAAGATCTACAACTTTCATTTAGACTTCGTCGGCTAATTCTCGACCAATCTCAAATTTAACAGTAGGAGGCGTTTAGACTGTTAAATGACCGCGAAGAATTCATAACTCCTTCATACGAACTCCGTTTTCGTCTGTCTTTTTACCGTTGAGTTCCTATTAATGAGATCTTCAAATCTCATTTAGGTCACGTAAGCCAAAAACCGCTCGAACTAAAATTCGAGTTTCGGGCTGTACACTGCTAAGCCGAATCTTAGAAAAATCATAACTTCTTCATACGAAGTCAGATTTGGGCGTTCTTTTTATGGATTTTCTTGGTTTAACATATTCTACGACTTTCGTTTAGATCACTAAGGCTAAAAATTCCTCCATCGTAAATTCACTATTTACGCTTCCCGGTGCCGTGCCGGTTCCGTCGCGAAACTTCGACGGGCCATAACTTCTTCATTATAACTCGGATTTCGGCGTTCTTTATATGTACGGAAACCTTGTGTCATATTTTAAAACTTGGTTAAGATTATTTATTCTAAATAATCTTTTGTCGAAAAGTCATTTTCGATCCCTATTGCCTCTAAATTGACTAGCCCGGATCTGCGAGCGTTACAATTATCTCCCCCTTAGGATGATTACGTCCCGGAATCATCAACGAAACAAGGATCGTATAATGACTCCATATGTCATCTCTTCATCCTAGGTAATAATTATAACTTCTTTATTCCTTCAAGTCTATCTCTTAGACTTATTGATTGTAAGCAATACTTGATCGTGCACCTGCTCTGTACCTCAGATTAGACTCCAAATTATGGCCTATCATCATGTGATGCACATTTAGACTCAGGTCTCTTAAATTCTAAAATAGACTAAGCCTTCCTTCATGTTCTAATGTGATATAATCATACTTTAACATGTAGCATTTCTAGCTACCAACGAGCGCGATACTTCTATTGATCGCTTTGATTTTAATCGTTTGGTTTAAGTCGGACGCTATATCAAACTTGGTTCTCTGAACCACGTAACCTACTCATCGTAGTCGGACTCAATGTGATATGACCACTAGGGTCGGGATAACAACAATCTTCTTAGTCATTACCGAAACAATGGTAACGACATACTTGAATAAAACGAAATCAATTACTGGCTTCTTGGTAACCTTGTGACTTTCCTTGATCCAAGTGTGAGTCCTATGCTTCCGGTAGTATAGGCCTCTACTACCATTCACACCTACTCATACTCATCCCAAGTATTGTCTCGCAGTTTCCCAAGTCACCATGCAACAAATCACACAACAATTTCAAACACCAGATAACAAAACGAAGATTTTATTATTTCTCGAAACTATTACATAGGTGTTCAAGTTCACCCTAGACTATGCCTCTACTAGGCTACATCATACGAAACTATGGCTACTGCATAATCCGATCTTCGGGTAAGAAGTCCTCATTCTTGATTCCTTGCATGGTTCTCTGCCTCGTTAAGGATCATGTGAAATGCCCTCGGCCTTGGTGGCGTTTCTGGTCCTGCTGCTTTATTTTTCCTTGGGCAGTCTCTGGACATGTGCCCCTTGCCTCCACATCCGTAGCATACTTTGTCATTATGCGTGCAGTCTTTGGAATAGTGACCAGTCCTCCCACACTTGTAACAAGTCACTTCTTCATTGCACTTTCCACCATGCTTCTACTTGCATCTATCACACCATCTTGCTTCACCTCCATCTGCTCCTCCAAGCTTTGAGAATTTGCTTTCCTTGTTCGGCCTCGAAGATCCTTCAAACTTCCGCTTCTCTCCTACCTTATCTTTTTCTAGACCCTTTTCTCTTATCTGGGCCTCTACGTTCTTAGCTGCCCTAACAGCTGCTTTCAAAGTAGTTGCCATTTTGACCATTGGGCCAAAGTCAGTGGGCAGTCCGTTAGCAAACCTATCAATCTTGGAGAGTTCAGTAGGCACCAAGTAGGGGAATAGCTTCATCCTTTCGGTGAATGCGGTGGCATACTCATCAACACTCATCTTCCCTTTCTTCAGGTTCTGAAACTCGTTGTTTAGGTCTATCAGATCTATCTCTGAGCAGTATTGCATTTTCAACTGTTCCAAAAACTCTTCCCAAGACATCCTTAAGGCTTCTCCTCGTAGCATCGTATCTGCCAATAGCTTCCACCAGCTCAAGACTCCAGTTTTCAGTTGTCTTACTGTGAAGACAGTCTTCTGTTTCTCGTTACAGCTGCAACTCTCAAACACCATCTCCATCTCAGAGATCCAATCCATAATCTCAACCGGCTTCGGGCTTCCTGAGAGGCTTGGTGGTTTCGCACCCAATAAATTCTTGTACATCCGCCCATCCTTGTTGTTTCTCCCTTCTGGGCCATCCCTTTGCTCACCTTGAGTCCCTACTCGACTCACTTGGCGGCTGTAGTTCCCTTCCTCAGATTGCTCGGGAACTGGCTCCGTCGGTTCAACATGCACGGTAGGTTCGTCCCTATTCAACATCTGTCTCATTTCTTCCCTTTGTTCAGCTAACATAGCCCGAATCATGGCTTCAACTCCAGCCATGGTGACTGGCTCAGGCGCAACTTCTTCAACAACAGGTATTTGCTGAACCACTGGGGGTTGGTTCCTGTTCCTGTTCCCATTTGCGTTTACGTTTTCGCTACGGGTCCTTACCATCTCGATCTATACACCGAATAAGGTGAATTTAGACCTTTACTTGACGTTTAAATCATCCTTATCGCTCCGAAATGTTTACATGCTAGTTCTAATACCGTAGTCGTACGTTTAGAATCCTAAACACATAAGGTTTCCAGATCCGGTCGGCAACAGACCATAGATCCGAACAATTAACAACATATCATGCACAAAGCATTTAGCACATAAAAGCAATTTAGGCATCATTCCTAAAATAAGCTAGTGCTCACACCTCACAATCATCGCTTAGCATTCTAAGTTTAAGTCTAGAAATAAATCCATATTCCTAGTTCGCTTAAACTAATGCTCTGATACCAACTGTGACATCCCCAAAATCACGGCTAGAAAAGACCGATTTTGTTTATGCTTTATAAAAATCAGAGTACTTCATTTTATAAAAAGGTTGCGGAATTTGTTCCCAGAAAAACACGATAAATACGTTATTAAAACATTTTCGAAGAAACGTATTTTTATTCATCTTAAAACGTTTGGGATGTCATCGTTAATACAGAAACATAAGCATAAACAGAACTTACAATTATTTACACTAGTGATCTACATCTCTTTAAATCTCTCAGTGTAATGTCACTTCATATCGCCACCTGTGATGTAAATAAACTGAGTGGGTCAGGTTGGGAAACCTGGTGAGTACATAGGGTTTTCAACCCACAATAATATAATTGTTATGTTCAATCATCAAACAATTAACCCAATTACCCATCCCCGTTATCTTCTTTACTCCTAAGAGTCATCTATTCTGCATTCGTTTATTCCAAAGTCCCTTACTTCCAGGGTTATAGGACTGGCACTAAATCCATAGCTGCCGATATTCGTTCGTAAAGCACTAATTCCATAGCTGCTATATCTTACTTATCGGGTACTAAATTCATAGCTACCAGTGCTCAACAGGTACTAAGTCCATAGCTACCAATTCCTACAGGTACTAAATCCATAGCTACCAGTGTCTAACTAATAGGTACTAAGTCCATAGCTACCAATTCCCAACAGGTACTAAATCTATAGCTACCAACGTCTAACAGGTACTAAGTCCATAGCTACCGGTGTTTGTCCCATAGGCACTAAGTCTATAGCTGCCAATGTATACTCACATCATCTTCTATCTCTCATCATTCATCTACCCATCATCATACCTAACATATTCGTATATATAAAATACGTATACAGTTTAAATCCTTTAAAACATGTATAAAACGTTCATCCATCATAGACAGCAAGTATTCAGATAATATGCACACATAGCACGTAGTTTATATAAAATACTTCATATCTATGTGTAAGATGAAATGGACTATGCACTCACCTGATAGGCGGTGACTCAACACTCGGACAACGCTTCGATACTCTCAAAGCAAATTCCTTCGATAAAACCTAGTATCAACACCACTAGGGTTTAGTCTACCGATATCCGCGACGAATTAATAGTCTGACTATTATTATTATTATATAAGCGTTAAATAACACTCAATATAACTCATAATAATAGCCCAAATAATTATTTTAAGGTCCTAATAATGTTACTATAATTAATTAGAAGCTATATTAAAATTAGCGTATGCGTAGCTCACTTACAGCGGGTTTTTCGCAAAACCGGGCTTCACTGGAGCAGCGTTTCCCGAGCCGAAAGGTTTGTTTCTCGGAGTTGTCGGGCGCTCCGGGGCTTCCGCCTCGTGCTAGGGAGTTACCCTAGGCTTTAGGGGGTTAGGGAGGCTTAGAGAGAGAGTTTAGAGAGAGAAAGAAGGGTTTGAAGGTGTGAGAATGAATGGAACCCGGCACCTCTATTTATAGGGTTGCTGATTGGACTACTCGCCGAGTAGGGGGGACCTACTCGCCGAGTTGGTCCATGTAGTGGCCTTCTGGTGGTGCCACGTGTCCAATTCTGGTGGTGCAACGTCACCCCTTATCGCGTATCAGCCTTCAAACTTAGAAAAATCATAACTTTCGCATACGAGCTCCGTTTTCGACGTTCTTTATATCCACGCGTAGGTAAAATCAAGATCTACAACTTTCATTTAGACTTCGTCGGCTAATTCTCGACCAATCTCAAATTTAACAGTAGGAGGCGTTTAGACTGTTAAATGACCGCGAAGAATTCATAACTCCTTCATACGGACTCCGTTTTCGTCTGTCTTTTTACCGTTGAGTTCCTATTAATGAGATCTTCAAATCTCATTTAGGTCACGTAAGCCAAAAACCGCTCGAACTAAAATTCGAGTTTCGGGCTGTACACTGCTAAGCCGAATCTTAGAAAAATCATAACTTCTTCATACGAAGTCAGATTTGGGCGTTCTTTTTATGGATTTTCTTGGTTTAACATATTCTACGACTTTCGTTTAGATCACTAAGGCTAAAAATTCCTCCATCGTAAATTCACTATTTACGCTTCCCGGTGCCGTGCCGGTTCCGTCGCGAAACTTCGACGGGCCATAACTTCTTCATTATAACTCGGATTTCGGCGTTCTTTATATGTACGGAAACCTTGTGTCACATTTTAAAACTTGGTTAAGATTATTTATTCTAAATAATCTTTTGTCGAAAAGTCATTTTCGATCCCTATTGCCTCTAAATTGACTAGCCCGGATCTGCGAGCGTTACAATTATCTCCCCCTTAGGATGATTACGTCCCGGAATCATCAACGAAACAAGGATCGTATAATGACTCCATATGTCATCTCTTCATCCTAGGTAATAATTATAACTTCTTTATTCCTTCAAGTCTATCTCTTAGACTTATTGATTGTAAGCAATACTTGATCGTGCACCTGCTCTGTACCTCAGATTAGACTCCAAATTATGGCCTATCATCATGTGATGCACATTTAGACTCAGGTCTCTTAAATTCTAAAATAGACTAAGCCTTCCTTCATGTTCTAATGTGATATAATCATACTTTAACATGTAGCATTTCTAGCTACCAACGAGCGCGATACTTCTATTGATCGCTTTGATTTTAATCGTTTGGTTTAAGTCGGACGCTATATCAAACTTGGTTCTCTGAACCACGTAACCTACTCATCGTAGTCGGACTCAATGTGATATGACCACTAGGGTCGGGATAACAACAATCTTCTTAGTCATTACCGAAACAATGGTAACGACATACTTGAATAAAACGAAATCAATTACTGGCTTCTTGGTAACCTTGTGACTTTCCTTGATCCAAGTGTGAGTCCTATGCTTCCGGTAGTATAGGCCTCTACTACCATTCACACCTACTCATACTCATCCCAAGTATTGTCTCGCAGTTTCCCAAGTCACCATGCAACAAATCACACAACAATTTCAAACACCAGATAACAAAACGAAGATTTTATTATTTCTCGAAACTATTACATAGGTGTTCAAGTTCACCCTAGACTATGCCTCTACTAGGCTACATCATACGAAACTATGGCTACTGCATAATCCGATCTTCGGGTAAGAAGTCCTCATTCTTGATTCCTTGCATGGTTCTCTGCCTCGTTAAGGATCATGTGAAATGCCCTCGGCCTTGGTGGCGTTTCTGGTCCTGCTGCTTTATTTTTCCTTGGGCAGTCTCTGGACATGTGCCCCTTGCCTCCACATCCGTAGCATACTTTGTCATTATGCGTGCAGTCTTTGGAATAGTGACCAGTCCTCCCACACTTGTAACAAGTCACTTCTTCATTGCACTTTCCACCATGCTTCTACTTGCATCTATCACACCATCTTGCTTCACCTCCATCTGCTCCTCCAAGCTTTGAGAATTTGCTTTCCTTGTTCGGCCTCGAAGATCCTTCAAACTTCCGCTTCTCTCCTACCTTATCTTTTTCTAGACCCTTTTCTCTTATCTGGGCCTCTACGTTCTTAGCTGCCCTAACAGCTGCTTTCAAAGTAGTTGCCATTTTGACCATTGGGCCAAAGTCAGTGGGCAGTCCGTTAGCAAACCTATCAATCTTGGAGAGTTCAGTAGGCACCAAGTAGGGGAATAGCTTCATCCTTTCGGTGAATGCGGTGGCATACTCATCAACACTCATCTTCCCTTTCTTCAGGTTCTGAAACTCGTTGTTTAGGTCTATCAGATCTATCTCTGAGCAGTATTGCATTTTCAACTGTTCCAAAAACTCTTCCCAAGACATCCTTAAGGCTTCTCCTCGTAGCATCGTATCTGCCAATAGCTTCCACCAGCTCAAGACTCCAGTTTTCAGTTGTCTTACTGTGAAGACAGTCTTCTGTTTCTCGTTACAGCTGCAACTCTCAAACACCATCTCCATCTCAGAGATCCAATCCATAATCTCAACCGGCTTCGGGCTTCCTGAGAGGCTTGGTGGTTTCGCACCCAATAAATTCTTGTACATCCGCCCATCCTTGTTGTTTCTCCCTTCTGGGCCATCCCTTTGCTCACCTTGAGTCCCTACTCGACTCACTTGGCGGCTGTAGTTCCCTTCCTCAGATTGCTCGGGAACTGGCTCCGTCGGTTCAACATGCACGGTAGGTTCGTCCCTATTCAACATCTGTCTCATTTCTTCCCTTTGTTCAGCTAACATAGCCCGAATCATGGCTTCAACTCCAGCCATGGTGACTGGCTCAGGCGCAACTTCTTCAACAACAGGTATTTGCTGAACCACTGGGGGTTGGTTCCTGTTCCTGTTCCCATTTGCGTTTACGTTTTCGCTACGGGTCCTTACCATCTCGATCTATACACCGAATAAGGTGAATTTAGACCTTTACTTGACGTTTAAATCATCCTTATCGCTCCGAAATGTTTACATGCTAGTTCTAATACCGTAGTCGTACGTTTAGAATCCTAAACACATAAGGTTTCCAGATCCGGTCGGCAACAGACCATAGATCCGAACAATTAACAACATATCATGCACAAAGCATTTAGCACATAAAAGCAATTTAGGCATCATTCCTAAAATAAGCTAGTGCTCACACCTCACAATCATCGCTTAGCATTCTAAGTTTAAGTCTAGAAATAAATCCATATTCCTAGTTCGCTTAAACTAATGCTCTGATACCAACTGTGACATCCCCAAAATCACGGCTAGAAAAGACCGATTTTGTTTATGCTTTATAAAAATCAGAGTACTTCATTTTATAAAAAGGTTGCGGAATTTGTTCCCAGAAAAACACGATAAATACGTTATTAAAACATTTTCGAAGAAACGTATTTTTATTCATCTTAAAACGTTTGGGATGTCATCGTTAATACAGAAACATAAGCATAAACAGAACTTACAATTATTTACACTAGTGATCTACATCTCTTTAAATCTCTCAGTGTAATGTCACTTCATATCGCCACCTGTGATGTAAATAAACTGAGTGGGTCAGGTTGGGAAACCTGGTGAGTACATAGGGTTTTCAACCCACAATAATATAATTGTTATGTTCAATCATCAAACAATTAACCCAATTACCCATCCCCGTTATCTTCTTTACTCCTAAGAGTCATCTATTCTGCATTCGTTTATTCCAAAGTCCCTTACTTCCAGGGTTATAGGACTGGCACTAAATCCATAGCTGCCGATATTCGTTCGTAAAGCACTAATTCCATAGCTGCTATATCTTACTTATCGGGTACTAAATTCATAGCTACCAGTGCTCAACAGGTACTAAGTCCATAGCTACCAATTCCTACAGGTACTAAATCCATAGCTACCAGTGTCTAACTAATAGGTACTAAGTCCATAGCTACCAATTCCCAACAGGTACTAAATCCATAGCTACCAACGTCTAACAGGTACTAAGTCCATAGCTACCGGTGTTTGTCCCATAGGCACTAAGTCTATAGCTGCCAATGTATACTCACGTCATCTTCTATCTCTCATCATTCATCTACCCATCATCATACCTAACATATTCGTATATATAAAATACGTATACAGTTTAAATCCTTTAAAACATGTATAAAACGTTCATCCATCATAGACAGCAAGTATTCAGATAATATGCACACATAGCACGTAGTTTATATAAAATACTTCATATCTATGTGTAAGATGAAATGGACTATGCACTCACCTGATAGGCGGTGACTCAACACTCGGACAGCGCTTCGATACTCTCAAAGCAAATTCCTTCGATAAAACCTAGTATCAACACCACTAGGGTTTAGTCTACCGATATCCGCGACGAATTAATAGTCTGACTATTATTATTATTATATAAGCGTTAAATAACACTCAATATAACTCATAATAATAGCCCAAAGAATTATTTTAAGGTCCTAATAATGTTACTATAATTAATTAGAAGCTATATTAAAATTAGCGTAGGCGTAGCTCACTTACAACGGGTTTTTCGCAAAACTGGGCTTCACTGGAGCAGCGTTTCCGAAGCCGAAAGGTTCATTTCTCGGAGTTTTCGGGCGCTCCGGGGCTTCCGCCTCGTGCTAGGGAGTTACCCTAGGCTTTAGGGGGTTAGGGAGGCTTAGAGAGAGAGTTTAGAGAGAGAAAGAAGGGTTTGAAGGTGTGAGAATGAATGGAACCCGGCACCTCTATTTATAGGGTTGTTGATTGGACTACTCGCCGAGTAGGGGGGACCTACTCGCCGAGTTGGTCCATGTAGTGGCCTTCTGGTGGTGCCACGTGTCCAATTCTGGTGGTGCAACGTCACCCCTTATCGCGTATCAGCCTTCAAACTTAGAAAAATCATAACTTTCGCATACGAGCTCCGTTTTCGACGTTCTTTATATCCACGCGTAGGTAAAATCAAGATCTACAACTTTCATTTAGACTTCGTCGGCTAATTCTTGACCGATCTCAAATTTAACAGTAGGAGGCGTTTAGACTGTTAAATGACCGCGAAGAATTCATAACTCCTTCATACGGACTCCGTTTTCGTCTGTCTTTTTACCGTTGAGTTCCTATTAATGAGATCTTCAACTCTCATTTAGGTCACGTAAGCCAAAAACCGCTCGAACTAAAATTCGAGTTTCGGGCTGTACACTGCTAAGCCGAATCTTAGAAAAATCATAACTTCTTCATATGAAGTCAGATTTGGGCGTTCTTTTTATGGATTTTCTTGGTTTAACATATTCTACGACTTTCGTTTAGATCACTAAGACTAAAAAGTCCTCCATCGTAAATTCACTATTTACGCTTCCCGGTGCCGTGCCGGTTCCGTCGCGAAACTTCGACGGGCCATAACTTCTTCATTATAACTCGGATTTCGGCGTTCTTTATATGTACGGAAACCTTGTGTCATATTTGAAAACTTGGTTAAGATTATTTATTCTAAATAATCTTTTGTCGAAAAGTCATTTTCGACCCCTATTGCCTATAAATTGACTAGCCCGGATCTGCGAGCGTTACACTAGAAACCTTAATTTCCGTGAGTGTGAGCTTGGAGACTGTTTTGGAGCTTTGGGAAGTGATTTTTGTGAAGGAAACTTGTAGATCAAGAGGCTAGCATCAAGGATTTCGTGTGGGTCCAAAGTCTACTTCAGCGTGGGCACGTTTTGGAGGTAACAAGTTGTTACCTTGACCTCTTTTTTTCTAAAACCTTTCATATGTGAATATTAGGGCTTTCTTTAGCCATTCATGAAGGGATTATGGTATAGGAGCTAGATCTGAAGTTGAAACTTCAGATCTGAACCTCTTTTGGGTCCTAAGCTCATAAAGTTCTTAATATGGTCATGAAGGAACCCTTGTTTATGAGTAAAGACCTATTTCAAGCTTAGATGTGGATTTTGAGTCATGCAAATACGTAAAGGTAGCAATTTTACGTTGCTAATGCACTCTAGGGACCTAGATCTACTTATTGGAAAAAAGGGTTGTTCTGAATCGCTAGATCATGGGACTATGCATATGGACTCAGCGAGTCTAGAAAATGACTCGGTGAGTCGGTAGGGTTTTATCCAGTTTGGTCCCGCATGGACTCGGCGAGGTCTGGGAGATGACCCGACGAGTCAGTTTGGATATCCAAGCACTGAGTCGCGTATCGACTCGGCGAATCGAATCGAGAAATTCTGGAATCAGGAGGGACTCGAGGCAGAGAAAGCTATATTCAACAAATAGGTCAACATGGATTGTTGACCATTTACCAGTGACTTGATTTGACTGTGGGATGTCTTATACCTCCCAAGGGCATTTTGGTAATTTGAGTGATTATTGAGCGAGCCACTTATGGGTACAGGCGAGGTGGTTGGAGCTACATCTGGAGGTGTGGGCCGTATCATTTTGAGCTGCTAGCAAGGTGAGTTATCCTCACTATATCAATAGGGTCTAAGGCACCAAGGCCGACCCTTTAGTTGTTATCTTGGTTATGGTATGTTATATGTGGTTATGATCTGCTAGTTCAGTATCAAGATAGATAGTATGTTATTATGCTCTAATGATCCGTAGGGATTGGTATGTTAGTGACCTGCTAGGTCGGTGCTCTGGTTTTGAGGGATTGTTAGTATTAATGATCAGTGTGATAGTTATGTTCGATACATGTATATGCCAGTATATGTTAGTTTTGCACATGATTATTTGCTTGATGTTTGGGTTGATGTGACATCCCCAATTTTCACGGCCAGAAAAGACCGATTTGTTTATGCTTTTTTTATAAAATCAGAGTAATCTTTTAAAGAAAACGATTGCGGAATTTGTTCCCAAAATAAAATATGATAACCATTTATCAAAACATTTCTCAAAGAGAATGTATTTCCATTAAATAATAAAACCTCGGGATGTCATGTTCCGATACAGACCAAAAGCATAAACAATATAAATAGTCCTTACAATAGTTATTCAACTACTGATCTATAATCCAAAACCTCTCGTCAAGTCCACCAACTTATACTCTTGTGTCATTACCTGTAATGCAAAGAAAACTGAGTGGCTCAGGCTTGGGAGCCTGGTGAGCATATAGGGTTTTCAACCCACAATAATATAATTATTATAATCAACCATCAAACAATCAACCCAATTACCCATCCCCATTATCTCCTTTATTTCTTAGGATTTTACCCTAAGAATTCAACTACCCGTCATTCATTCATTCCTAGGATTGACCAAAGGAATTAGCACAAAAATCTATTGCTACATAAGGCGCATCTACCAACATCATCCTTTAAGCGCCTCTGCCAGGATTACGTCATACATTATGAGGCGCGACTGCCAGGTTTATGACATTTTCTTTTAGGTGCATCTGCCGACATTATCTTATAAGCGCATCTGCCAAGATTACCCTATAAGCGCATCTGCTATTATTATGACAATCTCTATTTGGCGCATCTGCCGACATTATCCTATAAGCGCATCTGCCAGGATTACTCTATAAGCGCATCTGCTATTATTATGACAATCTCTATTTGGCGCATCTGCCGACATTATCCTATAAGCGCATCTGCCAGGATTACTCTATAAGCGCATCTGCTATTATTATGACAATCTCTATTTGGCGCATCTGCCGACATTATTCTCCAGCACATCTACTAATTTTATGACATTCTTTAATAGGTGTATCTACCAATATCATTCTTAATCATCTTTCATACCTCATCACTTTATCACATACCAACTATCTCATCTACCCATGTTCTACCCAACATATTTGTAGATATAGAATACACATACAGTTTAACTCATTTAAAAACATTAATTCCATACTCATCTCAAATAAACAACAATATATAAACACATAGCACGTATTTTATACCAAATACTTCATATTTATGCGTTAGAAGGAAGTAACCACACACTCACCCAAACATATACTTAATACATTCAAACAATACTTGTATTATACCCGTGTTTATGAAAGGGACTATACACCCACACATATAAACAACTTTATATTATACACGTAGCACGTACTTCATAGAAAATACTTAATAATTATGCGTTAGAAGAAAGTAACCACACACTCACTTGATCAGAAGATGATCGGACAGCACTACGACTTGCAGAAGTAGTAATCCTCAGCAGATCTGGAAGATTTCTTCAAAAATCGAACTTCTCGCGGGCAGAGCTTCGGCTCGGGAACCGCATTTCTCGGGATCTTCGGGATCTCGGGACTTGCCTCGGGGCTCGGGAATATTACCGGGGCTTCGGGGTATTTCTGGCACGCAAAACGATGCAAAACGGGAGAGAGAAGAGAGGAAATTGGCATTTGGTTCGGCTGCCCTCGCATCCTATTTATAGGAGGCTGGAGCCTCGGAGTACGCGGGGCGTACTGCAGTACGCGAGGCGTACTGGTCCGAGAAACGTCACTGCTTATGTATCCGAAGCCACTTGCTGCGATGTCGACACCTTCGGAGTACGCGGGGCGTACCTCGGATCAGACCGGTGACTCCTTCGGATAATGCTTCCGAATTAAAGATTAAAAATAAATACAAAATAATTAATAAACTTCGGAAATTCATATCTTTTTCATACGAACTCCGTTTTCAACGTTCTTTATATCTCCGGAAAGGTGAGACTACGCTCTACAACTTTCGTTTAAACTCCGTCGGCTAATTTTGACTTTATTTTTTATTATTTATTTTTAATAGGCCGCGACAGTAAAACTTTGTTATAAATTCATAACTTTTTCGTTTGACGTCCGTTCTCGCCTAACTTTTTATCGCTTCGATACCAACAACGAGATCTTCGATTCTCGTTTAGATTGCTAAGGCTAAATATCGCTCTAACATAAATTTGCTTTTTACGTCGCACTGTGTCGTGCCGGTTCTGTCGCGAAACTTCGACAGGTCATAACTTCTTCGTTATAACTCGGATTTCGGCGTTCTTTATATGCACGGAAACCTTGTAACATATACTATAACTTAATTAAGATTATTCCTTCAAAATAATCTTCCATAAAAAAGTCATTTTTGACGCTTAACGTCTCTAATTGACTAGCCCGGATCTACGGGCGTTACAATTATCTCCCCCTTAGGATGATTACGTCCCGGAATCATCAACGAAAATAGAACTTGTATAATGATTCCATACGCCATCTCTTCATCCTAGGTAATAACCGTAAATTCTATGCTTCCTCGAAAGAGTTTTTATCTCTATGGCTTTCTTGATCGCAGAAGATGCCCAAATCTTGCATCTGCTTATCGTACTATGTTGTACTTTCAATCGTAACCCTCGAGTTACCAAATAAGTCTTTATTATGGACTCCTTCTTCTTCTCAGGATAATTACTTTCATTTATCTATTGTAACAAACCGATGGGTCGTGCTCTATCGACCTCTCATCGCACGATGCGACGCTTAGACTCGGTCTTTAATAAAGTTAAATTCCAGAATGGAATATACCTTCCTTCATATTCTAATGTGATATAATCACATTTCAGCATGTAGCATTTCTACCTACAAACATCTTTTAACAACGAGAGCGACACTATCAATCGCATTAACTTCAACCTTCTGACTTAAGTCAGATGTTACATCTAACTCGGTCCTCTAGACCACGTACATACTCCTCGCCGTCGAACTCAAATTTAAATATGACCACTATGGTCGGAACAAGAACCATATTACTAGTCATTACCGAAACAATGGTAATGACATTCCAGAATAAAATGGAATCAATCACTAGCTTCTTGGTAACCTTGTGACTTTCCCTGATCCAAGTGTGAGTCCTGTGCTTCCGGTAGTATATGCATCTACTACTTTTCACACCTACTCATACTCGTCCCAAGTATTGTCCTGCAGTCGACCAAGTCACCATACAAGAAAATCAAACAATCATTCAACATATCAGTTAGCAAAACTAGGGTTTATATTAATTCCTTGAAATGATTACACAAAAGTTCAAGTTCACCCTATACTATGCCTCTAATAGGCTATATACATGATACTTTTCATATCGCTACTTTATAACTTGATCTTTAGATATGAGATCCTTATTCCTGATTCCTTGCATTGCCATCTGCTTCATCAAGGATCATTTGAAATGCTCTTGCCTTTAGCTTTGGCGGCGCCTCTAGCCTTGCTGCTTGATTTTTCCTTGGGCAATCTTGCTTGAAGTGCCCCTCTTCATTACATTCGTAACACACCTTTTTGTTGAAAATATATTCATCGGCGTAGTGCCCATGATTTCCACACTTGAAACATGTCACCTCCACGCCATATTTTCCTGAGTGCTTCTTCTTGCACTTATCGCACCACCTTGCCTCATCCCTTCCTCCTCCTACAGACTTCGAGAATTTTCTTTTCTCATTAGAACCTGAAGTTCCTTCTAACTTTCTCTTCTCGCCAACTTCAACCTTACTGTCAGTCCTCCCCTCGATCATATTCTCAACAGACTTGGCAGCCCAAATAGCTGCCTCTAGAGTAGGTGCCTGACGCACTGGCACCGCATACTCCCAAGGGAGTCCCTTTGCGTACCGGTCGACTTTTGTCAGTTCATCTGGGACGATGCGCAAAGAAAACTCCATCTTGTCTGTGAAGGCATTCGTGTATTCATCCACTGACATGCTGCCTTTCTTCAATATCAAAAATTTGTTCTCCAACTCTAGCAGGTTTTGGGCCGAGCAGAACTTGCGCTTGAATTGTACCAAGAACTCTGCCCAAGACAGTTGCAGTGGCTCGTTAGGGCTTAGGATCTTCCCTAGAGTGTTCCACCATCGAACGGCTCCACCTCGAAACTAACGCACTGCATAGATAGTCTGCAACCTGCCTCTGCAGCCACAAGTCATGAAGGCTAGCTCCATTTCCGATATCTAATCCATAACTCCGATCGGATCTTCCTTTCCAGTGAAGGTCGATGGTTTGCAAGTCAGAAAATCCTTATACTTGCATCCCATTCCATCATTCCTTCCATTCTGGTTGTTTTGCCTAACTATCGGTGGGTTGGCTTGACCAACAGATCCACTAAAGTTTCCACCTTCCGAGTGCCCTTCATTCACTTCGGGCTCCTCCACTTGAATTAAGAGTTCTTCACGATTCTGTTGAAGCAGACGTCTCGTCTCATCCATCTGACGATCCAACATCGTCTGAATCATCAATTGTACACCGGCCATTGTTATCGGCTCAGGTGCTGCTGCTATGACAGGTATTTGCTCAATCACCGGTGGTTGATTCCTGTTTTCATCAGCATTTCCAAATCCACTTCTTGTTCTCACCATTTTTTATCTATACACCGAATAAGGTGAAATTAGATCCTTATTCACGATAGATATTCAAATCATCCTTATCACTCTGAAATGTTTACATGCTAGTTCTAATATCGTAGACATACGCTTAGAATCCTAAACACATAAGGTTTCCAGATCCGATCGGCAACAGACCATAGATCCGAACAAATAATAGCATCAATATAGCTATCACACAAAACATTTAGCACATTAAAGCTTTTTAGGCATCATTCCTAAAATAAACTAGTGCTTGTGTCAATTTAGGTGTACTACCTAACATATTTTAGACACACTCCTCACAATCATTACTTAACATTCTAAGTTTAAGTCTAGAAATTTCCTACAAATTCCTAGTTCGCTTAAACTAATGCTCTGATACCAACTGTGACATCCCCAATTTTCACGGCCAGAAAAGACCGATTTGTTTATGCTTTGTTTTATAAAATCAGAGTAATCTTTTAAAGAAAACGATTGCGGAATTTGTTCCCAAAATAAAATATGATAACCATTTATCAAAACATTTCTCAAAGAGAATGTATTTCCATTAAATAATAAAACCTCAGGATGTCATGTTCCGATACAGACCAAAAGCATAAACAATATAAATAGTCCTTACAATAGTTATTCAACTACTGATCTATAATCCAAAACCTCTCATCAAGTCCACCAACTTATACTCTTGTGTCATTACCTGTAATGCAAAGAAAACTGAGTGGCTCAGGCTTGGGAGCCTGGTGAGCATATAGGGTTTTCAACTCACAATAATATAATTATTATAATCAACCATCAAACAATCAACCCAATTACCCATCCCCATTATCTCCTTTATTTCTTAGGATTTTACCCTAAGAATTCAACTACCCGTCATTCATTCATTCCTAGGATTGACCAAAGGAATTAGCACAAAAATCTATTGCTACATAAGGCGCATCTACCAACATCATCCTTTAAGCGCCTCTGCCAGGATTACGTCATACATTATGAGGCGCGACTGCCAGGTTTATGACATTTTCTTTTAGGTGCATCTGCCGACATTATCTTATAAGTGCATCTGCCAAGATTACCCTATAAGCGCATCTGCTATTATTATGACAATCTCTATTTGGCGCATCTGCCGGCATTATCCTATAAGCGCATCTGCCAGGATTACTCTATAAGCGCATCTGCTATTATTATGACAATCTCTATTTGGCGCATCTGCCGACATTATTCTCCAGCACATCTACTAATTTTATGACATTCTTTAATAGGTGCATCTACCAATATCATTCTTAATCATCTTTCATACCTCATCACTTTATCACATACCAACTATCTCATCTACCCATGTTCTACCCAACATATTTGTAGATATAGAATACACATACAGTTTAACTCATTTAAAAACATTAATTCCATACTCATCTCAAATAAACAACAATATATAAACACATAGCACGTATTTTATACCAAATACTTCATATTTATGCGTTAGAAGGAAGTAACCACACACTCACCCAAACATATACTTAATACATTCAAACAATACTTGTATTATACCCGTGTTTATGAAAGGGACTATACACCCACACATATAAACAACTTTATATTATACACGTAGCACGTACTTCATAGAAAATACTTAATAATTATGCGTTAGAAGAAAGTAACCACACACTCACTTGATCAGAAGATGATCGGACAGCACTACGACTTGCAGAAGTAGTAATCCTCAGCAGATCTGGAAGATTTCTTCAAAAATCGAACTTCTCGCGGGCAGAGCTTCGGCTCGGGAACCGCATTTCTCGGGATCTTCGGGATCTCGGGACTTGCCTCGGGGCTCGAGAATATTACCGGGGCTTTGGGGTATTTCTGGCACGCAAAACGATGCAAAACGGGAGAGAGAAGAGAGGAAATTGGCATTTGGTTCGGCTGCCCTCGCATCCTATTTATAGGAGGCTGGAGCCTCGGAGTACGCGGGGCGTACTGGTCCGAGAAACGTCACTGCTTACGTATCCGAAGCCACTTGCTGCGATGTCGACACCTTTGGAGTACGCAGGGCGTACTCGAGTACGCGGGGCGTACCTCGGATCAGACCGGTGACTCCTTCGGATAATGCTTCCGAATTAAAGATTAAAAATAAATACAAAATAATTAATAAACTTCGGAAATTCATATCTTCTTCATACGAACTCCGTTTTTGACGTTCTTTATATCTCCGGAAAGGTGAGACTACGCTCTACAACTTTCGTTTAGACTCCGTCGGCTAATTTTGACTTTATTTTTTATTATTTATTTTTAATAGGCCGCGACAGTAAAACGTTGTTATAAATTCATAACTTTTTCGTTTGACGTCTGTTCTCGCCTAACTTTTTATCGCTTCGATACCAACAACGAGATCTTCGATTCTCATTTAGATTGCTAAGGCTAAATATCGCTCTAACATAAATTCGCTTTTTACGTCGCACTGTGTCGTGCCGGTTCTGTCGCGAAACTTCGACAGGTCATAACTTCTTCGTTATAACTCGGATTTCGGCGTTCTTTATATGCACGGAAACCTTGTAACATATACTATAACTTAATTAAGATTATTCCTTCAAAATAATCTTCCATCAAAAAGTCATTTTTGACGCTTAACGTCTCTAATTGACTAGCCCGGATCTACGGGCGTTACAGTTGAGTCAGTCCTGCTTTGTGTTGTAGGCCAACATACCCTACAAGCGGTCCGGAGAGACTGTAGGCCCGAGGAGGGCGGTCCACTCATGTCGAAGGCTTGGGATAGACTCAGATTGACTGTAGGCCCTGTAGGGCGGTCCAGTCAGGCCAAAGGCCCAATATGCATGTTGTTGATTATCTGTTACTGATATGGTATTATCAGTGTGGTTTTGGTATTTTGGGGGTAGCTCACTAAGCCCTCGGGGTTACAGTTTTAGTTTATTGTTTCAGGTACTTCAGGAGATCATAGCAAGGCGAAGGCGTGAACGTACCGCTCCACATCCTTATGTTTTTTTTTTTATTGGGACACTCTGATGAATAATATTTTGAAAATATTTTGTAAAGCACTATGTTGTTTTATGGTTGAAAAAGTTTAAATTTGGCTTAAAACTTTTGGATGTTACAATTTGGATTTTAAATGATGTGTGTATAATTTAAATTTTGTATGAAAATTTGTATTTTTATAATTATTTTATCCAACACAAGAGACAATATAAAAGTAATATGATCATTTTTCATCATTCACTACACACAATTAGAGAAATAATCAAATAACATGGTTTTAGTCAGATGTGGAATTAGTCACACGGTTCTAACTCAGTCAGCAATCATCAAACAACCCTAAGTCCTATAAGAGTCGTTAAGACCTAACGATGTATTTATCTTTCACATTTCACTTTTTTTATGCCACCTCAGGTCCTCAATGTCACTTCATTTTTCCTTACTCTTCAAAAATTAGGAAATTGTCACATTTCACTTCTTTCACTTTATTCCCAATAAAATTAATTTAATTTTAAAAATTAAATGTTAATAAATTATTTAAATAAGATACAAAATAGTTACTAACACAAAATAAATAAAAATCCAAATATTTTATTACTTCAAAATATAAAATTACAAAATTAAAAAAAAAAAAACAACCAAGATTTAAATAAAAAACCAAACATAAAACAATATAGGAAAAATATTTTTTCGTGATCTCCTCCCTCATCTTCAAAGCAAGTTGGAGGGCGTATCCGAAAGATGATCAATACTTGCATAAAAAAATGCATATAATCCATTCATTTTTACCTCGCATGCCTTTTCTTTTTTGGAAAATTTTTTATTTTTCAAATGTCAAATGTTCAACGACATTCAAGTTGTATCAATCATATGTCTCTGTTATTTTTCTCATTTCCTCTAATTCGTTGCTGAAACCCGATAATGACCCATTCACCTTCCTTTTTTCTTTGTCCCTTACCCATCGACCAACCAATTTCTTCTAACTCGAGCTCGTCATCATCATTCAAATTTAACCCGACATAAGCATTAAAAGAAATTTATCCATTTGATGTCGTTTTTGTTCTTTTTCTTGCTTCTCCTCTGAGTATAACGTTGGCTTCAAAGTATTTCTATTTTTGACTAAAATATACTTTCCAATGGTTATTAAACTTGAATGCGTTTCCTGTTTCCTCATGATACAAATGAAATGCCTCTTGAATAATTTCTTCGTCACCTTGACCGCTTCTTCTTTATGTTTTTTGGTTGTTGTACAACCTGTTCATCTTCAAAAAACTCTTCAACATTTCTCGAAACTGTGAATTTAGTTAGTGTTTGTTACAGTAGTCATCACGAACACCCATTTCTTAGCAAAATCTTTTAGTAATGTGTAGCCATAAATGATCATTCGATTGTGCATTTCGTAGCTGTGAATCCTCCGAAATGTCAACCTAAGATTGTGTCAACACTAACTTTTCTCTCGGAGTCTACCCTTCAAGATTTGTAACATACCGATGTCAATGTAAT